>NW_027672905.1:97500-697500 GCF_964194105.1 Spermophilus citellus | reverse complement strand
ATCAGCTGATTGCATTTCCAACTTCCTTCTACTTGTTTCCTTCTCCTCTCTTTGGTGCTGTTAGTGCTTTGTATGTCAAACGTTTGTGGTCTTTGAGTACTTTGATGTCCATGAAATTACATTTTCAGCGTCTGCTCCATAGCACTTCAGTCTTTAGTGAACAATACATTTTTTGTGACAATATTTATAACCTAAGTATCTGTACTGTCTAAGGTCAGTTTGTGTTTTTATTAAAACAGTGAATTTTATATAGGATGAGTTGCATCTATCCTTCCCTGACATGTTTTGTTTTTCTGGAGGAGTAGGTGGAAAGCTTAACTTGTTGAATGCTTTAGAGAGCCTTTTAGTTTTAAATTATGGACCAGTATATGTCTAAATAGACCTATTATACTATCTCCTTTATGTTATTTTCTCTAATGCTTTCTCTCTCATTTCCATGGCTAAACCAGTGAGCTGAGATATGATGATTGATTTTTACAGAATCAAATTGAGATTGTGTGGCTTCCCGGTGAGTGTGCTACCTGCTCTTTATGATGGTAGACTGTCCTCTGTAGTCAGTTAAACTAGGCTCATTGTATGTTATTTTTTTCACAAAAAAGACAGTGTGTGTGTATGTGGGGGGGAGGGTGTTAGAGGAGATATACCTACTAGAAAAAGAACTCAAAGAGATATGGTGATAACTATCATTTTTATAAAGAGTGGCAAGTTTGTGAAACAAGAGCAGTGTCTTTACTTTCTCCATTACTTTAGTAACAGCTCAAATAAAAATGACCACTCCTGCTTTTATGCCCTCTCAATTTTTGCTGGACATACTTATAAATACTAATAGGTACTTGTTTGTATATCTACCTCATCCTACCAAGGTGGTTGCCCCTTAAAGTAGGGTTTTTTTTTAAATCTTATTTCTAGGAATCATAGTATGTAGGTCCTCAATAAATTAGATGAATCAATAGAATATATATGAAAGAATTCAATAAAAGGAATTTAAGATTAGTATTTCACTTTTTCTGAGCATAGTCTGAAAGAAAAAGTCTTTTAAAAAGACTAGTGGGTTATTTTATTCTAGTGGGGGTAAGGACACTGTCTAATCTTGCTTGCTCTATGTTTGAGGTTTCTGCCTTTGGATATGGTCACTGTGGGGATGAATGGTTTACAACCAGACACTGTATGTATAGGATGAAATTATTCCATATGACACTAAGAAATGAATATGCTGATTTGCATACTCAGAAACAATATAAAAGTATCGGTAGCTTCCCAACATCCAACTTGTCCTAAGGGAAAATTTTCAAAGAGAGAGAGAATATACATATATATGTATGTACCTGTATATATACATAAATATGTTCAAACACACAGTGAGTAAGGGGGAGTTTAGGTTATCATTTGTTTTCCTTGGGGGAGAGACTTGTGGAAATCTTTTTATAATCTCTGAATCTGTTTTTTATTTTTTAATAAAAAATTTAGGGCTGTGGTATATAGTTCAGTGGTAGAGCACTTGACTAGATACATGGTTTAATTTCCAGCACTGCATAAAACAAAAACAAAAACTGAGCTCAAGTTTGAGCTTCTTTTTTTTTAATTTTTATTTTTCAGTTTTCGGCAGACACAACATCTTTGTTTGTATGTGGTGCTGAGGATCAAACCCTGGCCGCATGCATGCCAGGCGAGCGTGCTACCGCTTGAGCCACATCCCCAACCCTCAAGTTTGAACTTCTTAATTGGTGATAATTAAAATCACATCGGGCTGCGGTTGTGGCTCAGTGGTATAGAGTGCTTGCCTGGCATGTGTGAGGCACTGGGTTTGATCCTCAGTACCATATTTAAATAAATAAATAAAATAAAGGTATTGTGCCCATCTACAACCAATAATAAACAAACAAACAAACAAATAATAAATCACATGGAACTGTGAAATTTGGAAGCTTCTCAAATTGGTTCACACAATGTCAGGGACTAATTCTGGGAAGCAAGTCATGAGTGAGTATGCTTAGGGATTCTATGAGGCTGTCATTTTGTATAAAGCATAAGAATTTTCTGGTACTTTTAGGTTGAAAATGGAAAGGCAGAGAGAAGCCTTAATCTAGTTGTTTGATTTTGTGTGTGTGTGTGTGGTTGCTGGGGATTAAACCCAAGGTTTGAAACATTCTAGGCAAGTTCTCTACCACTGAGCTACATCTCTGGCCCCAGGCGATTGATTTTAAGTCTCTAAATCAATATTATTAGCATATAGTCAAGATACAAATTATTTAGTAATTTGACCACATCCCTAGTTATTCTCTAAAAATTTAGATTTCTATTTTAAAGATCACTTTAAGAAGCCAGCAGCTTGAATGTTTAAATAAAATCACATTTTCCACAGACAAGACAGACTCCTTCCTGTTTCTGATTGCTGGTTAGTCATAGTGGGATTTTTTTGGCTTTTATGAATGCCATTAAATTTTAATGTACAGATCAGATGTCTTATTGTACGAAAAATGGTGCAGTGTCTGTTCTGGCCTTATCATTTTACCCCACAAGGGAACCATTAGTGTAGAATCAATTTGATTCCTGTAAACCTTTTTCATTTCACTCCTCTTTTTCCAGTTTCCTTTTTCTCTAATGATTATTCCTAATGTTTTAAACTTCTTTTTTTTTTAATTTAAAAAGCTTATATAGTAACTGGATCCTTGTGAATAGATGTAGCACAGGAGTTGCATTCTGTGATGCTTATGTTTATTTGCTATAATTTCATCTATGTTTAAGTTTCTTAGAAATAAAATCAAGTTTGGGACTCTATAGTTAAAAATTTCTATGGAATAAATTATTTCATATTGAAATAGACTTGAGCATTAATTATGTGTTAGGCTGTGAACTCTATGAATATATTAATTAAAAAGACAGGATCATTGGCTTTGTTGAACTTTCAGTCTTGTGAGAGAGACAGCTAAACTGAGAAACTGTGATAAATTCTTTAGGAACACATAGGTATCCATAGATTGGGGAGACGAGTTATAACTTCCTAAAGGAAGAGGCATTTAAAAATGGAGTCTAAGAACAGGAAGGGAAAAAAAATCAAACAAAAGAGGGGTGGAGGACAGGTTCTTTAGATGGAGGAAATGACTGTAGAAAGCCTGAAGCCATGGTATCAATGGTCTTCACAGCTAGTGGTCTTCAACTGAGTGAATGTCTATCCCTACAGGACTAATAAAAAATTCCTCTTGAACATTTTTTTCATTGAAACATTTTAGATTAAGTTTAACAAGTTGCTAAATGTGTGTTTTCTGCCATATTGTATATTATATACATATCTAAAATATATTTTCATATAAATTTAACTTATTTAATATTTGGAATATGTCTGCCATAATTATTGGGAAAGCCAGTCTTTGATTGTCCAGTGTCAGCCAAGTCAGGTTACTTTTTAAAATATTTTTTTCCTAATCTGTCAGTTATATTTTATTTATTCAGCAGTACTTGGGATTGAACCCAGGGGCACTTTACCACTGGACTATTTCCCCAGCCTTTTAATTTTTTTTTTTTTTTGAAACAGAGTTTTGCTAAGTTGCCCAGGCTAGCCTCAAACTTATGATCCTCCTACCTCCAGCTCCTGAGTCAGGCATGTGCCACCATGTATGACTATTAATTGTATTTTAAAGATATTTAAATAGAAAAAAATAGTCTTTTATATTTTACCTATATATTTACAGAGCTTTCATCCTTTTGTGTAATTCTAGATTTTCACCTGGCATTATTTCTTTTTTCCTGAGGGACTTCGTTTAAAGTCTCTTATATAGTTCTGCTGGTGAAGAATTCTTTCAGCATTTATGTATCTGAAAATGTCAAGTATATTTTCAATTTTGAAGTATATTTTCACTGGATATAGATCTTTAGGTTGATATATATTAGGGTATTTTTTTTGGGGTGGGGTGGGGGACGGTCAGTGCTGAGAATTGAACCCAGGAACCTAGCACAATGGTAGGCAAGCACTTTATGAGTTATACCTCCACCCTTTCCTGCCTCTCCACATTTTTTAGAAGTTTAAAGATATTGCTTCATTGTCTCCTGGCTTGCACTCTTGCCAGTGAGAAGTCTGCTGTTCTTTGTTTCTTTAAGAGTTTCTCTTATTATGGGTTTTAATGAACTTCATTATGATTTGCCTTAGTGTAGTTAGTTCTTGATATTGTTATATTTGGGATTTATTGAGCCTTTTGGACGTAGGACTTTATAGTTTTCTTCAAATTTGGAAATATTTTAGCCTTTATTTCTTCAAGTAATTCCCTTTACCCCTGCCGCCTTCTTTCCTTTGAGGCTTCATTTGTACAGATATGAGGTTCTTTGGAGTTGTTCCATAGCTTACTGATGGTTTAATTTAAAAAATTATGTTTTGACCCCATTTGATCTTGGATAGTTTCTATTGTTATGACTTCAACTTCAGTAATTTTGTGTGTGTGTGTGTGTGTGTTATCTAATCTGCTACTAATTCACATTGTATTTTTGTATCTCAGTTTATTTTTACATCTACTTGTTCTGTTTGGGTCTTTTTATGCATTTAATTTATCTATCTAAGGTACTCAATCTTTTTTTTTTTTTTTTGTACCAGGGATTGAACTCAGGGGCACTAACCACTGAGCCACATCCCTAGCCTTCTTTTGTATTTTATTTAGAGACAAGGTCTCACTGAGTTGCTTAGTGCCTCAACTTTGCTGAGAGTGGCTTTGAACTCAAGATCCTCCTGTCTCAGCCTCCTGAGCTGCTGGGATTACAGGCGTCCGCCACCATGCCCGGCCTCAATCGTAAATATAGACTACAGCTGTAATAACTTTTAAATATTCTTGTCTAGTGATTCTGTCATCTTTGAATTTCTGAGTTGGTTTTGAATGATTGTTTTATTTTTCATTACAGGTGTTATTTTCACATCTTTTTGAATACCTGGTATACCTGGGTCCTAGGACAGAAGCTTCATTGTGAAAAGACATAAACATATTTGGATTATGTTAACAACAGGGCTTGTTCATAAAAGTAGTCAAGTCAGACAGAAGTATAGGTACCTTAGGCACCCAATACTTGTGATTAGTGTCTGAAGTGAATGTTGTCTTGGGCCTGAGCCCTTAGACTATGGAGTCAACACTAACTTTGGATTGTTAATGTTATAACAAGGACTTAAAGGTTGCTTTTTCTAGAACCACTGACTCTTCATTTGGCCTGAAAATGTAAAAAACTTGGTATCTGTTTGCATTTTGAAATCTGTCTCCTTTGCTTTCTGAGTCAGTTACCTTGTATTCCAGAAAAAAAACGGATCTAATCCATAAATTTCTTATGATAAGTCAAAACTACCCACTGGGCATAGCAACTTTCTTTTCTTTTTTTTAAAATATTTATTTATTTTTCTAGTTTTCAGCGGACACAACATCTTTGTTTGTATGTGGTGCTGAGGATTGAACCCGGGCCGCACGAATGCCAGGCAAGTGCGCTACCACTTGAGCCACATCCCCAGCCCCAAATAGCAACTTTCTTATGGATTCCAGTAAGGTCCTGCCTGACTAATCCTGAGAAAATGATACCAAGACTGCTTGACTGTGCATATTTCTGGCTCCCCCTTGTCTCCCTAATCTGGGAGCTCATGTCAGTACCGCTGAAGTCAGAGTTGGAAACACGGTTCTCTGTTGTCTTTCTAGTATAGTTATACTGATTAAAGTTCCTTTCCTGCTTTTCACCATTACTTTTTTCTGTTTGGTTTTTGGGATGAGTTGTTGTACTTGATAATTGACACTCCCAGAGTTGGGCCTCTGTTCTAGGACTCTGATAACAGTGTCTGAGTTGCACCTCAGCCTCCTGGATATCTGGTATCACAGGCATGTGCTATTCACAAAGCTTTTATAATTTTAAAAATATGAAAATCTCTTCAGCTTGATTCATAATAAGAGGAATGAAAGTTAAAACTATGTTGAATAAAAAGACAACCAACAAAATAGGAAAAGGTATTTGCAAATTGTATATCTGATGAGGGTTTAATATCTAACATATATTAAGACAACCAAATTGAAAAAATAGCCAAAGGACTTGAATAGACATTTCTTCGAAAAGATGTCAAAATGGGCAAGCATATCAAAAGATGTCCACCATCATTTGTCATTAAAGAAATGCAAATAGAAACCATGAGATACCGTTTGGCTGGCATTTTTTTTTTAAATTTTCATGTGGTAGTGAGGATTGAACCCAGTGCCTCACATGTGTTAGGCAAGCACTCTACCACTGAGCCACAACCCCAGCCCTTGGCTGGCTTTAATAAAAACAAAATGAAAAATAACAAGTGTCAGTGAGGATGTACAGGATTAGGAACTCCTTTGTTACTGGTGAGAATGTAAAATGGTGCAGAGTTGGTAAACAGTTTTACAATTTCTCAAAAAATTTGAACATGGAATTAATATATTACCTAGAATTCCCTTAATAGATGTAATAACCAAGAAAAATGAAAACATATCCATACAGAAAGTTTTACAGCATTATTTATGATTGCCAAGAGGTAGAAATAAACCAGATGTCCATCAGTGCATGAATGGATAAAGCTAATTGTGACATATATATGCAAAATAGAAAAGAGTATATAGCAGAAAGATCAGGAGAGTACAGGGAAGGGAAATAGAGGGAAAGGAGGGAAGAGAAAAGGCAAATATTGGAGACTGAATTAGAGTAAATTGTATTCTATGCTTTATAATTATGTCAAAATCCTAATGTATTGGGCTGGGGATGTGGCTCAAGCGGTAACACGCTCGCCTGGCATGTGCGGGGCACTGGGTTCAATCCTCAGCACCACATAAAAATAAAATAAAGATGTTGTGTCCACCGAAAACTAAAAAATAAATGTTAAAAAATTCTCTCTCTCTCTCTCTCTTTCTCTCTCTCTCTCTCTCTCTCTCTCTCAAAAAACAATCCTAATGTATGTATAACTAAAAAGAACCAATAAAAAAAAAGAAATGAGATACTTATAAAAGCTACAACTTGGATGAATCTTGAAAACATTAGGCTATATAAGAGAAAATAGACAATAAATGTTACATGGTATATGAATTTTTTTATAAATATATAAGCAAATCTACAGAGATGGAAAGCAGATTAGTGATTATCAAGGGATGGGGGAAGGGGGAAATGAGGAATGATTACTTAATGAGTGCTTGGTATTTACTGAGATGATAAAGCATTTTGGTGCCAGAGAGAGGTGGTAATTGAACAACATTGTGAGTACTAAATGCTATTGAGTTGTACCATTAAGATGATTATTTGAATGGTTTTATGTTATGTGACTTTCCCTTTAATTGAAACAAACACACAAACTATATTGGGATCCAATCTTTGTGTATCACTAGTGAAGATCTAAAAGTTTGATTATATACTTAATTGGTGAGACAGAACCTTTGATTTAGCAATTCCATTTCTAGAATTATCCTACAGATAATTCTGGGTAAAATGATGAGTATCCAAGATGATTCATTGAGGCAGGCTAATAAATTATGAACTATTATGTAGCTGTATAAAAGAATGAAGCAACTCTTTATGTATTTTTAATAGAACATTTCCAAGTTAAAAAAAAAAAAAACAGAAAGCAGAGTGTGCTTAGTGTGATCCTATTTGTGTAAAAAGGGAAAATGCTTTCATATACCAAAAATGTCTTATGAAGACATACAGAGGAAATGCAGCATTGAAGGAAACTCAACATTGATTTCAAGTGGAATTGACTTTGAGTGCTTAGAAGATAGATAAAGGAGGGAAGATTTTTCACCCTATGCCCTATTAGTTTTAAATGTGTATATGTTTGTGTAATATATCTGAATATACATATTACACAATTTAAAATTAAACCAAAATTTTAATTTAAAAATTAAAAATAATATGAGCTGAGGGTGTAGCTCAGTGGTAGAGCACTTGTCTTGCATATGTGAGACACTGTGTTTGATCCTCAGCACTACATAAATAAATAAATAAAATAAAGGTATTTTGCCCATCTACAACTAAAAGAAAAAATAATAATAACAAACTACTCAGGCCCTTGAGACTGACCAAAAGCCATATCAAATAAATCTTGTTCTTCACTGATATTTGTTAGTTACTATCTTATGGCACCAATATTTGTGTTTTAGCTTAGGAAGGTATGCTTTTTGAGAGTTAGAATAATGCTTTTTACATCTTTATATACATACCTGCCATTTCTGTAGCCCAGTGCTTTTTATGTAGTTGAAATTCTTATGCTGGTTTAATTCTTTTTATTAATAAGGCAACCCTACTTTATACTTGTAAAGTTTTGTGTTATTTCATTTGATCCTCAAAATAACCTTGTGTGGTAGTATTTTTTTTTTTTTTGCATGTGACATTTATTGTGTTTTCAAATGAGAATGTGTAATTTTGGCTAAGCATTTTAACTTTTTTTTTAAAGAGAGAGTGAGAGAGGTAGAGAGAGAAAGAGAGACAGAGAATTTTAATATTTATTTTTTAGTTATTGGCGGACACAACATCTTTGTTTGTATGTGGTGCTGAGAATCAAACCCGGGCCGCACACATGCCAGGCGAGCGCGCTACCGCTTGAGCCACATCCCCAGCCCCTAAGCATTTTAACTTTAAGGAATTTATTCCTTATCTTTATAAGTTACTCAGTGATAACTGTGAGTACACTGAATATGAGATTAGAGGATCTGTTAGGCTCTCTGTATGGACGGTTAATTGAATGAATGAGTACATTTCAGTAGTGCAGGAGGATCCAGGAGAAATACTTTTTTTTTTTTGCATTTTGGATTCTTCTTTTAAATTAATTTACCCCACCCTAACCCACCATTCAAACCCTTGGCTGATCTTGTGGTCTGTATTAAACTATATTGCTATTAATAACTGGTTTACTGATCTTTTTAACAACATAGTTTTATAGGCTGTTTGTAAGTGGGCCAATGGATTTGTCAAACAAGTCTGTTTAGGTCATGAGTGAAAAATTTGTATTCTGTTAAATCTGAAAATACTATCAAGGATTTCAGTTCTTTATTCAGTGCCTTTTGATGGCAGTATGTATAGAATGGAGAGGAAGGAGTAAAGAAACAAGGAGTTACAGAGAGATAACAACATAATGTAAAAGGTCCTACATGTGTTCTCAACATTTTTTTGTTGCCAAGAAAAAACAAAGAACAAAGATTTGGTGCACTGAATGAAAGAATGAATGAACGAGTGTTCTCCCATTAACTGCAAATAATCTAGAAACCTAATCAGATTATCAGTTGGTCTTGGATATTTTTCATGTAGAAAAAAAATGTGAATTTACATATATTTAAATTCTTCATGATAGTCTTCTGCTTGGTTCTGCTAGTTAACCCATGTTCTTTCTCCCAGGGTTGAGAATGCTTGCACCAAGCTTGTCCAAGCAGCCCAGATGCTTCAGTCTGACCCTTACTCAGTGCCTGCTCGAGATTATCTAATTGATGGGTCAAGGGGCATCCTCTCTGGCACATCAGATCTACTCCTTACCTTCAATGAGGCTGAGGTAGGCAATCTGAGGCCCATGCTGATTCTCCCAGAAAAATAAATTAGTTTTACAGATAATAATGGAACACTGATAATTGGTGGCTACACATTCGCATTACCATGTTTTCTATGTATAATTCTCTCACTTGACTGAATACTGAAATATGTTTTCAGGTTCGTAAAATTATCCGAGTTTGCAAAGGAATTTTGGAATATCTTACAGTGGCAGAGGTAGTGGAGACTATGGAAAATTTGGTCACTTATACAAAGAATCTTGGGCCAGGTTAGTCATATTGAGTTTTTATAATAATTTTTTTGTGTGTGTTTGTGGGTTGTCCATGTTGGATCATGAGGAAAGGATACTTGTCTTTTTGCAGAAGATAGGTGATCATGCACTGGGCTTTCAGGTGTGTCTGTTCTGTTGATGGAGCTTCTGCTGAGGAGATGTCTTTGTCTATCAAATCTGAATCTGCTTTCTACAAATTCTGGCCCTGTGGAATAAATTAAACCAACATTGCAAATGTTGCTGGAGAACGTAGAAAATACTTTTCTATTACTGTAATGCTGAGGGTCACCATGAATCCTGACCTCTTCATTTCACATTACACAGCATTCCTTCACTGTCTGCCAGCTGGCTTTTAGCTTTTTCTGATCTCTTAACTTGCTAATTAGCCTGCCTACTATTGTGGATTACTGCCCTAGCCCAAGGCTGCCTAATATAATCAGATCTAGGAGAGAAGAGCTGTGTGGTTAAATCTCATTTTGAAATAATTGTTTAAGCATCTGAGTATTTAATATTCAAAATACACAAATAGATACCAGCTTTTGATGTTACAGACAGGTAACATGACCTTGAGAATCATTGAAGAAGAAATGATAAACTTGATATTTATCACCTTATAAAATTCTTCTGTTTTATGTAAAATGTTGGATTTTGCAAACAGTATTTTTTCCTTCTGTACTAGGGATTGAACCCAGGACTGGAATATGCTATACCACAGAGCTATTTCTGTAGTCCTATTATTAAATGTTATTGATTGATGTACTGGGGATTGAATCCACAGATGTTCTACCACTGGGCAACATCCCCAGATCTTTATTTTTTATTTGAGAAAGGTTGTCAATGAGTTGCTTCGGGCCAGCTTTAAACTTTCGATCTTCCTGACTCCTGAGTCATTGGGATTACAGGCCTATGCCACCACACTAAGTTTTTTTTTTTTTTTTTTGGTTGTTGTTGTTTGAAACTGATCTTGTTATGTTGTGGAGGCTGGTCTTGAATTTGTGATTCTCCTGCCTTTACCTCCAAAGTCACCTGGATTATAGGGATGTGCCACTGAGCCTGACTCTTTTAATTTTTTTATTTTGAGACAAGAGTCTCGATAAGTTGCTCAAGCTGGCTTTGAATTTATGATCCTCCTGCCTCAGCCTCCTGATTATAGGCATGTGCCACCATGCCCTGATACTTACAGTATTTTAGGTTCCAGTATAGTCATTTTTTGGGGGGTGGGGTGGGGGTTCCAGGGATCGAACTCAGGGGCAATATTCTCCAGCCCTATTTTGTATTTTATTTTATTTAGGGTCTCACTGAGTTGTTCAGTGCCTCGCTTTTGCTGAGGCTGGCTTTGAAATCACAATCCTCCTGCCTCAGCCTCCCAAGCCACTGGGATTACAGGCGTGAGCCACCATGCTGGCCAGTATAGTCACTTTAATGAAATTTAAGAAGATCACCTGGAAATGTTTTTTGTTTTTGGTTTTTTTTTTTTTTTTTTTTTGCTTCAGAGCTGTATTCTAAACTTTCTTATACTGTAAAATTTTTCTGTTTCCTCAAGTGGAATTTTATGCATAACAGACAAAAGGAAACTATTATGGATGAAACAGAGGTGGCCCCACCTTCCTGCTTCTTTTTGGATGGTCTGTGAGACAATTTAAGAAATCCTCGGAGTAGCCTGGCATAATCCCAGTCACTTGGGAGACTGAGACAGGAGGACTGAAAGTTCAAGGCCAGCCTCAGCACCTTACTAGACCCTATCTCAAAATAAAAATAAAAAGGACTAGAGATGCAGCTCAGAAGTAAAGCACCCCTGAAGTCCTAGGAGCAATTTGAAAATCAAAGCTTTAGAAAATCACATAGCACCTTTGAATAATAACCAAAAGTTCTAGCAGACTGATTGCAAAACACCAGATGCTTTCAAGCACTATCATAACTGTGATTATTTTTATAATATTTCTATTTGTTTCTACTTATAAAAGTGGTATATGCTGGGGTTGTGGCTCAGTGGTAGAATGCTTGCCTAGTATGTGTGAGGCACTGGTTTCAATCCTTAGCACCACATAAAAACAAACAAATAAAATAAAGTATCCATCTACAACTAAAAACTTATTAAAAAAGTAGTATATGCTTATTTTGGACAAATTGGAAAGTAAAAAAATACATATATGAAGATGAAGACAAAACACACCACTGAAATTCTTAGAACTTTTTTAGTCACTGTATTCAGCACTAGGCTCACATGGGATTCTTACATAGCACATCATGGTGGCCAGATATATGGTGTGATACCTATATGTGTAGTAATCTGGTAAAATATTTTTATCCCACTTATCCATTTATTTTTTTTACAAATAGGTATTAATTTGTTTCTGTTTCTAATATTTGTGAGTATATTTTTGTCAAACATGAAAATTATATTGTATTTAGAGTTTTCATATAATAAATTACTTTCATTAAAAGGAATAAACTTGCATAAATGCTAGGGTTCAGTGATTAGTGGTTTGGACTTTGATAGTAATTCATAATGGATTTAGGCTTAGAGAGCCAGATCCATGCTTGTTTTACTACTCTTCCTGCAAAATTTCTTCCTTGTGCCCCAGGAATGACTAAGATGGCCAAGATGATTGATGAGAGACAGCAGGAGTTGACTCACCAGGAGCACCGAGTAATGTTGGTGAACTCAATGAACACTGTGAAAGAGTTGCTTCCAGTTCTCATTTCAGGTATTTCCTGCTTGCATTTTAGTTTGTAAGGAAAATAAATGTTAGTATGTTCTGAACTCTGAAGTTCATTTTTTTCCTGCTTCCTTTGATGTCCTTTAGCTTGGGTAAAAGTGAGATTTGATTGATTGGGTGTTACATGATGGTGCATGATGCTAAAAAGGATTCATCTCAAATGCTCTCCTTCTCCTGTACTTTGTTTGAACTTGCCCTTTCTGTGGCCTAGTCTGTTCTCCTAAAACTCTAACAGGACCTTTTCCTTGAGAGGTGGAATCTCCTGTAATCATGGACATTGATTTTTTCACACCTTTACTTGTGTTATATAAAAATAATTAGAAACTAGAATGGCTATATAGAGCACTGTATAATAAAGAAATGAACTCAGAGCCCTTTTCAGTGTTAGCACAATTTTCCTAAAAAGATATTTAACTGTTTTCTGTACTGTGAATAGATCAGCTCTTTGGCCACCAGCTGGGACCACTTTCACTTTGAGCATAGCCCCAAAATGCAAACATGATGGCTGCTTTCTCACCTAGCAAAAGGGATTTGTACTTACTGAGTGTTTAGTATGTGCCAGTCCTTCTTTTATTTATTTATTTTTTGGTATCAGGGATTGAACCCAGAGCACTTAACCACTGAGGCACAACCCCAGCCCACCCACTCCCCACCCCCTTTTTTTAAAAAATTGAGAGACAGGGTCTCACTGAGTTGCTTAGGGCCTTGCTAAGTTGCTGAGGCTGGCTTTAAACTCATGATTCTCCTGCTTCAGGCTCCAGAGTGACTGGGATTACATGGGTGTACCACTGTGTCCAGCCATGCTTGGTTTACATAATTATCTTAATCTGATTGTTAGTTACTTAGTTTAGCTCTAAGAGGTCAGCTTCATTTTTAAAATGTTATGAGGCATATCACTGTGACCCTAGTTACCTGCTCTGATGGTTTAGATAGAAGCTAAAAAAGGAGATATGAATGTAAGAGTTCAAAATGCTCTTACATGCACTACAAAACAAAAATTTGTAGATAGGATCCTATGTGGAAAGTATTTGTGGGGTGGTGCTGGTGGTGGTTTGTGTTGTGTGAGCATGCATATTTTGCTAGGGATTGAATCCAGGAGGGTTGGGGATGTAGCTCAGTGGTAGAGTATGTGCTTAGTATGAGCAAGGTCCTGGGTTCAAACCCCAGTACCACACATACACACACATACACAAAAGGAGGGGACTTGGGGAAGGATTGAATCCAGGGCCTTGCCTCTGTGACCCAAGTACTCTACCACTGAATGATCTCCCTAGCTCTAGGAATATGTTTTGAGGCCATGTGTTCTATGTGCATTGGAAGATGGTTTCTTTCTAATCTGGGTAACTCAATAAAGTGTTAATTAATCTTTGCTTATGAAATTTTTAATAATTTGATGGGAAGATATTCTTTCTCTAATGCTCCTTATTATCATTCTTAATTTTTTCTATTTTACTTCTGGGAAAATATCATTCTTAATTTTTTCTATTTTACTTCTATTTTACCCTGCTCCATAGTGAGAGAAGTCCCGGAAGATAAATTGATTCTTTGGGGTCTTCTATTGAGATTGGAGGCAGCAGGATACTCCATAGTATTATTGATGGTTTTCATCTTGTCCCATTAGGTTTGCAGTGGGTGGAACCAGTTTTAGGGTGCAGGATAATAGCTTATTTAGAAGGATATTAAGAATATTAGATATTTTATGATTATAACTCATCAGTATATGCATGTTAATTAGTTCCCTAATCATGTAGTGGTGATGTTTTGTACCTTTAGATTTCTTTGCAATGAAAGTTGTAATATTGGAACTTTATTGGCAGATTTGTAGTGTTTGTTTTTGTATATTTCTAAGACTTTAGAAATTCAAAATATGTGTTCAAAGTGTAGAACATCTTGTATGAATATTGTCACACAACAAGATTTAATTGCTGATCTTTTGTTTATTTTTATAGCTATGAAGATTTTTGTAACAACTAAAAATTCAAAAAACCAAGGAATAGAAGAAGCTTTGAAAAATCGCAATTTTACTGTAGAAAAGATGAGTGCTGAAATTAATGAGATCATCCGTGTATTACAACTCACTTCTTGGGATGAAGATGCCTGGGCCAGCAAAGTAAGTCTTATTGGAGGAGAAATAAGCAAAATCCTGAATTCTCCCTTCCTAGGTGATTTTGATTGTTACCTGTTGCAGATTTTATCTTGTAATTGTGTATAGCATAAGAGTACTTAGGTATTGTGAATGTAATTTCTTCTTTACTTTTGTTTCATGGGTTACTTGCTACCTTTGCAAATTTCTTTGTTCCAAGGTAGAATAAATAAACAGTCATGTGGAATGAATATTGGTTGAAGGCTGAGGTGGGTAGCCTTTCTTTCAGGTTGGCTGATGAGGAATGTTAGTCTCCTGGGTGGGATCTCTTCCTTGTATGTGGGTGATTGTAGCCAGGTGACTAAGAAAGACACAGAATATGCCTATAATTTTAAACTTTATGGAAAAATTTCCTTTACCCAACCTTTGATTCAGAGGAATATACAGAGGAACATCTTAGCATTTGTACATGTGTCTCTTCATTATTCCCTTTTCTCTAAGGAAATTTAATTTAAAATATTTGTCTTTACATTTGTCAGTTAGTTTGTGAAGTCCCTTTCACCCTGTCTAGAATCTCTTCTTGGGCTTAACGGGATTGGTGGATTCCTTTTAGAGTCTGTCAGCAGTGGTTTTGTGTTACTGCCACTCTGGTCCACTTTTTCCTATGTAGTGACTATGAGCAAAGCTTCCACATCTGGAAGAGCAGAGACATTTGTGTTTATACTTAGGAGCCCAAGATGCAGGCAAAGATGCAGGCAGTTTGGGGAATATACTGCTTTCTCTAGGATCTAGACCCAAATGTTTCCAGGGTCACCTAGCAGGCTGGTAGCTGACTAAAGAGGGGATTTTATAGTTTGACTTTTGTTGGTTGTTTAGTAGAGATATATATGTTTTTCCTCCAGGACACGTAAAAGGTAGGGTCAAAGCAGGGACCTAAAAACCACCAGCACTTTCTCTTTTACCCAGAAAGGTAATTTAACAATGGATATTACATTAGTTTACTTCAACTATGGATTTGTTTAACAGGTATTTTCTCATTGATGTGCAGTTCTTCAACTGGTTCTAAGATTATATTTTAAATTTACATGGTAAAATCATTTTAAATTTTTGATATTGATTTAATTTTGCTTTTGCATACTTGACTTTTACTTCCCTGTTGTGACTTCTTTATGCATCTTTTTTGTTGTTGTTCTCTTGTTTGTTTTATTCTTTTTCTCACGTTTAGAAGGTAAGCTTTCTCTTGCCCTTTAGTTTCTTTTTTGCTTAAAAACAGAAAAAGCATGTCCGTGGGGTTTTCTTGTGCTGTGTGCTGTGCCTTATTCTGTATGCCGGTGTGTAACACTGTGCTTGACTATGCGTTAGAATGTGATTTAATATGGGACTCTGGCTGTGCTGCACATACTGTTTGACTCTGCTCATATTGAGCTATTTCTTTGGGGAGAAACAAAAGGAAACACATTACTATGGGCCATCAGGATTTCTGTATTTGGTAGGTGCTTTTTTAAATCTGTTTTCAGTAGGATCCTTAGGACTTATTTTGCCTGGTCATTCCCACTGACTTCATGTGAAGCGGTTTTCCCCAGGTAGCTGGGTAACCTTTGAGTTACCTGTATGTAGACCCTGCTCTAAGGAAAGGATACTTCCAGCTGATGCCATCTCCCACCAGTCTTCTTGACCGGCTCTGAAATTTTGCTTTTGGAGTTGTGTAATTGGAACTTTTAAGTCAAAATGAAAATGAGTAGGATAGATAGCTTAGCTGAGGCACCTGTCCTGCGTAATAATCCTTTGATTTGTTAAAGTCCAAAGGACAAAAGAAGCAAACTATGTATACCTAGTGATTTTCCTAACTTCAGTCCATGGCTTACTATGTGAACTGTCTAAGCTGTGAATCAGCCATAATTTTCTGAATTCATGTTCCCCTAATCTCTTTCCTTTGCTTTTAGTGGACGAGAAAGTAGTAAGGAGGAACAGGCATTTAATTTTAATGTTTCTCTAGTTTTGAGAGGAAAGTCATTCATCATTTAGTAAATGTGAGTAAATGAATAAGTGCTCAGCTTTATTTTGTACTGTGATCCAGTGCTACATCTTTAACAAAATAAAACAACTTTCATTGAGTTTTTCAGGACTTGGGAGGATATATAAGGAATAGACCTATTCCTCACCATGTGTGGTCTTAAAGCTGTCCCAGTTTTATGTTCATCTAGGAGAAAGTAAGTTGGCTAGGATGCTGCAAAACTAACTTTATCAGGAGTGAAAGAAAGTAAAATCAGTGAGTTCAAGCAAAAAGAAGCTCAAATACATGACATCAGAATGAACAAGAAATTTTTAAACCTGTTTACTTTTGTTATACATTTAACTGGTTCAAAAAAATAAAAATACTGTAAAAAGAGATACAAGGCAACTCTTCCTCCCAACCCTGTCCCCATCCACTCTTACCTCTGCTCACTCCCTAAAAAATAATTTTTATTAGTTACAAGAATATTTAGCAAAAAAAATTACCTTAAAACTGACATTGGTAACTAGGATTTGGGCTGTTTTTCTGTTTATTAGGGTTATGCATCTTTCATTACTCAACTGTAAGCAGTGAATTAATCAGACCTTGTGTCTGTTATCACTGAGTTCCTATTCTGTTCAATGCATACAGTGTCTTTCACCTCCTCTTGGCCCTACTAATATATAATTAACTTTGTCTTACCATACTTGTTTCATGCTTCCCCATTGGTGCAGTATTCTTCTGGAAAGTGATGGTTCCTCTAGAAAAATGGGGGAAGAAAGTAAGTGGAATGAATTCTTGATAAAAAGTGTGTCTTGCCAATTAAGTTCAGGTTTTGAAGAGGCAATGCAATGGCTATTTGACATTTTATACCTATATTCAAATTGCAGATTTACAAATTTAAAAGGATCTTTGACTTTAAACACTATTTCTTTTAAAAATAAAAAGTGTCCCTTTCTTAAATCAACAATCATAGTGATCATTGAAAGTCAAGTTAATATTTTTTCTTAGGAATACATTATAAGCCAAAAGAATTTAAGTTAAACATAATTCTAATACTACTCTTTATAAATTTAATACTCAATATTATTTTTTGTATTAATAGTACTTGTATTTTGTTGCATGTTGGAAATTAAGAAAAAATGAGACAAAAATTTGAAAAGCATTTCACTGCTAAGATAACTTGAGTCATTAAATATGGTTATTCAAAATGAGTTGTGGGGAGTTTCCTCCCACTGTGGTCCTAAACTGGTGATGAGTAAAAGCAGTGACTGACTCA
Organism: Spermophilus citellus; assembly: GCF_964194105.1. Taxonomy (NCBI): domain Eukaryota; kingdom Metazoa; phylum Chordata; class Mammalia; order Rodentia; family Sciuridae; genus Spermophilus; species Spermophilus citellus. The sequence continues at coordinate 679,659 of NW_027672905.1, read as the reverse complement.
GAGGTCCTGCATATACTTTACCAAAGAAGGAAATATTGGTTAGAACATGCCATCCTGTAATACTATCCCTTACTGCAAACCGTTGAGATTTAAGGATTTTATTTTATTTTTCCTTTTCTTTAAACAGATACAACTTTTTAAAAATGCCTTTATTTTATTTATTTTTATGTGGTACTGAGGATTGAACCCAGTGCCTCACACATGCTAGGCAAATGCTGTACCACTGAGCTACAGCCCCTGCCCCTATTTGATTATTTTTAAAAAGAGGTTGTATATGAACTTTTAAAGAGTGTTTTAGTGTTTTGTTTTAGCAGCTAATAGAATGAAAGATTTTTCTGTTCAGGATAAATAGTTAATTCAGGTATTTATGATGTGTTATTCTTTCCCCTCCCCCAATAAGGAGAAAATCCCCCAAAATGTCAAAGGAGTTTATGTTTCCTTTCTGATCTGTTATCTTCAGCTAGCTGATTCATCTGGTTGTGTGCTCATAGGTGGCCTAGATTTTTAGAGCTGGGAAGGTATTCTTAGAGATGAGAAATGAGAAACCGAGGTCCAGAGAAGATAACTTGTCTGAAGTCTCAGGACTAGATAAGTTATGATAGTGAAAATGTTATCAGAAATGGAATGCGGTGGGAAGGGAGGTGTTAGTGGAAGAAGGGAAAAGCAGCTTGGGGAGTGATATAGAGAGGTCCTTATTCCCAATATTTAAAATTTCCAATTTTAAATTCCTGGGATTGCAGGACATCACTTTCCTAATGATAGCTCTTCTTGATCCTGTATAGAGGATCTCAGTATTATTCACAGGTATTTTTGAGGCCTAAACATATATTGAATTTTAGGAGTGTTTCAGTTCCTGGAAAATCATGTAAATCAGTATTCTCTTAGGATGACCTTACATCTTTTGGTTTGTGGGGAACAGTGCCAAGGCTGTATTTTTTCATTTAAAACTTGATCTGATAAGATTTTTGTAATAAAAGGGATTATAGAGGAGGGCAGAATACTACCTGCCAGCTGTCCCAAAGCTGCATGACTAGATCTGGTCTTTTTTTACTCTCACTCTTTGAAAAAACAACAAACAAATAAAAAACAGAAGATTGGTGGAGACTTTTTTCCTAAATTTGAATTTTTATAGAGAAGAATTCTCAAAAGATTGTTGTTATTTTTTTCCTTCTATTTCATACTCAGATTGTACTCTGGGTACTTAGACTTATGTGACAGAGTTTAACAAAGTGCTCGGGGCACATATTATGGTTGACCACAAGATTATAATTAGTTTATATAATTAGATTATAATTAGTTTTAAACCTCCAAAATGGTCTAAAATTCATTATTAAAAACTGGTAACTGTCAGGTGCAGAGGCTACTGAGGAGATTGAGGCAAGAAGATTGTAAATTCAAGGGCAATTTATCAAGACTCTCATCAACTGAGACCCTGTCTCAAAAGTAAAAAATAAAAAAAGGCTTGGGATGTTTAATCCCCAACACAGAAGGAAAACAAAAACAAGAGCAAAGAAAAACCTGCTAACTAGTTGAAATTCCCAGTTGTAAAATGTGGCTTAATTTCAAAATTTCCCCTGTTTTTATTTAGGGAAAAAGAGTATCTCTTAATTTTAACTTCTTGGTGGTGTCAGATCTACTATTCAGGAGTAAATTACTCAATTCCTGAGAATCATAGTCTTTTTTTTTTGGTAGTATATAGAAGCCTTTTGAGCTTTATTGGGGAGAAAAAAGAAATGATTTTTGAGGATACTGAATAGAGCAAAGCTTATTTTTCCATTGTGTTTCAAATCATTTTGGAGCATTGGAGGATAAAAGCAGCTATTTATGTTAGTGAGGATTATGAATTTGATGTCTACATTTTATTTTCTGGTCAGTATCAACCAAAGCCAAAGTTGAAAAAAGAGATTTGCGACTGTTGTAGAAGCTTAATGACATCATTGGCAACTCTCTTTGGTAAAAGAAAAAAATTCTCAAGTTTTATCTGAAATAAAAGAATAAAATCTGGAGTGAACAAGCCAGAGATGGCTGGGTATGGTGGGATACATCTGTAATCCCTGCTGCTTGGGAGGATAAGGCAAGAGGATGGTGGGTTCAAGGCTGGCCCGGGCAACTTAGTGACACCTTGTTGCAAAATAAAACAAGGATTGGGGCTGTAGCTTGCCTAGATGCTTAAGGCTCTGGCTTTGATTCCCGGGACTATAGCAAAACAAGACAAAGCCCAACAAACCCGAGTGATTCCCTGTTTCTTAATTTGTAAAATCAAATTATATTTAAATTTGAGATTCATTGAAATAATTGAGGGGGAAAGTGGCAAAACCAACATCTAACATGGAGGGCTTTCCCTCCCTTTTGAATTTAGGTTTTGAAATGTAATACTTGGTATCTATTGGTTTTCTCACTGAAAATGAAAATGTGTTAAGGAAATGCTATTAACAGGTTTTAAATTAAATATTTTTACATTGACACAATTTCTCCTCTCCAGAGTGTTCACATACTTTCTAAGTAAGAGCTTGTGTATGTGTGTGTTTGTGTTTTAATCTGTACCTAAATAATTTGTGTATTATACCTAATAACTTGTGTTAAACCCTGAAGGCTATCTGTCTCCCTGAGGTTAGGAGTTACCTGAGATTTTCTTTAAAGAAGATATTGTTTTGGGTCTTGCTAATTTGGGATTAAGTGTTGCATTACTTTTGGAGGCAAGGTTTGCTGTACAAATTAATATAAAACAAGGTGAAAGAGAAGAACAGATATTTAAACCACTTAAAATCAAAGCACTCAGAAATACAACTTGTCTATTTGTACTAGTTACAAATGGATTTTCAAATCTCACAATGCTACATTTTATGGATAGCTACCATAATCCCATGTAACTTGATAATAAAAATATTTTACGTCCTTTTTTTAGTAATTTAGTTAACCTCTTTTTTGGTGCTGTGGCTGAGAAATAAGGTTAGAACAGAACAGTCTATCTGTTTAGATGGGGAAGGAGGGAATCCTAACGTTGGGAGCCCCATCATTTGAATAGGGACTTTGAAAAACCTGGGGTCAGGCTGCTAACTTTAAGCCTGATTATGAATGCAGCCAGTGCTTTTTATTTGTGCTAGGGCTGGTCTCCTTTACATTGAAAGTGGGAATGCTCCTCGTGCCCCCTTGTGGAAAATTGGTGGTATAACACCACTAAGAACCTCAGTTCTTTAGGATTGGAAATAGAGGAAAGTTAGGATAATAGGACATTGGCTAGAATTTTAGAGGTTAACTCTGTGCTTTGATGGATTGACTCCATAGGAGTCAATTCCTTGGAGCAAGAATGATATAGACTTTCTTTTGAGATGTTAAATAGATCCTGAAGAGGTGGCCAACCTATCAATTCTGAGAATGTGTACATGGGTATTTGTTGTGCTGTTCTCTGCATTTTTCTCTGTTCAAACAAATTTTATGAATACTCAAAATTTTAGAGGAATTAATATGTTGTCTCCCAGCTGTATCCTGGGAGATTTTATGCTTATCATCATGAATCCTGTTTGTAAACAATCAAGACCCATTTATTATATGTTGCCTCTTTTTCCAGATTAGGGATTATAAAGAAACTAAGGATGAGATGTAGTAAGGAAGAGCTGCAAAAAATTTTTTTCTTGTATAACTTTAAATGTTTTTTTTTTGAGAATTAAAACTGCTACATTAACTTTTTAAATATCTTTTTCCAACCAGTAATTCCAAGTTTTTCAGATTAATTAAAGTGAAACATCATCCAGTTTGGGCGTATATTTCAAAACAAGATGTAAAAGAATTGTGATTTGTGGCACCACATACTAATGAGGCTTCCCTGAAGCGGGGAGGGCTCTGGCAAGGCTGCAGTAGATGAATGTTGACTAGTAGAAAGGCTGATAATGAGGCATGTGACAACAGAGCTTTTTTCTGTTGAAGACATTAAACATCTTTTGGCTTGAGCAATTTTACCAGTTTTCACAGTTTTAGCAATAGACACAAGGAAACAGAATAGAATTAACTAAAGATTTGCATGCAAGATGCTGCATTTTGATAGCAATAAGAATTGTGTTGTGATGAGACTATTAAGACCATTGTAGGACTACCTTAGCTTTTGTATGTTAGTGCTGTAACTACTCCTTTGTTTTATGGTACCTCAGTGATTGCAAAGAAAATAATTGTGGGATTTCTCTTCAAAAGGACACTGAAGCCATGAAGAGAGCATTGGCCTCCATAGACTCCAAACTGAACCAGGCCAAAGGTTGGCTCCGTGACCCCAGTGCCTCCCCAGGTAACCCTTTAGTTTTGCTTTTCTGATACATAGAATAAAAATCTAAAATTGAAGCAAATAAAAGAATAGAATAAATCCTTCAGAATTTTGCAATCCTGAGATTACTACTATAACATTTGGAACATAGCTCATTTTCTGATAGTTTTAACTAGTGGAAGCGTTATTGGACCTTAAAAGAATGAAGGGCATAAGCCATATCACCTCTTACTGTGGAGGAATAAACAAAGCAAAACTGGGCATTCTTTGCAAAATTATTTTTTCACCCATTCCCCAAATTGGAAAGGTAATTATTTTGAATAAAAGCTCTTCTCTGCTAATTCCCATTGGGTAAACTTCCATTTATGTCAACAGAGTACTTAATTAAGTAGATTAAATAGTAATGTCAATAAAAATTGGAAAGTGAAGTTGACTATATAAAGATAAGATCCAAGTATGTTATTGAGTTTGGCTTTGTGTACTCTCTAATTTAATATTTATTCAGTTTTAGATTAACATTTGAATGAGCGAAAAGCTTAATGGAGTTTGGAGGTGCTAAGTACTATTAAATTAGAACGGCCTATTTTCATCATCCACATTATTACCACAAGCTGCTTAGTATCTCCAAATGGATATGGTTCCAAGTATCTATTTTAGCAGTATCTGTGGTTGAAACCTCAGCTGTAAGGGCATCGCTTGGCTATTAGCTATCAGATGGATTGTCTTCTGTTCACTTGTCATTTAAAATTATCTATTCCTTCAGGAATGAAATGATGTGTAAAGTATCCTCTCTAAATGTTTAATGGGTCTACAATGCAGGTATTAACTATCTTTTTATTTTAGGGGATGCTGGTGAACAGGCCATCAGGCAGACCTTAGATGAAGCTGGAAAAGTTGGTGAACTTTGTGCAGGCAAGGAACGCAGGGAGATCCTGGGAACCTGCAAAATGCTAGGGCAGATGACTGATCAAGTGGCTGACCTCCGAGCTAGGTAAAGTTTTTCTGCTCTTAACAGACTTGTAGTAAGTAATTCACACAGAAAGCAAGTCTGTGCCAGTTTTACTGAGTTATCTTTGGCTAGTAGATAAAACAGGTATTTCATTTTATTAGTTTTTCTGAAATTGAGGTGAACTTTCCTTTTTCTAAACTTTTAATATATGCAAGTGTATACCTAATAAAGTTGTAACTTATTCTATAATTGAAATAGAAATAGAAATTGGATTTTTAGTTTGTAGCCATAGATTTTTGAAAAATAAGGGGCATTGTTGAAGTCTGGCTTGTTTAGGTATATATTAAGAAAGATGGGTAGAAAGAAATATAAAGAGTGAAAACATTGAAATTATTTCACATCATTTTAGAAATCAAATAGATCATCCTTTAAGCTGGTAATTTCTGGGCTCTTTTTTTTTCTTTTTGGCAGAGTGGGTTCTAGGAATTGAACCCAGGAGTGCTTTACCACTGAGCTACATCCCCAGCCCTATTTGTTTATTTATTTATTTTTAAAAATTTTAAAATTTTTAGTTATAAATGGACACAATAACTATTTTATTTACTTACTTTTATGTAGTGCTGAGGATCAAACCCAGTGCCTCACACATGCTAGGCAAGCACTCTACTACTAATCCACAACCCTAGTCCCCCATTTTATTTTTCATTTTGAGACAGGATCTTGCTGAACTGCTTAGGGCCTTGCTAAGTTGAGGCAATCCTCCTGCCAGAGCCTCCCAAATCCCTAGAATTACTGGTGTGTGTGTGTCACCATGCCCAGCTATTTCTGGGTTCTTTATGAGTTTGTATTTCCGCACTAGTTTTTGGTTTTTAATTCTTTTAACTACCTTTTACCCTCAGTAAGTCTTGACTTTTGGAACTTTCCCCCTCATAACTCAAATAAATGTATAATTTATTGTTAAGACAAATCAGTATGATATGGATTTATTTGGAATTCTTCCACGTAATTACTAAAGTTCAAAAAGTTTCTCATTTTTATGGAATTTTATGCTATGGGCTTTTAGAAAGTAGAAGTATTCCAAGACACTAGTGTACATGAAAATTAATTTTGCTTTGAGAATGTTGTGAAACCTCTTAATATCATTCACATACAAAGGGGCTCCATTATACTTGATTTCAAAGTAGTCACCCTGAAGAATACACATCTAAAAAGGAGTGATTCTTTTTTAAAAATATTTATTTATTTTTTAGTTGGACACAACAATATCTTTATTATTTTTATGTAGTGCTGAGGATTAAACCCAGGGCCTCGCATGTGCTAGGCGAGCGCTCTATCACTGAGCCACAACCCCAGTCCCTTAAAGTAGTAGTTCTTAATCTTTTTTGGACCAAGATCACTTTTTATAATCTGATGAAAGCATTTATCCCTACCTAAAAAGATGCCAATGAACATTCCCATTCAATGTTTCCTATGGTTTCCAGGGATTCGTGGATTGACCATCGTCCTGGAAGCTTGGGGCCTTCAGATTGTGTCCCTATCTTGACAAGGAGAAGAAACAGCTTAAATAAATGTGATCTCATTGAGTTCAGGGAGCCCTTCTCCTGCTGAGAAGCAGTCTCCCTTGTCATGAGCATGGCACTAACTTTGCTGAAGGGACAAAAAGAAGTTTTGTTCCCATTCAGAGAAATGCCAATGCAATTTGACAAGATTCTTGGCTCTTTTAATTTCTCATTTCTGGCTCTTTTGTTTACAGCCTTTTCAGAGTGTGGTAGACAGTTTTCACTTGGAATTCTCAAATACACAATTGTATGTGCTTAGAGAGATGAATATGAGCAAGAGAATGAGGTAATTGTATGGGATCAACTATTAGTCTTTAAAGCAAAAAGGCTAGAACAGTGATGAGTGGCTTTGGGCCTGTTTCACAGTGGAGCCTACAATATCCTTTCATGAGGAAAGATTGGAAAGCTATCTTCCTGTTGTTCTTTCTTAAACATAACTACTCAACTATTTATCATTTTAATGACTGAAACACAGTGACCTTTTTTTTTTCTTCCATTGATATTCTTCTGGTCATGAAGAGTTTCTAGATTTTAAGAATATAATTTTATCCTCATGGGACTTAATGAGTTTTTTTTTTTAAACCAAGAGCAAGAGTGCTTTTCCATGAGCTATATTCTCAGCCCTTTTTAATTTTTTAATTTGAAATAGGACCTTGCTAAGTTGCTGAGGGTCTAGCTAAGTTGCTGAGGCTGGCCTCGAATGTCTTCCTTAATTAACTATTTTTTTTTGGCACTGGAATCCAGGGGCATTTTAACCACGGAGCCACATCCCCAGACTTTTTCATTTTTATTTTGTGACAGAGTCTTGCTACGTTGCTTAGAACCTTGCTAAATTGCTGAGGCTGTCCTCGAATTTGGAATCCTTCTGTCTCAGCCTCCCAAGTCAGTGAAATTACAAGTGTGAGCCACCACACTTGGCAAACTTTTAATTTTAATGTAGCCTATACTTATTTTTACTTTTTTTGCAGTTGTATTCACATGCCAAAGATTCCTCATCATGAATTACTAAATTTGAAGGGGGAAATAGCAAATTAAATAATAAATATTATGTTTCCTAAGTCTTCATTCTTCTGGAAGGTAAAGGAAGTCTTCAAGTACATGAAAATGGAGAGAGAGAGTGTATGTGTATACCTTTTATATACCTGGCAATGAATTTATGGAGTTTATTACTTCAAGTATTGGTATAGATGAAAAACAGATGTATTTTTTTTAAAGAGGGTAGATAATTCAATGATAGGTGCATATTATTATTAAGGGAAGCAAAGATGTTTTAGAGTTCATTCTAAAGTTAGAAGCTCAGATTAGGATGAACCATGCCATTCTACTGAATGATAAAGTTGCCATTCCTATGACTGAGCTAACCAAACTGGGCTAATTAAAAAAAATCTGAACTTGTAAAAAGATGGCAAATCTTCCTTTATGACCGGGAAAGTCTGTTAAGGAAAATAAGTTTCAGGGCTGGGGATGTAGCTCAGTGGTAGAGTGCTTAGATTGTGGTACTAGGGATTGAACCCGCAAAAAAAAAAAAAAAAAAAAAAAGAAGAAGAAAAAGAAAGAAAGAAAGACATGTACAAAGGAGAACAAGTTTCTGCAAACACATTATTTTTTTGTAGTAATACCATTCCATTTCTGAGAGAGGAAAATAGTGAAAATGGTTCTTTAGGAACTTTATAGGAAAATGATATACTTCTTGTCACCATGTACTTCCCTGCTCAGTTCTAACTAGTTTTGTCTACAAATGGATTAAGGTAATTAAGATCATCATTAGGTCATTAGGTTTGTTACACAAATGATAATTCAGTCATAATAGTATACTGTGATATTTACATTGCTTTGTTGTCAAAGTGTTTTCAAGTATATTATCTTGATGCTTGATACTCTGTTAAGTAAGCAGGGCAAGTACCGTATTATTGCTTTCTTTCATTTTACATTAGTTTTATTTTATAAGAAAAAAAAAACTGAAGCCAAAGGAGGTTAAACATCATAAAGTCCCTGAGGCACCAAAAATTAGGATTCAAACAGATTAAATTTGTCATTGTGATGCGTTTTCAATTACTCTGTATGTATTGCCTTCTCAGTGTATTCTCGCCCATAAATAAGACAATTCAATGGCTACTTATTTCTAAAGCACACATTACTATGATAACAAAGTCCTCCATAGCAATGAGATCCCCAGTACATTTTCCCACTGAAGTTTAGATTTGGTTATATAATCACTACCTAGAGGCGAATAATGATTATCAAAATTTGCTGGCCTGACTTCAAAGTGGTTATGCAGTTCCATAAAGCTCATGTGTATTTTTAAAAGCAAAAGAGAAAGATGGTTTGTGTATCTTGCTTTGTTTAGCTCTGTTTTCTTGTGTTATCCTAGATTAATGGGGAAAATGAAAAAAGACAAGCATGCTAACAAAAATGGCATGTACTGTGGTGTTAAGGAATATTTTGTTATTAAGTATTTGAGAAGGTGCAATGACAGTATCTTTGTCTGAATAGAGGTCAAGAAGCTTCACCAGTGGCCATGCAGAAAGCCCAGCAGGTATCTCAAGGTCTAGATGTGCTCACAGCAAAGGTGGAGAATGCAGCTCGAAAGTTGGAAGCCATGACAAACTCAAAGCAGAGCATAGCAAAGAAGATTGATGCTGCTCAGGTAAATGTAATGATTTTCAGGAGGGGTGGGAAGTAAAAGAGAAAGAGAAGCATTCCACAAATATCCCCAAGCTCTTCCTTTCCCCTTCTTCCTTTTCTTTCTCTCTACGCCTCTCATCATTTAGTGTGAGTAGATAATGGGTGTTCCTAAGTGATGACTGACTGACTTGTTCCCAGCAGTTACCAATGTTAACACATCCCCTACCATCACAGTTTACACTAATATTTATCTATAGTTTGAAATGAAGGTCTTCATTTTGAATATTTTGACTAGTTAAAAGTGAGCACTCTGACTTCCAAGAGAATCCTAATTCCTGTTATAGATTATAGTACATTGAAACTGTTCCTTTTCTCAGAATTCTCAACTGTATTTCGTCATAGAAAGAGTCAAAGTTTTCTGATTCTACTCATTTTTAAGTTATCAATGCACCTTTATTTGTTTGTTTGTTTGTTTGTTTGTTTGTTTGTTTATTTATTTATTTATATGTTGTGCTGATAATTGAACCCAGTACTTTACACATAGATCTACTCTTACATAAAATCATTTTCAAGTATGTCATAAACAAATGTTTGATAAACTTAAATGTTTCTGATTAAGGATGAGATAAAGGTTTATGAAGATATTTTATGCTAATAGATAGGAACAAAGTTGTTTTTAAAAAGATGAAGGAGGGGTTGGGGATATAGCTCAGAGGTAAAGCACATACTTAGCATGCACAAGGCCTTGGGTTTGAGTTCCAGCTCCCAAAGGAAAAAAAAAAGATGAGAGGTTGATTCGATCTTACAATGAAGCCAAACACCTCTATAAAACAATAATAATTATCACTCTAGAAAACAATTACTGGTGTGCTATGGGATTTAGATATTTTTTTTCTGATGGCTTTGTTAAGGTTAATTAAATGTGGTTCATGAGTAGACTGCAGTATTCTCTCTTTCTGTCTGTAGAATTGGCTTGCAGATCCAAATGGTGGACCTGAAGGAGAAGAACAGATCCGAGGGGCTTTGGCTGAAGCTCGGAAAATAGAAATATCTGCTCTGACTTCTAAATTAGCAGATTTACGAAGGCAGTATGTATTCAATCCTTTTAATTGTCCTTTAATATTTTTCTCTCTTTCCTATTCCTTTTCCCCTATTGAACATGTAAGTTGAATCCCCATAGGTTAAATGCATGTATGATACTCCTCCACTGTAGTATTGGCCAGATCAGATATTACCTTTATTGTATCTGTGACATGAGGCTTATTATTACCGATCATAGTTTTTAAAGTAATACTTTTAGTGTGCTAAGAACTCCTTAAAAATATTTATTAATGTGGTGCTGAGAATTGAATTCAGTTCAATTTGCTAGGCAAGTGCTCTACCACTGAGCCACAACCCCAGCCCAAGAACTCCTTTTTAAAGTTAAGTTTTTCTAATTTATAAGCTAGGATATTCCTGCTACATCATGTTTATGACATGTCTGTTTCTCAGATATATGAGGAAAATAATTTTTGTAGCTAGCTATGAATAAAACCCCCATGTGTTTATGTGTGTATGTGGAGAAGGGGAGAATCATAAGAAAGTACTTTCTTCCTTTCTTCACAGTGTTATTTCTTAGGTAGCAATTATTAAAGATCTTTTTCTGGGTGATTGTTCCTTTAACACCAGTCTTATCATAGATTCCTTTCTTAAAGGCTTTTGTGTACTTACTTTGATTGTATGGAAAAGAGGCATTCCTTTGTTCTGATAAATATGTTCCTGTTTGCAACACATGCTAATGAAGGGTATAATGCCATAGAATAATTCTATTCTACCTAAGTCCTCCATCCCTAGTCTCTGAGGATATTTTGCTTTTCATTTAACCTGCATGTTTCATTTTCTGTCCTTCCATGAGACAATGCCTAATTTTTTTCCCTAGTGAGAGATACTTTAGAGTTCTTTGAAGTTTTATGTTGACTGAAAGGATAGTGTTGGCTAAGAAAACAAACTCCTGCCTAGTGCTACAAAATAAATTTGTAGACATACTTTAGGCAGGAGGTTGTGTTGACAGAGACCAACTTGAATAACAGCTCAAATTTGATTATATATCAAGGTCAGTCATTTGAACACCATTGTCTTATGCCCCAAATCTTGATTGTGTGTCAGGAAAAATGGTAATTTACCAATTTTAAAATATAATGTTCACAAAGGTCTTTTGTTCAATGTTAATTCATTAAAATAATGTGTTACTTTTTTTTTTTTTTGTACTGGAGATTGAACCCCGGGGTGTTCTCTATCTTTAGTCCTTTTTATATTATTTAAATTTTTTGTAGTTGTAGATGGACACAATGTTTTTATTTTATTTGTTTATTTTTATATGGTACTGAGGATTGAACCCAGTGCCTCACGCATGCCAAGCAAGTTCTCTGCCACTGAGCTATAGCCCCAGCCCAGTCCTTTTTAGTTTTAAGTTGATATTGAGTCTTGCTAAATTAGAAGTCTCACTAAGGCTGGCCTCAATCTTGCTATCTTCCTGCCTCAGCCCCACCTCCCAATCTGAGTCACTGGAATTATAGGTGCATATCACTGTGCCCACTGTTTATAATTTATTAGATTTTAAAATACTCAAATGGAGAAACTGTATTTTGGGAGCTAATACAAGTCTATATACATAGTAGGCACTCATTAATGTTTCTGAGTGATGAAGAGATAATTAATGGTAGAGTGGTAACAGTAGATCTTCATGTGTGGTCACTTGTGCCATTATTACACTTATTATAACATACATATACATAACCTCCAAGCATAGGAGTAGCCATGATCAGAACATGGCAAATAACTTCTTTGTCTAGTTTTGTCATGGGGAAGGCTATAAAATCTTAAAATTATAAAGGAACTCTTAAAAAGTATCTTTTAAGCAGATGGGTTAATATTTTTACAGGTGAGATTAGTCTTAAGGTTACTTTTCTATGCCTGAGTAGTCTGATATGTAAAAAATGTTGGGTTTTTGTTGCTGGGAATTGAATTCAAGGCCTCACACATGCTAGGCAGATAGTACTTTTAATAGTGAGCACTCTATTATTGAGCTATATATCCAGCCCTTGATACATAAAATTAATCAAATTCTTTATATTTTCTTGGTAAGAATCTGAAATCTTTGGAATAGGTTTTAATAGGTAGTTATTGCTCATTGTGACATAATTTTGTGGTTGTCTTTTAATTTTTGTGTTGATACTCTGTTGAGGTTCCTTGGTTGCAAGGAACTAGCTCAAGTAAAAAGGTGGATGATTATTGAAAATATATAAAGGTATCTAATAGAATCTAACAGCTTGAACTGTGGCTATACCTTATTAGATTTTTTTAGATAACTAAAAGCGCCTCCCTCTACCTCTTAGCATCCTGGAAGCTCTATCGTGTCTTCTAAGTCTGCTGAACTCTGGGTGCTGTCTTTATTTATTTGGAGGTTCTTTTTCTGGCTTTGACCTACCATGGCCCAGACTTAAAATAAATTTTTAGCTCCAGATCCTACCACAGGTTGGCCATGTGATGTTTTTGCAGCATGGACCAAGGATTATCTGAGGTTGTTTAAAAATGTGGACTCCATCACCAGACATACTTAATCAGAATCTCTTTTGATGGTGGTCATTATCTGTATTTAAAGTTAGATCCCAGATGACTCTTTTTTGGGGGGTGCTGGGGATTGAACCCAGGGCCTTAGTGCATACAAGGTAAGCACTCTACCAATGAGCTAATATCCCCAGCCCTCCAGATGACTTTTATTTATACTATACTTTGAGAACCAATTGAGTCAATGGTTTACTGACAATGGTTAGTTGTCTTTGAGTTAAATAACCACTCAGTTCAATCATTGGGTATTATTAGTAATGACATAAGGTAACACAGATAATACTTTTAATAGTGAGCATTCTAAAGTCAGAGAGCCATGTTTGAACCCTGACTGACTCCATCAAAGTAAGTATGACAAGTTTTTTAACTTTGTGTCTCTTTTTTTAAAAAAAAAAAAATAATATTGGTATTTATCTTATAGAGTTTTGGCGAGGATAAGATAATAAAAGAAATGTGATTGCAACAGTAACCTTGCAGGATTAGGACTCAAAAGATAGTATTGCTGGTTCTACTATAACTACTTCAACTACTATTACTACTGCTACTACTACAACATCAGCAAATATGGCTATCTAAGCACTTCTAGTTCCACGAGTAACTAGTGTTTTCAGGACTGGCAGACTGGTTTTTGATTGAGCTCAGGTAACCAAATGATTGAACTTGGTTGGGTTAAATTGACTCAAACTCACAATTAATGCCTTAACCAGGACAAAAATTTTGAATTTAAATTAATAATTTCTTATTTAAGATCCAAATAAGCCACTATTTTCAATCAAAGTTAATAATAATCATTAGCAATTTGTCATCTCATTACCATTTTCATTAGCAACGAAGTCATCTCAATGTAAACAGTCTGTTTTAACAGAATGGCTGTTCTTTTCTCTGTAAGGGGAAAGGAGATTCCCCGGAGGCTCGAGCATTGGCCAAACAGGTGGCCACGGCCCTTCAGAACCTGCAGACCAAAACCAACAGGGCTGTGGCAAACAGCAGACCTGCCAAAGCAGCTGTCCACCTTGAGGGCAAAATCGAGCAAGCACAGCGATGGATTCATAATCCTACAGTGGATGACCGGGGAGTCGGTAAGGACCTTAGCACAAATAAGCAGGTTGTTGATAGGGGTCTTGTAACATTTGTAATAAGGTGCTGAAAGGGTTCTTCAGTCATTGGTGAGTCAGGCATTTTTCAGTGTGTTTCCATTTCCAAATATAGCCAATATAATCCCTATGATTTATCAAAGAAGCATTAAAGAAAGAATGATTTTGATATATGCAAATAGAAGAATACTCATAGCAGCAAGGAATGGTGGTGCCCACCTGTAATCCCAGCAACTTGGGAGGCTGAGGTAGGAGGATTACAAATTCAAGGCCAGCCTCAGTAACTTAGTGAGACCCTGTCTCAAAACCCAAACAAAACAAAACAAAAAAGTGCTCAGTGGTAGAGTGTTACATAGTGTAACATATAAGAGGCCCCCAATCCCCAATATAATCCCCCTTCTTTTCCCCAAAATGGACACATGCATTTGTGCACATGTGCACATGCACACACATGTGCACACACACACAGGAGAGATATTCATATCAAAAGTGAAAATTTGAATTAATATCAGTTCTATGTATACTTCTATTTTATAGTATTTCTGTGTTCACAGTCCTTGCCAAGTATCCAGATAAATATAATTTTTGAAAATAGTGAAAGGCACTTAACATTATTTTAGTTTGAAGTCTCTTTCATCACACAATCAACCTGAAAAATTTTTAACTTAAAATTTTGACTTTGGGGATATTTTAAGAATGGTTTTGTAAAAATTTATTTTGTGATAGCAAGTCTGCTAAAGCTGAAAGATCTATTTACTCCATTTGCCATATTTGTTGGATCAACAGATAAATTTTTAAATTGGTGATGTCTAGTGTCAATAAGGGGCTAAGGAATTGGGCAGGCACATATCTTACAGATATAGGAATAAATTAGTATAGACTTTATAGGTTTGGTATTATGTCAAAAACTTTTAAAAAGTTCATATTTATTGACTCAGCAATTCAAGTTGTAGGAATTTTTCCTAAGAAGTAATTTTTTTCTAAGGAGTCAAAACAAGAATATTTGTTAATAGTTTGAATGTTTAATACTAAGTATGTCAATATGATAAAATGCTACATAGATTTTTAGATTGTGTTTGTTACTGTTTGCAGTGCTGGGATTCAGACCCAGGGCCTTGCACATGCTAGGCAAGGCTCTACCAGTGAACTACATCTGCTACTACTAGATCATGTTTTTAAAAGATATTTAGTTAAGTGGGAAAACACTTGGGTTAAAGAAAAGAATCAGGGAACAAAAGTTGGGCTTGGGGTGTAGCTCAGTGATAAAGCCCTTACGTAGCATGTATAAGGCCCCAAGTTGGATCTTGAAGACCACAAAAAGAAAGAAAGAAAAAAAAAAGAATAAAAGTTAACATATAGGGGCTGGTGATGTGGTTTAGTGGCATACAGCCTGTACTTAGCATGTATGAAGGCCTGGCTTCAATCCTCTGCAAACCCCCCCCCTTTGGAAGAAAGCATAATTTATCTGTTCTTACTTATGCTTTTTTGTATTTCCAAAATGTTTTCTTTTGTCTGGAAACGATCACTCTACAAAATATTATTTAAAAAACAAACAACTGGAATGCCATTGTGGTTACCGTTTCTAGGTCTATGTGAGTTTTAGTGTTTTCTTCTTGATCCAGGTCAGGCTGCCATCCGGGGGCTTGTGGCTGAAGGACATCGTCTGGCTAATGTCATGATGGGGCCTTATCGTCAAGATCTTCTTGCCAAGTGTGACCGTGTGGACCAGTTGACAGCTCAGCTGGCTGACCTGGCTGCCAGAGGGGAAGGGGAAAGTCCTCAGGCCAGAGCACTTGCATCACAGCTCCAAGACTCCTTAAAGGTAGAATTTAGGAGCACATGTCATTAGTCGTTTTATGCTTATCATTACTAAAAAATGATGGATGGGAGAGAAAATAATTAAAAATACATAATTTCTGGAGTTTAGAAAAACAAAGAGTATGACCAAAGATATAAGGAAATCTAGAGCTAATTATTAGGAAAAAGCTCACCAGTGTGTGGTAATGACTTAAGTTGTTTTCCAAATTTCACTCAATGAACTCTTTTATGAATTTTGCTCTGTTCATGTTTCACTTGTACTTTTATTTATTTAACATTTTTCTTAAAATGGACTTCTTTTTAAAACTTAAATTAAAAAAAAACCTTGTAATAATTCTGAAATCTTATGCTTGATGAGCTGGTTGTATTTTTTTCCCTACTATTTTAAAAAGAAATACATAATTATTAAAATAATTTGTCTACATAACACCTAAAATCATCTCCAGTATCACCAGTCAGTATTTGTCACCTACCTTGAAAAATGGGGTGATGGGGATTTCTTTGTATAAATTGAGAAAACTTAACTTGGACTAAGTGAAATAACTATGAAAAAGAGCATGTGACTTCTAAGAATGCTCTTTTTTAGACTCATGTTAAGAAATCTATACATATATACTTTGTTTTTGAGATTTCTTAATTTCCCGTTCTTGATTTAGTACTTCCTAAAATAATAAATTGCTTAGAAATTTAACATTGCATCCACCAGATAGTTACCATGGTCATCATCAGGCCTCTCCAGCAGTGGGAACAGTGAGGAATTCTGTCTTCAAGAACTCAAGACCTTTTTGGGCTCAACCCCATGATTTTCAGTGTCATTTCATGAAGACCACCAAGAAAAGAAGCAAAAGTGCTAGGTGCAATGGCACATGCCTGTAACCCCAGCTACAGGAGACTGAGGCAGAGAACGGCAAGTTTGGGACTAGCCTCAGCAATTTAGTGAGACCCTGTCTCAAAATTAAAAAGAACTGGGCTAGGGTTGTGGCTCAGTTTTAGAGCGCTTGCCTGGTGTGTGTGAGGCACTGGGTTTCATCCTCAGCACCACATTAAATAAGTAAGTAAGTAAGTAAGTAAGTAAGTAAATAAATAAATAAGGAAGGGTGTTATGTCCATCTACAACTAAATACATAAAAAAAAATTAAAAAGAACTGAGGATGGAGCTCAGTTAAAGCACCCCTTAATTTTAATCCTCAGTAAGTCCTCCTCTCCCACCAATAAAAAAAGTAAAATTCCTTGGGGGTCCTATCTGTTTCACTAAACATTAATCTCTTAGAGGATATGATTCATAATTTTGACCTGTGCTAGCTCAGTGTTTTGTACACAGATATTAATAAATATTTATTGAATTAAACTCAGAGAATGAATATTTTAGTGAAATAAGGACATTAACATATATGCTTTGGGGATGTTGCTGGAAATTTTCATTTTTAAACAATAAAAAATAAAATAAATTTTTATTTTTTAAGGATCTGAAAGCCAGGATGCAGGAGGCTATGACTCAGGAGGTGTCAGTTGTTTTCAGTGATACCACAACTCCCATCAAGCTATTGGCAGTGGCGGCTACTGCCCCTCCTGATGCACCCAATAGGGAAGAGGTAGGTATCTAAGAGCTTCCATTTCTTCTGTTGGGCAACTCTTTGTAAAGGTAAAATGTTGTTACAGGGTACACAAGCAGCAGTGGCTGGGAAGTTGTAGGTGGAAGAGTAGAGGGGGATCTTTTAATCCACGAAGTATATTAGTTATGAAGGTTTTTAATTGCAAACAGTAGAAGACTTGACCATCAGAAAGTTTAGTGACATCACAAGAAACATGGAAGTAGGTAGCTCTGGCCTTGCTTGATTCAGAAGCTAAAAATCATGAAAACTGGCATCTCTTATGGTTTTTTTGGTCTTTTCCTTAGGGTATGTGATGACTTTTACTGCCCCAGGTGTCATGTTCAAGGCAGGAAGATATAAGGAATTGGGGTACTCCAGTTTCAACTGTTTATTAGGACATTTTGTTCTCAACACAGAAATCAGGACAGGCATTTTAAATCATTTGATGTCATTATTCTACTCTAAACCTTCCAGTAGTTTCTCCCTGTCCCAAAGTGAAATCAGAGTCCTTACAGTGAACAGTAAGGCCAGTGATGTGCTGGTAAACCAACTCTCCAGTAAAACGAAAAACAAAAAAATCTGACTTGTAATGTTTGTAGAATTCATGATGTAAATACTCCCAGCATGGCTGTTGTAACATGAAGTCATTGAAAGCAAAGTTGGGAAGAGATAGGCATATTTTACATATTTGGTAAAAATGGCTTCATCACACCACTGAATCTGGTTCCTTGTCTACTTTTCTGAATTCATGTTGGTATTATTATTCTCCCTCTGCATATTCCTCTCTATGAGAACAGAGCTTCTTTTGTATATGTTCTAAGCTTGAGGCCTTTGCACTTGTTTTCCCCACAGATTTTATTTTTCACTCACTTTCTTCAGTTTTCTATTGAAATATCATTTTTGGATTACTACCTAAAATAGCAACTCCAATCCCAGGGATTTCTTTATCTCCTTATCTTACTTTTCTCTATAGCATTTATCAACATTTGATATAGTTTATTTTTATTGTCTGTGTCACTCAAATTAGCACGAAAGCTCCACGTGGGCAGAGACTTCATTTTGTCATTGCTTTATTGCCAGTTCCTAGTGTAATACCTGACACACAGTTAATGCTGAATGAAAGAAAGTAAAGGCTTTCCCAGAAATCCTCCAGGATACCTTCACTTATGTCTTCTTGTTTAGAACTCTGTTGCATGGTTACCTCAGCTGCAAAAGAATCTGGCAAAGCAAGTATTTGGTTTTTCAGCCTTTATAGTATTGGCAGCAAAGAAGAGATTTTTGGGTCAGGCAAACTAATCCAAAGGTGAAGGTTTGTGTTATTCTTATTTGCTACTGACGCCTATTTTCTTTCTCTGGCCTCAATTACTAGGCAGTTCAATTCATGGTCTCCTCAGGCTAGGAGGATTTGCTACTCTTTTGTTCCAGCCTTCTTTGATTTTTGGACTAGTAGATCCAACTATTTGCTCATCCTTTCCAGCTAGATGCTTCATTAGTTCCTCAGCATATGTTGACCTTCTGTTATCCCTTGGTAATTTGCATGTCACCATGGACTTTCCTTCTCCCCATCTTCTCATATCAATAAATAACTCAGGCATCTTAAGTTGATCTCACAAATATATCTTAAATCCTTTCTGTTTTCCATTGGTATTCTCACAGCTCTGATTCTGATGTTTATTCCTCACTTCCTGCATGCCTGCATAACTCTGACTTGTCTTCTTTGAATCTGTCACTAGCCCACCAATTAAAAACAAAACCAAATCTGATCCTGCTGTTCTCCTGGTTAAATGCATCAGTGAGACTTATCTTCAACATAGGATAAAAACGGAGCTCTCTGATCTGGCTTTTAATATCCTTTCTATGTCAATTTCCTACAAACCCTTGATTCTCAGTTTATGCCCCAGAAATACATAGTTGCTTGTAGTTTCTTGAATATTCTGCCCTTTCTATGTCTTTGTTTTGTCTACCCCTTCTTTTTTTCTACCTTTTCCCTCTTTATTATGCTTTACTTCCTGGAGAGTTAATTACCTTTTCCTTTGCTCCATTAATATCAGTGTATAGCTCTATTTTTGCACATAGAATACCATGTTGCAAGTATCTATTGGCTCTTTTCCCCCCACTAGGCTGTGATCTCCTTAAGATGCAGATATTGTTTCATTTACTTTGGTATCTTCAGCACCTATCCCAAAATTTGTTATGTAGTAGATGGTCAGTAAACTTTGGTTGAGTGCCAAGAAAATTATACTAAGCAGTCAGTTAAATCAGAGGGAGCATGATATATGGTTTGGGAGGAGATGCCAAAAGACCAGTTATTTATTTCAATAAAATGGCTCAGGCCGGCTAGGAAAAACTTCTCCTTTAAAAAGTAAATATAGCAACTTCTCTAATGAAGATGTTAAGAGATGACATCAAACTACTGCTGAAAATATAGTCAAATGCAAAATCTTGGCCACAATATACCTCCTCATAAGTTTAGCCTTAGCCACTAGCATCATGTATACACAAACAAGGGTTGAGCCAGTTGTAGTGGCTCATGCCTGTATTCCCAGCTGCAGTTCAGTGATAGAGCACTTGCCTAGCATAGGATGTGCAAGGCTTTGTGTTCAATACCCAGTACCACCACCACCAAAAAATAAAACACTAAAAAAATAATAATAATAATAAAAGAAAGAAAGAAAAAGAAACAAGGACTGAGACCAGGAAAAGGGGACTAGGAGATCAGAGATTTCAGGCAGAAGTTTTGAGCATGAAATGGCAGGAATTTAGAAAACTAATTCTAACCAAGAGACCAGGATAGGAAAGAGACTCAAGAGGATAGACGTAGGCTGGGTATGGTGGTATAGGCCTGTAGTCCCAGCAAAACAGGAAGCTAAGGCAGGAGGATTGCAAGTTCAAGATCAATTTAGCAAGACTGTCTCAAAAATTTAACAAAAACAAGAACAACCCTCCCGCCCCCCCCCCAAAACCCCCACATAAATCCCAGAACATTGGCAATGAGATCGGAACTTGTTTGAGCCAAGAAACCTTTAGAGATTATCTGCCTTGAATTTGAACTGGGTGGGCAGACCCTCAGGAGGAGGTAAATAAAGAGGATGTATTCTGTAGGGAGTTCCTGACATCTCTGTGCATAATGTAAGCCTGACCCAGTGCTATTTGGTATGCCTTGCTTTTTCAAGTGTCACTTCTAAAAACGTTATCCAAATAAATGATGGAAGAACTTGTCATTTCAAGTAGGTTAAATAGCCCTATTTGTGGTATATAACCTTGCATGGTATTCACATTGAAGGAAAAGTTAACTTTTTATAATTTGAGAGCTGAATAACAAATAAGTAGATAATTTTGCATTTGGGATTAATAAAAGTCATCTATCCTTACCCTATGTCAGGTCCAGAGTATGAGCACCAGGTTTCATTTTTTTCTATGAAGGTCAAGGGAAGAGTTTTTACAACATTAATGGTAATGGGATATATGAGGGATACTTTTTTTTGGAAGCTAGAACTCAGTTTAGGACTTTTAGTCCTAAACTTGTGATGCTTTCAACTACCTATAGTAGCTGAGTAGGTTTGTATGTCTTCTTCAGATTAGAGGATAAACCTTTTGGAAACTGGCCTTAGTCTTTATCTTTAGGGATGCACGTGTGCGTGCGTGCATGTGTGTTTGTGTGTGTAGTGTGTATACAGGATGCTTGTGGCTAAGGCTAAATCTCTGAGGAGGTATATTGTGGTCAAGATTTTGCATTTGACTATAGTTTCAGCAGTAGTGTGATGTCATCTCTTAACATCTTCATTAGAGAAGGTGCTACATTTGCTTTAAAGAAGGAGTTTTTCTTAGGTGGCCTGAGCCATTTTATTGAAATA
This sequence comes from Spermophilus citellus, assembly GCF_964194105.1. NCBI lineage: Eukaryota > Metazoa > Chordata > Mammalia > Rodentia > Sciuridae > Spermophilus > Spermophilus citellus. The sequence continues at coordinate 658,310 of NW_027672905.1, read as the reverse complement.
AATCTTCTTTTTATTTTAATTAGTTATACATGACAGCAGAACTTGGAGCACAACTTTTCATGAAATAAATATTCTTAATGTCTTTGTATTTTCCTCAAGGTATTTGATGAGAGGGCAGCAAACTTTGAAAACCATTCAGGAAGGCTTGGAGCTACAGCAGAGAAGGCAGCTGCTGTTGGTACCACTAATAAATCAACAGTGGAAGGCATTCAGGCATCAGTGAAGACTGCTCGAGAACTCACACCCCAGGTTGAGTTTTGCTTGCTCTTTATTTCAATACTCATTATACAGTGTTCAGTAAAGAAAGTTAATTACAGAACACTTTCTATACAATTGTGAATACCAACTGTATGATCACATTAAAAAATATTCATAATTTAAAACTTAGTGATTTCTAGAATTAGTATTTTATGGGACTTTTAACTTTATACATTTATGTATTGTTTGAATTTTTAAATAATGGCCATATATTAGTTTTGAAAGTAAAAATAAAGCTGGGTGTGGTGAAACATACCTGTAATTCCAGCAACTGGGGAGGCTGAGGCAGGAGAATTGCAAATTTGAGGCCAGCCTTAGCAACTTAGTGAGACCCTAGGCAACTTAGTGAGACCTTGTCTCAAAATAAAAAGTAAAAAGGGCTGGGGAAGTAAAAAGCTCAGTGGTAAATCCTCTTGGCTTAAAGCCCAGTGCTTCCCTGCCCACTCCCCCAAAATAGAAGTAGAAAAAACTAGTAAAGCAGCTCTTCTAATGAACACACATATATAGTTAGGAAAATTCTTAGATGATCTTGAGAGGTTAGTTTGCTTATATTTTAGAGTTCATATCTTTTCCCTGACATCTCTTTGAGGGAATTAAAAACGAAAAGAAAAAAAGCCTAGTTGTTTCCATAGTGTGTTTTCTTTTTTTTACTTAATTGTATAACCAAGGTGTACAATGAATTATATAATCAAAGTATAGCTAGTACATTTGGGAGCAAAGAAAATTGAGAAAAAAAGAAAAAAAAATTGCACAGGAATTAAAGTCGTAACAGGTAATAGATTTTCTTTAAAAATCAGTTCAATGTGATTTAGCTTGATGTTTGTGCAACTTCTATTCAGATTATAGAAAATTTATTTTTTTTCATTCATTTATTCAGCAGATATTTATTAAGGGCTTGAAATACACAGGGAACCATATTAGGCTTTATAAATCTATAATACTGAATTTCATAGGAACTTGTGGGAAGAGAGCATATCTTATTAATTATTCAGCTTTTGCCTATGTCACATGTTAGCAAATTAAATTCATACATTCTGTCTCCTTCTCTCCATATTTGTGGTGCTGGAGATCAAACCCAGAGCTTTGCATGTGCTAGGCAAGTATTCTACCACTGAACTACATGCCCACCACAAATTAGACCTTCCTGAAAGATTACATTCATCCAATTAAAAAAATCATAAAATACATATATGTCTAACTTTCTTGAAAAACTCCATAAAAATGGAACATAAAACAAACTTTGAGTATAGAACAGATTTCTAAAAAAGAGAAAAAGAAAACTAGGCTTTAAGTTACTAACTTTAGAGACGGGGGTTGTGGCTCAGTGGTACAGCATTTGCCTTGCACGTGTGAGGCACTGGGTTCAATCCTCAGCACCACATAAAAATAAATAAATAAAATAAAGGTATTGTGTAAAAGTTACTAACTTTGGAAAAAATGAGAACCAAACTTGAATCCTCTAAGACCTTGAAGCTTGGTTTTCTCACTTTAGAAAAATGAAACTAACAAATCTAATGGATTGCTCTTGGGAGTAAACATATGCATGTATAGCCTATATTTTACCAGATATTTATGTTATTTCCTTCTATCCCCAAAACTGTCACTGACTAGTCAGGACCTCTTGAGCAACCCACTTAAATTTTCTTTTCTTTTCTAAACAATTTTTTTTCTTAATACTTATTTTTTAGTAGTAATCAGACACAATATATTTATTTTATTTATTTTTATGTGGTGCTGAGGATCGAACCCAGGCCCTCACACATGCTAGGTGAGCACTCCACCTCTGAGCCACAGCCTCAGCCCCAACCCACTTAAATTTTCTGAGTGTTGGTTTTTGCATCTGCAAAGTGAGATATTGCACAGGTTGTTGTTGTCAGGATTAAGTAAGAAATGGATGTGAAAGCACTTTGTAATTTTCTTATTTCCTTAAAATCAGACTATAGGAGCTATGGATGTGGCCTGTAGTAGAGTGCTTACCTGGCATGCATAAGGTCCTGGGTTTCATTACACACACACACACACACACACACACACACACGGCCATTGACATTTTTCCCCCTCTATGCAAAGAGTCTACTCTGGGGAGCCAAACCTAGTGTGTTCACCCTAAAGAGACCTGTCAGTTTTTGGCTTTATGGTGCCATCTCTTGGTGAAGAGGAGAAGGCTTCATTGCAGATTTGTAATTTGAGTATGAGGGTACTCTGCTGGTGTTGAAAAGTTGTTTTGTCATTGTCAGGTCATCTCAGCTGCTCGCATCTTACTGAGGAACCCTGGAAATCAAGCAGCTTATGAACATTTTGAAACCATGAAGAACCAGTGGATTGATAATGTTGAAAAAATGACAGGTAGAGTTTTTGTAAAGTTCTTGTCTGATCCATGAGGAATGAGTTCTGAGAGCCCCAAGAGGGACTGGTTCTATTACTCAGCTATAATTGGATAAAGGGACAGTCATGTGCTCAACAGTGTTCTTGGCCCTGATTAAGGCTGCTGAGCAGTGGCAGCTTCTCATTCAAGCCTTGCAACTTTGTCTGAAGAGAGATTGTTTGAGTCTCTTTTATTTCAGTGCCACCCTCCCATTGTGATGTTTATTGTTACAGCTCCTATCTTCACTTTGAATAGTGTCTTTGCCCAGTCTGAGGCAGAGTTCAGTTTCAGAGGCTAGGAGGCGGTGTTCGTGGATACAGTGGGTGTCCCTGTCATTTTCAGTGGGTTCACATTTCAAGGAACCACAATAGCTACTATTTAATAGAACTTGTCTCAGAGTTTCCTTCAACTTATCAACTACGTAGTTTAAGAAAAGAACAGAAGAAACCAACCACCAACAAACCCGTGTCTGTACGACTGAAGTAGCAAGTAGCACTTCTGAATCTTCTTCATTCTCTGTGGAGGGTGAGATAGGAGAGAAGGGACGAAATGAAGAGTGTAGGCTCTTCGTTGTCCCTGCAGAACCCGCTGACAGGGGTCTATAGCAGCCAGAGATGAAAGTGGAGCTCCCGCAGTGTCTGAAGAGAGGTAACAGAAACAAGAAACAGGCTTTTAGGGTTATTGGAATCCTCTGCGTGGCTCATCTTGGGCACTGCATGCTGCCAACAACCAACAGATGGCTTGGGAGTGAGACGGGAAGAGAGAAAATGTTATTAACAGATAATGTGGTGATGTGGTGAAGGTTTCAGACATGATCTTGGTTTCCTCCTGATGTCTTTGCATTTCTGGTTGTCTGTGGTGGATACAAGACCAGCGACCACGGTTGGTATAAATATTGCAAATCCATATAGCCTACCTGACTGTGTCTTCACTTTTTTCTTCAGTGGTGTTTACCTGGAAGCTTACGGTTGTGTAGGGATAACTTTTAGCTGAAAGATAGAGTATTGTAGTTTATTATGAGAAACAAATAGAAATGAATATTTTGGAGTCTCTTATTCTTCTAAAACAGAAATTAAATTCCATTTTTGGTCTCTTGACAGGGCTGGTGGACGAAGCCATTGATACCAAATCTCTGTTGGATGCTTCTGAAGAAGCAATTAAAAAAGATCTGGACAAGTGTAAGGTAGCCATGGCCAACATTCAACCTCAGATGCTGGTTGCTGGGGCAACAAGCATTGCTCATCGGGCCAACTGAATCCTGCTGGTGGCGAAGAGGGAGGTGGAGAACTCTGAGGATCCCAAGTCCCATGAGGCTGTGAAAGCTGCCTCTGATGAATTGAGCAAAACAATCTCCCCTATGGTGATGGATGCAAAGGCTGTGGCTGGAAACATTTCTGACCCTGGTAAGCAACAAAGCATGGTGGTGAGATAAGGTGCACCTCACAACCGCCACATACAAAGTCTACACACACTTAGTATGAGAATACTAGGCTAATCATTTTCTGTCCACACCTCTGCAGTATTGGCAGGTGTGTAGATATACTGGTTCAGCTTCACTATGCTTTCTTAATGTTGTCTGGCTAAACAGTTCTTAACCCTGTTCAATCATTATTTTGAAAATTTCTCAAAAGATGACTAATCAGTTTGCCATATATATAATATATAAGCTTATGTTTATAAGCTTATATAATACTGTTGTAACTTCTTGTGTATTTTTCTCTATAAAGCATTTTATTTTTCTGTCAAATATGGAGGGCTAAAGTTAACCTCTCGTCTCTTAGGCCCTAAAGAATCTGGGTTTTTATCAGCTGAATTTTGATCATATTTTCAGTATCACTGAAGGAGAGTGTAATTGGAGCCACTCCTTTGGTTGGAATCATCTGAATTCCTTCCTGTTTTGAACACCCAATATTTCTATTCTCATTTGTGAGTAGAATCCAGTGAGAGAGTGGAAAGGAAGCGCTGGTTTATCCACCCCTGACTCAGGCAGAATCTTTCTGATGTTCTTAACCCACCATCATAAAGGACATAGTTGGTTCACTAATTGGAGTTTCTCATATTTTGAAGATTCCTGAATTCCAGCTCAGCATAAATGGCTAACATGCTGAATGCCAAATAGAGCAAAGGAGTAGGGAGAAAGGTGGGAAGTACTCTGGGGAATGTATGCCCAATCTGAAACTGACATGTCCCACATTCTGCATTGAGCAGATAACTCTTGACTGTGTCATCATCAGAGAGGTGATGGGTACCACCTGAGGCCAGAGTGTTCATGCCCAAGAATCTCTTGATTACTTGTTTGTTGTCCAGTGAGCAGGCATGCTGAACACTATAGGAACAGCTGGTTTATGAGACTTCCTACTCTTTTCAGGCCTCAGGGCATCTGACTTACCCTATCTCCCTTCCCCTTTAGCCACTGCCTACGATGCTTACTGGCAGCTTCACATTCAGCTTTTGTTGATAGAAACCAGTTCTTTTGCTAGACAGACAGTGCTTTGGGGCACTGACCTACCCAGCTGAAAATGAGAGTATCTTTTGTTTAGGCCTGCAAAAGAGCTTCCTGGACTCTGGATATTGGATCCTGGGAGCTGTGGCCAAGGTCAGAGAAGCCTTCCAACCTCAGGAACCTGACTTCCCACCTCCTCCACCTGACCTTGAACAGCTCCGAGTAAGTAAATTCAGAGAGATGGGGAGTGTTGAGCAGCAGGATGTTGAGAATGTAACGAGAGAGAAGTAAACTGTATTTTAGATTTTAAGAATCAAGTGGCTTGGTTTAGCTTTTACTTGAACTTAAGTCAGAGGCTTATCTTGATTTTTATCCCCAAATTTAGTAGAGTCAAAATCCAGTGCTTATATATGGGTTGGTAGGTATCTGTGCTATTGGCCTCCTGTGATGGGGTGTGCCTGGAACAGAGAAGCTGGCTTTGGTAAGTGTGGATGTAATGAATGATGAGGTAGTGAGCTATGGTAAAATCCTTGTACAGCTTGTGAGGAGGAAATTTCATGTGTTCCCAATTGCTAATGGTGTTTAGAATCTTGTATAGGTTCTTTCCTTTACTTGACCGTTATTTTTTCTTGTTAGAAAAAAGTAATATATGCTTTTCTAAAAAAGTTTTATCAAACCTTAGTTTAAAATCATTTGATACTGGCGAGGAGTATCAAAGTACCTTGAATCCATGGTTTAGCAGCAAGTTCAATGTGCAATATCTTGCAAATACAAATCCAAGAAATAGAAATAGTGATTATATTTAGATACTTACTCCAACTCACATTATTGGGAATACCTTGATATAGGGAATAATTTATCAAAACAGTAATTTATTTATTTCTTTGACTTATTTTCCCATATTTAATATCAGTAGAATATGTTAAGTTGGTCAAAGACAGAATTGGATCATTGTGCTCATAACTGAGAAGTAAATATTGCTTCCCTAATCTCCAACAGTTCTTTGATTTTTTTCCACCCCCCCCCCCACTTGAGCTCTTGGTGAGTGGTTGGGGCAGACAGAGGGAGATATTCATGACATTAGGTAGTCATGACTTTCAGAATCAGGATCTTGGACTGGGGCTGTGGCTCAGTAGTAGAATGCTTTCCTAGCATGCACAAGGCCCAGGGTTCAATCTCCAGCACCACAAAATAAATTAATAAAAGTTCTTCTAATTTAAAAAACAAAACAACAAGTAGGTTCACTAAAAAGGTTATAAAAAAGGAATCAGGATCTTAAAGGTAATTTGAGAGATGAAGAACCTAAGGCCTAAGTGAGAAGTTATTTGCCTTTCAGCTGCCCCTTCATAGAACTTGACCTAGAACCCAGAACTTCAATCTTGTGTGGGGATCATCTTTGAGAATCCTTGATCCCGTAGTGTTGTGTATGCCCCTCTGGGATATGACCAACACAGTAACTGTTAGCTATTTGTAGAGTGAAAAAAAATGCTTCTGTTGAGATTGCAGCAGGTGGTCCTTGTGGCTCAGTGTGGGTGGTCTTATTTGAAGTCAATGTGGGTGGCTTTTCTAGAGATGCTTTTTAGAGGAAAGGAAAAAATCTTAAGGGGGAGTAGTTCCTAGGATTTTACTTACAAACCTGTTTATTCTCTTTCTTAGCTAACAGATGAGCTTGCTCCTCCCAAACCACCTCTGCCTGAGGGTGAGGTCCCTCCACCCAGGCCCCCACCACCAGAGGAAAAGGATGAAGAGTTTCCTGAGCAGAAAGCCGGGGAGGTGATTAATCAGCCAATGATGATGGCTGCCAGGCAGCTCCATGATGAAGCTCGCAAATGGTCCAGCAAGGTAAGTAATGAAGCTCTTCTTGTCAAGAAAGGATGTCTTTTGAGAAAAAGATGAAGAACTATGCACAAAGCCCAGGAAGAAGAGTCCAGATGGAGTCACTCTCTCCCTCTGCTTTGGTTCCTGTGTTGCCAATAGCATGTTCCTGCCATTACCTGTGATTTAGTGAGATATTTCTGGTGTTTGATAGTTTCTCCTTCTTGCAGCTCAAATGAAATTTGGGATGCCTGTGGTTTGAGAAGAAGGTTCCTTTCTTCTTTGTCCATTAGAATGTCAGCTGCACTGACCCTGGATATTTAGGGTCTTTTAGAATTTGCTTATCTTTCTTTTAAAATGTTTTTAGATGTTCCATTGTTAATTGTTGGATCTCCAAATACCAAACTGTCTTTTGTGGGCTGTGCTACAACTAGATGAAATGTTTGCATTCACATCAGAAGCGGATAGATTGGTGTTAGAAGCCGTGTGCTTTGTCTTTTCTCAGAATCATTCTACCTCTCAACTCTAGACAGCTCCAGGCTCACTCCAGCTCAGTGTAAATGTTAATGTGGGGGATGAAAACTTGGATGCCGCAGCAGTTATGCCCCATGAATAACTTACCTGTTTCCTCCTATATGATAATGAGTGGTAGCTTTTCTAGATAAGAGCAATGAAATATAGTTCTTAGTTCTAAACTGTTTCTAGTTTAATCCTAGATCTTTATTTTCACTATCTATTTACCTTTATTATTTTCATATCCTTCTGTCTTTTAACTTTTACATTGAATGTAGTCCCCAGGACTGCCTACACCTGTAGCTGACCTTGGATTATTATTTTTTTTTTCAGGCTGGGAAATTAATCTTGGTTTTTGCTTTGTTTTGTTTTTGTGGTGCTGGGGATTGAACTCTGGGCTTTGTGCATGCTAGGCAAGCACTTTAGCATTGAGCTACACCTAGCCCTTAACTTTGGTTTTTAACTGTGTTTTTCAAAATGCTTATCTGTGCATTCAGGTTCTAAGAAGGAATGAAGACTTTGTAAGTGTTGGACTTGATCTGTGCAATTATTTATAATGATAGCTTTCCAACTGGGGCATGCATACCCTGTTGACCGTGTGGTAGATTCCCTTGTGTATAAAGAGAGTGAGGAATGTGACAGTGAGGGTTGATTTTACTCAAAGGAAATGGAAATTTCATTAAATTTAGATACATTGTACAGTGAAACAAAATATTAATAAATTATGAAGATAAAACATAAAAGGGGCCGACAGTACTGGCCTACATATTTTCCCCACTCTGCCATTTGTGACCAGAAAACTTGAGGTCTGAGTGTCTCCTGAGGTCTAAGCATTAGGGGTTTGCCGACTTTGAGTTATGTGAAGTCAGGAACAACTTGAACGGTGTATGTGTTGGGGAGGAATATGTATTTGTGTGTGTGTCAATCTGTTTGTCTTTTTATACTTTGTCACTCATCCCTAGCTGCAGTGAGTTAGCCTTTCTGCTCACTACAGAATGGGGTTGAGTCTTGTTGAGACAGAGTTTAGGTGAAAGGATTTAGATGGTACCTGGACCCCTTTTTGGCCCTGAATCCTCCAACTTAATTTTCACCTTTTGGTGAGACAGATTTTATATATAAGTTGATTGGTACTTTATGTATAAAGATTGATAGCAATCTCAAATATAATTCCATACAAACTCCTACTTCCTTTTGGTTACAGATGCTTGATGTATAGGACCTGTGGTCACTGTCCTTCATGTGAATGGTTTGACTTCATTGAAGCAATTCATTTTGTTTTCTTTTCCCCTCAACCTGTTTTTCAGCATCTGATCCCCCCGTCTCTTCCCTTGATCTCTTACAGTACCCACCTCTGTTACTAAATTCATGTTCTTCCTCTCATGGTCCCTATTCTTTTCATAGGCACCCATTTTGGGCTCCTGTGAGGGTCTTCTGAGCTGAGCCTCATTCATTGGTCAAGTCCATGTGTTGTCCAATCTGTGAATTAGATAAGTCAAGTTTGAGATGAAAGAATCTATTTTGCAATAGGAGAGAGATTTAGGTTGTATTTAAGGAGAAGCTTTTGAGGTTGGTATTAGAAACAGATGTAATAAGATATTGTGGAAGCTTTCTCTCTAAAGACTTTGGGGGGTGGGAGAGCGAGAGCGAGAGAGTGAGTGAGTGTGTGTGTGCCTGCGTGAACGTGGTTTTCCCTGCAATCCAGACAGGGTATTTTCTTGGGGTTCCTATAGCCGGACCATTGAGGGGTACTTAATGAATCCTCTTCACCCATCATTGATTTCCTACTTCTTTCCTGGTTTGGTGTTTCTTACCTTTGACATATTGTTTTAAATTTTGGATCTTTTAGCTGCAGAGCTGACCTGTCACTTCTTGTGTCCCAGAACAATGTTGTGACCATACAATCCAGAAAAGTGTTCATTTTCTTCTGTTCAAAGCAACTTGTGTGGCTGTATTTACTTTTCCCTTCTAATTCCTTTTAAAGGTAATAAACTACAATTGGGTTTTGCTCCTCAAAATTGTTCTGACATGAGAATTACATGTGTCAAGTTTAATTTTAGTAGTTAAGTGTATAAAAAATATAACTTGCTTTCTTAATATAAATATCTCTGGAAACCCTTTGCTAGTAGAGCAAGACCCTTTTCTTCCTTCACCACAGGGTGACTTGGGCTGAGTGCTGCTGGAGTTCCCCCTTCTGTGGACCCTGGTTCCTCTAGCTCCTGGAGTATGCCATTTTCTTTCCCATCCTAGGCAAGCTTTGGTTACTAAACTAGCTAAAACTCAGTTTCCCAAGTCCTACTGCTCGTACTAACACTATCCCTGTTTCTCATCCTTCCCGCCATCGACAAAGCCGGGTATCCCAGCTGCTGAGGTGGGTATAGGAGTTGTAGCTGAGGCAGATGTGGTTGATGCTGTTGGGTTCTTTGTCCCCTCTGACATGGAAGACGATTACGAACCTGAGCTACTGTTAATGCCATCCAATCAGCCTGTCAACCAGCCCATTCTAGCCGCGGCTCAGTCCTTGCACCAGGAAGCTACCAAGTGGTCTAGTAAGGTACTGATTAGCACTCCCAGTTGGGGACTGCTCCAAATGCATCTGGCCATGTGCAGCCTTGACACATTGCATCACTCATGATCTGTGCGGGTCCTGTGAGTCTGAGCAGGGTGGGTATCTGTTTGTCTGCACCTTGTTGTTAGGACTGGCTTCACAAGTTTGGTAGGTCTGCTAATGCCAGATTAATTGGATTGCACTTATGTTTGGGAGATGAAGAGAAATGGGGTCACTTTTTGAAAGGATTCTTTTTCTTACCAACTTTGTGGCCCTTGCTCAACTTTAAATCTCTTGAGAAGCTGTGGATGCACCTCTCAATGACTTCTAGGTCAGGAATCATTCTCCACCATTAAGAGGTCCCCTGGCCTGACCATTGAGCTTTGGCCCCTACCTCCTGCCCCTGACTGCTCACTGATGGATGGTTCAGGCTTATTTATCAGGGTGAGAAGCAGCTTTATATTGCAGGGTCTGTGGGGAGGACTACTTGCTCCCTTGCACTTTCCTGTGTGGCAGATGTTGGCCTTGATGGGAGCCCACTTGGAAGGGACGTCACTGACTGCTTGTTCAGGTTTCTCAGTGGGAGGAGGGATAGATAGCAACAGAGGGGATTTAGTGAACCAAATGCCAAATCTAAAATAAACTGCTATTAATTAGAATGGGGTTTCTGTTTCCTTCTCCAGCATCCTCTTAGCTGAGGTTTTGGGACTGAACCAAAGCTAGTTTGGGGAAAAAAGGGGTTGGTACTGGTCACGTTATTTCCTTTGAAGGTGGCATGTTGCAAGAAGAAAGATTTGAAGAGTGATGGATAACAACTAACCCTGGCGCTACACTATTTCCTAACCAAAGTCTTGAAATTTGGAATGATTCTAGGTCTGTGCTGGAAAAGGTGGTTCAGAGGGCCTCATCTAATATACCCTCACCTCCTGGCTTCTTCCTGTATGTGTTCTCTTCAACCTCAGTTTACTGCCTGAGACATCACACACCTACCAGCATAAACAATTAGCCATTTCATGGTGTCTGTAGAAGTCTCTCACAGAGCACCCTGTAGTGGCATGATTTGCATATGCCTCACTGCATTGTTTATAAATTGAAAAGCAAGAGGGGAGAAATGAGTGGGGCCTGGCCTTTTGAAAATAATGTAGTTGCTGTGATTTTAGGTTGTTTTATGGGCGTAAAATAAATTACTTGTATATATCTTTATTATGACCCATGAAGGTTTTAGTGAACCAAATGCCAAATCTAAAATAAACTGCTGTTAAATAGAATGGGGTTCTGATTCCTTCTCCAGCATCCTCTTAGCTGAAGATTCCATTAATTGGAGGCTTCACTTTAACTGAAGGGGCTGAACAATTGATTCTTGATGTTTTTACATGTGAAAGATTAAAATGATGTTATATTTCAGGCTGACAGGACAAATGAGACACTTGAGGAAAGGCAAGAGCATATTGGATCAGAAAATTATGCTCCCCTTTCACCAGCTGTGAATAGTTACTTTAGGTTTTACATTCTAGTGAAGTAGTGAGAATTTTGGCTGCTATTTGCAGCCAGGGTAAGGAGGAAGAGGATGATTTCAGCATCTGGAAAGGCTCCTCTGTATTTTTCCTCTCTGGCCAGTTCTACTGCTTTTTCTCCTATTACAGAATGAAAATGCCTGTTTCACCAACTCCTTGGCCATGGCCCCATTTTATTGACCCTATTAACCTGGAGATGCTTAAGTGCTTGTTCAGTGCTATGCCTGCAGTGCACATGTTGCCCTTTCTGACTTATATCCAGGTCTTCCTTTTTCAGTCAGGAGATTCTCTGTCTGTCTCTGATCAAGTGTCCTGCCTCATCCTTCTCTGTTTCTCCAGTGCTATCCATGTCATTCATGAACCGTCCTTTTAATCTTCTTCTCATCCTTCCAGAGGGCTGCTAGAGCAGCAGGCTCTCTCCTCTCCTGTTTTTCTGCTCCTTCCTTAACTTGGCAGAGTGTGGGCAGAGCTCACACTGTATGTTTGCTTCTCTCTAGGGCAATGATATCATTGCAGCAGCAAAGCGCATGGCTCTGCTGATGGCTGAGATGTCTCGGCTGGTAAGAGGGGGCAGTGGTACCAAGCGGGCACTCATTCAGTGTGCCAAGGACATTGCCAAGGCTTCAGATGAAGTGACTCGGTTGGCCAAGGAAGTTGCCAAGCAGTACACAGATAAGCGGATTAGAACCAACCTCTTACAGGTACCTGGGAAAAGAGGGTGTGTGTTTGGCAGGTTGGGTGGGGAGAGTTGGGAGGAATATGAGGATAATGAGGGAGAGAGCAGCAGAGAGAAAACTGGGTGAGTAGGGGAAATGGAAAAAAGGGGAGTTTGGGAAAGACAGACTCAAGAAAGTTTTATTTCTTAGTCAAAGGAAAGAATGTGAATGTGTTGGCTTCTGTATAAAGGGACTGGACTAACCCCAGGAAGAAAAAAAGTGTTTTGTTGTAATTTGAGTGCCTTCTGCATGCTAGCCATTGGAAGTAAAGAAGTGGAAGTCCTCCCCTTGAGGAACGTGTGGGCAAGACAAATATGGACACGTACCAAATTAAACTTTCTCTTTAGGTATGTGAGCGAATCCCAACTATAAGCACCCAGCTCAAAATCCTGTCTACTGTAAAGGCCACCATGCTGGGCTGGACCAACATCAGTGACGAGGAATCTGAGCAGGTATGTATTTGCGGCTTTTGGTTTCTTGCTAGCAGCTTCTGTGCTATTCACTTTAATTCTGTTTTAAAGACATTTTAGCTCTGAATGAAATATTCAGCATGGGGGATGGAGTCTTATGACTCACTTTCTCAGGAGGAGAGTCTTTTGTTATAGAGCTGCATCAGAAATTTGGGACTGGGGGGTTGGGATTGTGGCTCAGTGGTACAGTGCTTGCCTGGCACGAGTGAGGCACCGAGTTCGATCCTCAGCACCACATACAAAGTAAATAAATCAAATAAAGGTATTGTGTCCATCTACAACTAAAAAATATAATTAAAAAAAAAGAAATTTGGGATTGAAAGTAAAGCACTTGGGCAACGTGTTACTTTGCAGATGGGAAAATGAGGCATAGGGAGGTTAAACGGTTGAGGTAGCACCACGAATCTGTGCCAGTTAGGCTTCTACTCAGTTCTTTTCTCTCCTACAAAAGGCTTGGCTCTTTTAAGGCTTCTGCTGCCTGTCCACTCCCACGCACTCTGTCTTTTTTGGCTGGAGAGAAGACTGTCTGCCTTCGGGTGATTTTACAGCCTTGGGGGAATGAATCATGCAGAGTGTGCAGGAGTATGAGGTGGTTAGGCCTGTTCTGAGACTTAAGTGACAGCTCAAGGTGGTGCTTCTTTTGCATTTTCTTTAGTCTTCTCACAGAGAAAGAACGATGGGGGGAGGGTTGTTCTTAACAGTTTGTCCTGTTTCTCTCCGTTGTGGAACTGTGGCCCAGATCTTTCAGAAAACTCTCATTTGCTGGGATTGGTGGTGGGTGCCTGTAATCCCAGAAGCTCAGGAGGCTGAGGCAGGAGGATAGCAAGATTTAAGACCAACCTCAGCAATTTATTAAGACCCTGTCTCAAAATAAAAAGGGCTGGGGGGTATGGCTCTGATAGAGTGCCTCTGGATTTAATCCCCAGTACCTAAAACAAAACAATCCATCCTCATTTGAGCACCCCTTCCTCTTCTTATTTCCCCTCTGGAAGATCCTGCTGTGAGCCACATTCCCCTTTTCTTCTTTTGATGAGGAATACATCTTTGTTGGACTGCCCAGACAGCGCTCATACATGGAGTATGAGGCAATATATATCAGGTGGTTTGGGAGTTAAGAAAATAAGAGACACCATGTTGCCAGGCATGGTGGCGCATGCCTGTAATCCCACCAGTTTGGGAGGCTGAGGTAGGAGGATTATAAGTTTAGGGCCAGCCTCAGCAACTCAGCAAGGCCCACAGCAACTCAGTGAGACTCTGTGTCAAAATAAAAAGTAAAAAGGGCTAGGGTAGAGTATCCCTGGGTCTAATCCCCAGTACCAAAAGCAAAACAGAACAAAAAGACACAATCCTTCCTCTTGGAGAACTCACAAATAATTTAGGTTTCTAGGCCAGTAAACAGAGGGTAGGAGCACTGTAGAAGATACAAGAAGGCTACTTTTCTTGGTTTCATTATTGCTGCTTCCACTACCATATTCTAATCCAACAGCTCTCACCTAACCTTCTCTTCTCCCAAAACAAGGGAACTGGATCTTCACCCCTAACTCTCATATATTCTAGGTAGCATTTGGGCATTGGGCTGTTTTCCTGTCATGTGATCTCTTCTGCCTAAAGGTGGGAAAAATTGGAGAAATAAGGATAAGTTTTGAGAGATTCAGGTCTTATTCATTTAACCAACAAAAATTTGTCTTGGGAATATCTACTCTGTTCCATTAAACTGTCTAGTAGTCCAGGTGTGGTGGCATATGCCTGTAATCCCAGCTACTTGAGAGGCTGAGGCAGGAGGATCATGAGTTCCAGGCCAGCCCAACAACTTAGTGAGACCCTGTTACAAGAGAAAAAAATAAAAAGGGCCAGGGTTGTAGCTCAGTGGTAGAGCACTCCTGAATTCAATTCCCAATTGAACCCACGCACCCCCCCAAAAAAAATCCAGGGAAAAAAGGTAGAAAATGACAGTGTGGTAGAATGGAATAAATACACGACTATAAGTGAGAGGTCATGAGTTTTCATCCTGACTCTGTCAGGATGAAAGTTTGGATGGCAATCTCTAGACCTCTCTGCTCCTAAGTCCTTTTGTTGATAAGTGCAAAGATTTACTAATCAGAAATTCAAGCCCATAGTTATTTCTCCCAGAACTGTGATCCCTCTGAAGTTTCATGCATAAATTTAATACACATGAACATTTTTCTCGGGAGAACCCACAACCTCCATTTAAATAGTTATTCTTAACTCAGCTAAACAATCATTAAGGTTTCTGACTTTATGTGAGCAGAGTACCAACATTCCATTCCTATATCGTTGTGTTTGGAAGATAAACTTTGGATTTCCATAGATTGATCAGGTGGTTGGTTTATTCATTAATTGAATATTTATGAAATGCCTCCGAATGTGCCAAGAACTGGAGAACAACTGTGAACAAAAACTGACAAAAGGGGCTGAGGATGTAGCTCAGCGCTTGCTTAGCATGTGCAAGGCCTTGGGTTCAATCCTTGGTGCCACGCGCGCACACACACACACACACAACCAGGGCTGGGTGTGATGGCGCACACCTGTAATCCCAGCAACTTGGGAGACTGAGGCAGGAGGACTGCAAGTTCAAAGCCAGCCCCAGCAACTTAGTGAGGCCCTAAGCAACTCAGTGAGACCCTGTGTCTCTAAATAAAACATGAAAAAGGGCTGGGGATGTGGCTCAGTGGTTAAGCACCCCTGGGTTCAATCCCTTTTACAAAAGCAAAACAAAAAAACTCAACAAAACAAACAAAAAACATGACAAAAATCTGTCCTCCATTATGGAACTTAAATTTTGTATGGACAAACAACCTATCTCAGAGCACAATAATCTAGATAAAACTTAAAATGTTTCAACGAGTGATGATGGATTCTATGGAAAAAAATGAAAGAATTGGAGGTGAGGACTATTGCAAGTTGGGAGGTGGTTTGTGATGTAAAATAATGGGAGAAAGGAAGGCCTCACTGTGGTGACAGTTGAGCTAAAAGATCTGAAGGACATGGGAGGGAAAACCAACATTTACCTAGGGGAAGATTATTCCAGGTAGAGGGGATAAATATCAAGAGTCTGGAGGGGGAGGAATAACTTGAAGATCAAGAGGTACAGACTATACGCCATCTGAAGGCACAGTACAAGATCATGATAGTCTAGTTTGGGGTCCTTTTTGGTTAATACAGCTAATCCATCAGTGATGAAAGTGAGTACAGGGAATGGTTGTAGTCCATTCTTAGCTTAACCCTATTTTGGAGACAGGATTGCATCAGGGACTACTGTAATGGAGAGTTCTTCTTTCTTGACAGGCCACAGAGATGCTAGTTCACAATGCCCAGAACCTCATGCAGTCCGTGAAGGAGACTGTAAGAGAAGCAGAAGCTGCTTCAATCAAAATTTGAACAGATGCTGGATTTACACTGCGCTGGGTCAGAAAGATTCCCTGGTACCAGTAGGTACCCAGCCAAACCTGGCTGGTACGGAAACCCCTACTGAAAAGAATAATCCAAGTTCCAGAAGCCATCTGGAGTTGCTGGGGGTTGAAAGCCACATCCCAGCCTGACATATCAGAAAGGAATGGGGTCTCTTCACATTACAAAACATTTATACTCTTTGTCATGGACACTGTGAAATATGTCTCCATATAAATTCTGTATTCTCAAACACAGTTAAACTCATGTATACTCTGTCTCAATAGGTGGACTGGGTTTTTAGCCCATGGACTTCACATAAGCTCAGAATTTAAGAGTGAAAACACTAGCCAGACACCCTAGGGGACATTTCCCTCGTTTCCTTTTCACCAGCCAGTTAAGAAAATCTCTGCTTCCAAAAAATTGTTTGGGCTTTCCATGTTGCTGCTGACCCCGCCTGCCCTGGGTTGTACTACCTGGGTCCTTTTCAGAAGTGAGCTTTGCTGCTGCAGGAAAAGGTAGCCTTTGGGAGCCCCAACATATAGGCCTGGATTCATTTCCTGCCTCTCCCCAATTTAATTCAAGTTTCCACACACTAGCAAACTTCACTGTCAGGAGGAAATCACAGAATCATGATTCATGAGCAATGTCTGTGCTAGGGAAACTTCTTGTCCCATGGCAGTCCTCAGCCTGCCAAGGTAACCATCCCATGAATACACTGTGTGCCCTGGTGCTCTCTGTCACTAGAGGGGCAGAGTAGCCAGGGTGTGGCCCTGCCCATCTTCCCAAGGGGGTCATGCCCAGGCGTTCCATGCTTTGTCACTGCCTGCAAAGGTCTGTGCTGAGGACTTATCATTCATTCTTAGCTCTTTATTGTTCTTTTTTAAGCTGAAATGCTGCATTTAATTTTTAAACAAATCATGTTCTGGCTTTTGTAGTCTTCCCCTAAACCCTTCCTAAATAAGATTTTTAAATATATGTAGGTGTTCTTTCTTTTCTTTTTTGGGAAATTGGAGTCTCACTATGTTGCCAAGCCTGGTCTCAAACTCCTGGGTTCAAGGGATACTACTGTCTTGACCTCCTGAATAGATGGGACTACAGGCATATGTCACTGTACTTTGGTTTGTATGTAATTTCGAAAGATCCTTTTTATCCTTTGGAAATTCAGTTCATAAGAATTAATACTAGACCTCTGAGATTGTCTAATGAAAAGGCAATCCTGTTAAAGGACACTTCTATCTAAGGGAGAGTGGTATTTCCAGACTAGAATTTGAATGCTTCTGGGACTAAATCAATGGTAAATACTCCTGGAATTCCTACTTCCCTTCAACCAACTAAGCCAAGCCCCTTTATACTCTCCTAAATATAACTGAAAATAATGAGCATAATATTTAATCATCACCATAGTAAATTTCCTATTACGCAAAGTTAAAAGGCAATTTTTCCTCCCCTCCCCCGGACATTTATCACTGCTGCCTAAGCATTCTCCAGCACGTAAACCATATTTCTTTCCAAACCCAAAATGAAAAAAGTAAAGGAGTGAGACCCCTTGTCTAAATATGCTTTCCTTTCACCCCCCCCCAATGTGTGTTAGATCCCATCATCAAATGTATAGCACTTGTCTTAAGGTGGTCCTGCACACTCAGGCTACCTCTATTTCCTTTTAACTGATAAAAAATTATTTTAAGGCCCTCAGCATATTTGTATAATTGCTTACCTGATATAAATGCAATATTAATGCCTTTAAAGTATGAATCTATGCCAAAGATCACCTTTTGTTTTACTGAAGATTACTTAGAAGAAATAAGAAAAATCTCTGTTCTTCAAGTTCTTCTGGTGTTGAGACACTGGTTTTACACTTTATGCCAGATGTGCTTTTCTCTAACAACAGTGCTCAAGACACAGTGAAGCAAACAAAACAAAACAAATCCCTGAATGGTAGAGGTGTCACCACTTTTAAAAAAAATACATTTGTAAGCTAGGATTTGTTATATGCAAATATTTTCTGCTTCCTCTTTTTTGTGTTTAAAACAATAAAATGCATTTGTATAAATAATGCTCTAAAGTTGGATGTTATTTTAGTAAGAACTTTTAGGTCAAGTTTTTCCTTTATTTTTGAAGAATAGCCAATTAAACTAATCCTTAAGACCTGGAAACTAAAGATGTAGAAATCGACAATAGTATTTTAACTTAACAAGGATCTGTGTGATAAAGGACAACTTTGGGGATTATATACTAGAAGTAGCAGTGACAAAGGTTAACAGAAGGCAGAAAGCAGCCAGATGATACAGATCACCCACTGGTTGAAGAAGTCTTTCTATTTAATAGGAATGACCATCACTATCCCTTAAAAAGCCAAAGTTATTAAATGTGCAGAACCACAAATCCATTTTTTTATATTCTAAAATTCAGCATAGGAAGGTTCTCAAGGACCTACCAGGGCTCTGGGGCAGAACTAGCTTTTGGAGACATATTCCTCTTCTTAAGCCCCGACTAGAACAGTACTAGGAGATTTTTTAAAAATATTTTTAATTTTAGATGGACACAACATCTTCATTTTTTTAATATGGTACTGAGAATTGGACTCAGTGCCTCACACATGCTAGACAAGTGCTGTACCACTGAGCCACAATCTCAGCCCACACTAGGAGATTCTTGGACAGAGCTGGAACATAACAGTTTTTGCCTGATTTTTCTAGATCTGCAAAGGTTAAATATCATTAAAGGTTGAAACGTGGGCTGAGGCTGTCGCTCACTGATAGACTGCTTGCCTAGCACGTGTGAGGCACTGGGTTCGATCCTTGGTACCACATACAGAAATATAAAGTCATGCTGTCCATCTACAACTACTAAAAAAAAAGTGATACTTAAAAGTGTTGCTAACTGCATTTATCACTGCTTTTATCACCTACCTACAAAAGCTTCCAACCATACAGGTGGATTCTAGCCTGCTTGAATTAAAGAGAAATGTCCGAGGCTATTAATTAGGGCAGCAATCTCTAACATTGCCCCATTTCTGCTATTTACCTTATGTTCACTGCTGCATTGTAGTTAGTTGTTTTCACAAATCAGTTGCCTCTAAGGATAATGAGATCAGCACATTCCAAGGGTTCTTCTATAACACTATTTAAGGAATGTACCTACCAGATGAATGCCCTCTGAATACAATGATGGGGACTTCATCAAGCAGAAACTAAACATCTACTTTCATTTGCTCTTAGGATATACTCCCTTCACAACTTGGAAAAAGGGAATATTATAGGATTAGCTGGACCTCTGTGTTTAGTAAGTATTCTGATATTACTGAATATTCATGTATATATTAGTAGATGGTAGTGATAAAGAAGGGAATTTTGAATGGCTGTGAACATACTAAGTTAAGGAAAAGAGCATTTGAAAGTGTTTTGCAGCAAACTTTACATCATATATGTGATACAGAGGAAATTCTGATCATGTTCAGCCTGTTGACATTGAACAGTGCCCATCTGGGAACATTCAATTAACAGTTAAGCTTAACAACAACAAAAAAATAATAAAAAAATAAAAAAAAAATCAACCTGTTGCTTTCATTTTTTTATTGACAGTATAGCCAGAGCTATTGAAAGAATTTATTGGACTCTATCAAATTAATAAATACAATAATTTAATTGTAGAAGGAAAAAGTCTACTTGGACATTTTAGCAGAAATTGATAGAGGCAAGGGACTCTTGGCATACATTCTACTTGAATATAAGACAGCACAGGAAGAAAATTGTACAGTGCAGGTATGGAAGGTTGAGATTAGGGATTCCGAAGAAAGAAAAGGAAATGTTCTGATTGCTCTTTTGAGGAAAGAACTCTAAGATAATAAAAAATAGGACAAGCAATTGAATAAAGCAATATTAGATAAAGGGAATAAATATTTGGCAACATTTTGACTCTAGCTGCCAATCTGAGATTGGTTACTCTACAAATTTATAAGTTGTAAAAAGTGCCATTGTTACTATGTGAAAGGCAGACTGGATGCCCTAGGCAAGCAAAGGTAAGAATGCTACTGTACAATGGGTGCACCAACCACCAGCACTTGACAAAATAAATGAGATGACTGTAAGATAACCCTAAAGTGGCAAGGAAAAGAGAGTTATAAGCTGAAACAATAAAAGAAAACAGAATGGAGCCACAAGGAGAAGAAAACTTAATAGCACAAGTAACAACAAAGAAACAGGAAGAGTACTTCAGTACTTAAGTTTTAACTTCTAGCCTCCCTTCATTTTTTTCATGTCTAACGAGGCAAAATAATTGGGCAAGGACTACTAAACCAATGAAGTTGATGAAATGGTAACAACTACAGACTGACTTTCTAATCATGATGATCAATACGGTATCATAAATGTTACTAAGAATTTTGTTTCTGCCTCAATAAGGTTCTTCCACGTACTGTTGTCAGTATGGCAGAGTTATTAAATTACTGCACTGACAATTGTGCAACAGTTTTAGGAGGGAGTCATCATAATAGCCTTGAAATGCACATGGTATGAAATGGAGTTTCCTCTAAAGAAAAGGGATGCACGCATATTCAACAAAAGATAAAAGATTTAAAAAGAAAAAAAAACGATAATGAGGTAGATACATTTTCCTCCTCTTGCTGAACTAGGGCATGAGGCATTTAGGTTAACTGTGGGATAAGTGATGTTGGATAAAGCTGTATAAAGCATGAAGATGGCTAAAGTTTCACCTAAGTTTCTCTTTTCTACCTTAATTTGCTTAAAAAGCACAAACACTTATGCTTGTAATAACTTCCTGAAAGCAAAAGTATGTTCCCTTTTATTACCATAATAAAGCATTTGCCCCTTTGATACAAATGATTTTTACTGTGCTAACAGCTGAACCGGTGGCACAAAGTCGAGATGGTATTTACTGTAGCAAGGTCCTTGTAAATCAAAATCTTGAGGTTTACATAAAAATCTTATTATAAAAAATACAATATCAAGTACAGTGTGAATGGAGCATGGAGCAGTAGTGCTCCCTGCCAGGGCCATGTGGAAGTGGCTTTTGCTACAGTGCTTGCTTAATGGCACAAGTGAAAAGCTGAATAAGGCAAACACTTGAAGAGGCAGTTTTTGTAAACTTCTTGGGTGGGGGGAATTTCCTCTGTTAGGACAGATAGGACTGGGATGGCTAAGATCAGGACGTGTGACATTTGGCTGCACCTGACATGTCACATCACTGATTGAGACAGTTCCTGCTGAATAAGACCAATTCACTGGCTTTAGGAGAGCAAGTGAGGTTATCAATGTAGTCTTCTGCCTTTCCTGTTACAGTGTGCAGCATCCAGCTGGTACCCACCTTTGGAAGAAATCACCTCCATAATCTTCCTAAGTGAAAAGATACAAAATAAGCTAAGTCATTAGAAAAGATCCCTTAGCTTAAAGCTCCTTAAGAACCCTACATCAATTTCTAAATAACTTTGTTAGTGGTGTATAGCTCAACACAAATGCTTTAACTAGAATATGTATTCCCACCCATTTGGTACCTAATAGTAAATTGTAATGACACTTGAAAACAAATTGATCTTGTTGAGGAATTTTGGCCTCTTCTCATGTCCTCACTTGAAACTTTCCAGCTTTCGTGACATATTTGACTCCTTTAAATGGCTTATACTTCTCCCCATACATGTCCAAGCGGTTTACTTTTAAGCCTGTGTCATAAAGAATGAAACAAAAAATTGTTATAATTCCAACAATAATATAGTACAATATTTGTTGAGCAACAGGTATTATGCTGTAAATCTGACACTAACAAATATCCCGTTCACTATTTAGAAGCATTGTCTCTTCTACAATACGTGAATTACTATACTTTGAAGGTATGGATTTAGTTAAGATAACCATGTAGGAGGGAATGGTTTTTTAAGGCTAATTCTGCTTCTGTGAATATGAATGACTCTGTTGCTGCTTAAGTGAGGGTGGGGGGTGAAGGGATGCTGTGTGAAATAGGAGGTCTCCAAAGTCCTTGATTCCTGGAGGCTGGCCCTCTAGTACTGTGTAAAAGGCAAACTGACATTTCTGTTCTTTCTATAGTGGGAAATGTTTGTTACTTTTCTAAGTGCCTAATAACTGAGCTCAGCAAAACTTAATTACACTTAAACACAAGTAAAACTTACCTGAAATAGCAAGCTGCTGGATCTTGAACTGTATGTTGAGGCTAGGATTCTCTTCTGGCTTGGGTGCTCCAGACTGTAAATTTACCAGTCCTTTAAGACTTGGAAGCTTTTGTGGAGTGATTTTCCCCACATCCCATGTTAATACCTTAAAAGGACATTGAAAAAAAACAAAAAGACAAAAAAAAAAAAAAAACAAACCCTCAACCATTTATTAAAGACAAATGCTCAAGGATAAGGTTAAAAGACAGGTCACACAGGTGAACATAAGCCTATCTGATTTCAAGTATTCTTTCCATTATACTGCTTTCATGGCTTTTCTCTAGGCCAGGTTCTTTTACTATAAAATGAAAAGACTTATCTTGGTGTTAAAACTTGTAGCCATAGTATCCTTTGTTAAAAAGCAACTGTTTCTGTGGAAGCTCAATAACAGATGAGAAAATGAAGCTCTTAGAGTTGAAGCTGTAGGGTGGAGAGCCAGGGATGTGGAGCTTCCCTGCTCAGTCTTAAATGGTTTCTGGGAAGGTTCTCTGAATCCTTAGAACACAGGGTTAGATGATCTTTAACATTCTTTGACTTTATTAAAAAATAAGCCTTTTAATTTATCAGGCAGCTGATTGACTCTGCTGTTAAAAACAATCATTTTCTACCAAAGTAGGAAGATGACAGAAAAAGTCATCTTTTGGAATTCCACTAGAGGAATGTGTAAGTAGATTAGGAAGCAGCTTTCTTAGCCAATATCCCCCATGGAATAATATATGATGCTTTTAAGTTAGAAAAGCAGAAACAGGTCTTAATGATCAATTTCTACAGAAAAATCTAACAATTACTAACTATATTATTTTACTCTTTTTAAATTTTTTAAAAGTTGTAGTTGGACACAATACTTTTTATTTATTAATTAATTTGTTTATTTATTTGTGGTGCTGAGGATTGAACCCAGCGTCTTGCACATGGCTAGGCGAGCACTCTACTGCTGAGCCACAACCCCAGCCCTTATCTTCCTCCTTTATATATGTATTTTTTGTTGTAGATGGATACAATACCTTTATTTATTTATTTTTATGTAGTGCTAAGGAACACATGCTAGGCAAGTGTTCTATCACTGAGCTACAACCCCATCTTCTTATATCCACATAATGTTTTTCTCTCTTTAAAAAGCTTTTCTTTTTCATTAGATAGTGGGGAGAGACTCTGCATTATCAATGGATGAGTAAGTGTACACTGTGAAAGTGTGCACAGAAGTGATGAACTCTTCTGTTCATTTACTCAGTGGTAGATGCAGGATTCTTTCCACAGTTAGCAGCAGAAGCACAGCACAATATTATCTCCAGTTTTTTTTCTTTTTAATATATATATTTTAGTTATAGATAGACACAATACCTTTATTTTATTTTTATGTGGTGCAGAGGACTGAACCTAGTGCCTTCCATAAGAAAGGCAAGCACTCTACCACTGAGTAACAACCCCAGCAGTATCTCCAGGTTTTATAGGAACTTTCTTTTAAATAAGTCATTAAACACTTCCCCCATAATCCCCAATCACAAAATAGATTGCAGAAACACTTGCTCACTCTTGATTTGAAGTGGCTGTACCTTGGTGACTGGATAAAATGTATAGCTGCCTTGTGTTGGTGTCAGGTTCATATTCAGCACAACTTTTGGCATGTGAACTGTCACTGTAATTCCTTCAATAGTTTTTCCCATATTTTGCTTTGGTCCAATTGTTATATCAAATCTGCCACAAGAACTGTTCTCCTTAAAGCTGATACTGTGTTTCACATACACTGGTATTGCCACTAGACTAAAAAGAGAAAAAGACAGGAAAGCACAATACACACAATTAATGGTGTGGGGCAGCTCCAGAAATGGACTGAAAAAAACTTCAGTCCAGAGTATTCTACCCTGCCTCCAACTCCACAATAGGGCTTTATACCTCTAGAACTGCAGATGCTATATCTGCACAAGGGAGAGTTGGATACAACATGTTTTCATACCAGTGTGCTAGAAACTGAGTTCTCATCTGTAAGTATACAAACCAAGACAGAAACCTGAAGTTTAATTATTGTATAAATAATTTAGGCAAATGGTTCTAGTTTAAAAAAAATAAGAGTCCACTGAAAAATAATTTGAAGTTATATATACCCAAAAAGTTCCTGAGTGACAAGAGTCAAAAAACAATTCCTCTGCCTTTGAGTCTTACATTACCCAAATGCTTCTAACTATATACATATACATGTATACATACATATTACATATATGTGTGTGTGTGTGTGTGTGTGTGTGTGTGTGTGTATCCCCCAGACCTGGGGATTGAACCCAGTGCCTCACACAGCATAGACAAGTTCTCCACTACTGAACACTAATCCCTAGCCCCTGCTATGCTTTTTCTTTTTTTGCTTCAATGGCGACCAAACTCAAGGGTGCTCTACCACTGAGCTGTATCCCCAGCCCTTTTCATTTTTAAATTTTGAGATAGGGTCTCACTAAGTTACCCAAGCTTGCCTTGAACTTGGAATCTTCCTGCCTCAGCCTCCCAAGTTACTGGGATTTTACAGAGATTTTACTAGGCTTGGCTTCAGCCCCTCCTTCTCATATTTTCAAAGGACAAACTAACTACAACCTATAATGTTAAATTAAAATTAATGTTAATTTAAAATTCAGTTCAGACAGCAAAGGAATCAACAATGTGAAGAGAGAGCCTATAGAATGAGAGAAAATTTTTGCCACCTGCACCTCAGAGCCTTAATCTCTAGGATACAAAAAGAACTTAAAAAACTCAACACCAAAGAAACAAATAACCCAATCAACAAACAGTCAAAGGAACTGAACAGACACTTTACACAAGAAATACAAATGGTCAACAAATATATGAAAAAATGTTCAACATCTCTAGCAATTATAGAAATGCATATTAAAACTACACTAAGATTCTCATTCCAGTCAGAATGACAATTATCAAGAAAACAAGTAACAGTAAATGTTGGCGAGGATTTTGGGGAAAAGGTAGACTCACATTGCTAGTGGGACTGCAAGTTGGTGCAACCACTCTGGAAAGCAGTAGGGAGATTACTCAGAAAACTTGGAATGGAACCACCATTTGACCCAGTTATTCCACTCCTCAGTCTATACCCAAAGTACTTAAAATCAGCATACTGCAGTAATGAAGCCACATCAATGTTTACAACAGGCAATTCACAATAGCTAAGCTATGTAACTAACCTAGGGCCCTTCAATAGATGAACGGATAAAGAAAATGTGGTATATATACACAATAGAATATTACTCAGCCATAAAAAAGAATAATTTCATGACTTTTGCCTCAAAATGGATGGATCTGGAGACTATCATGCTAAATGAAATAACCCAATCCCCCCAAACCAAAGGCTGAATGTTCTCTCTGATAACACACACTTTCATTGTGTGTTAGCAACTCTCTGATATGCAGTTGCTAACACACAATAAAAGTGGGGGGACGAAAGAATAGACGTTCAGTGAGTAGACAAAGGAAAATGAAGGGAAGAAAGAGGGGACGGAAATAGGAAAGAGAGTACAATAAATCAGACATAAATTTCCTATGTTCATATATGAATACAGCACCAGTGAAAGTCTACATCATGTACAACCACAAGACTGGGATCCTAATTAAAATAAGTTATATTCCATGTATGTATGTCAAACTATACTCGTCAGGAATATCTGACAGAGATAAAAAATAAAGAACAAATGAAAAATAAATAAATAAAATTCAGTGCACAGAAGGATGACTTGAAGTTGGTAAGTTGGGGAGTAGCTTGAGAAGGGTCTGTCTCCTCTTAGTCACTAAGTCACGGTAAAATTATGGCACTAGTTCATGATTTTTCCCAGGTTACACTTGATCCAAAATGCCTGCTCTTGGCTACAGATTTTACTATAGCCTCATTTATTTTTTACACTCTTATATTCAAAGTACTCTGGTTATTTTTTTTTTTTAGGCACATATTTTCACCAGTTCTCATCGGGTCTCCTGGTGAGCCATAGTCAAAGCGAGCAAGAATAAACTCAAACATCAGACTGTCAGAATGAAACAGGGAAAGTAGAGTTCTATTCAGTACATTGATTATGTGATGGCAGATTTTGGTTGATGTATCAACATACTTTTGTGAGCTGACACGATATGATATGAGTCGGAAATTTCCATCTGCAGGGATAAATGACAAAACTCGTTCAGATTCCCAACGCTTGAATCTGATGCAGGGGTGGAAACTGACATCATCTAGAAGCCTTGGGTTCTGCCAAGAAAATAGAAGAACCATACACACAGAATATAATGAGTATGGCCATGCTACTCAGATATTATGAGAAATTAGTATGCTCCTTAAAAAAAAAGCAGTCTGTATTATAACAGTTTATTATAACCACATCAACACAACTTTATAGCTTTACAGTTTACAATTTTATATATATTACTTGAAATCTAATAACTATGAGGGAGAAAAAGCAATTATTATTTTCTTCCCATAGCTGAAAAAAACGGAGTTTCAAAGAATTTAAGGTCATCCAGGCACAGTGCTATCTATACACCTAAAATCCCAGATACTTGGGAGGCTGACACAGGAGGATTACAAATTCAATGACAGCCTTAGAACTTAATGAGATCCTGTCTCAAAAGTAAAAAGAGCCAAGGATGTAGCTCAGTAGTAGATCACCCCTAGGTTTAATACGCAGTACTGCTCCTCCTCCCCAAAAAACTCATGGAGAAATTGGTGACAAAACAGTACCAGAACTCAATTGTCTTAATTGTTAGCAGTGTGTCATGCTGAATCTAAAGTGATACAAAAGACCAGTGCCTGTTCATATCAGCAAAACAACTAATTATTCATTAAAAGTAACCCTGCAAATTTGCAGAAGCCATCAGCTAACTTTAAGCCATTTCTAGCACACTTAGGTAAAAACCTCTCTTCTTTAGCTTTTCCATAAAGGCTATACTCATCATCTACTGTATTAGGACATTGTGCTAGGAATATTTGAGATAATCTTCTACAACCTAAAATACAAACTTATCTCAGTATTTATTTCTTAGTACTTCATTTGAATTAGGCACACAAGAGGCTACAGAACAGGACAACAAAACTTACCACGAAAGAGAGAGAGAGATCGGGCATTCCAGATAGCTTAATGCAAGCATCAATGACTCCTTGAATTTCTGCAAAGACTGTAGATCCTGAAGAAAGAAAGAAAAAGGGTGATAATATCAATGGACTCTGGGTCTTTACTGGAGCTGTCACTATATCTAGAGTAATGGGAATACACCCTGGGTGTCAGACTTAACCAAAGCTTTGCATCCTTATAAACACGTCAGAGGTTCCATTACATCAATCCAGACAGCTTTTTCAGTGAGTGCTTTGTCTGCACCTAACTGGGTGGAATATAATTCTAAGGAATTCTATGGAAGAATCAAACCTGTCTCCTTTATAGAGTCAAAAAAAATTTGTAGATCAGAATTCATGATGCCTTACTTTAAGCCAGTTACCCTCTATTCCTCTCCCTCATGCTATGTATTCATTTTAATATTTATTGTACACCTGCTGTATTCCATACTTTTTTTTCTTTTGTTACCAAGGGGCACTTAACCATTGAGCTACATCCCCAATCCCCCCTCCCCCACTTTTTGTAGTTGTAGATGGATAGAATGCCTGTATTTTATTTATTTTTAATTTTTATGTGGTGCTGAGGATGGAACCCAGTGGCTACTTTGCGGAGGTTGGCCTCGAACTTGTGATCCTCCTGCCTCAGCCTCCCTAGTTGCTGAGATTAGGTGTGTGCCACTATACCCAGCTACAGTCAATCTTTTTGTTTTTTTTTTAGTTGCAGATGGACACAATATCTTCCTTTTATTTCCTTATTTTTATGTGGTGCTAAGGATTGAACCCCAGTGCCTCACATATGCCGGGCAAGTACTCTAACACTGAGCTACAACCATAGCCCTATAGTCAATCTTTTAAGGCTCCTGGATATAAGTCCAAAATATTTTAAATATAATTTAAAAATTAGGCAGGTTTCTTATGAAATGGACTAAACTACCTGTTAACTTTTAAGAAAGAGGGCATGGGGTTGGGGATGTGGCTCAAGCGGTAGCGTGCTCGCCTGGCATGCGTGCGGCCCGGGTTCGATTCTCCAGCACCACATACAAAGATGTTGTGTCCGCCAATAACTAATTAATAAATAAATATTAAAAAAAGAAAGAAAGAGGGCATGATCCATTATTCTGTAAAATTAACTATTGTAATGAATTCTCCTCGGCTCAAACCCCTGCTGGGATCAATCCAGGGCTTTGTGTATGCCAGGCTAGTACTCTACCCCAAAGCCATATCCCCAGCCCAAAACCTACAGAAATTTCTGTGTATCTTTTATTCTTAACCCATTATGTCCACTGTACTATATATATGTAGAAAAATTTTATAGGACACTTATAACACTGATCAATTAAAGTTTTTATAGGTGTCCTATATATAGTACAATGGAACATATTAATGTTATAATGGAAGGGAATTCATGAAGAAAAAATATTGGCTATAATTCACAATGAGTCATTATCACAATATCAACTAGATGTGCCACATTGAATAGGTCGTCTAAGTCTTGTGAGCCTCAGTTTCCTTATGTATAAATTGTGAGGATAGGAGGTATTTTTAATAAATAAATTTTATGATTCTAACACAGTACCACTGTTTTATCTTGCTAAAAAAATAATCAGAGCTGGGCGTGGTAGCACATGCCTATAATCCCAGTGACTTGAGAGGCTGAGCAAGGACAATTCTAAGTTTGAGGCTGGCCTGAGCAACTTGGTGAGACCCAAAGCAACACAGTGAGACTGTGTCTCAAATAAAAAAAATTAAAAGGGCTGGCAATGTAGCTTAGTGGTAAAGTGCCCTTGGGTTCAATCCCTAGTACAATCAATCAATCAATAATCAGAAAAGGGGTTTTACACAGGAGGATTACAAGTTCAAGGCTGGTCTGGGCAACTTAATGAGACCCTGTCTCAAAATACAATAATAATAAGAGCTGGAGATGCACCTCAGTGGTAGAATGGTTGCTTAGCATGTGTGAGTCTCTGAGTTCAATTCTTGTTATTGTAAACAATAACAAGAAAAAAACCCAAACAAAAATGGATGTGGGGGGGATGGTTCCTTTAACAGATATACTGCACAGAAATTAAGAGCAAATACAGTCAGTATACAATAAATGTTAAAATGAATACATAAGCATGAGGGAGAGGTGAGGTATACAGGATAACTGGCTTAAAGTAAGGCATCATGAGTTCTGATTTACAAATGTTTGGCAGATCTAAACTAGTGGTTATGATAATTATATGTAACCTCTGGGCAAAATAAACAGATTTATAAATCATTAGAAAACAAATGCCTTTCTGCTGAAACCACACTGCCAAGGGACTTCAATTTTCTATTCAGCTTGTGTCAGCTAAACTGTTTTTTCCCTATAAGGCCATGTGCACACAATTACCTGATTTATCTATAATTGCATCTATTTCTTCAATGACATCAAAATAGGCTTCATTGTTTGTGTATTTTACTCCTGCACGGCGCCATGGAATGTTGGACAGCTGCCCAGTGGGGAGTGTGTCCCCAACATTACTTCTGCCTAGAAATGGGAAAAGGAGAATATAAAGTGGATGTGTAAAATGGTCATCAGAAAAGTTATTATCTGAAAGAAGAAAATGAATACTTTCGTTGCTTTTTCAATGCTGGATTTTTCTTCATGGTCTCCAGGATTGTCAAACACATATCCTTACCAACATTATCAAATTTCCAGAAGACAGAAATAGGCCATGTGGTCCTTCGTCTACATGCCAAACAAGGATAAATGCATTCACTTATCTTTTGCATCCTGTGTGTTAGCAGTAACCTAGCTAATTCCAGTAGTCCAACAATGATCTCACCCTGCTGCTATAGAGCAAACAAGAGGAAAACCTTCAGTTGAAAAATGTCTCCACTGAGAATACAGTGATAACTCAGTTCTTTCGCATTCAGCTGAATTCTATATGAGACAATGCCAAGCAGGACTCAGCGGAGTACATGGATGAATATACTCTAGTATTTCCCATTCAGCTACAATATGGGTAATGTTCAATATTTGGCTACTTTCCTGGTAAATTATGTTGAAAACAAAATTATCAAAAACACATATCCTTGAACTGTGACTTATTTAACTTTTGGTTAATACTTCTAATTAATTTAAAAGTAGTATATGCTTTATTAAAAAAAGTTCAGAAAAGTGAATTTTAAATAAATCAGTCTATCTTCTTACTGCCAAAATACAACTATATTAACATTTCTTTAGACATTTCCCCCACAAATAGGTTGCAGTATTATGTTTCTATTTTGATTTTTTTGCTTTGATTTTAAAATACAGTTGCAATCATACTGTATTTACAGATGTATAGTCAATTTATGATTGATATTTCTGCAGCCAACCTGTTGCCTTCAGAAGATTTTCTGAAAAACAGCACTCCAATCATGTTATTTTTCTGCTTGAAACTCCTCAATTTTCCCCCACTTGCTTTATGAGAAAAGCAAACTATTTAGCACTATAGGTGAAACTCAGTGGTAGAACACTTGCCTAGCACAAGGCCTTGGGTTCAGTCTCTAGTATCACAAACTAAAAAGACAAAACAAAACAAAACACAGCTAAATATTTAACCCAGCATTCAAGGACTTTCCAAACGTATTTCTCACTCAACTAAAAATATAGCTCTGCTTCTGTTAAAGGAGTAGATACAACTCAAAGTTTTTCACTTATTTTGTTTTTCCTCATCTAGTTCCATCTATGAAGAATGATCTTATTCTCCTCTTTCTCTCTTTTTGGTACTGAGAATTTTACCACTGAGCCACATCCCCAACCCTTTTTATTTTTTTTTATATTGAGATAGGGTCTCACTAAATTGCTTAGGGCCTTTTTAAGTTAATTAAGGCTGGTCTTCAACTCATGGTCCTCCCTGCTCAGCCTTCCAAGTCACCTGTGCCATCTCTTTCTATACTTCACTGATTCTCTAGGGGTACCAACTACAGTTTTTAAAGGATTCTCTCATCCACTGAACCATTATTTTAAACTTTATAATATACTGCCTTATGAATCTGTATTTTTACATTTTGTCTTTTAATGTTTTTCTGACGATAAAATGCATGTTCATTTTGGAAAGTTAAAAAGTAAAAATCACCAGGCATAATATTGCATGCCTGTTAATATCAGCAACTTGGAAGGCTGACGCAGAAGGACCCCAAGTTCAAGGTCAGTCTTGGCAACTTAGAGAGAACCTGTCTCAAAACATAAAAAGTGCCATTCTGACAGGAGACGAAATTGGAGTAGTTTTAATTTGCATTCTTCTAACTGCTAGAGATGATAAACATTTTTTCATATATTTGTTGATTGATGGTACATTCTTTTCTGAGAAGTGTCTGTTCAGGTCCTTGGCTCACTTATTGATAGGGTTATTTGTTTTTTCTTTTTTTTGATTCTTAGCTTTTTGAGTTCTTTATATACTCTAGAGATTAGTGCTCTATCTGATGTGTGAGAGGTAAAGATCTGCTCCCAAGATGTAGGCTCTCTATTCACCTCACAGATTGTTTCTTTTGCTGAGAAGAAACTTTTTAGTTTGAATCCATCCCATTTATTGATTCTTGATTTTACTTCTTGCAATACAGGAATCTTATTAAGGAAATTGGGGCCTAATATGACATGATGGAGATGGGGCCTACTTTTTCTTCTATTAGATGCAGGGTCTCTGGTTTAATTCCTAAGTCCTTGATCCGCTTTGAGTTGAGTTTTGTGCATGGTGAGAGATAGAAGTTTAATTTCATTTTGTTGCACATGGATTTCCAGTTATTATGAAAACAAAAAACAATAAGTGTTGGCGAGGATATGGGGAAAAAGGTACACTCAGATATTGCTGGTAGGACTGCAAATTGATGCAGCCAATATGGAAAGCAGTATGGAGATTCCTTGGAAAGCTGGGAATGGAACCATCATTTGACAGCTATCCCTCTCCTTGGTCTATACTACAGGGACACAGCCACATCAATGTTTATAGCAACACAATTCACAATAGCTAAACTATAGAACCAATCTAGATGCCCTTCAGTAGATGAATGGATTAAAAAAAAGTGGCATATATACACAATGGAATATTACTCAGCAATAAAAGGGAATAAAATCATGGCATTTGTAGGTAAATGGACAGAGTTGGAGAAGATAATACTAAGTGAAGTCAGCCAATCCCCAAAAAACAAATGTTGAATGTTTTCTCTGATATAAGGAAACTGATTCATAGTGGAGTAGGGAGGGGGAGCATGGAAGGAATAGATGAACTCTAGACAGGACAGAGGGATGGGAGGGGGAAAGGAAGGGGCAGGGGGTTAGAAATGATGGTGGAATGTGATGAACATCATTATCCAAAGTACATGTATGAAGACACAAATTGGTATAAATATACTTTATATAAACCAGAGATATGAAAAATTGTGCTGTATATGTGTAATATGAATTGTAAAGCATTCTGCTGTCATATACATATAAAAAATTAATTAAAAAACCGATTTCAATACAAAATGTGATACAAGTAAAAAACAAATCAAAACAAAACAACAACAAAAAACATAAAAAAACCTGGGCATGTATTTTAGAGGTATTCTTTATACTTTCATTTATTTTGGTAGTGCTGGGATTGAACCCAGGCCTCCACCACTAAGTTATATTCCTGGCCCCTATAATGCTATTCTAAATATGAAAATGCCAGTCAATAAATAGGCTAAATTCTCTTTTAAGTGGCCACATATACTGGCTTTTTTTTTAAGGACTAACTAGGATAATTTATTCAACCTTATTTACTGCTAAATAAAATTATTGTGGTTTTGCAGAAAACCCTACATAACAAGAGAAGTTCTTTATCATTTAAGACCTAGACTCTTTCAATAAAGAGAAATATATATCCATTTTAACATTACAGTAATTTTAATTTTGGACATACTGGACTATCTTAGTCTGTCAGATCATAAGCAACAATGAGCTGTTCATAACATTTTAATTGCTCAGTTCCTAGTAGAGTATGTTTTTATCTTACCTGTAATAGAGTTGACAACAGAACGTAGAACTGTTGGTGGTTTAATCAGTTCTTTCAAAATGTTAGACTCTGTTGCCAGTGGAAATCCGTTGTCTAACATTTCTTCCAAGAGCTCATATACTATGACCACATTATCCTTAATTGCAGCCTCCGAACACTCACCAAAGTAGTCCTAGCAAAATATTCATAATATTCCACAACAGAAGGCATGAAGGCTTGTTAAATACTTTTATGTTCTGAAAAATAAACTTACAGTACCATAACTTATTGTTTAAGAAGTCAGATATAAAGAGAATAGGAAAAAAAAAAACAAAAACAAACCCTCTCCATAATCCAAACAATATTCCTCAGTATTTTCTTTTTTAAAAAATATTTATTTTTTAGTTGTAGTTGAATACAATACCTTTATTTTGTTTATTTATTTTTATGTGGTGCTAAGGATCGAACTCAGGGCCTCGCATGTGCTAGATGAGCGCTCTACCACTGAGCCACAACACCAGCCCCTCTCAGTATTTTCTTAATATTTTTAGATTGAATTCCATTCCATGTTACTCCCCAAAATACTGAAATGTTAAACTGGAAGGTCAGTTATGAACTTCATTATCCCTGATTAACCTACTCCAAAGCACACAGGTAAGTTTTAAATTATATGGTATATTCAGCCAGATGAGTAAAATCAATGAAATTCGAATATGGAAGAGTTCATAACAATAAAAATTTGGGGACCATCCAGAGAACGGTATGTGGAAGACATTATTGTTTCCTGATGATATATTTTGTAAAACATATAAAAACAGAGAACATAGGAGCTGTGTGTGCCACTTTATACTCTATAGAAAAGGGTTTATGAATGTATGCTTAGTTTAAAAGAGGAAACATACCAGCCATTAAAAGCTGGGTAATTAAAAAATATAATCATGTGTTCTCCTCTAACTACCTTGTGTAATTTAAATTAGAAAGGTTTGATGGAGAGCCAACCTGAAAAGTGTCAGCAACTCGATGTAGGAACTCAATAACAAAGAGAGGTGGCACTTCAGTCTGTATGACAGACTGAAGAAGAGCTTTTCCCGGTAGATACTGATGAGGTAGTGGTGAGGTGCTGAAATGACAGGTGGTACATTTTCAACATCAGCAGCTTTCTCCTGAGCTTCAAAGAAATAATCACAGACAGATTGGCTCACAACACTCTTCCAGTGCTTCTCTAGAAATATGTCACTGGAACAGTTTATGAGAAACAGACTGTGGATCATTTTCTGTGGGGAAAAAAAAGGGTTTAAATTTATTATATCAAAAAAAATCCTTGTAATGCCCCAGCACAAAAAAACAGACAAAGGTAATACAAGAAACTATAGACCAATATCACTTCAGAGAACAGATGTAAAAGTCCTTGACAAGACATTAGTAAACTGAATTCAGCAATATATGCAAATAAAACGGAATTGATTCTAAGAACACAAGGTTGGTTTAACATAGGAAAGCCAACAAACGTAAAATATTAATAAAAGATTAAAACAAGTAATTTCAAAAGGTACAGAAAAAGCATGTGACAAGACCCAACACCCTTTTATGAAAAAAAAATGCTTACAGTAGGAATAGAAGGAAACTTTCTCAATCCAATAATGTTATCAATTATAACTTCACAGTTAACATCACATTTAATGGTCAAAGATCAAAAGATTCTCCTTTAAAACCAAGAACAAACAAGGATGTCCATTCTCACTACTTTTATTCAGTTTGGTACCAGAGATTCTAGCCAGGAAAATTAAGAAAGAAAATTTAAACAAAAGCATTCACTGGATTGTGTATTATGGTCGTTGTGCAGGGTGGTACCGAGGGTTGAACCCAACGGTGTTTAATCACTAAGTCACTCCCCAACCCTTTTTATTTTGAGTCAGGGTCTCACTAAATTGCTTAGGGCCTTGCTAAGTTGGTGAGGTTGATCTCAAATTTGTGATCCTTCTGCTTCATCTTCCCTAGTTACTGGGATTACAGGTGTGTGCCAGCACATCTGGTTCACTGGAAAGGAAGAAGTAAAACTATCTCTATTTGCCGAAGACATCATATGTAGAAAACCCTAAGGAATCCACAAATAAAACAAAACTAATAGAGTTAACAAGTGAGTTTAGCAAGGTTACAAATATTAAAAAAAATCAATACACTTATAATAAATAATCTGAAAATAATTTCATTTACAATAGCCTTGAAAAATTCAAATACTGAGGAAATAAATTTCACAAAAAAGTAGAAGTCTTGTATACTAAACGCTTTTCCAAAACATCACTGAAAGAAATCAAGAAATCTAAAATGTGGTAAAACATTAAGACAGTACTGTAAAGATGGCAATATTCCCCAAATTGACTATGTATTCAATGTAGTCCCTATTAAAATCCTAGCTGCCATTTAAAAAAAATTTGGGGGGGTGAAAATTAGTAAGCTAACCCCCAAATTCATATGGAAATGAAAGAGATCAAAACAGCCAGAACTTTGGGTGTAGTAGTGCTCATGCCTGTAATCCCAGAGGTTCTGGAGGCTGAGACAGGAGGATTGCAAGTTTGAGGCTATTTTCAGCAACTTAGCAGTTTAGTGAGACCCTGTATCAAAATAGAAAATAAAAAAAGGGTTGGGGATGTGACTCAGTGGCTAAGTGCCCTGAGTTCAATCCCTGGTGCCAAACAAAACAAAAATATACAAACAAAAAAAAAACCCAACAATACTGAAGAAAAAGTTGAAGAACTCATGCTACCAATTTCAAAACTTACTATAAAATTAATGCATGATATTGATACAAGGACAGATTTATATATCAATGGAACAGAAGTGAGAACTCCAAAATTAACCTTTACATTCATGGACAATTGATTTTCAACAAGGTGCTAAGGCTGTTCAGTTGGAGAGAGAATAGTCTTTTTATTAAATGGTGCTGGGAAAATTGAATTTACACACAGGAAAAGAACAAAATTGTATCTCTACCTTACAATGTACACAAAAAGCAACAAAAAATGTATTGAAGCTCTAAATATAAGTGTTAAACCTACAAAACAA
The DNA here is from genome assembly GCF_964194105.1 of Spermophilus citellus. Classification (NCBI taxonomy): domain Eukaryota; kingdom Metazoa; phylum Chordata; class Mammalia; order Rodentia; family Sciuridae; genus Spermophilus; species Spermophilus citellus. Next base: position 621,967 of record NW_027672905.1, on the reverse strand, counting down.
TTAGGAAACACATGCATCCATCTTTAAACTGTAGAATTAGACAATGCTTTTTTTTTTTTAAGAGATGACACTAAAATATAAAAGAAAGAAAAAAGTAGATAATCTGGACTTCATCAAAATTAAACTTTTGTGCTTCTAAAGGACATTATCAAGAATGTGAAAAGGCAACCCAGAGAATGAAAAAGAATATTTTAAACCATATATCTCATAAGGGACTACTCTGCAGGATATATAATAACTCTTATCATGTAATATTAAAGAGAGAATCCAATTTTTAAAAAATGGATAAATGATAGACATTTCTCCGAAGAAAATAAACACACAATTGGCCACATGAAGAGATGTGTAATACCATAAGTCATTAGGGAAATACAAGTCAAAATCACAATAAGATAATATTTCATATCCTTTTAAGCTAGCTTTAATAGTAATAATAAAGAAGACAGATAATGGGCTGGGGTTGTGGCTCAGTGGCAAAGCGCTCACCTAGCACATGCAAGGCCTTGGGTTTGATCCTCAGCACCACATAAAAATAAATAAATGTATTGTGCCCAACTATAAGTAAAAAATAAATATTAAAAAAAGATAATAACAATTGTTGACAAGATGGAGAGAAACTGGAACCCTTAAAACATTGCTGGTAGGAATGTAAAATGTTGCAGATGTTGTGGAAAGCAGTTTGGATTCTTCAAAAAGTTAAATATACTCACTGCATGAATCAGAAATTCTATTTCTATATATATAGCTAAGAGAATTGAAAGGACATGTCCACACAAAAATTTGGACATGAATGTTCAAAGAAACATTATTCACAATAACCCAAAAGGGGAAATGATCCAAATGTGCATCAACTAGTGAATGGATAAACTAAAAGTGGAATATTTACACAATGGAATATTATTCAGCTATAAAAAGGAATTAAGTACTTACACATACTACAACATGGATAACCTGTGAAAGAATCCAGACACGAAAAGTCACATACTGTATGATTCCATTTGCAGGAAAAGTTCAGAATAGGTAAATACATTCAGACATAAAGTAAGTTGATGGTTTCTAGGATGGGTAGAGGGGAAGGTATGGGGAGTTATGATAATGGATTTGGCATTTCTTTTTTTGGTGATAAAAACATTCTGGAATTAGGATGTTGGAAAAACTTTGTGACTATGCTAAGAACTACAAAATTGTATACTTTAAAATAATGAGTTTTACAGTATATTAATTATATCTTGACTCTTAAAAAATAGTCTTAATTACTTCTGGCACAAATGCACACCAAAATATGTGTAAAAACATTTGTAATAGTGAAAATCTGCTACTCAAATATTAATAAAAATAAATTGAAAAATATTTATAAAATATTATATAGCAATAAAACTGAATAAATGATTGCTACCTGAAATGTAGAAGAATTTTACAAACACAATGTTGAAGAAAACCAGATATAAAAGAATATAAATGTCATAGTTCCATATATATGTTGTCTTATAACAGGAAAAATAATCAATAGCATAAGAAATCAAACGGTTTCCTTTTTGAAAAACAATCAGGTAGTGACTGATAGGGGGACAAGGCTAATTTTCTAAAGTACTGGTAATGTTTTAACTCTTGACCTGGATGATGTTTACAAGTTATTTTCATTTTGTGATAATTTGTTGTGCTTTACATTATGATTTGTATAATTTTCTGATTTATTTATGCTTCAAGTAAAAGTGTACTGCCTATGTAGTATGGAAAATATGGGAATGGTCTATTTGCCAAAAATTTTTCTTTTCTGTTTACTTCTATCTTTTGTAGGATAAGCACCAGAATCAGGTGTTTAGCCCAGTGGTCAATCATTCAAGTAATAGTATTGTATGATAAATGCTACCAAATAAGAAAAAATTTTAAATCTATAAATACAGTTCTTATGCATGAAGATAAATTCAGAAGAGGAAAGGAAATTCAGAATCGATGAATTTAATTCTGTAGATACAGAAAACAGTGACATCAACCTGATCAATTCTTTTCAGAGGAAATCATTTATTTTATGAAAGCAGGTGACATTTAAAGACTATCTGGTTATCATTTCCCCTTTGTATTTGACACATGTTCAATAGTTGCCAAGTAAATAATATTGATATATTTTAGCAATTACTGTACTAATAAACTAAAAATGCTAGTAATAGTTTAGTGTTCCTGTATATCAGAAACAACAACAACAAAAATGTACCTTTGTCCAAAGCCATTTCTATTTAGTCAAGCAATTAACTTGAGTTGGCAGCAATAAATTCTAACTTCAGGGTTGGGAACTGGGAAATTTGTCTATTTTATCTAGTCAACTGTTTTGCTTAGCATGTTTGCTTTGTGTCAGCCTTACATTTCTGTTTGAATGTTAATATTATAAGTTCTATTGGAATATATAGACTTGCTATATAGAACCTGGTGACTTTATAACCTTAGCTGATAAAACTTTTTTTTGATACTGGGGATTGAACCCAAAGGCACTTAACCACATCCCCAGCCCCTCTTTATTTTGAGACAGAGTCTTGCTAGGTTGAGTTGCTGAGACTGGCTTAGAACTTGCAATTGTCCTACTTCAGCTTTGCAAGCTCCTGGGATAGCAGGTGGGCACCACCATGCCTGGTTTGGCTGATAAACTTAATTTTTAAAATGCAGCAGGAATATCCAGTGATAAAATATGTAACCAAACTTATATTATTTCACCTTTTTCTTGTAACAAAATCTTATAAAATGTGGACCCAGATTTGAGTACCTCAGGTATATCAACTATAGAATATGACATCCTTTAATCCAAAAATTAATCTTTCAACTCTGAAGTATTTTACTCATTAAGGATCATGGAGTTAGTAATATCTAAAATGTCAGTATGTACTACAGGCCACACACTATGCTAGTCATTTCAACTACATAATCTTATTTAATCTTCACAATGCCATGTTATAAATACTGCTTTCATCTCTATTTTACAGATAAGATAATAAAAATCTCATAAAAGTCAATTACCTAAGATCATTTGGTCAGATTTAAGACTAGATATAGTTGAAGCATTATCTCTTACTCTTAACATTGCAGACTAATTATTAAAAATATATTCTGGGACTGGGGTTGTGGCTCACTGCTAGAGCACTTGCCTGGCACATGTGAGGCACTTGGTTCAATTCTCAGAACCACATAAAAATAAATAAATAAAATAAAGGTATTATATCCATTTATAACTAAAAAATTATTTAAAAACATTCTAATGCATATTGATTAAGATTTTTTGCAGTGAAGAAAATATACTTTGTGCTATCCAATATGGTAGCCATCAAACACATGTGACTACTGAACACCTCTAATATGATTAATGCAACTAATATACTGAAGTTTTAATTTTAATTAATTTAAATAACCACATGAGTTTATTACATTGGACAGAGTAGTGAACACTGTTTCAGCTTATGATTTTAAGAGCAAGGGTTAAAATATGTTTTTTATGGGCTGGGGTTGTGGTTCAGTGGTAGAGCGCTTGCCTAGCATGTGTGAGGCACTAGGTTTGATTCTCAGTACCACATATAAATAAATGAACAAAATAAAGGTTCATCAACATCTAAAAAAAATTTAAAAAAATGTTTTTTGTATAGTTAGAAGTTCTACTTTTTATGCTAAGACAGTTTAAAGAATTAGAGTAGAAAGTACATTTAATAGGGCTGACACTGGTTATCTTAAGCATTGATTCTATGGCAAGGACAGTTTACACGGATCTATGCTATTCCCTTATCAAAATACACTCTAAAAGAGCTGCTTGTTCTTAAAGCAAGTGACTTTGTAGTTTCCTTGTTTTTAGGGCCAGATACTCTTAAGCTGGTAAAAAATTCTTTTCAGGAAAGTTTCCACCAGTTGTTTTTATTGGCAGTAGTTCAGGTTTCAGAAGAATACAGTAAGTTAAACCAGACCATTGGATTTATTGTTGTTATCCTTAGTGCTTAGACGAAAGCATAATATTTGCAGCTCTCGACAGTGCTTAGCTTTAAAACACATCTTAACCTTCTATAACAGGTAAAGAGAGCTTATTTCTTTTATTCATATTATGACCAATTACCTAATGCATATAACAATTAAATTAAATAATGCCACACAGAGCAGTATAAATTTGTCTGTCTTTGCTTTTGTAGCTGTAGTTACTTTTATTATTTTAACTCATTAAGTCCCAAGTGTTCAATTCATTGAATATTTTCAATGAAACTGATACAAGTGCATTAAAAAAGGTGGGGAAATTTGGAGCTTATATATGCCACTATATTAACTAATATTATTATATCATAATTATTATCACTATGTTCTTATTATGTAATTATTTATAAACATTATTTAAATTTTCGTAGGTGTTCCATATTTGGGTCGAAGGGATAAAACTGGGTTAATAAACTTTATGGGAAAGCTGTACACCACCACAACCATCCCTGTGTTCTTACTGATCTTTTTTTTGTTGTTATGTCTTCTTGTTTTGTTTTTTTTTAAGATATTTATTTTTGGGGGTAGTTGGACACAATACCTTTATTTTATTTATTTATTTTTATGTGGTGCTGAGGATTGAACCCAGGGCTTTGCATGTGCTAGGCGAGTGCTCTACAGCTGAGCCACAACCCTAGCCCTGGGTGTGTTTCTTCTTGGTATAGCTTCCCCCCCAAAAAAAAAAAAATTTTTTTTCTACAAATTGGTACATAATAATTATACAGAATAGTGGATTTCAATTGTGGCACATTTATACATGTACATAACATACTTAGATCAATCTGATTCTCTAGTATCTCCCTTTACCATCCTTTCCTCCCTCCCCCGTTTTCTTTCTTTCCCCTACCTGTCTCCCTTCTATTTTCAAGAGATTCCTTTTTCTTCCTTCTTTTTTATTGAGATAGGCTGGTCTTGAACTCCTGGGCTCAACTGATCCTCCTGCCTCACCCTCCCAAGTAGCTTGGACTAAGGCAGGTGTTAACAACCAGCTAAATGTATTCCTTCTATATAAAAGAGAATGGCGGCACAGATGGGCCTATATCCAAAGTGAGCAAAATGTAAGACCAGAAACAAATCTATCTCCTCTGATTATTAACCAGAATCTTGCCCATTTATTTACTCAACAGTTTTGAATGTTTATATACTAAGCACTTGGGGCTACAAGGGTGAACAAAATAGAATTTCTATAGTTACAGAATTCAGACTTCAGCAAAGAATACAAGTAAGATATAATTCCTACTATGATAGAGGAAATGCAATGTACTATAGGAATCTGTAAGGCTTGAAGATAAAGAGAACATGAGAGAGATATTCAGTATGAATTCACCAACTTTGGAAGGTGGAGGGAAGTTGTACGATGAGAGTGAAGGAGGTAAACAGAGTGGTTTATGGAGCAATGCTAGCCTTGATCAGAGTTTGAACTTTATTTTCAGTACACAGTAAGGTAATTTTTTTTTGAGAGGAGTCATGCAATCCAATTTACATATTTAGAAAGATTACACTAATTATATTGTGGAAACTGGATAACAGGACACTAGATACTGTGACACTGGTTGAGAGATGAGTGAAGGTAGTGGCCTGAACTAGGGTTTTGGCGATAGGGATGGAGTAAAATGACAAAAGACGACAAACACTTAGTAAGGCTTTGAATAAAAATATACTTAGGTGTGTGTGTGAGTGTATGTAGAAGAAATGCAAGATGAGGCATTTAGCCCTGATTCTATATAATTTAACCCAAGGCTGAATTTCTAACTCAAATGGATATATTCAAACAACTACTGCACATAGAAGTCTGGTACTTCAAAGAGACAACTTTTTTCTTTTCTTTTTTTTTTTTTTTTTGTTAATGGGAACTGTAATTAGAAACTGAAACCAAAGAAAGAAAGTGCATAGTAAGAAGAGATTCTAGAGATAGATGGAACTCCAATATTTGAGTAGCAGGTGGGTCAAAGAAGTGGGCTTAAAAAAGACTAAGATACTGCTTAAGATAAAAAGAAGAGGGAGATGATAATTTTAGTAACTACAGTATGTTTCTAGAAGTACGTTTCTAGAAGAATAGAGTAGTAAATACTATTAAATGGCACAAAGAGGTTAGGGTACAAGAACGTAAAATGTCCAAAGGTTTAATAGTGTATTGCAATTTTCTTTTCCTTACTTTCTGCTGAAAAGCCTTTTTAGAATCTATTCTCAAATCCTTACGCCATAAATTTAAAAATAATTTTCATTTTTAAATTGTAAATTGACAAATTATAGTTGTATATATTGATAAAGTGATAGTATGATTTATGAATAAAAGGTGGAATTATTAGATTAAGCTAATCAATATACCCAGAAAAATTTTATGGAGCAGAATATTGTATATCTGTTTACTTACTCTAAATGTCAGTGCTTTATACATAAAAAAAGTATAGCTGAGGTGAATTCCAAGTTTGAGGCCATCCTCAGCAACTTGGTGAGACAATTAACAACATAATGAGAGCTTGTCTCAAAACAATAAATAAAAAAGGTCTGGGAATGTAGGTCAGTGGTAAAGTACCCCTGAGTTCAATCCCTAAAACAAACAAACAAACAAACAAAAAAAGAATACAATTTTCTTTGCCTTACATGATACAGTATCTATCCACATTGAGAATGCATGACTTTTTTGGAAAAAAAATTTTTCACAATACCTTTATTCTTTTTATTTATTTTTATGTGGTACTGAGGATTGAACCCAGGGCCTCACATGTGCTAGGCAAGTACTCTACTGCTGAGCTATAGCCCCAGCCCAAGAATGCATGAGTTTCAAAAAAATTTTTTTTTTAAATTGCAGATGAACACAATACCTTTATTTATTTATTTTTATGTGGTTTTAAGGTTTGAACCTAGTGCCTCACACATTCTAGACAAGCACTCTACCACTCAGCCACAATCCCAGCCCTGAGAATGAATGACTTAACACACAGAGAACATTCAATTTCTTGGTGAAAATAGTTTCAGTGGTAGTTTAGTGAAATGCTGGAAAAAAGCCATTTTAGTAGGCTGAGAAATGAAATAGCAAGTAGGAAAAATATGGATAAGTAGTTCTGAGAAGAAAAGAAAGCAAATGGTTAATTTTGGAACGCACTGTGATAGACTGCTTTTCTAGGGTACTATGAGGCCCTAGGTTTGATCCCCAGCACTAAAAATACACACACACACACACACACACACACACACACACACGAAGTCAAGCTGGGAAGGGAATGAAAACATTAAAGTAATAAAGCAACACATACACACATATTTTTTTTTTCTTCTGTGGTACTGGGGATTGAACCCAGGGCCTCATGCATGATTAGACATGCATTCTACCACTGAGCTATGTCCACAGACTGTCCTTTTTATTTATTTTTAATCTTTAAAAAATATTTATTTTTTATAGGTGAACACAATATTTTATTTTTATGTGGTGCTGAGGATCGAACCCAGTGCCCCATGCATGGTAGGCAAGCACTCTACCTCTTAGCTACAACCCCAGCCCCTTTATTTTTAATTTTGAGACAGAATCTCACTAAGTTATCCAGGATAACCTTGAACCTGAGATCCTTCTGTCTCATCCTACTGAGTAGCTGAGATCACAGGCAGGTGCCAATATTTTTAGGTGTAGATGGACACAACACAATGCCTTTATTTTTATGTGGTGCTGAGGATTGAACCCGTCCATGCTACTCTACCGCTGAGCCACAATCCCAACACCCCATCAGAATATTTTTAAATGAAGAAGGGAAAGTGTAATAAGGAAGAAAATGCTGAGGAAATCACTGAAAGAAAGAGGACTCTGAGATTCAAAAGAGGATGGCATTGAGAGACTAGGTGAAAGGATCTGCCTTCTCTAAGGATAACAAATACCTTTTCCCCTTTAAATAGAAGGAAAAAATTAAAATTGGCCCAGTGGCACATGCCCTTAATCCCTGTGGCTCGGGAGGCTGAGGCAGGAGGATCGCAGATTCAAAGCCAGGTCCAGCAACTTAGCCAGGCCCTAAGCAGCTCAGTGACCCTGTCTCTAAATAAAATACAAAAAAGGGGTGGGGATGTGGCTCAGTAGTTGAGCACCCCTGGGTTCAATCTCCAGTACCCAGCTCCCACCAAAAAAAGAAGGGAAGAGGGGCTGGAGTTGTGGCTTAGTGAAAGAGTGCTTGCCTTGTATAGTGAGGAACTGGGTTTGATTCTCAGCACCACATAAATAAATAAAATAAAGGTCCAACAACTAAAAAACATAAAAAAAAGGGAAGAATGTATGTTTGGCTGCAGGAAAATAAGGGCTTCTATTTTCTCTGTGTAATGGGAAAGACTGTCATTTAAACAGGAGAGAGTTCCTCTTCTCTGTACATGCCCTTTTGCTACTCATGAATTAAGATCTGAACTACTTATGAATATCTAATCTACAAGAAACACCAATAGCATATTAGGTTGGATTGTTAGAAACATTGTAAAAATATCAAGATTCTGTAAGAAAAATTAATCCTGTTTTAAGAGAGCGAATTATTTTTAAATAATGAATTATTTAAGATATCTACATATGAATTTCAGGTAATTCTTCCTTCACCTCACTGGCTTCACTCTTCCTATGGTCTCAACTTAAAATAAGGACTCCCCCCAAGTTAATCCTTCCACTCCCTTCTATCTCCTCCAGGATCTTATCTCCTCTTTCCTGAATTTTTACTTTATACATTGATTACTTGCTTTTTGCTCCTAAGCATGTCTTGTAATTTTTACAACGAATAATTCCCAAACCTTTCCTCCATGCCAGCAATATTGCTTCATGCCTCAAAACATGCAGGGTTTAATCTACATTTCCTGTCTTTCCTCAGTCACTGATTGTTAAACGAGTTCTCTAAAACTAACCAATGACTTTCTAGTCATCAGATCAACTATCTATTCTGATTTCAATGTTCTTCTTTGACTCCCTGATAACTTTCACCAAAACAAAACAGACGTTTCTTACCCTATTATACATTTGTTTGTCTCTTTTCTCATCCTGAAAGTTGCCGACTTAATTTTCAAGACTTTTTTTAAAAAATTAATTCTTTCTACCTATTTCCACCTAAGCCATCGTTTCAAATTCGAAAAATCCAAACTCCACAAAATTTCTCCCCCTCCTGTGAAAGCTACTTATTTTATCATGGTACCAACTTCTCAACCATATAGTTTGGAAGCTTCAGGTTCAAACATCTAACCATCACATCTAACCAGGCCCATCACTCTTCACTTTTCCGTATTCACTCCCACTTCCTCAGTTTATATCACCTCTCTTCAGAAGAAATGCAAGTCCCTCCACCCCAAGCTCATCTAGGAGGCATTCTCAGAACGTCCGCTCAGACCCATAGGGGTTTTGTTCCTTAAAACGGAAGCCTTGAGTCTGAAATTAAAATCGTTGGAATTTCAGCTCACTGTGGTTGCAGGATCTTTTATCCGCGCCGGAGCACGGAGAGGGACCCCAGTGAGCTTGACCTACTGGGGCCAGGTGTTTGAGAATACTGGGTTGCAGGTGTACCTCTCCCTTTGGGCCCAGCTGACAAGAAAGCCCGGAAGGCCGAGCGTCGGGGAAGGCGCGGCCCTGGTCCACAACAGCAAAGACGCTCCCGAAGCCCAGGCAGAAGTCTCGAGCTCCAGCTCTTCAGCGGACTCCCTAGTTTTTTGAGCAGTCCCCAGTTTGCACACTCCCCGCCCCTCACACTCACCCCGACACCTGGGAAAGTCAATGATTCGGCGCCGGGTCCTCTCCCGACCGAAGCTGAGGCAGCAGAGAAGGCCGCGAGGACCCCGTACTTAGAGTGCCCCCGTAGACTGCCTGATTAACAGCTCCAAAGACACAAATTCCGTTTACAGAATTAGATTAAATCAGCAGAAAGACGTAAATGCGCGGAAACACGTCTCTTGAGGTTGAGGATCCAAATCTTCTAAATTACCCAGGATCTAGAAGAATGAGGAGTTTCGCACCATCTGGATGCAGGCGCTCATCCGCAGCCTAAGGCGCTCTGGGGTCCCTTACAGTAGGCTAAATGGGGTCACAAGGGGCGGGGCATTTGCTGTGGGGCTGAGAAGGTAGAGCCAATGGTTTTGAACCCAAGAGTCCCAAAATAGGCGGAGTCGGGGGGCGGGGTTTAGGGGAGAGAAGGCGGTGATGCGAAGAGGGGGCGGAGCTAGGTAGCTGAGGGGCGGGGCGTGCGGTGGAGTCTAAGTAAGGTGGGAGTACGAACATGGCAGCAGCTGAGGAAGAACCGAAGCCCAAAAAGCTGAAGGTGGAGGCGCCGCAAGCGCTGAGGTGAGCGCTGCCTGATGTGGGGAGGAGGGTGACGGCGCTTGCCGCAGGCCGGGACCTACGTGGGGTTGCGCCAGCACCCACGCTGGCTTCTGTCGTTCTCCCAGCATGGGGCCAATAAGCAGGACCTGCTCCTCTGGGAGTTGCTCTTTTGGCCACGACCTCTCGCCTGGCGCCTTCTCAGTTTGGCTCAGTCTCCTCTTACTCAGGTGCGGCTCTGCTCTGGCAGCCCTTGACCAATCGAAAGCAGCCGGCCAAGGGGCCTATCCTCCTGCCGGCGCCACGTGCGAGTCCGCCCGGACTGGGCTGGTGCGCCCCCAGAGTACCAGTCTGGAGCACTGTCCGCCGCTGCTATCTTCTCTTGGCAAGGAGAAAGCGGCGAAACGGCCAGCGCCTTCCCTACCTTAGAGCAAAGATAGTATTTTGGGGGACTTTTCGGAAAGTGTTGGGATTTTTTTTTTCGCAGTTACACACTCTGAAAGTCGGCGCCTTTGCAGACCCTTTACCAGGGATCCAGACCCAGAACCCAGCTCCCAGGCCTTGCGGGGGCGGCATTTGGCTGAATGTATAGGAAAGGTTGATTTTTCTTTTTTATTTGCATTCTTTTGGCAGCATCGGAGACAGTTCTGCCCCCAATACCTGCCTCTTACGTGATTGATGTTGCAACTTTTACTCATAAAAAATTCTTTGTTAAAACATTTCTTCCTAATAAGAATAAAACGCAGCACGCAAATCTTTGATGATTTTGAAATGTTCATTGGAAGGCCGTGATTTTTTTTCTGGGTCCAAAAATAGACATCACACATTTAAAACCTTGGGGACACTGCTGATTATCCATTTCTTCCTGCATCACTCTTCTTCATCTCAGAATGAATTATTCACAATTGAAAAGAAAAGGTCACTTAGGGGTTTGGTTGTGTGTTCATGTTGTTTTGAATGGAGAATGACCAAATCCCTATCAGTGCTTTTAATGTATTCCTACCTTATATCAAGACCATAAAACTTTTAAAATAACTTAGGATGTTCTATTTCTGTTTTAAGCTTCCAAACCATTTTAAGGTAGAATAACGCAAGGGCATTAGAATCAGATCTACCTGAGTTTAAGGCGAGCACTTTCTCCATTCAGTGCTTTATTAGAATGCTTGCTTAAAAGGCACCTCTTTCACCAAGCTTCCAAATTGGAAGACAGATGCATCTTTTCCCTATGATTCTACTAATCATACAGCCTTTCGATTTTGTCTTAGTAAAAACAATACTTTATATATAATGTTGAGCGACTTCAAAGTGTTTTCCTATGTATTTAATCTTGTTGGACAACACTATAATTTAAGACAAGAATTACTCCCATTTTACATATGAGAATAGTGAAGCCCAGATGAAATATTGAAGAACACAAATATGAAGTCAGGGCATCTTTGTTATTTGATTCTACTGTGCCTACTTTTATATAAATATACAAGATAGTATTTGCTTGTGCATCTTTTAAAATAATGATAAATAATAATGTTTAATACTTAAATATGTATATACCAGGTACTGTTTTGGCATTTTCACATATTTTAGCTTAATTCCATGACAGCCTTTATAAGGTAGACACTATAATTGTCTCCATTTTATCAATAAGAAAACAAGCACAGATATGTCTTTAGTGTCTATTATAACCCTCATAAAATTCTTTAGATAACTAAAGTATTCACTTTATACAATATTAACCTAGTGATTAGACATTTTGAGTACTGGGACAAATTTGAATTTGGTATTGGCCGTTCTTTTTTACTGTATTGGTTTGGCTTCAGGTTTGCAGTGTAATAGTGCATTGAGTTATACTGAATAACTCTATGACAAGTTGCTTAACAGATAAGGGATAGCTACCAGTTTTGACTGTTAAGGAGAATGACTTACACATTCTAAACATTATATTTATTTTTGGTATAGGGGATGAACCCAGGGGTGCTTTACCACTGAGCTTTATCCCCAGTCCTTTCAAATTTTTTATTTTGAGACACAAGGTCATCAAGTTGCTGAGGCAGGTGTAGAATTTGTGATCTTCCTGCCACAGCCTCCCAAATCTCAGATTACAGGCATCCACCACTATCCTCTAGGTGTAAATTAATGTGTAGACTCAGTTAGTCAGTATAGAATCTTTTTTGTTTTGTGGTATTGGGGAATTAATCCAAGGCTTTATACATGCTAAGCAACTGCTCTACCTCTGAGTTATATTCCTAGCCCTTTTTTATTTCATTTTGAGGCATGGTCTTGCTAAATTGCCCAGGCTGGCCTCCAAATGTAATTATCCTGCCCCAGCCTCTCACGTAGCTATGATTAAAAGTGTTTGCCACCATGCCCAGCTGGGAACAAGTAAATCAGTGAGATTTATTTGTGTCAGATAAAGAATTTAGGTATTGTGAGAATTTCAGTTAGCTCCAGGGCAATAGTTCTCAACCATGGGAAATTTTGTCTCCAAGGGGAAATTTGGCAAAGACTGAAGACACTTTTCTAAATTAATTAATTAATTTTTATATGGTGCTGAGGATTGAAGCCAGTGCCTCACATGTGTTAGGCAAGCGTTCTACCACTGAGCTACATCCTCAGCCCCTGAAGACATTTTTGGTGGTGAGTGTTACTAGTGTTTTTTTTTTTTTTTTCCATACTAGGAATTGAAACCAGGTGTGCTTTACCACTGAGCTATAATACCAGCCCTTTTTACTTTTTATTTTGAGACAGGGTCTTGCTAAATTGCTCAGGATGGCCTTGAAAATGCAATCTTCCTGCCTCAGCCTCCTGAGTTGATAGGACTACAAATGCATGCCACTGTGCCTTGTTAGTGGATAGATTTTAAGGATGCTGGTAACCATCTACAATGCACAGGACATCCCCTTACAATAGAGAATTGTTTGACCATGATTGTTAAGATTGTTGAGGTTAGAAAACTCTGAGGGAGAGCATCAGATAAGAGTAGCCTCTCTTTTTCATATATATTTTGTTTTAGAAAGGCTGGGTTGCTTTTCAGGGTACAGCAGTTGCTAAAATTGCAAAGAAAGACTTTAATATATTTTCGGCTGGATTTGGGGAGAGGGGTTCAGTAATGGAGTGCCAGACATACTAGGTGTCTTAGATAGGTTATTATATTTAATTTTCCCAACAATTATGAGATAGGAGTAATGGTTCTTGTGTTACAGGTGAAGTAGATAAGGCTGAAAAAGGGGAAAATTCATTTTTGGGAAATACTCCCTAAGTGAAGATACTCCTTGATGATTACCTATATTTAGGACTACTTAGATTTCTTTTTTTTCCCCTTGGAAATCTATCTAAGTTCATTTCTTCTGTGGTCACCTCTACAAGGATACAACGCCTTCCAAGGCTTATTGGGCACATGCCAAATCTGTTCTTTCACTCTGTCCTTCAAGTACATGCTATTTTAGGCATGGTACTAAAAACTGGGTTTAAAGAGTAAGACCAGGTTCCACCCTCCTATTTGGAATTAAGTGGGGTTTGGGAAATTGATTCCTGGAGCATTTTTTTTAACACAATACCTTTATTTTTTATTTATTTTTTTATGTGGTACTGATGATTGAACCCAGTTCCTCATGCATGCCAGGTGAGTGTTCTACAACTGAGCCTCCTGGAGCATTATTAAAGATGACTGGAAGTTAGAACTAAGTGTGAAGTAGGGTATCTGCCTTTATAGGAAAGTTAGTTTGGAGACAGAACTGGTAGAAAGTTTCCTCTTTGGGGAACTGCAGATGTTTTGGCCTGACTGGAGCAGAAAAGGTAGAGGGCCTAGGCTTCATATTGGGCATTTTGACATGTGATCTTTCTATCTCTGTGTCTCTTAGGTTGAACAGCCTAATTTTAACTGCTCTTCTGAGTAACTTACTGATCTTCAAAGTCAAAACCAACTAAATCCATCTATTAGCTTAAATCTGCACCTTTTCCCCTAATTTCAGCGTTTGTTAGTGGCATCATTAGCCTCCTTTTCTCCATAGTTTAGACTTTATCTTTTGCTTAGATTTTGTACTGTCTTTCTAACTAGTCTCTTCACCTCCAGTTTCAAGTTCTGTCTTCTTTTTCTCTTCTTCCTCCACCTCCTCCTCCTTTTCCTTTTAATTTGTTTGGTGGTATTGGGGATTAAACCCAGGGCTGCTCTACCAGAGCTTTTTTATTTATTATTTTGAGATAGGGCCTCACTAATTTGCCCAGACCAGCCTTGAACTTGTGATCCTCCTGCCTTAGCCTCTCAAGTAGCTGGGATTATAGGTGTGTGTCACCATGCTCAACCTACCTTATCTTCTTTTTAAAAAAAAAAAAAAATTAAAATATTTTTTTAGTTATCAATAGACTTTTTAAATTTATATTTGGTGCTGAGAATTGAACCAGTGTCTCACACATGCTAGGCAAGTGCTCTACCACTGAGTCACACCCCCAGCCCTGCCTTATTTTCTTTAGGCACAGTTCTACTTATTCATCATAGCAAATATTTTTGATCTGTGAAGTTGATATTAGGAAGGATTGAATCCTAAGAGCCTACTTCCTTACTACCTCTGACATTAGCAATTAATGATGTTCAAGAGTCATATCTCTTTAATAATACTGAAAATAAACAGGCCACAATTTTCAATCAGCAAATACTGAGTTTTTTTTTTCCCCAACACAGCTTCCTACGTGTTTCACTTCTGTGTCTCTCTTTTATTAATTTCCTTCATCCCTCACCTCACTCTGGACCCTGTGTTTTAAAATTCTAAGGACGGTCCATTATTAAGTGATTTAGCAACAATTTCAGTAATCCCTTCTTCTCATCCAAGTACTAACCTAGGCCCAAGTGGTGAGGATTAAAAGGAAACTAAGGGCTGACTAGTAAAGAGAAAGTATGATGGTTTTGTCCCTAGTGTGTTGTACAGTGCCTGGTCCTTAAGAGCTATTTGTTTAATATTTGTTGCATGAAATGGAAATGATAATGTTCACTTTTATAAGCCCTATATTTTTATTACTGAAGCTTAAAATTGATGGCTGTTTTTGGATGGTATTGCATGCCTTATATTCACAAATTACATTAAGGTTTTGGGCTGTGAATGAATTAAAAAAGCCACCTGAGTTACTTTGTATGAATGTCTTAAGTTCCTTTTCTGGGTATTATATATTAGGGCAGAGTGAGGGTAGTGGAGACAAAGCCAGAGGAAAGCTTGCATGGATGGTTTGGGCCTCCCATGGACTGCATGGAAGTGCTTGGTGCTCAGGAAAGGTGGGAAGGGCTCTAGGAAAAAGTTAGGGATTGAAGACTCTATTTCTGGTTTTAGGTGTAGGCCTAGACTGTGTAACACTAAATAAAACATCAAGCTGAAATGCTTTTTTTCAACCTGGAATGTGGCTCCACTTTTCTTCTGTCAATTAAAATTCTGCTTGTGTGCAAAAATGTTCACAGTTAAGTGGGAGAGAAAAGAAAGAAAGAAAGAAAAAAGTTATAAAGAGCTTTCTAGTCAGGATGGAAGCCAGTGTTTAAGAACAGTCTTTGGAATTAGACCTGTGGTTTGACTCTTGGTCCTTATTAGCTGGAGATCTTGGGAAGTTTGTCTGCTTGCCTCATGTCTCTGATTTTTCACCTATAAAATGGGTATGATAAGAGTATTTACCTCATAAGATTATTGAGAGGGATTTATGAAGAAAATAAATGTAAAACTGGCAAGTGTAAGTGTTCAATAAGTGTTATCTCTTATTGTTATGGTATTGTTTATCCTGCTTGGCTGTTTACTCTGCTCCAAATGTAGAAATAATGAAGTTAAAAAGAAAAGGAAAAGATATATATTCAACAAGATAAACATCTCCAGGAACTAACATGGAAAAAGAAATATGCAGTTAAGATTCTGGGTTCAGTAGCTGGTGGAAATAACTCTGTGCAGGGAACTGGAGCCAGATATCCTGGATGAAACTTGGAGCTGTGGTGGCTTGGGTTGAAAGAAGGCTGAACTCATTTGCTTCAGGCTATTGCTTTAAAAAGCTATGGAAGACACAGAAATGGCCTAGCTGCCAAGTGGCTTAGAGTCAGGAACTGAAATTTCCCCACTATCACCTAATGCAAGAGCACTGGTCATGGGCTCTACAATAGGAGTGGCCTACCCTAAATTACTGGGGAAGTCAGCCTGTGAAAACCTGAGGAAGACCTTTACTTAGAAAATAAATGCACCAGAAGATAAAGTAACTCAGAACTGTAATGGAAATAGTAGAACCATTTCTAAATGACTGTAAATATTTTAAGGATCTTTCAAAAAAGATAAAAGAAGTAGTGCCCAGCTGAGTGGGGTGGCACATAGGTCTGTAGTTCCAGCCACTCAGGAGGCTGAGGCGGTAGGATTGCTTGGGCCCGTCCGTGAGTTCAAGACTAACCTGGACAACATAGTGAGCCCCTGTCTCAAGGAAAAAAAGTCATCAAAAAAATTTTTATGAATCAAAAAAATAGGTAGATTTGAAATAGATAGCTCTATAAAAGAAAAAAAATGGAACTTAATGAAATTGAAACAAAAAATATTTAACTCTAGACCAGATGTATTTGAAAGGAAAATTAATGAATTGGAAGAAAGCAGTTTATTCAGATATGACGCAGAGAAATCAGAGAAATTAAAGGATATAATTTTAAGTTGAGAAGCACCAACTTATGTAAAACTGGGAGTTCTGAAGAGGAAATAATGTGAATGCTGGAGAAACCATATTGAAAGAGATAATGAGTGAGAATTTATCAGTATTATAGAAAAACTAAATTCCTCAGGTTGAAAGAATATGCCATTTAGATTTGAATAGGATAAACATTCACATTAAAATTTAGAGATTTTAATCCTAATTATATTAATGTATATAGAAAGAGTGAAAATTTGGATACCAGAAATTACATAGTGATAGTTGGATATGGTGATGTGTGCTTGTAGCCCCAGCTACTTGGGAATATGGGATGGGATCACTTGATCCCTGAATTTGGGCCTAAGGGCTCTATAAATAGGAGTGGCATACCCCAAACTACTGGGGAAGGAGCTGGAAAGTCTGAGCCTGTGAAAACTTGAGGAAGACCTTTATTTAGAAAATAAATACACCATCAAGACATAAATTTACTCAAAATATAATGGAAATGTTAGAACCATTTCAAAATGACTATAAGTATTTTGGTAACAAAGCAAGACCCCACCTCTTAAAAAATTAATATTGGTTATATGTAGTTGGAGGTTTGTGGATTTTTTGTGTGTGTGTGTTTGTGTTTTCTAACTTTTCTGTGTTAAACATGTATATTAGGACTTCATTTTAAGTTACAGAAATGCAGTATGCACTGAATACATATTTGGCCATGAACTGACTGGCTAAATATCATTATAGAAAGGACCTATGGGATACCAAGTACATCAGAAACTTTGTAAAATAATTATTATAACTTTATTATAGATTGTAATCTTTTGATCCATATTTCTGAAATTCCAAAGCTCTGGAAACTGTAAATTTAAAAAAAAAATAACTTTTAAAATGAATTAATTTGGCAATAAAACTTGAGCTGATATGAAGCTCTCTGTAGTATTTGTTTGACATAAATATGTATGCTTTGCTGTAGAAATATCAGTGTTTGTTAAGTGGCATGTTGTATGAATCCCTGTTGGAAAATATGTTTTTAAAAAATATGTAGTGTATATAGTCTATCGGCCTTCCTGAAGTCTTTAACAGTCTGAATTCCAAAACACTTGGCCTCAAGGATTCAAGAAAGGGATTGTGGACCTTTATTAAATATTTAGTCAGCTTTTAAAAATTTTATATTGTGCAGGAACAATAATTTCTCATCAATTGCTAGATGTTAATTCTAGTCACCATTCTGCACTTCTGTGTGAGATTGATTTCAAATATCTCTTTTTTGGTGGACTCTACCATAATACTGGTTCTTTTGATGTCATTGATTTATTAGGATTTTCTTTGTCTCTAAGGTAAAGACTTGTCTTCAACTTCTGAACTTGAAGATTTGGAAAGCTATCACAGAAGTGGTATCACAAATTGAAGTTTACGTGATGCTTGAAGAAGAAACTCTGAATACTTTTTAAAGTGGATTTGGAGTTGTTGCTCTCACTTAACTGTATTACTTTTCACATTTATGTTTGTACTTGTGGCTTTATCCAGTTTCTTTAAAAAATTGGTCAACTAGGTGAGGAAGTGTATGCCTATATCCTACCTTCTTTGGAGGCTGAGGCAAGAGGATTGCCAAGTTTGATACCAGCCTGGGTAAATTAGCAACACCCTGTCTCAAAATAAAGTTTAAAACCAGGGTTGGGATGTAGCTTGGTGGTACAGTGCTTGCCTAGCATATGCAAGTCCCTGGGGTTTAATCCCCTGTACAACACCCACCCGCCAAAAAGTTGGTTCATAAACTTCAGATCTCGAAAATAGTGAATTACTTTTAACATAAGAACATGCGAGTTTTCTCTTGCATTTTGGCTCTCATTGCATGCATGTTGACTTGCATACTTTCTTTAGAATTAAGATGATATATATATATATATATATATATATATATATATATATATATATATATATATAGCATTTACTATGTAAGAAATTCTTCTCAAGACACATTAGTTTGGGTACCGTTATTAATGGGGCCTCACTATTTTGACAGCAAACCATATTTAGTTACTAGTACACCCTGCTATTTTACTACCTTCAGGCATAGGTAGCTTTTGTAATAATTAATCACTCACCAAATTAGGGAAATCATCAGAAATTATATTGCAGTGGTCATTTAGCTACTTGCCTTCTAGAGGGTGGGACTAGTCTTTGGTGCATCCCTAGTGGTATAATTTTGAAGTTTCTGAGACATTCAGTTGACCTGCCTAAATGGAAGTCCATTCAGGTATGACTCCATCAGTAGGAGTGCATCTCTTGTTTGTATTTTCCTCTGGTATTAGATTTATTTCTCAAAGGGGCCATCTCAATGTAAGAAGAAAGATGGCAATTCTCAACTCCAGGCCAAACTCTGGTGAGCCCACAGGAAGAGATTATTTTAACATCTGTTTTGGGAGCATCCTGATTGGTTCTATCTGGGTTACATATTGCATTAAATCAATTACTGTATCAAATGTGGGATTTTGGCCAGCCCTGGATGACCAAATACTTCTCCTCCCCATCCCCAGCCTGGGGTGTTTGGTATGTAGGTGGTGCTAGAACATGTGGGAACCAGGGAGTGTAAGCGGTGTTCCTATATGTGGGGAAGTGGATCCATGTTGAGAGGGACACTATAATTAGCACCTCCACTAGGATCTTGTACATTGAGAACGGAGGCAGTGTCTTTCCCCTATCAAGAGAAAAAGCTATTGTAACATATAGAAAATATTCATTAAAACAACTTTCCTCCTCACCCCCCAAAACAAAACCAACTTCATTCTTCAAGGTTCAGTTGAAATCTTATCATTTTGGGAGTGGGGCGGGGATTGAACTCAGGGGAACTTGGCCACTGAGCCATATCCCCAGACCTATTTTGTATTTTGTTGGAAACAGGGCCTCACTGAGTTGCTTAGTGCCTCTCTGTTGCTGAGGTTGGCTTTGAACTTGTGATTCTCCTGCCTCAGCCTCCTAAACTTCTGGGATTACAGGTGTGCGTCACTATGTGAGGCAAAATCTATCATCTTTATAAAACTTTTCTACTCATCCAGTTTGGAAATGGCTCTGCTGGTTGTTTATATTTTGCATTACTGCAGTGTACAGTATACATGCATTTTTTTTTTAATCTGACATATTACTATTTGATTTAGAAAACTATTGAATAATCCTCAGTGCCTTATGACTTATGACTTCATTGCAACATAACAGGCTCTAAAGTTTTGTTGAATTAATGAATTAACTCAGTATGTGTGTCTGTATGTGTCTGTGTTGCTGGTGATCGAACTCAGAGCCTTGTGAATGCTAGGCAAGTGCTCTACTAATATTTTACATTCCCAGCCCCGAATTCTTATTTATTTATTTATTTATTTATTTATTTATTTAGAGGTAAGGTCTCATTGAGTTGCTTAGCACCTCGATTTTGCTGAGGCTAGCTTTTAATTAGTGATCCTCCTGCCTCAGCCTCCCAAGCTGCTGGGATTACAGGTGTGCGCCACCATGCCTGGCTTCCCAGCCCTGAATTCTTAACCCTTTAAAGATGGTGTAAAATGGAATTGTGTATAAGTTTTTACATATTTATGACAGTTGATAGAACCTTCCTTACTTTAAAATAGTCTTGGTCCTTTGAAATATGTTAAAATATTTGTCATATGGAGTAAGTTTGTATGCAATATCATTCTGACACCGGAGG
Source organism: Spermophilus citellus (assembly GCF_964194105.1). Classification (NCBI taxonomy): domain Eukaryota; kingdom Metazoa; phylum Chordata; class Mammalia; order Rodentia; family Sciuridae; genus Spermophilus; species Spermophilus citellus. Next base: position 601,385 of record NW_027672905.1, on the reverse strand, counting down.
ATAGCAGAGGCAGTAGAAGCAAGAAATCGATTTCTCACCTACATCTCTGTTCTTTCTAGTGACTGTAGTGAGATTTGACCATAGTGATGATTTTTTTTGTATTTGTCCATGGGGAAAATTTCCTCAGAACAATTCTGCTTCCCTTATAAACAGTTATATTTTATTAAAGGTCTATAGTCAGCATTGACTTTTCTTTTTTGGTTATGAGGGATCCAACCCAGGGCCTCCTTGCATATGGTAAGCAAGCATTGTACCTTTGAGCTACATTCTGAGCCCCCATTAAAAATTTTATTTTGAAACAGGGTCTTGCTACATTGCCCAGGCTGGGCTTGAACTTGCTTTCTTTCTGCCTCAGCCTCTCTAGTAGCTGAGATTATAGGCTTATACCACCACACCTTGTGCTCGCCCAGGCACTCTTACCTGTCTCCTTTGTGTCCTTTCTCTTGTAGTAGAATTGCTTATTTGGTGGAGGAGTGGATTTTCTAAACGAGTGAATTTACAAAAAAAGATGATCTCAATCAGAATGATGAATCTCTTTCCCCAGGGTTAGCAAGTCCTTAATTAGTAAGGCTATTTGCAGTGTAATTAGAACTCCCAAACCAATGAAAGTTAAGAATACTTTTCTGAATTTCATAGTAAACTCTGTAATGTAAGGTACTTTGTAACCAGTGGCTAATACCACAAATGGTCTTTTTTAAAAGTTTGTCTCTATTGACTCATCCAGGAGGGGTCAGTTGAAAACAAAATGTAGCAAAGGAATCAAATACAGATGTCTGAGGTATTTTTGAATTCCTTTAAGCTTGATACATCAAAATAAACTGTGTTTTACTCTCTGAACCCTAGAGCTCTTGAAAAACCATCTACGTTTTCAAGTAAACAAATTGAAATATGAAAAATTATCTCCTTTGCAAGTGAACAGTTCACTGTGCTGTCTTTGAAGTTAACCACATTAGGGATTTTAACATTTGCTTGTTTTATGGCCACGATTGAGGAAGTCTTAAGTTCCCCCTAAAATAGTTTTTGAAATTGTTTTTCCTTTACAGAACTTAGTCTTTCGTTTGGTTGAAAACTTAATCCATTAAGCTATAGAAATGATGCAGACCTACATTTATTGTATGCAGACCTACGTTTGTCATTCTCACACACTCAGAATGAACTGATTTTATTACATTTTTTTAGCATGGGATAACATGACAGGGCACATTAAAGCATATGTTAAAAATATGCTGACAAAATTCTACTTTGTCTTGTCTGTTTTATGTAAGTATTTATCCAAATGTATGGAATTGCATAGATTATTTGAATTTGAGATATTATAATCAAATATGGCTACATTATTAAATTCAGTAAGTAATACTAAATGTTTGGTATTAAAAATATTGTTTTAGTAAAATAACTCAAAAAAGATATTGGTGTATGCGTGGGTGTAGATTCTTCTTTACATGGTAAGTTTGACTTCTTTGAATGTATTCATTCTTATGTTTGATTACAAGGATATTCTGTAGAAAAATATATAAGCTCTCTGTAACATTCCTTCCCTAGATTCAGTACAAATAAGTACATTTTTACACTAGAGAAAAACCACTACATCAGAGATCTTTGACCTCAGTTCCCTGTGAAGCTTGATCATATTTTTGAGAAGACTCATTAATATCCCTTAGATATCAAGTCAGTGGTAGAGGTCTTTAAATGTTTGTTTGTGTAGATATTACTTTAACTCATAAAACAGGTTAGGGCAGGCTCTCTCAGCCATTCCCATTTAGAAAACTACTTTGATATTTCCAAAGACTGCTTGGGAATGCTAATGGGAATGGGGGAAGGAGTAGTGGGTAGGAGATGGCTAAGAGGCATCTAGGCATGGTGGGAAAGGTTCTAGAGTTTCCTGCAAAACATGGAATTGAGTGTGAAAGCATCAGCAGACCTCGTAATCATCCAGATATGGCTTTGAAATGGTGGTTCATAGTTTCATGTGATTGTTGGTTTAACATATTTAACATATTTTAACATATTTTAGACTTTAGATTGTTATTGTTGATGAAGTACTTAACCATAAAGTTGAGAGAATTCAAGCCCATAGAGATTAAGTCTCATTAGTATAGTAACACAGCTAGGTACTTACAGCTGTGCTATTGAGGTGAGACTTAATCTCACTAGTTTTACAACTGTAACATCATTATACTAGAACCTGGAACAAGAAACAAAGTATTTTCTTTGGAGCTCCCCCCCCTCCTTTTTAGATGAGAAATGACAAGTACTTCCACTTACATTTTCTAATGATTCTCACAAGGTCACCACATAACATGTCTTTAGCTGAGGAAATAGATGCAGAGTGGTTAAGTAGTGCTCATTTCACACTCAGGACCTTTGACTCACCCTTTATTGCTGTTTATATTACCTTATGAAAAAAAATATATACAATAAACACACACAACAGAGGAAGAGGGAGAAAAGTTGTCAAAGTGAATTCTGTATATGCTAGATAAGCACACTACTTAAAGAAATCTTGTAGCATTGTGTTTTATAATCTGGTTTAGACTTTTGTCTTTAAAGTTTTCTCATTCACACAAATGTAGCTTTTTCTAACCCAAGAATAAATGTTTAGAACCCAAGAATAAATTTGTGAGGATATACTTAAATGGCGTGCTTTGCAAATGGATTAACTTGTTGAGTTTGAATTTTGAGCAGATTGTGTTTTCTAATGAAACAAATTTGGCTTGTGTTTTATAATTAAAATATTACAGTTAAGAGAAGTTTTAATATTCTAGTTAACATTTATTAATAATAATAAGTTGCTATTATTAAAACAAAGTAGGATAACCCATACTCTTTTGCAGATGAAAAAACTAAGGTTTAGACAGTTTAAATGATGTGACTGTGATGACAGTTTTAAGTGGCCAAGATAGGATCAGACCTGAATCTGTCTTATTTTAATATTATTAGTAATTACTTGCAATTTTCTGGTCTTGTATGAATAACAATCAGCAGTGATTTGTAGTGCTTGTACAAATATGTAACAACAAATCCCACCATTATGTACAACGTTACTGCACCAAATAAAAATCTGGGAAAAATTTTTTTAAAAAATATGTAACTTATAGGATGAAAAAAATCAAACAGGCTCTTTGCTTCAAGAAGTATTCCTATATAATACGTGGAACAATTACTAGTAATCTTCTAAAAAGCTGTTAATCTTTTAATACTATTCATAATTTAAAATCCTATAAAAACATTTACCATGTCTGAGATGGTAGCAGTGAAGTCTTTTCCATTAGAAATGATTCATGGTAACAATTAGCCTTGGACTTCATACAGTTTATCAAAAGTAACCTTTGTACAGAAGCAAAATGTTAAGGCCAGCTTAGTGGTACACTCCTGCAACTCCAATGGCTCTGGAAGTTGAAGCAGAAGGCTGGCAAGTTCCAGGCCAGCAGCCTCAGCAATTTAGAGACTGTCTCTCAAAATAAAAAATAAAAAGGCACTGGGGTACTGTGCTCAGTGGTAGAGCACTCCTGGGTTCAATTTAGGGGGAAAAAAAGGAAATGTACAGTTAGCCTATTTGAAGAATAGGATTAGTAAATACAACTGATAATACTTAAAAACCTCAATTTCATTATGCTTGATAAGCTTAGGAAAAAAAGTGTGGGGGGAGGAGGACATAGATCAATTCTGGGATATGTATATGAATTTTGTGAGAGACTTCTGGTATGGACTGTAATACCTATTGCTTGTTAGATGGTATAAGGAAAAGGATTTTAGATTAGTAATCAGGACACCTGGGTTTTATTAAGGTTTCTGTCTAGGTTTGTGTATTCACCTGTGAAGTGAGTAATACGGACTACAATGTCTTTGACATTAGCCCATAAATCAATTTGTGGTGTGCAATCAATATATAAGAGAAATAAGGAAATATAAATGCATTGGAGTATTTAAGAGTAATTATTGTTTTATTAAATGTTACTTTAGTTATGTATATGTAGGTAAAATTGAGCTGTAAAATGTATTTTTCACAATTTGGTATTCTAGTGAGGATGACTGGAAGGCTTGGCTCAGCGGGGCGTTTCTCCCTCTTGTAGTTTGGGAGCCTTTTTTCTGTGCAGTTTCTTCTGTCAGGTTGTTGAACTTCTTTTTTTTAACACTTATTTTTTAGTTGTAGGTAGACACAATACCATTATTTTATTTTCATGTGGTGCTCAGGATCAAACCCATTGCCTAACACATGCTAGGTGAGTGCTCTACCTCTGAGCCACAACCTTAGCCTCATGGTTGTTGGACTTACATGACAGTTGAAGTCCTTAGGAGACCAAGGCAGGAGTTTGTAGTCTTCTTAAAGGCTACCTAGTATCTGGCATAGCATCACTTCCAACATACTAATAGTATAGGTCAAAGGAGCCCCAGGCTGGTCCAGATTTAAGTGGAGAGGACATAGACTTGTCTTAAAGAAATTGTGGCCATTTAAAATCTGTCACATTTATGGTAAAATAATTTTGAAAAACATGCCGAGCCACATCCCCAGCCCTTTTTAATATTTTATTTTGAGATAGGGTCTCCCTGAGTTGCTTAGAGTCTTGCTAAGTTGCTAAGGCTGGGTTTGAATTCATGATCCTCCTGCCTCAGCCTCCCAAATTGCTGGGATTGCGGCATGCAGCACCGTGCCTGGCATCATTCTACTTTTATATATACTCATGGCTGCTAGCAGATGCCAAGGTAAAACTGTTTCTCTCTTAGGATATTATTCAGATGAAACTGCATATGAAATTCTAGACATTTGTTTTTAGTCTATCAATAGAAAACAGTAGGCACTTAGGAGTAAGAAAGAAAGACTAAAAAGAAAAACCTGTTTTCCAAATCTCTTTTCTTCATCCCTCTCTTTTCCCAGAACTCCAGTCTTGTAAGCTTTTCCCGTCTTCTCTATTTATCTAGAAAAAACTGCAGCACCATTCACCCAATTTCTCAAGTCTCAAATATAGAAGTTACTCTCGATTCCTTTCTTCCCTTGATACCTCATATTTAGTCCACCAGCAAGTCCTGTCAGTCTACTTCCAAAATGTCTCCTGGAACCATCTACTTCTCTTCATGGCCATCACTATCTCTATGGTTATCTGTTACCAGAACTGCTCTAATAGGCGTCTAATTTGGTCTTTCTGCTTTCTTGCTCCTCTATTCTATTCTCCATACTATGCTCAGAATGATCTTTTACACACAATGAGATCATGTTATTCCTCTGTTTAAAACTTGATTACAGTGATGGCTTCCTGCCATGCTTATAACAAAATCAATACTTCGTAGGCTCATGCAGTCCAATCCCATCTGCTGCTTGCACTGGCCACATACAGCTCTTTCTCTCTCACTTGTTTTTTTTGCACTGGCAGTCTAGTTCTCCTTTGGGGGCTGTTCTGATTGCCCTTCCCCCACTTGGCTTTGCTTCACCTCTCTCCTTGTAGAGAGAGAACCTGACTACCTCATGTAAAAAGAGATTTTCTCTACATTGATCCGCTGGTTTTAATTCTCTGTATAGCAATTTAAAAAAATATTTTTCTTAGTTGTTGATAGACCTTTATTTTATTTATTTACATGTGGGGCCAAAAATCGAACCCAGTGCCTCATACATGCCAGGCAAGTGTGCTACTGTTGAGCCCCAGCCCCAGCCCTGCATAGCACTTTTGATCCCTTATTGTTCTTATCTGTTACTTGATTATTCATCTGTATTCCTTTAGAATGTTATTTCTATAATGGCAGAACGTGGGTTTTTGTTTGTTTTTGGTACTGGGGATTGAACTGGTCGATATCCCCAGCCCTTTTGATTTTTTATTTTGAGACAGGGTTCCCTAGGTTGTTTAGGGCCTTGTTAATCCTACTGAGACTGGTTTTGAACTTGTGATCCTCCTGAACTGTGGGAATTATAGGTGTGTGCCACCATACCCTCCCAGAGCTTGTTCTTGATCTTTGCTGAATTTCTAGTTTTGAGTGTACAGAGTAGATGCTAAATCAACATTTGATCAGTGACTGAATGAATAATTCCTGAAAGCTTGTTTGTGAAATAAAATAGATTGATCTATGGTATTACAATAAATTAAGAAAAACCTTTAATATAACACATATATAAGGTTACAGACAATCCTTTGGGAAGGACTGTCTTTAATTCTGTAATGTCCTTTCTATATTTTTATATTAAAATGTCTTTCTCATTATTAAATGATAGTGATATTTAGTTTTATAGTTTAAAAATATATTCTTTGCAGCAGGAATAATTGGAAAGCACAATTGTCCTGTACTTTTAGGTTGGAGGTTTTCTTCGAGTTTCAGAAATTTATATAGTTCACTGAAAATAAAGAAACACTGTGTGGGTGTGCCTGGGAAGGGAGTTTTACTAAAAACTCCTACTAAGTAAAGTTCGATCTATCATATGTTCTTGTAGTCTTCAAATTCTTCTGGGAAGTAAATTGCCAGGTTATCTTTAAAAATTGTATTCTATTCAAATGTGTGATGTTAAAGTGAAATATGACATAAGAATATACAGGTAATAAAAGAAAATAATAAAGTTTTATGATTCCTTTTGGAGAAGAGAACTAATATGTTTAGCAACATTTCTTTGAATAACCTTGTCCATTCTGAAACTAATTAAATTAAAATTGATCAGCTCTTAAAAAAGCAATATGTACTGAGACACAAATAGACAGTTTTTCCTTTACTGTCTAATAAGAATTGACAAGGTCTTGAGATGTCACCTATAACACACTCCTTTGTGTTGAAGATTAGGAAACTGATGGTAAAACAGGTAATGATTTGTGAAAAGTCATACTGTTATTGATAGGTGCCAGATCAGAATTCCCATCTTTGGGCTGGGGCTGTAGCTAGTTTCATCCTTAGTACCACATAAAAATAAATAAATAAATAAAATAAAAGTAGTTAAAATATATTAAAAAAAAGAATTCCCATCTTCACATTCACAGGCTTCTGAACTATGTACTGTGGCAAAATACTAATTTCAGGGAGACAAGTTTTAAGAAGTTTCTCTTTTTGAAGTATGATATAGATTGCTTAAAAAAGATTATTTTCATCAATTATTAAATGGGGGTATATATTTTAAGTAACATACAGGAAAAACACTCCACATTCATGTGATGATAGCTGAGCTTTTAAGCACAATTCGAAACTGGTATTTATACTTTTAACTTTTGTGAAGTTGCAATTTAAAATTAACCAAGAAAATCAGAGTAACATTTTATTTTTGTTATTCCTGTCTTAAAAATCTTTAAACATGAAAAGATAAAGCATTTGTAAAGAAAGTAAATCAAATTCCTGTGAAGATAAGTGTAGTTTTAATGGTTGTTATTTTAAAAATACAAGGTTTTAGGCCTGGGAATGTAGCTCAGTTGGTAGAGCTCTTCCCTAGCATGTGTAAGATCCTGGGTTCAATTCCTAGTACTACAAAAACAAAAACAAAACAACAACAACAAAATCTCTCAAGTTTTAAAAAGAGTAGGAATGCTTGCATTTTAAAATCATTTATAAAACACAAAATTTGCTGGGTAATGTGGTTGCTGCATGCCTGTAATCCCAATGAATTAGGAGGCTGAGGCCGGAGGTTCAAAAGTTTGAAACCCATCTCTACAATTTAGTAGGCCCTCAGCAGTTTAGTGAGAACTGTCTCACTAAATTAAAAAAAAGGGGGGGGGGGCGGCTAGGGTTGTGGCTCAGTGGTAGAGTGGTTGCCTCACATGTGTGAGCCACTGGGTTCAATTCTCAGCACCGCATATTAATAAATGAATAAAATAAAGGTCTGTCAACACTAAAAAATATAAAATAAAATAAAAAGGGCTGGAAATGTGGCTTGATAATTAAGCATACCGGAGTTCAGTTCCCTATACACACAAACAAACAAAAACCCTGCAAAATTTAATATTACAAAACTTTATGACTATAAAATTAATGCATAATAGAAAATTTGTAAGGTACATCACTGTAAATAAAGTAAAAAGTTAATATAATTCTGCTTTCCAGAGATGACAACAACATCTAAATGTGTTTCTTTTCATATATATATATTATATATATATATATATATATATATATATATATATATATATATCATATTTTTAAAAAATATGGTCAAGATCACATTCTGCATTCTTTTCCTTTGCTTGTTTTGTTGTTTTTCATTTAACATTATATCATGAGCATTTTCCTATGTCCTGAAAAAAAAAATCAGTGGAAACATTTTATAATAGCTCCATAACATTCCCCTATAATTTAATTAATATAGGATATAATAAAAATTTGAGGGCTGGAGCTACAGCTCATTGGTAGAGCGCTTGCCTTGCATGTGTGAGGCACTGGGTTCGATCCTCAGCACCACATAAAAATAAAGATATTTTGTCCAACTACAACTAAAAAATATTTTAAAAATTTGAGAGGCTGGGGTTTTGGCTCAGCGGTAAAGGGCTCACCTAGCACATGCAAGGCCCTGGGTTCATCCTCAGTACCACATAAAAATAAATAAGTAAAATAAAGATAATGTGTCCAACTACAACTAAAAACTAAATATTTTTTTTTAATTTGATATTGTTAATGCTGAAATAAGTAAGTGGATATACAAATCTTTTTTTCATATTAGCTTTTAAAAAAAAATTTATGTTGCAGTATTGGGTATTGAACCCAGGGCCTTGCACATGTAGTGCAAGTGCTCTACCACTGAGCTACATCCCAGTCCTTTTTAAAAAAAAAATTATGTTGAGATGGGATCTCACTAAGTTGCTCAGGCTGTCCTCAAACCTGTCTCAGCCTCCTGAGTAACTGGGATTACATGCTTGCGTCAGCACACCCTGCATGTTAGTCTCTCTCTCTCTCTTTTTTTTTAACCATAGTTGCCTGAAAAAATGTAATTTTCTGATACACATTTCCAAAAAGCTTTCTCGAAATGTACTAATTTATACTCCCACCTATAATGTATGAGAGTTCTTTATTTATTGTACCCTTATAACAAACTGGTTATGTTTGAAAAGAACATTTCTATTATTTTGGGATCTGAAGCATCTGTTGAAAAGATTAGTAAGGGTGGGTTCACATCTTTGTTCTGGAATATAGAGGCACTTAGCTATTTGGGTTTATCTATTGGTTTGCTTTTATCGTGGCATATTAACCCAAGATTAGATATAATAGATAGAATATGTGCTTATTAATCTTACCAAGAGCAAACTATTTGACCCATTTTCCTTGATTCAGCTGTTCAAATTGAGAAGGTTAATGAAGTTAAAGATTTCAATTGACTACTTTTCCTTAAAGGGGAATAGGCTAGGCCTTTAGGAAAAGAATACATTTGAAATCAATTGCTTAGAAAATTGATCAAAAGTAGTAGTTACTCAGCAAGTGTGTGTGTGTGTGTGTGTGTGTGTAGATGAAATGCCAGATTCATGGGACCCCAATAGACCTCCAGGAGCCAAATCCGATGCAGTCACACAATTGGTCTTTATTGCAAGCTTGAGCCTGGACTCACAACCTTTTCTGAAGCAGCAGTCCCAGGGAATGAGTCCCAACCGACCCTTAGTTCAGTGAGGATTTATAGGTTTTTTGGGGATACTCTGTGTCACAACATCACACAGCAAATCATTTCACATCACAGGAAAGCCTAACAACAACTCTTACCATTGATTAGCACATTCACTGGCAGGAACAAGTTGGGTAAGGGTGATTGGTTGGTTCAAGAGGTGGATACATTTGAACTGATTGGTTAAACTTGGAGGGTTGCCTAATCATGTTATCAATTACCAAAACTACTGGGTGGGTCACCTGGCATTTCAGATATTTTCATGCTGATTGGTGGTTGCTAGGGGGTTGCTATGGTTCCTCACCTATGGTAACTGAGTCCAGGACACCTGGCGCACAGATCTCTCCTGTTATTTACAGACAAATAACTCAGCAGGGTGGATATGTGCCTAGGAGTGGTCTGTGGGTCTTTCCAAGGACAAGGGTCATGTTCCCTCCCTCTGGACAGGCCTTCAGGTAGAAACTGGTTTCTCAAAAATGGGAGTCACATCAGTTTCTCATACTGAGAATGACTAAGTGAAAGAAGGAATACAGAAAACCTAGAAAAAGAGTAAGAATTACTGTGAAGCCTCTGTGAATCAAAAGAACTGCCTTTATCTGGAAAAAAAATGTATCTTTACTTTGGGTCCCTACATCACTGACTCTGAAAGAACAATCACACAAGTCCTGTTTGTTGAAATATTTTTGTGTTTATATTTGCAGAAATGACTTGTATCTAAATGCATTTTTAAAAGAATAAGCATTTTGAATGTTGTGATTTTAATTTAAAAAAAAAAGTTTTGATTAAGTTAAATGCAAAGGGTCATTTATCAAAAATGAATTTGTAAAAAAAAATCTTTGATTTGACTTCAGTTTGATTAAATATTTGAATGTTGCAGACCTACATGTTAGAATTTAGTATATTTGTTAAAAAAAAACCACTAAATTAAAATCAGCTGTTTGGTAGCAAAATTAAGGTTTTAAATTTATTTATTTATTTTTCCCCCAATGCTGGCTCAAACCCAGGGCATTGAGATACTAGGCAAGTGCTCTACCACTGAGCTACATTCCCAGCCCAAATTTTTTTCAATCTTAATGCTAAAAATAAAAAGTATGAATTACCATTGTATGTTAAGCATGAACAAAAGCACATTTGATTTTACAGAAGACCAAGTTCATGTTAGCTTTAGTATCATGCTTCCCAGAGATGTAATTTTAACTAGTGTGATAATAATTATGTTATTTTCTATGGACTCCATTAGACAGACACTTTACTCAGTTAATTAAATTTGAATCTTTGCTATGGCCTAAAAAGTATATAATGGTTAAACTGGTTAAACTTGGGGTCAGACAGGTTAAGAACCAGATCAAGGTCACAGACCTAATAGGTTTCTACTCATTCTGACCCACAGATCAGAAGCAATTGGCCAGACTTTGGAACATAAAGAAATACAAAACTTGGTGGATATGGTGGTGCTGGAGGCACGCTGCCACATACCTGTAATCTCATTGATTTAGGAGGCTGAGGCTGGAAGTTTGTAGTTCAAATACAGCTGCAGTGACCTTAGCAAAACCTTCAGCAATTTAGAGGGACCCTGTCTCAAAATAAATAAAAAAAGGACTTTGGATGTAGCTTAGTGGTCAAAGTCCCCCCATGGCTTAAATTGCAGTACAAAACAAACAACAAAACAAGCAAAAGTTTAGCCACTGACTCCTACTGAATCAAACCTGCATTTTAACAAGATTCCCCAAATGATTTGTGTGCATATTAAAGTTTGAGAAGCACTGCTTTACATTATACTGTGCCCCATATTAAAATTTAACTTAGATTTTATACTCCTAAGGATTATTCCTGGCTTGATTTTAGTCCATGTGGATTAACTATTAACATTTTCTGCAAGAGGAGGAGGGAATCTCTTGAATTGGTATCTCCACCACTTAAAATTGCTATACACCTGCATCTGTGCTTTGGATTCAGTTTAATCCAGAGGAACCATTCTGCTTCTGTACATTTGGTCAGAGTCTCATGATTGCAAGTATAGCCCAGTGTTTTAATGGACTTTACTTGTGGACTGAATACATCATGAATCACTCTAGATAGACATTTTCCAAATTAAAGAGAATAAGTCTTAAGCCTAAAAACAGTGCTTTCTAAAGAAACTTGCAACTTTGGATTGGGCAAAGGGGAGGGAGGGAAATGGAGCAGGCATGGGGATAGGAAAAATGGTGGAATGAGAAGGACATCATTACCCTAGGTACATGTATAATTGCACAAATAGTGTGACTACAATCAGAGAAATGAAAAGTTGTGCTCCATTTGTGTACAATGAAATGAAATGCATTCTGCTGTCATGTATAACTAATTGAGATGAATAAAAAAACTTGCAACCTTTTGGAATATTTGATGTTTTTAGATGGCTACCAGGAAAAGCAGATTTGTATAAATTGTCCATTTTACTAATTTCATTATGTGAATGTAATTATTCTGTTACAGGAGCAATGATAGGTTAAAAAATGAATGATAATTTAAGACTACAGAACAGTACTATCTGGAATAAATATAATGCAAGATATGATTTAAAATTTCTAGTAGTCACATTAAAAAAGAAACAGTTTAACCTTAATATATTTTTCTAATCCAGTATATTCAAAATATTATTTCAACATAAATCAATAGAAAACTTATTATAGAGATGTTTTATGTTCTTTTTTTGGTTCTAAGTCTTGAAAATATTGGTAAATGTTTATACTTACATTATTCTAGTTTGGATGTTAAAATTTCAATGGTTAAAAAGCAAAATATAGCTGGTGAGGTGGTGCATGCCTTCCCAGTTACTGACTCCAGAAGCTGAGGCAGGAGGATTATAAGTTTGAGGACTGCTTGGGCAATTTAGCAAGATCCTGCCTCAAAATAAAAATAAATAAATAAATAAAAGGGCTGGGGATGTGGCTCAGTGGTAGAGCACTCCTAGTTTTAATCCCTAGTAGTGTGTGTGGGGGGGGAACAGTCCAATCAAAACAATAAAATTGTATTTAATGGAATGTAGGGAAGGAAAATGTGTTGATCCTTTTCTTGCACAACAGTGAAGAGAAGAGCATAACAATTTTTTTAAATATTTTTGATAGTAGTTTTAGGTGACATGGAAACCATAAGAATGAAGACCAAAGACCTAATAGACTTAAGTGGGAAAACTTAGCAAGATCTGACCAGATTCTTCTTGTCCTCCCCCTGTAGCCTGCCTTCCTCCTGGGGATGGGGCAGGACCTTTTCTTAAATGGTGGTCTTTTTATCTACTATCAGACAAGGTAGGTCAGAGAATTTCTTTGTGGCCAACTCCAAGACAGAAAGGCAGGGGAAGATTTATTTTTAGGCTTGAAGCTTGTTTGGGGAAAGTGATTCCATGACCTGCCTGAGAATTTCTAGTTTCTGCTTCCTGCCTTAAGTGGGATTGTGGGTGGGTGTAGATCAAGAAAGTAGGAGGTCAGAGGGAAACTTTGCTTCTGAGGCCTTCACATTTGGGTATGTTTTATGAACCCCAGCAGAAAAGCACATAGCTTCAGTTTTAACATTAAATATATTATAATTCACTTTTTCAGTTCCAGCAGCAACAATTTTATTTTTTGGGGAGTACTCTGCATTGAATCCAGAGGCACTTTAACTGAGCCACAACCCCAACCCTTATTTTGTATTTTGAGACAGGATGTTGCTAACTTGCTTAGGGCCTACTTAAGTTGATGAGGCAGCCTTAAACTTGTGATTCTCCTGCCTCAGCATCACAAACTGGTGGTGGGATTTCAGGCATGCTGCCAATGCATCTGGACCCATCAGCAACATTTTAGTATATCATGGTGTTTGGTTTATTTTTGGTGTATTTCAGAGATATGAAATAAATCATTATCCTCTATGATCAGTAAATGAATGTTACTGCTAATAATATAAATGTTTAAATTTAGAGAACAAAGAAGAAATAAATAAAAGCTATTTGGGACATAAAGCATTTACTAATTTTCCCCTCTCTTAATATTCCCAAAGTTAGAATTAATTTTCCTATTTAAAAAATAGTTTTATTAGTGGTTCACAATTTCTTAATCCTGGGACTGGGGTTGTAACTCAGTGGTAGAGCGCTTGCTTAGCACGCATGAGGCACTGGATTTGATCCCCAGCACCACATAAAAAAATAAATAAGTAAACAAATAAATAAAGGTATTTTGTTCATCTGCAACTAAAAAAAATTAAAAAAAATAAATAAAAAACAATTTCTTAATCCTTTAGCCGCATTGAATTTTAAGGTTAGAGTTAGGAGTTAGGGTACCTCCCGATCTGATCTTTTATCTATGGCTTGTTTTTTATAACCTGCATACTTTTGAGGAAAGTGAGGTAATCTGTCAAGTGTGGCAAACAGGGTACAGTGGTGTTACTTTGACCAGAGGGTGTAAAACTTTATGTGCATACGTGGATCACCTGGGAACACGCTGAGAATACCGGGTGTTCGGGTCTCATCCATCTAGATTCTCATTCAGTTTAGAACCCTAGGTACTTCCATATTAACTAAAATGCTTTAAGTGTTTAAGTTCGAGAACATACAGGACCATCAGACCAGCAATTGACCGCTAAACCCTGCAAATTGGAATTTAGTACGTCCTGCTGCTATTGCTGTGAGTTCGATTTTCCCCAGAGTTGAGGTTTCCCAGGCGGTTACGTTACTTCTGCAGATGGATTTTTCAGGTGGTTAAACCCTATCGCGATTTGCCCTGACAGCCTCCCTTACCCCCGTACAGTTAAAGAGACCTGAGCTTGCCGAGGTAGACCATGGCCATGTGACTGTGAAGCCAGTTGCCAGCGGCGCGGCCATTTTTGAGGCGGGCACCCAACCTCGTGCCCCGTGGGGCGGCCGACTCTGTTACCCGGACTCAAGATGGCCACCACGCCCGCTAGCCAGCCCGCTGGCCAGCCAGCGAGCCCGCGGCGCCCAGGGACAGATTCCAGCCGTCGGCCGGGGGCGGAGCATACGCCCTCCCTCCGCCCGCCGCCAATCAACGCGCGAGGCCAGCTCGCCTGGGGCCGCCAGCGCGCGGGGTGTGTGAGGACGCGCTCTGGGTCGCGGAGTGCCTGAGCAGAGGAGCAGTTGCTGTGGTACCTGCAGCTGCCCCAGAGGACGCAGAGCATCGGAGCGAGCGCGGTGGTGTGGGGGCAGGAAGACGAAGTCAAGTCGGTCAGGTAAGGAGCGGGCGGCTGCTTAAACTGCGTCCTGGCTGGGCTTTAGCATCCCGACCTCCCGAGAACAGTTGCCCCTTCTCCTGGGTGGTCTGGAGGTTTTCTTTGCCGCCCACCCCCCTCTTGTTGGCGCTTTCTCCGCACTTTTCATTAGTGCATTTCTGTTTTCCCCAGAAGTTTTTGGGTCTCTGGCACACGGTGGTGTCCTGAAAGTCGCCGCTTGGTTGAGGTGACCCTCGCTCAGATTCCAGGGTTTGAAGCCTGCTTATATGTACAGTGGATTTCTCATGACAAATGTAGTTTGCCCCTCCTCCCCCCGTAACCCAGGGCCTGAGGCAACCTGACATACACAATGTGTTACCTTGCCTGTGTGTCATGCCTTCTGACAGAACTTATTGGTTGGCCATGAGCAGACCCTCAAACTTGACCTCTCTCTGCATGTTGGTTGCATCCAAGTTGCGAAATTGAGTGTCCCCAAAAATGTTTGCTTGTTTCCGGAATTAGTACCGGATGGTTCTCAAGGTACCATCTGTTTACCTACTTTTATTGGAGAGTCACAAGTGAAATGAGTTTTGTGAGATAATAGGCATATAACGCAAGCAATCGTACTTTTGAATTTTTGAGGATTCTTTTATGGTTAATGATATTATAACGGGCTTGTCCATTTTTTGCATGTAGCCTTGACTGAATGTTTAACTGTTGCAAATTCAACTGTTCACTAAAAGAGATAAATTGCTTTACCTACCCAGTGTTTGACCTGCCTCTTAATGAAAGACCTTGGTCTTTCATTGCCCCAAAGAAAGGGAGGCCCAGCATAAATAAGAGAAATAAGTTCATTTGAGGGTTTTGAGCATCCAGGGGCGTAAGTTGTGGTAATTAATTCAATAGCTTCTCAATGGTAATTTTGATTACACTGATATTTAAGAGATGGCTGAAAACTTAATCCTCAGGTTAGATAAAGCAAGATCTAATGGCATTGAAGTTAGACACTATTTCTTCAGTTGCATAGTTCTGTACTAACATAGACAAGGAATACTTTTTATGCAGAAGGGGAAACTCAGGTGCTGTAATTTGGAAACCCATATGGGAAGGTTTCACAGTAAGTTACATTGGGGCATGTAAATCTAGCTTTTAAATCTACCAGTGTTTTAGGATGAATTAGGATATTACTGTTATACTGAGTTAAAACCCCTTTTCTCTACTCCTTCTTGCATTTCCATCAACACAGACTGCTGCTAATTAGGTGTGCTGGTCAAATGCTTTCTCTTTTAAGAATCAGTTCTTATGTGGATTCATTTTTTTTCCTCCTTGGTATTGGGAGTTAAACCCAGGGGCTCTCTACTACTGAACTACAATCCCCAGTATTTTTTATTTTGTGACAGGATCTCTCTAAGTTGCCCAGACTGGCCTAAAATCAGCAATTTCCTATCTCAGCCTCCTTAGTAGCTAAGATTATATGTGTGTGCCAATATGCCTTGCTAGCAGTATGTATCTTTTAATGTAGGGGTTGAATGGTGGTTCTTTTCAAGACCAATCTAAAAGTGAACAGTTATTTTGAAAAGCTAGGTAACTGATAATAAAGTTCATTTATGCTTACTTCTTCTGATGTTAATCTGCATTTTATGAAATCTTGAGCTATAGTGATATGCCTTGAAAAAAAGCTTTTCCAGTAGTTACCTAAACCATCTACTACATTTTTCACCAAAGAATTGAGACCAAGAGAAGTTTGAGTCCTGTGTGCAAATTAGTTAGTGGTAAGGTTAAGAATTAAATCCATATCTCTGTAATCTAGTGCTCTGCATGATACCTTTATTTTTTATTTATTTTTTTTAAAGAGAGAGAGAGAGAGAGAGAATATGAATGAATTTTAATATTTATTTTTTAGTTTTCTGTGGACACAACATCTTTGTATGTGGTGCTGAGAATCGAACCCAGGCCGCACGCATGCCAGGCGAGTGCGCTACCGCTTGAGCCACATCCCCAGCCCTGAATGATACCTTTATAAAAACAATATATTACTTAAATTTCCTGAAAAAGATGCTTCTATTAAGAACAAAATTATAACATATATTGTGAGAGATCAATAGTGACTCTCTTGCTTTCCTTTCTTTGGTCCTACAAGGAACTTGGTAACTTAGGTTTAGGAGTAGGAAGGAAGACTATGCAACGTGAAGTGACTATATAGTGACAGTTTTGAAAGTTCCCAGTATGGACTGTACTTAATGCAGTTTTGTCTTTAGTTTTATCAATCATAATGTTAGGCATATTCCCATTTTGTGCTCAGTCTAATAGTAGCCCCCAAGTTAGATATTACCAACCCTTTACTGGTGAGAATAGTAGTCACAAGTTATCAGAATCTGACTTCATGTCCAATGTTCTTGCTTTTATACCACTCTTAAAATGTAGCTAAATATAGTAATGTTCGACTCTTTGCAATGACTATGAACAAATATAGGATGGGAAATCACACCAATTGTCAACAGATTACGATCATAATTGAGGGCCTTTTTTAGTGTTATTGATTCCATTTCTTTTCTCTGGAGATTGTATTGAGATAACTTAGTGTGATACTCATGTATCCTACAGTGTTGTTGGTAAGTTTAAAATTGTAATGAAATAACTTAGTGTGATACTCATGTATCCTACTTGGTAAGTTTAAAAATGCTTTTAAGTTTTAAGGCATTTTACAAATGGAATATAGTCAGTCTTATTAAAAACATTTTCATGCATAAATCTTTTCTAATGTCATGTATAACTAATTAAAACAAAACCACAACAACAACAAAAACATGCTAACAGAAAAAAAGGATCAAAGCAAATAGGTCAAAATATTAAGTGATTGATTTTGAAAAGTGAGAACTTGGGTGATTGCTGTTTTTCTTTTTGTACTTTACATAAGAATAAATGTCCTACCCCACCCCCCAAAGCACTTTGATTCTTTCTGCTTCCTGACTGCCTTGAGGTGATTGGCTATGCTCTGCTATGCCCTTCCACCATGACATTCTACTTCACCAGAAGCCCAAAGTAGTGGAGCTAGCCTACTTTAGACTGAAGCTATGAACTAAAATAAATCTTTCCCCCCCCAAAAAAAAAGAACACCCACTTTGAAAATGGGCAAATATGAAAAAAAAATGTGTAAGTTTTTAAACGGGAAACAAATTTACCTAATTCCCTTGCTTTACAGTTGAAGATGCTAAAGCCCAGATATATTGTGCTTTGTTCAAGTTCACATAAATAGTTGGAAATCTTAACTAGAAATAGATCTCTAGGTACCTCATTCAGTATCCTTTCTTGTGTAGCATTTAACTATCAAAACTTTTTTTTTTTTTTTTTTGGTACTGGGAATGAACTCAGGAGTGTTTAACCACTGAGCCACAACCCTAGCTCTTTTTTATTTTTTAATTAGAAACACGGTCTTGCTCATTTGCTTAGGCCCTTGCTAAGTTGCTTAGGCCCTTGCTAAATTGCTGAGGCTGGCTTTGAACTCTCAATCCTCCTGCTTTAGCCTCCCAAGCTGCTGGGGATTACAGGCGTGTGCCAATGCACTGGGCTAAGACTTCTTGATGATTTTAGACAAGAACTTTTTTCTTCCTTCCTTCCTTCCTTCCTTCCTTTTTCTTTTTTTGTTTAGAGAAAGAGAATTTTTAATATTTATTTTTTATTTTTTTTCGGCGAACACAACATCTTTATTTGTACGTGGTGCTGAGGATTGAACCCAGCGCCAGCGCCACGTGCATGCCAGATGAGCGCGCTACTGCTTGAGCCACATCCCCAGCCTTTCTTTTTCTTTTTTTTTAACTGAAGATCTTTGAATAATTTTGCTGGAGATAATCTTTATCATTTGTATTTTACACTACTGTATTATTATTGATGGACAAGTCTAAATTTCCAGACTCTAAAACCAATTATTCTTGGTAAACAACTTTTTTTAACACATATTTTTTAATTGTAGATGGACACAGTACCTTTATTTTATTTATTTTTATTTGGTGCTGATGATTGAACTCAGTGCCTCACTCTACCAGTGAGCCCTGGCCATAATGAACAACTTTTGCCCTTTGTTATGTAAAGCAGATTCCAACTAGTCTTCATTCCGGAGATTATAGAATATGCTTGATAAATTGATGCTTTTTTTCTTTTCTTTCTTTCTTTCTTTCTTTCTTTCTTTCTTTCTTTCTTTTTTTTTTTTTTTTTTTTTTTTTTTTGATGCCAGGGTTTGAACCTAGGGCCTCCCAAATACTAAATAAGCCCTTTATCACTGAACTACATTCACAGCCCACTTTTGTCATTTTTAATTGGCCCAGTAACAAAGTTGAAACTTGAGTTAAATTCATAGACATAGGAAAATAAAGAATATCAGACTGGAAGAGGATCTAACAGTGTTTTAATTTTTTTCTTTATACTGGACCTATGTCCAAACCGAAGTAACATAGTATAAGATAGAATTTACATCTTCCCAACTTGGGAGGCTGAGGCAGGAGAACTGCAAGTTTGAAGGCAGCCTGAGCAAGTTAGCAAGTCCCTGTCTCAAAAATATAAAAATGGGCTGGGGCTGTGGCTCAGCGGTTGTGGCCTAGTTCGTGTAAGGGCCTGGGTTCAATCCTCAGCACCACATAAAAATAAATAAATAAAGGTATTGTGTCCAACTACAACTAAAAAATAAATATTAAAAAAAATGTAAAGGGGCTGGGGATGTGGCTCCAGTGGTAGCACGCTTGCCTGGCATGCGCAGGGCACTGGTTCGATCCTCAGCACCACATTAAAAAAAAATAGATGTTGTGTCCACCAAAAACTAAAAAATAAATATTTTTAACTAAAAAACTAACTCTCTCTCTTTAAAAAAATATAAAAAGAGATGGGGATGTATCTTAATGGTAAAGCACCCCTGGGTTTAATCCCCACTACCAAAAAAAAAAAAAAAAAGATCTCAGGCTCCTACTTTGAGTAGTTTTGAATAAGCAACACTATTTTAAAATCTTCCTCTGAATATTACCTTGTTAAGAAAACATCAATGTCTAGACTGGTTTTGGACATTGCTTACAGCTCAGGTTGTGACAGGGAGGATTGGACAAATGCTTTTGGGAAAAGGAGTGCTTGCTATAGAGCTAAAGAGCCCTACTCTTTGGCCTGCCCAGACTGGTTGAGTTTGCTCTAAGACTATTCTGGGACTCTGCATATGACTGTGTCCTACATGATGATTCTGGAACCACTTCTGTGTGGTTTTTTAAAGGTCCCTTTAAAAAGGCCTACACTGGGAAATTTATGTGGTCCATGGGTGAGGTCTTGGGGTATTTTTCCTCTGACAGTCAAAGACTTTTTGAGGTGTGTCCAATAGACTCTGCCAAGCCACTCAGATGGAGAACATTTATATGAAGACTAAAATCAGGCTTTTTGAAACTGTCTTTCTTTGTTGTTTCCTTGGGAGCATTTAAACAAATTTTTTAAACTCATTTCAGGACCTGTGGGTTTTTTTTTTTTTTTTGAGAATTGTAAATTTCGGATTATTGCACAAACTTTTTTTAGTGAGAGAGGGAGAGAGAGAGAGAATTTTTTTAATATTTATTTTTTTAGTTATCAGCGGACACAACATCTTTGTTTGTATGTGGTGCTGAGGATCGAACCCGGGCCGCACGCATGCCAGGGGAGTGCGCTACCGCTTGAGCCACATCCCCAGCCCCTGCGCAAACTTTTTTATGTTTTGAAATTCTTAGTTGAGCTTCTAAAATAAATGAAATTATTTCATTTGTGAAATATTTTGAAGAACTAAAACAGGAATCCTTATGTGCAGTGTTGTCAGCTATTAATGTTCATATTTATAAATAGGTCATCTTTGTTTGAAAACACATACAAGGTTTTCTAACTCCAAATTTTTCCATCCACAGTATTGCTACATTTAAACTGAACTCTTAAAAGATAAAACTGGAAGCAAAATGACTGTTTGAATGTTAATACTTTCTTGCAACATTTGTTAGTAGTCATGCCTCTTTATCTCTTTATGGCATCTTAGTTTTAAATTGTTATTTTTGAGAATATAGTAATAAAACATAAGTATGGATTTTTAAATAGAAAAGCCAGCTTTTAAATGGGATGACCATATGTCTCTTTGCCCCAGACAGTCTTGGTCATGCCTGATATCCAGACATGATATTAATAACTTCATTTATTCTTAAAAGTGTCCTATTCAGATAATAAATTAGCTAGCCACCTACTTACATAGCATATTTTTATAATAGGTTTTAGTTGTTGAACTGTTATGTGAAATAGGGACCTTAAAAAAAGGAAACTATTTTGGCTAGATTTGGGTTTTCTCATTGGTTAGACATTTTTGTATTAAGAGGGAGATTTAAGTGTCTAGTATATTGTACAAGAAGGCACAGTATTCTGAAGTTTGAAATAATTTATTTGCTATCTTGCTTTTAGAAGGTTATATAACTTTGCTGTTACTGTTGTTTTCTTGTCTGTTAACAGAGATAACAACAATACCTACCCTACTCAGTTGTTGGGAGGATTTAAAAGAGAACACATAAAAATGCTGAAAATAGCTGTGTTAGTCTTCATGTCATTCATTTGCTCCTGAATGTTGAATTTTAAGTGAATAAGTTTAGGGGAAATTGCTATTTAAGTGGGAATTTGTAACTTTTTGGATGTATTGCTTTAAAAGAGAGCAGGGAAATAATGGTAGTTGGAACTATATGTTGGGTTGAAATTTTGGGGGCGGAGGGGCTGAAATTTAAACATTTTATTTTTCAGTACTGGAGATTAAACCCAAGGGCACTTTACCACTGAGCTATATCTCCAGTCCTTTTTATTTTTTTATGTTTTATTTTGAGAGAAGGTCACACTGAGTTTCCCAGGCTGGCCTCTAACTTGTGATCCTCCTGCCTCAGTCTCCTGAGTAGCTGGTATTATAGCTGCATCTGGCTAAACCTAGTTTGTATGCTAAAATAATGACCTAATAAAATGTGAAAAGATATACTGAACTAGAGGGAGAAGATAAAATATATTTGAATATGCAAGAAGTGATAGGGGTTAGAATGCAGATGGAAATAGGATTGGCTTTATCCAGTTAAGGGACTTCATACACATTACTCACACACACACACACACACACACACACACACACACACACATATATATATATATATATATATATATATATATATATATATACATACCATAGATCCTTATCTCACTGATTTTTTTTCTTTTCTTTTTGGTGGTCCTGGGGATTTAACCCAGGGCCTCAGACATGATAAGGAGTACCTACTTACAAGCTATGTCCTCAGCCCACCTCACTGAATTTTGGTAATAAATTACTTGTGTAAACCACACTCACCTCTGGATATATAGTGTGTTTATCTCCCCACAAAGTTCCTTCTTGTCTCATTGTAGTTAGTCATGTTCCCTCCCCACCTAAGCAACCATTTTCTGACTTGTTATCATTAATTAGTTTTACCTGTTCTAGCACTTCATATAAATGATGGAATCATATGGTAAGGACTATTTGTGTTTGATTATTTTTGTTCAGCATGATAATTTTGAGGTTTAGGCATTTTGATGTGTGTCAGAGTGTGTCTTTTTTCATTGCTGAGTAATATTCCAGTATATGTGTATAACATCAATTTTGTTGATGGACATTGGTTATTTCTGTTTTTTGTCTACTATGAACATACTTATATGTCTTTGTGTGGATTTGAGTAAGTATTAGCATTTGAATTTAGCTTAATTTGACCTTTTCAGTTTTCTTGAGTTAGAAGTTACTGATTTTAAACTTTTCTTATTTTGTGATATGTGTTCAGATAAAAATGTTTCTCTCTAAGCAGGGTGTGTGGCACACACCTGTAATTCCAGCAATTTAGGAGGCTGAGGCAGGAGGCTCACAAGTTCAAAGCCAGCCTTGGCAACTTAGACTGTGTCTTTAAATAATACAAAATACAAAGGGCTGGGGATGCAGTTCAGTGGCAAAGCGCTCCAAGTTAATCCCCAGTACCACAAACAACAAACAATACAAAAAACAAAACATGTTTTAATGTATTCACTTCAAATTACTTTACAATTTCCATTGTAGTTTTTCTGATCCACAGGTCCTTTATATGTTCATTGTTTAATTTTGTAATACTTGGGGTTTTTCTAGTTAGTTTTGAAAATTGTTATTCAATTTAATTTCATGGTCATCAGGGAGTGTATAGTATATACCATTTTAAACTGGAGAGTTTGGTAGTTTGTGTTATACTCACAATGTTGTAGGATAACCAGTACCTTTAATTTCAGAACATTTTCATCACTCCAAAACAAAACTTCATAACTGTTAGCAGTCGCTCTACCTATCTGGTCACCCCCAGTTCTCTGGCAGCCACTATTCTGCTTTTTTGCCTGCATCCATTTGCCTTTTCTTGTCATTTCATGAATAGAATCATGTAGCTGGGTATGGAGGTACTCACCTGTAGTTCTAGCAACTCAAGATAAGGCAGAAAGATGACAAGTTCAAGGCCGGCTTCCTTACCTTAGCAAGACCCTGTCTCAAAATGAAAAATAAAAAAAGGGCTGGGGGGCTAGGGGTGGTGTAGGGCTGGGGGGTTAGGGGTGGGGCAGGGCTGGGGGGCTAAGGTTGGGGTAGGGCTGGGTTTGTGGCTCAGTGTTAGAGCACTTGCCTTGAAAGTGTGAGGCTCTGGGTTCGATTCTCAGCACTGCATATAAATAAATGAATAAAATAAAGGTCCATCAACAACTGGAAAAAAGGAGTGGGGATATATGTAGTTTAGTTGTAAAGCTTCCCTGGGTTCAATCCCCCATTCTGTCCCTGCCAAAAAAGAGTAAAATTAGGTAATATTTGATCATTTGTGCTTGTCATTTTTCACTGAGTGTAATTTTTTCAGTGTTCCTCAGTGTTGCATTGCTTATTATGGTTAACTAGTATTTAGTTTTACAGATATTCCATATTTTATGCATTTATCAGCTAATAGATATTTGGGTTATTATCACTTTTTGGTTATTACGAATATGGTAGTGTAAACACTCATACAAGTTTTTGTATTGTCATGTTTTTATTTTTACTAGGAGTAGGATTGTCATATGGTACTTTTATGTTTACTCTTTTGAAAAACTGTCTAACCATTTCCCAAAGTGGGTACTTCATTTTACATTACCTGCAGCAATATATGAGGATTCCAGTTTCTTCACTATCTTGTTAATACTTGTTATTGTCTCACAGTCTTTGCTGAGAGGCTGTATGTATTTGTTGGGGCACATCTTAAACACTCAGCCAGGCTTATAACTCTTGCCATAAACTTTTCTTCTGCTTATGCAAAGCCTGGTTTTCAGTCAGAGGTGATTACTTTAGGCCTTCCAAGGTTGTTCCTGAGCATGCCTGCAGTCTTGGGCACAGGCATGAGGCCTTCAGTATTCTCAGGAATATTCAGAACTTTTAAAAACCTCTGGTGTATATTTTATTCCTCCACTTTTCCTTTTATGTTTTTAGTTAGCTTGTTGTTTGCTCCCAGTTTCAGGCAGCTGGGATGTTTTATTGTTGCAGCTGATTGTTTTTGACAAAAACCTTGGAGAAAAGGCTGTTCGCATTGGGTAAAGTCTGAATCAGCTCAAATAATGGGAAACTTTGGGAGTGGAGATTTTCAGGGAACTGCCAGTCAGCTGAAATAATGAAAATTCCCTGAAAATGGGGCTTTAAAAGAGTTGCAATCCTTTTTTCATCCCTTCAGTTGTGATTAGGCATCTCTGTTCCACTGTTTGAAGGCTGTTGCTTTTCAAGTCTGCCATGGAGCTGAGGAGAGGAGGGTGGGAATGGGGCAGTTAGGATGCTACAAAGCTTTTTTGGGCTCAGTGGCTCAGGCAGGCTCAGTGGCTGAGGCAGGAGGATTGCATGTTCAAAGGCAGCCTCATCAATTTGCCTGGGGATGTGGTTCAGTGGATAAGCACCTCTGGGGTCAATCCCTGGTACCAAAAAAAAAAAAAAAAAAAAAAAAAAAAAAAAAAAAAAGGAATCCTACAAAGTTTGCTATTCTTACCAAGATTCAACTATCTTTACACAGTCTTTCATTTTCTTCAGATTTAGAATTTTTGTGATTTAATTCTATAAAGCTGTCAGTTTTGCAACCTAAACATACTTGCTTATTAAAACTATATTAATACTGTAATAAACTCTACCAAAAGAGAGACAAACATGTGCATTTGTAGGACTGCGTGTGAGGCTAGATCCTTGCAGAGGGAATTCCCAGCATGACTTGATTTATTTTCGAGAAAACAGAGCAATTCTTCTTTATTTTTATTTATTTATTTATTTATTTATTTATTTATTTATTTTGAGAGGGGGGGAGGGAGGGAATTTTTTAATATTTATTTTTTTAGTTCTCGACGGACACAACATCTTTGTTGGTATGTGGTGCTGAGGATCGAACCGGGCCGCAGGCATGCCAGGCGAGCACGCTACCGCCTGAGCCACATCCCCAGCCCCGCAATTCTTCTTTAGATTTTAATCTATGTGCCTGGCAATGGTGAGCTCTTCATATCTTGGTGGTTCTGGTTCCCTTCCATTATCTCATATCTGAAATCAGATGCATTTCCATAGCCTCTTCTTTTCCCCCACATCTAACTGAAGCAAAATTTGGAAAAACAAAAACAACAAAATTGATTTCCTCAAAAGAAATCTGTTATCATAGATAATCTCCTTGGAGACTGACTTCAGCTAGTCTGCACATGTCCGTTTAAAATGAAAACCATCTTCCCTTCTGTTGGCCTCTTCTGAGTAGCTCTCACCATCTTGTGTGTGTGCGCGCGCGTGCATAAGATGTATTGAATTGAAGGGCGCTCTGATACACTGAGCTACATCCACAATCCCCTTTCCCCTTTTTTAAGACAGCTAAGTTATTGCAGCTGGTCTTGAACTTGGAATCGTCTTGCCTTGGCCTCCTGAGTTGCTGGGATGGGTTTGTGCCACCATGCCCAGCTCAGTCGAGTTTTTTATTTAGTGCTCCTCAAATTGTTTGTTTGAAGCCTTTGATTAAGAGAGTCCTAGAAAAAAGCATTATCATTATTATTAGCCACTGTTTTTATTGCTTTTAAAGAGAAGATTCTTGGGAGTCTTCACAGGGCCTTTCTCAGTGATGTCATCCTATTTGTTTTTTTTTATTTTTGGGATTGAATACAGGGGCACTCTACTACTGAGTTGTATCTCCAGTCCCCCCCCACCCTTTTAATTTTGGGACAGGTTTTTGCTCAGTTGCCAAAGCAGATTCTCCTGCTTCAGCTTCCCAAATCTCTAGGATTACAGGCATGTACCACTGTGCCTGCCACGCTCTTTGCTGCTTCTTTTTGTGTGTGTGTGTGTGTGTGTTGGGGGGTGCTGGGGATTGAACTCGGGGCCTCATGCATGCTAGGGAAGCACTTTACAGCTGGGCTACATACTCAGGCCACCCTAATTGCTTTTTAAACGTTTTTCTCCTGTGGTTCTGGGGATGAAACACAGGGTCTTATGCCTATTAAGCAAATGCTCTACCACTGAGCTGTGTCCTTAGACCCTAAACATTTTTTATATCTGTTTTAATGTCCTTTCCCCAGCCTTTTCTTTTGAAATACTTTGACTCACTAGAAATTGCAAAAATAGTACAGAAGTTCCTGTGTACTCTTTACACAACTTCCCAAGAATATATCTTACATAACCATAATATGTTACTAAAACCAGGAAATTACTGTTCGTATAATACTAATAATTTGAATATATTCCTTATTAGAATTTAACCAGTTTTTATAAACTCTTAACTAGGTATGGTTCTACAAACTTTTATCATGTCCAGGTTTCTCTAATTATTATAACAATCAGGGTGCACAATCAGTCCACAAGGAAATTCCTCCATGTTTTCCCTTTATGGTTATGTTTTCCCCCAAACCTTGAGTCTTGGCATCTGCTGATCTATTTTCCATTTCTGTGATTTTCTTACTTTGAGGTTATTTAGTGGAATCATAAAATATGTAACCCATAGATGCTACATTTTTGTTACGCAGTACAATGCCTTTAAGATTCATCTAAGATGTATTGTAATTTATTCCTTTTTATTGTCAAGTTGTAGTGTATCATAGTTTGTTACCAATTCACTTCACTTAGGTTGTTTGAAGTTTTTTGATGTTAATAATAAATCTGTTATGAACATGTATATGTAGGTTTCCATGTGAAGTTTTCATTACTTTAGGATTAATACACAGTGGTGTAGTTTCTTAACTATATTTGAATCTGCCTGTTTTATCAACTACTGAGAGGAGTGTTAAAACCAACTAAAATTATGCAATTAGGGGTGGGGATACAACTTAAAGGTAGAGCCCATGCTTAGCATGTGCCAAGTTCTGTCTGCAGCACCAAAAACAAACAAACAAAAAGCTATTTCTTTTCAAGCTGCCCCCCACCCCATGTGTTTTGAAGCCATTTTATTTGGTGCATACACTCTTTGTTTTGCAGTACTGAGCTTGAACCGGGGTGGCTCTACCACTGAGCAACATTCTCAGCCCTTTTTAGATATAATTTTGAGTCAGGGTGTCTCTAAGTTGCCTAGTATGGCCTTGATTTTGTGGTTCTCCTGAATTGCTGGGAATATTGGCATGTGCCACCATGCTCTTAAATTTCTTCATATCTGATGATACTCCATAGTATAAAGTTTATCTCATCTGATATTAATTAGTTGCAACTAACTTTTTTTTTCTTCTTCACGTAATGAGGAAGCTGTATTCATCTGAAACTGGGGAAAGGCAGGCTTAGGGTGCCTCACTTCAATATGCTCTCTGTCATCTTAGACTTCTGTCAATTATCTCTGAGTCCTCTTCAGGTCATCCTGCCTCTCCATGGTAGTCCTCCTGTCTTCCTCTGCCTGGGGTTTTAGGTGACTTCAGCACTGGGCTCTGTAGACCATGGCAAGGACCTAA
This sequence comes from Spermophilus citellus, assembly GCF_964194105.1. Classification (NCBI taxonomy): domain Eukaryota; kingdom Metazoa; phylum Chordata; class Mammalia; order Rodentia; family Sciuridae; genus Spermophilus; species Spermophilus citellus. Next base: position 573,724 of record NW_027672905.1, on the reverse strand, counting down.
TCTATTGCTGCAGAGTAGGGGACAAATTGATGAGTGGAGAGACCTGCACCTGCCATTTGATCTTGTCTCTCCAGTGCAGCTTTCCTAGGATTAGTTTTCATGTTGTATCTTTTTTTCTAATTTATTATTTTCAAACTCACCATGTCCTTCTATTTAAAGTGTATCTTTACTAAATAGTATCTGAGTCCCTCCCCATACTCTGTAGCTTTGTCTTTTAATTGGAGTGATTAATCCTTTATAGTTGATGTAATTATTATTTTGATTGGGTTTAATTATACCATCTTTTTGTTTTCTGTTTGTCCCATGCTTTGTTTACTCTTTCCTACATTTTCAAAAATTAATTGAATGCATTTAGTTATTTCATTTGACATCTTCTGTTGGGTTTTTAGCTATATCTCTTTGTGTTATCATTTAGAGATTGCTTGAGGGAGTGCAGTATTCATCTTTAACTTATTCCAGCCTATCTTAAATTAATGTCATGTTACTTCATCTTCCATATAGGAACCTTTAAAATGTAATTTCACCCTAGATCCAGCCCTGACCTATGAGAGCCTGAGAGAAGTAGTAGTCTGTTGATAAAAACGGTCAGAACCTATAGCACAAAATCACTCAAAGCCCTTGTGTTTTGGAATGTCAGCCCTTGGGAATATAAATGTAATTAAGATTTTTAAAAACTTTTATCTTTTGGTATCTAACTGGTTTAGATTAGTTGATCAAAATAAAGTATAAAACAACCCTTAAAATCAGTTAAAAGTTCATCAAAGAACTTTTAGAACTGAGGAGAGGAAAGAATGAATAAATCTTTGGGAAGGAGGGAAGCAGTGGCTTGATATGCAATACCAGGAGCCATTACTCTCATTGGGAACAGCACCCTCTGGAGTTGTGGAAGGGCAGCTTGTACAGCTTTATGTGGTAGCTCTTGGGTAGGAATTGGTCAGAAATTATTTACAAAGTGAGGTGTCTTTTGAGAAATTTAGATCATTGGGCCAGGTATAACGCAATACTTTGGTAATCCTAGCTAATGGGTAGAGAGAGGCAGGAGGATCACACATTCAAGGCCAGCCTGGGCAACTTTAGGGAGATTTGCCTCAGATAAAATAAGGGTTGAGGATATAGCTCAGTGATAGATTGCCCCTGAGTTCAAACTCAAGTAGCTCAAAGAAGAAAACAAACAAACAAAAAAAGATTGGGAATTTTCCAGGCTAAGTAGGGGAAGGACTTTGCAGGCAGAGTCACATTCAGGGAATATGATTAAAATAGGTTATATGTATTAGAATGATAGATAAGGGAAAATAGATACTGTGTTTCAGAATCTTAATTAGCATGCATGCTTCTTCCCATTTTAACATCTCTGTAATTGGTGTACCTTTTACAACTGATAGTCTTAGATCATCATCAGAAATTGGAATTATTTAGGATTAATGGTAGATGTGATGAAATATGATAGATTTGAAGCCTGGCATGACTGCACATGCCTGTTATCTCTGACTAGAGAGACTGAGTTAGGAGTATCAAAAATTTGAGGCCAGCCTCGGTAACTTAGCAATAACTTAGCAAGGCTCTAAGCAATTTAGCAATGCCCTAAGCAACTTAGTGAAACCTTGTCTCAAAATAAAAAAAGGCTGGGGACAAATGTCTTCTTTGATATAAGGAGAGCAACTAATGGGGCTGGGGATGTGGCTCAAGTGGTAGCGCGCTCGCCTGGCATGCGTGCGGCCCGGGTTCGATTCTCAGCACCACATACAAAGATGTTGTGTCCGCCAATAACTAAAAAATAAATATTAAAAAAATTCTCTCTCTCTCTCTTTCTCTCTCTCCCTCTCTCTTTAAAAAAAAAAAAAGGAGAGCAACTAAGAACAGAGTAGGGAGGAAGAGCATGAGAAGATTAACATTAAACAGGGATGAGAGGTGGGAGAGAGAAGGGAAATTGCATGGAAATGGAAGGAGACCCTCACTGTTATACAGAATTATATATAAGAGGAAGTGAGGGGAAAGGGAAAAAAAACAAGGGAGAGAAATGAATGACAGTAGATGGGGTAGAGAGAGAAGATGGGAGGGGAAGGGGGATAGTAGAGGATAGGAAAGGCAACAGAATACAACATACACTAGAATGGCAATATGTAAAAACGTGGATGTGTAACTGGTGTGATTCTGCAGTCTGTATACGGGGTAAAAATGGGACTTCATAACCCACTTGAATCAAATGTATGAAATATGTCAAGAACTATGTAATGTTTTGAACAACTAATAATAATAATAAAAAGGGTTGGGGATATAGCTCAGTGGTAAAATGCCCTGGGTTCAACCCTCAGTTTAATTTAAAAAAAGAAAAAGAAAGAAAGAAAGAAAGAAAGAAAGAAAGAAAGAAAGAAAGAAAGAAAGAAAGAAAGAAGAGGTTTGAGCTAGACTCAGTGTCTGTATTTATTTTTAATTTTTTTATGGGATTGAACTAAGGGCTTGCATATTCTAGTAAGACAAATTTGCTCAGAAAACATTCCATGTTCATGAACTGGAAAATTTAAAGTTGTTAAAATGATAATACTTAAAAAATGGACCTACAGATTCAATGCAATTTCAATTAAAATCCCAATATCCTTTTTTGCAGAAATAGAAAATCTGATCTTAAAATTTGTATGGAATTGCAACAGACCTAAAATAGAAAAAAAATATAGAAAACCAACAATGTTGGATAATGTCCTTTGCTGTAGAAAATTCCAGTTATATTTTCTTTTCTTGCATATGGTTTTACTGTTGTATTTAAGATACTTAAGAGAAGTATCTAAGAATTTATAATTAATCCAAGATCATAGATGGGCATAGTGGTCTACACCTGTAATCAGTCAGTGACTTGGGAGGCTGAGGCAGGAGGATCACAAATTTGAGTCAAGCCTGGGACACTTTAGTAAGACCCTTTCTCAAATTAAAAATAAAATGGACTTGAGGATATTATAAAGTGCCTGTGGGTTTAGTTCTCAGAACCAAAAAGTTGCAGGGCTCACGCTTGTGACTTAGTAGACTGTTACAGAACTACAATAATCAAATGAGTGTGGTACTGGCATAGAGATAGACATTAAGATCAATATAAGAGAATTGAGAATCCAGAAATATATACTGTCAAGAAATTCAAAACCAACTCACATAATAGGAGAAATATTTGCAATTTTATATCAGGTATATCTAGCATGTAGAATATGAAAAGAACTTTAATAAACAAACATTGAAGAAATAATCAGCCCAATTAAAAAATGGGCAAAGAAAAACAGGCATTTCCCCCAAAGATGTACAAGTGGCCTATAAACATGTGAAAAGATGATTACCTTATTTTTCATTAGAAAGGTTCAAATCAAAACCACAAGTGAAAAAAAATGAACTAAATTTTGGCAAGGATGTAGAGAAATTAGAACACTCATACATTCTTGATAGGAATGTTAAAATGGTATAGCTACTGTGGAAAACAGTTTTGGTGTTTCCTCAAAAATTTAAAAACAAAATTGATCCAACAATCTTACTCCTCTGTGTATACCAAAGACAAATGAAAACATTTCCATACAAAAGCACAAGTACGTGAATGTTCATAAACTGCATTATTTATAACATTATTTATAACATTTGGAAACATTCCAAATGTTCTTCAACTAACGAATGTTTAAACAATATGTGGCTTATATCCATAAATGGAATGTTGTTATACTGTAAAAAGGAATAAAAACCTGATACCTGCTAAAACATAGATGAAACTTGAAAACATTATGCTAAATGAAATAAATCAAGATAAACCCAAGGTTATTAATATGATTCCTTTTATATGATATATGCAGAATAGGCAAATACATAAAAACAACGGATATTGGTGGTCCCCAGGAGACTGGGCCAGGGGGGAAAAGTGAATGACTGCTTAGTGGGTATGGGGTTTCTTTTTAAGGTGATGAAATTGTCTTCAATAAAATATTTGGGGGCTGGGAATGTAGCTCATTGGTAGACTACTTGCCTAGAATGTGCCAGTCCTAGGTTTAATCCCTAGCACCATACATATGCCCACAAATGATGGTGACGATAATTGTACAAGATTTTGAAACATTTTGAATATACTGGCGGTTACTGAATTGTATTGTGTTCTTTAAAATTATTAAAATGATTGATTTTATGTACATAAATTTTACTTCAATTAAAAAGAAATAATTGTTCCTTAGAATTTGTGGTGTTCAAAGAAAGAGGGATCTTGCTTCCTCATCATTAATTCTCTTCTACATTTTTTCTTGTACCAAATGATCTCAAACAATTTGGCAAATAAACAAACTCATTCTCAGATAAATTAGCAACATTGAAAGTTACTTTTAAGAGAGAAATAGTGGAGATTCATGGCCTTTGAATTGTATTCTGTATGTTTTTCTTAACTACTCTTAACATCTTTATTCTCCCATTTATACTATGGTTCCATTTCAGAGGTGTTCATTGACAATAATGTAAAAATTTAGGAATTTTTTATTGTATATACTTCTTCCAAATAAACAGTAAATTTTAAGTGAAGAACAGCAATAGGAATGAAAAAAATACATGTTTTTTCCACAGAACGTTACTCAATACTCAATAAATGATAGTGTACTTGCTAATAACAGATTTAAATTTCCTGAATTTCCCTCCAATTGAAGGTATTAAATGGTATTTCAAATATAATATAGTCAGTTATTTTGGGATGCAGGAAATGTTTAAAGGATGGTCTTCCTAAAAAGAAATATCATAGTTATATTCCTTAAAACCAAGGCTACCAGTCAGAAGTGATGGGATTGATGTATGGGCAGCAGGATACTATTTTATCATGATGGGAATGCACCATAGTTTGATTCTGCTGGTTACCTGACTGTACATTTAACCAAACACTTAAAAAGAGCAAATGAATTGAATTGCATTCCTCTGTCATATATAACAAATTAGAATAAATAAAATAAAAAATTAGAAAGGGCAAATGAGAAGGAAAAGACAGCCCCCAGAAACACTTTTCCCATTATCATTATTATAATTTTTTAAAAATAACAGGTTCTATGAGTTTTTATTGTTTTTAAAACAGTGCTCAAATCAGAGTAGTCGCTGAGAAAGTAGTGGTAAAGTTTATAGTGTTACTTTATCTTCTAAGTGCTTATCTTCTTATCTGACATTAGACTTACTTTGATCACAGATGTGACTTGATGTGTAAATAAATAAATATGTTCTCTTTTAGTCCCCCCTCCCTACTTTCTTTTGTTTTTATTTTTTTTTAAGTTGTAGATGGACACAGTACTTTTATTTTATTTGTTTATTTTTATGTGGTGCTGAGGATTGAACCCAGTGCCTCATATGTGCTAGGCAAGCATTTGACCACTGAGATACAACACCAGTCCTTCACCACCTTCTTTAAATAGAAAAGGGACAAACATCTTCTTGTATGTTAAGTCATAGTTGCCTAATCTATGATGTCAATGAAATACTAATTCAATCTTTTCAACTCATTATAGACTATTAAATGTAGGATAAACATCATTCTAATAAGAAAACACTGAGGCACTCTTCCTATTGATATTACCTATTGATGATATTGATAGTCACCAAATGGTAAGGTTGGTAACTGGTTTGGAGGCAACTGCAAGGGATTTTCAGCAAACTGGAGACCACTGAAAAAGTATATGAGGCAAATCTTAGTGAGTAAACTAAATTAGTCTCCCAATGAGACGGATGCATATGTGGACACTGGTCCATTTCTGGCTGCTTATGTGTTTCTGTTTAAGGCATCGCTTGTAGTGGAGTCCTTTCTTTCCTTGGCATTGAGTTCTACTGCAGTTACTTATGAAAAATAGATTTCTTTAAAGAAGAAATTGAGAACTATATCATCTCTGATGTCCATCATGGAGGCCCCAATCATAATCATTCACAGTTAAGGGTAGGACTCTTGCTTGGACTGTCAGAGGACTTGCTGCTTACTCCCTAATAACCATCAGTAGCTAAGGACCTTATTTATTAGTGAGAGAGAGTGTGTTAATTGTCAGTCATGTTTATTGAATATAGAACTTTGTTATGGTAGACCTTTAAAAAAAAAGAACAGTGAAATGAATTAGCTTTAGTCATTGTGTTGAATATTATTTTTAAAAATCACATGATTTGCTTTCTTCTTTTGTTATATTTTATTTCATCCAGTTTAAAAAATATTTTTTGTGTGTGTTAGGTATGGTGGTATGTGCTTGTAGTCCCACTAACTTAATTTGAGAGGCTGAGAACAGGAGGATTATGACTTTTAAGGCCAGCCTGGGCTAGTTAGCAAGAATCGTGTCTCAAAATTTAAAAAAAAAAAATCTTTTTTTCAAAATTACTTTGCACTACCTCTAAAATGTTCTACATGTAATAGGTAAGCAAAGGTTTAATAAACTACTGTGTTAGATTTATTTTCAGGTGAAGTGAAGATGTTTATATTTGGTGTATTTTACATATTTATAACTTGTTCTTGTGTTTTGTTTATGGTTTTTAGAGAAAATATTCTCTTTGGAATGGGAAATCCTCTTCTTGACATCTCTGCTGTAGTGGACAAAGATTTCCTTGATAAGTAAGTATTAAAATCTTTAAATATATGGATATACAGTGAGAAATATATTTGAAGAAAATCTTTTGAAAACTGTAGAATCAATAAAGTCTTCACAACTTTGAATGCAAACTGATAGTGAAAGTTGGAAATGACTTATCTACATTTTTACTACTGTAACTTTATATATAATTTATTATAGAATCAAATAGTATAACAGGAATGTAGGACAGATTTAACATTTACAATGTAAATAGAGTAATTGACTATATTGACAGATTAAAAATTAACTGTGTGTGTGTATGTATGTATGTATAATTATCTCAATAGATACAGAAAAAACCATTTGACAAAATTCAGTATCTATTTGTGACAAAAAATAGCATATAGCAATTAGAAGGGAATTCCAATTAGAAGCAATTAGAAGGGAACTTCCTTAACCTCATGAAGGTTACATTAGGGAAAAACCTAGTAAAATCTTTTTGCTTTTTCATTTTGATTCTGGAGATGGAACACAGTAGTGCTCTACCATCAAGCTACATCCTCAGTCCTTTGTACTTTTCGAGACAGGGTCTCGCTGAATTGCTGATGCTCGCCTTAGATTTGTGACCCTTCTGCCTCAACCTCCCGAGTCTCTGGGATTGAATGTGTGTGCTACCATGCCTGGCTTAAAAATCATTCTTTATGATAAAAGACTGAGTATTCTCCTCCAAGATCAATTCAGGAACAATTCAAAGATATTACCTCTCATTACTTATGTTCAAGATGTTTACAGTAGTATTTGAGGTTCTAGGCAGTGTAATTAGGCAAGGAGAAATAAGACAATCCAGATTGTAAAGGAAGAAATGAACTTAGTATTTCTAGAAGAGGTGATCATTTCTGTAGGTTATCTAAGGAATCTACAAAAACCTATTGTCTAATTTCAAGAATTACTATAAAGCTCACATTATCAAAACAGTAGTATCAGTGTAAAGATTGACAGGTAGATTGTTCATGTAGTATAAAAAAGTCCAGAAATGGGCCTACACATAAATAGACAACTGATTTTTAAATTTTTTTTTTTAGACACGGACACAATATCTTTATTTTGACATGGACACAATGTCTTTATTTTGTTTATTTATTTTTATGCGGTGCTGAGGCTCAAACCCAGTGGGTCACATGTACGAGGCTAGTGCTCTGCCACTGAGCCATAACCCGAGACCAAGACAACTGATTGTTGACAGAAGGGCAGGATATTCATTGGAGAAAGGATCTTCTTTTAAATAAGTGGTGCTGCAACAATTGGATAGTCATGCACAAAACAAATGATTTATATTTTGCTACAGAATTAGCTAGTAGAACTAAATGTGAAATCTAAAATGATAAAATTTCTAGATAATAACATAGGAGAAACCGATTTTAATTGTTTATTGATACTGGGGATTGAACCCAGGGGTGTTTAACCTCCAAGCCATATCCCCAGTCCTTTTTATTTTTTAAGACAGGATCTCACTAAGTTGCTTAGGGCCTCACTAATTTGCTGAGGCTAACTTTGAGCTTGATGCTCCTGCCTCAGACTCCTTTGTCTCTGGGATTATAGACTTGTGCTACTCTCTGGCAACAAACTGATTTTGAAAATGTGCAAAAGATTCAAACATCTGCTGGGCATGGTGGCACACACCTATAATTCCAGTCCTCTGAAGGCTGAGGAAGGAGGATCGCAAGTTCAAAGATAGCCTTACCAACTTAGTCCCTAAACAACTTAATGAGATCCTGTCACAAAAATAAAGCACAAAAAGAGCTGGTGCTTAGAGGTTAAGCACCCCTGGGTTAAATCCCTGGTATCAAAAAAAAAAAAAAAAAAGGAAAAAAAAGTTTAAAATGTCTACCGAAGATGTTTAGTTAGTAAATAACTAAAGGTGCTCAACATCCTTAGTCATTGGGTAAATGTAAATAAAAGGCATAATGAAATACCACTACATTATCTGTTAGAATGTCCAAAATTTAAAATCTGCGCATACCAGATGTGGGGCAGGATGTATAGGAATTGGAACATTCTGTTCATAGGAATGTAAGATACTGATTTGACAGTATCTTAAGAAGTAGCATACATTTTCTGTTGGCCCTAACCATTCCATTCTTCTTCTTCTTCTTCTTCTTCTTCTTCTTCTTTTTTTAATGTTTTTTTTTGTAGTTGTAGATGGATACAATACCTTTATTTTACTTATCTTTATGTGGTGCTGAGGATTGAATCCAGGGCTTCACATGTGCTAGGCAAACACTCTACCACCAAGCTACAACCCCAGCCCACCATTCCATTCTTTAGGTATTTTGCCCAAGAGAAATGAAAGTACATGTTCCTAGTTGCTTACCCATGTTCATGGTAACTTTGTTTTTAATAACTAAAACTAGAAGGGTCCTAAATGTCTACTGGCAGGTGAATCCTTGAACCGAGTGTTTACCCATATACTGAAATACTAGTGAGTAATAAAAAAAGAGATACAGTATTGCTTGGATGAAATTCTAAATAATTATATTGACTGAAAGAAGCGAATTAAAAAAAGAATATATATTGTATAATTCCATTTATATAACATTATAGATAATTCAATTTAATCTTTTTTATATTTATTTTTTAGTGATAGGTAGACACAGTATCTTTTTTAAAAAAAAAAAAAAATTTAATGTGGTTCTGAGGATCAAACCCAGTGCCTCACACATGCTAGGCAAGTGCTCTGCCTCTGAGCCACAACCCATCACCCTCCCCCCCCTCCTTTTTTTTTCCTGATACAAGGAATTGAACCCAGGGGCAATTAACCACTGAGCCACATCTTAGCCCTTTTTAAAATTTTTTTGAGATAGGGTCTCACTAATTGCTTAAGGCCTTTCAACGTTGGCCCATACAAGTGTGAGCCACAATGCCCAGCTCAATTGAATCTTTAATTACAGAAAACAGATCAATGGTTAAATGTGGCGGGTCCAGGGTGCAATGGAGGGTGGAAAGAGGACTTTTTAAAAAGGGCAAAAGGGAGTTTTAGGGTTAAATTCATTTTCTTGATCTTTTGTTGATCTCATGTGTATATACCTGCACCAAATTGTATACTTAAATATATACAGCTTCTTTTATGCCATTTACACATCAGTAAAGCTGTAATATATAAAACAAAATCTGTTAAACATGAATTCATGGATTTGAAATTAGATCTCCTTTGTTTGCATAGTATGAGATGTTTTGTCTAAAAAGCTAACTAATTCATGTTCAATATTTAAAAAAATTCAGGGCTGGAGTGTAGGTCAGAAGTACTTGCCTAGCACGTACAAGGCCTTGGGTTGAATTTCAGAATCACACACACGCACACACACGCACACACACACACACACGCACACACACACACAAATGATGAATAAAAATACCAAGAAAGGCTGAGTGTGGTGGCACATTACTGTAATCCAAGTGACTTGGCAGTGACTGTGGCAGAAGGATTTCAAGTTTGAGGTCAGCTTGGGCAAGACCCTTTTTCAAAAAATTAAAAGCGCTGGGGATGTAGGTCTGGTAGAGTGCTCTTGGATTTAATCCCCAGTAACACGGAGGGGTTTGAGGGTAGAATTCAAAGAAAGTTAAAACTTTTATTACTATTCTTGTGAACGCCTCCAGATATCTCTTAGTCATATATACCTAGAGATACATGTTTATGTTATTAGGAGCTCAAAGAGAAAGGAGGAAGGTTTTAGGGTTATATTCATTATATTGATTGTTATATTAAGTATCTTGGTTATATATTCATTACTTGAAGCTCACGTAACTTTGTTTTATTAGCAGCTGATTCTAAATGGCCAGTTGAAATTTTATTTTATTTCAGGAACTTTTTTTTGGGGGGCTGGTGTTGGGAATTGAACCCTGGGTCTCATATATACCAGGCAAGCACTCTATATCTCTAGCCCTACTTTGGGAATTTTCTGCAACATTGAATTTGAAATCAGTACTCAGAGATTAAAAAGCAAGTTTTTGGATCCTAGCCATTAAAGGTGAAGATCTACTTATTACATCCCCACCAGACCCATTTCTTACAAAATATATGTGAAAACATGCCTTATGATTTTAGCTGGATGAAAGGTTTTTTGTTTGTTTGTTTGTGGTGCTGGGGATTAAACCAAGGGCCTTGTGCATGTGGGGCAAGCACTCTACCAACTGAGCTGTATCCCCAGCATGCCTTATGATTTCAATAGACTGTATTTAACTTAACATTTCAGACCATGTTTAGGTAAATATTTTACCTTTTAACTATGCAAATACATTATCCAGGGATAGTTTACTGTGTACTATATTGCTGTGGTTTGAATGATGGTGTTCACTGCACAATTCTTACTGAATTTTAATCTCCAGTGCAATGCTATTAAGAGGTGTGGCCTTTGAGAAGTGTGGAGCCCTTTATGAAAGGACTTGTTTAACTCCAGGGCTGCAAAGGCCTCAGTGTACTGTTTTGACCCTAAAGGAAGAATTTGGAGGACTCAATGAGAGGGTTCAGACATTTTTTTACTCACAGGCTCCTTGACAGTGCCAGGCTGTCGCACCACACCCGTAAGTAGAGGAGTATATATACAGGATAGATTTTTATGCCAGCTGCTCATGTGAGTCTATTCAGATGTTTTATGAGTACATGACTTGACTTTATAATTCAGGTCCTTCTGCTTTGATCTCCACCTAGGGACTGGAGATAAGGGAAATGGCCAGTTTCCCCCCTCCTTGCCCCCTTAACACATTCTTAGGAGTCTTTTGATAACCTTCATAAACATCAAGTCTTCTAGACACTCACTTGTATTTATTCCAACAAGGCTTAGGGTTGATTCCAGGTGTAGTGGCACATAACCTGTAAGCCCTGTGACTCCAGAGGCAGAGACAGGAGAATCACAAGTTTGATACCAGCCTTAGCATATTAACAAGACCCTGCCTGAAAATTTAAAACATAAGGACTGGAGATGTAGTTCATTGATTAAGTGGCCCTGAGTTAATTCCCGATACCAAAAAAGAAAGAAAAAAAAAAGTTGAATAGAGAGCCTGTACTTCCACTCATTTTTAATTTTTTTTTAGTTGTAGCTGGACATAGTACCTTTATTTTATTTATTTATTTTTATGTGGTGCTGAGGAACAAACCCAGCATCTTGTACATGCTAGGTGAATGCTCTACCGCTGAGCCACAACCCCAACCCCTCCATTCCTTTTTTTTTTTTAATAGTTTTTAATCATGGTGAACACAACGTTATACAAGGATACAAGGAGACGTTATTCAGCCAACAACAAAGAAATCTGTCTTTACAGACAATTATTAGCCCTGCAAGTTCAAGGCCTCAAAAAATTGGGTTAAGACTCAGAATTGTTCCTCTCCACGAAATCTTTAGTAAAAGGTGAAAGATTTATACGATCTGAAGAGAAACCAGAGTATTATTCCTTTTTTTAAAAAAAAAAAAAATTTTTAGTTGTCGATGTATCTCTATCTATTTATTTATTTATATGCTGTGCTGAGAATTGAACCTAGTGCCTCACACATGATAGGCAGGCGGTCTGTCAAAGAACTACTACCCCAGCCCTGCACTTCCATTCTTTAAGTTATGTGAGGACACAGCATTCCTTTCCTCCTGAGGATGTAGCAACAGAGTACCTCTCAGAAGCAGAGAGCAGCCTCTGTTAGATACAAATCCTGACATTGCCTTAATCTTAGACTTCCCATTATCCAGAAATGTGAGAAGTAAATTTCTGTTGTTTATCAATTACCCAGTCTATGGTATTTTGTAATATGAGCATAAATATATTAGTACATATACCATATGAACTGAGTGTATTTTTATTAGTACTTTACACTATGAATGTGAGTTAAATATCAGAAATCTTTTGATATAGTTTTTTTCCCCCCTAATTTTGAACCTGCCCTCCACAAGTAGGCTTTACACTGAACTAAATCCTCAGGCCCCTCCCCTCCCTTCACTTTTTTTTGAGACAAGGCCTTGGTAAGTTTCTGCGGCGGGCCTAATACTTGGTGTTTTCCTGCCTTAGCTTCCCCAGTTGCCTCACTGCACCTGGCCTGATTCTGAATTTTTAAGAAGAGTATTTGGCCTTTTTAAAATTTTTCATTTTTTGATATCTGGAATTGAATCCAGGGGTGCTTAAATACTGAGCCACATCCCCAGCCTCTTTTTTTTTCTTTTTAATTTTGAGACAAGGTCTTGCTAATTTGTTGAGGTTGGCTCTGAATTTGTAATCCTCCTGCCTCAGCTTCTCTAGCCACTGAGATTATAGGCCTGCACCACCATGCCCAACTAGCATTTGCCTTTTCAAATGAGCATATTTATCGATTTAAAACTGATGCTAATTAAAAATGTGAACTTGTATTGAAGCTTTTTGAGGAAAAAAAATAAGGCTGGAGGATATCACCCTAGACCAAGGGGTTAATGTCTCACCTAAGATGGCTTGCTTTCTTCCTTGAATGTATATTCCTTGCTTCACGTCCAAAGCCTTCATCTCTCTGAGTCTGTTCAATTTCTTCATAGAAAAGCATTCTGGTCTTCTTACTGGAGGTCTAAATCTGGTTGCTTTATTCTTTTTTAAAAAGTGGTACTGGGAATTGAACCCAGAGCCTTGTACGTACATCTCCAGCTCTTTTTAAAATTTTTATTTTGAGGAAAGGTTTTGCTAAGTTGTCCAGGATGGCCTCAAACTTTCCATCATCTTTCCTCAGCCTCTTTAAGTAGTTGGATTATAGGTATGTGCCAACTTGCCTGGCATGTTAGCTTTATTCTTAAAGTTGGCTGGAGAAAAATGCTGGAGGTACCATAATGTAGTGTTCCATCTGATACTTCCCCTTTAGTTTCTTACTTCAGTACTGCTTCCCTTTAATTTCTTCTGAGAGTAAACCTCTAATGTACTGTAGGAATTTTACATTGTGTAGGTGAAATGGTAGTCAGTTCCCTGACTTTTAACTCTGGGCCTTATCTGTGTCCTCAGTTGTACTTGGCACCTTTATGAGCTGAAACTTAGGGCTTATTAATACAGATGGACTAACCTTGCTTATCATCTTAAAGCCTCTTCATGTTGCACTTGAGATTTTAGTTTCTTCAGCTTTTCTATGTTACTGTTCACCAAATGGTTCTCTTTTTTTCTACCTAATTTATGGAAACCTGTTGACTTTTAGTTTTTGAGACATGGTCTTGCTATATTGCCCAGTCAATCTACTAACTCCTGGCTCAACTCCTCTTTCCTCAACCTCCAGAGTAGCTGGGATTACAGGTACATACTGTTGTGCTCAGCTATTATTGTGTCTCATCATCCTGTATATGGGGACACCTATAAAAAAACAAATTGAATAACAACTATACTACTTAATGGTCATTTTGAAGTAAATATTAGATTTTTAGAGTTTTATTCTTTTGAGGAAAGTAATAGGTGAATGATTAGATCATTTAAAAAAGTATATAAATAAAAAATACATATATATATAAAAGATATATAAACTGATTTTCAACCTATTTCAATGCACCCGGGTCAATGTCTTTAAAATATTCATAAAATTGAATGTTTAATATTTAATGGATTAATGCTTACATTAATAATCTTTTGATCCGATGTTCACCAAATTTTTGGTACTTTTGTTATCATTTTAACAATGTTAAATGGAAAGTAGAGTAGATGGGCTTTCTGCCATATTTAAGTAGAAGTCTAAGGGTGTATGTGTATATTTTACTATTATATGTATATATTTACTGTTATTATATATATAGTAGCAGGAAATATGTAACTACAGACTTAAAACTTGAGGTAATTTGGATTTAATTATCATTTAATTATCATTTGTACTCTTTTTACAACAGAGAAAATAGGCTCAGAGAAGTTAAATGTTTTCCCTGTGATTAGTTAGCATTTCAAAACTCAGATGGAAACTATATCTCTTGACTCACTGCCTTTCTTTTTAACTACATTAGTAAATCATTGCTACTTAAACAGTATTGTACAATTATTATTATTATTATTATTATTATTATTATTATTATTATTATTTACATACTAGATTTTGGAATTCAAAACGAGTAAGTTTGTTAGAGCAGTTACTGGATAAATAAATTTTTATCTTACCTTTCTTTAGTTTAAATCTTCTGAAGATTGCTGGTCTCATCCTTTAAGTATTCTTTAACAATTTATATGATTTATGTGATGATCTTATCTGTTAAATGTTTAAAGTTAATCTTAAATTTTTAAAGAGCAGTTTTTAAAAACAGTAGCTGTCACATAGAAATGACCTTTGCAGATTAAACTAGTGAACCACAGAGGATTGAAAGTAAAGAAAGCCCATGGAGAATCCATCTGAGAACATTTTAAGAGTAAAGTAAAATATAAGAATGTAATAATTTTCAGATAATACCTACCATTTATTGAATATGGTTTTCTTATGTTTGTTTTTGGCAGTACTGGGGAGCTCTTCCACTGAGATACATCCCTAGTACTTTTTATTTACTTTTTGAGACAGTCTTAGTAAATTTCTGAGATTGGCCTTGAACTTTGGTTCTCCTGCCTCAGCTTCCCAAGTTGCTGGGATTACAACTTGGGAAAACCATGCTTGTTTGAACATGTTTCAGATGTATATGGTATTAGTTTAGATCTCATTAGAATTCTATAAGTTACGTATCCTCAGAATAACTTGAGCTGTAGAGATTTGTACATGAGTACAGAATACATCATTAATAGTACAGGGCTTTGAACTATAGATTTTAATTATAAAAACTGGTCAGGGAATGTAGCTGAGAGGCAGAGCACATGCTTAGCATGCGTGAAGCTCTGTGTTCATTCCCCAGCACATATAAACCAAATAACAATTGTAAAACCTGTATTCTTTATTTCCTGTTATAATATTATGGAAGTATTAGTTTGAAATTGAAAAATTCAATTATATGTTTAGATTTTTGACATAAAAGTTTATAAATTTAGTGAAATTGTATTTTCATCCAAGTAGAGGTATAGTTGAGACAGATATTTTGAGTCTTCCTCCCTCAGCTTCCTGAGTAGCTGGGATTATAGGCATATATAAGCATGCCCGGTCCAGCTATTCCAGGTATTTAGAAAATAATGTTGTTGCTATTGTGAGTAGGATAGTTTTTCAGTATTATTTTCTAGATTATTCTTTTATTGTAAATGCTGCTAACTTTTGAATATTGTGTTTTGTTTGGCTACTTGTGCCCTACATTAAAAGATAGTCTTGGGTTTTTTTTTTTTTTTCCTTCTCAGAATTCTAAATTTTTAGAATTTAAACTCAAGTGATATTTGACTTTGAATCTTTCTGTTATTTCTCATTAAATGATTGGTCCTGAGTTGTTCTGGGGCTGGGGCTTCTTTAAAGGTCTAATTTATGTGTACCAAATAAACAGAATCATTTATGAAGCTTTAATTTTGATCAGATGGTATTCCTTGTGGAGTCTTAAATGTTCAGGCCTGACTTTGGGTATTACAAAAGCTTATCTAAACATGGATTCATTTTTAACAGTTTATTTCAGCTTAGTAGAAACCTTTGTGGTTAGTATTTAGCTTGATATTGGGAATACAATTAATACAATTTCTTTTAAACAGTTATTAACTGCCCCCCCCCTTTAGTTGTAGATGGACACAATATCTTTATTTATTTATTTTTATGTGGTGCTGAGGATTGAATCCAGTGCCTCATGCAGGCTAGGCAAGCATTTTACCACTGAACCACAACCCCCAGCCCCTGGAAATATAATTTCTTTGTGAGTAAAATAGGAATATTAGATATTAGAGATGTGAGGATTGAATGAAATAATTTGTATATTTGGCATAGTTAATATTATTTATTACTGATGAGCTGGAAATATTTCATGTCCCTCATGAAGTATATAGTGAGTTTATATGATAAGAGTTGTCATTTACGTATCATACAAATATCACATTTATATATCATAATATATATTTATATATCAAATGCAATAGAGATATCTAGTAAACTAAAGCCTAAAATTGTTCATTGTATTTAACAATGGAATGTGAGGGGTGACCTCAGTTGTGTAAATCACAGTGGCATGATAGGAGAGAAGCTAGAGTCAGATGTACAGGCTAGTCTTAAACCAAGTGATCCTCCCTTCTCAGTAGCTATGTCTACAGGTGTTCATCACCATAACCTGCTTAGTACCACATTTAAAATTTTTCTTATTGGGCTGGGGATGTGGCTCAAGCGGTAGTGCGCTCGCCTGGCATGCGTGCAGCCTGGGTTCGATCCTCAGCACCACATACAAACAAAGATGTTGTGTCCGCTGAAAACTAAAAAAATAAATATTAAAAAATTCTCTCTTCTCTTCTATTCTCTTCTCTTCTCCTCTTCTCTTTTCTCTCTCTCTCTCTCTCTTTAAAAAAAATTAAAAAAATTTTTTTCTTATAATGAAAATATGTGATTAGTCTTTTTGAATAATTATCATTTTTTAAAAAAATTAAAGTATAAACAAAAATGTATGAGTACAATGTAATTCTGTTTATATATTTAGGCTTAAATCTAGTTTAACTCCTTTTTCTTTAGCTTTCACTGAGTTTTAATCCCAATCTGTTGGGTTAATGAGAATTTAAAATATTATTTTCATAAACCTTGTAACTTTTTGCTATTATTTTCATTCTAACCCTGTTATTTACTCTTAATCTGTTTCTTTATAAGCCTCTTAAACTTCATTTCAGCTTTGGTTTGAACATTGTTGTTGTGATTAACACTTTTGGTCCCTATTTTCTTCTTTTGTAATATTTTCAAAATTATTTATTTATTATTTTTGGTACAGGGGATTGAACCCAGGGGTGCTTAACCTCTGAGCTACATTCCCAGTCCCTTCCCTGCACCCCTTCCCCCCACTTTGTTTTTTGAAACTTAGCAAAAACCCCTTTGCTAAATTGGTGATCCTCCTGCCTTGCTTGGCCTCTCAAGTCAGTAGGATTACAGGCTTGCACTAGCACTCCTGGCCTTTGTTGTTGGTTTTTTTTTTTAATTTTTTTTTGGTTGTTGTTGTAGATGGACACAATATCTTTATTTATTTTTGTGTGGTGCTGAGGATTGAATCCTGTGCCTCACATATGCAAGGCAAGCACTCTACCACTGAACTTCAACCCCACCCACTTTGTATTTTAATCAAGCTTTACTTTTAGTTGGGAATACTAACTTGACCTTATAAGTTGTTTAAAATTATGCCCAACTTATGACCAGGTGCAATGGTGCATGCCTTTAATCCTAGTGGTTTGGGAGGCTGAGACAGGAGGATTGGGAGTTCAAAGCCAGCCTCAGCAACCTCAAGGCATTAAGCAACTCAGTGAGACTCTGTCTCTAAATATAAAATAGGGCTAGGAATGTGGCTCAGTGGTTGAGTACCCCTGAGTTCAATTTCTGGTTGTCCCTGCCTCCCAAAATCATTCCTCACCCGCCTCTACTTTCTACCTGATTGGTTCTGAACACATACGAGCATTTCTTTGGTACTGCAGTTTGAACCCAGGGGCACTTTGTCACTGAACTACATCTCCAGCCCTTTTTATTTATTATTTTGAGATGGATTCTCACTAAGTTGATGAAGGTCTCCCTGGTTGCTGAGGCTGGCTTCAAACTTGCAATCCTCCTGCCTTAGGTACCCCTATTCCTATTCCTTGTGATCAAAGACTTGTATCACTACTTTTTAAATTTTTCTTCAGTTCTACTTTTTCTGGATAAATAGTACTCATTGTACATAAGATAGTCTTCAGTATCAGTTTTATATCTATTTTACAGGTGTAATTGTTGAAATCTGTTCACATTACTAATTGGATTGTAATAGTTTTCAGCATTGTCATTCAATTATTTAAACTACATCATCAAATGATCTGCCATCAAAAATTATCTCTCAGATGATTATTTGACTAGGTTCTTCTGTTTTATTGGAAGAAATCAATTAGAAACCTCCTGCCATGCTGGTTATTAGAATCATTAGAGACACACAGTCTGAGACATGTACCATATTGTTATTTTTCGCACTACTGAGGATTGAACCCAGGGACCCTCTACCACTGTGGTACATCCCTAGTCCATTTATTTATTTATTGATTGATTGATTGATTGATTGAGACGTGGTAGAGCACTTGCCTAGCATGTGTGAGGCACTGAGTTTGATTCTCAGCACCACATATCAATAAAAATGAATAAAAAAATAAAGCTCCATCAACATCTTTAAAAAATATTAAAAAAAACCCAGAAACCTTACTCCATAGTTGGTTTGTGGTACTTTAAATATCTCCCCCCAACCCCCCTGCCCTGTGTGCACATGTGTGCACCTGTGTATTATACTGGGGATTTAACACAAGGCCTTCAGCATGCTACGTCCTATAACTGGGGATTACTCTTTTTTTTTAAATTGTTGTTGTTTGGTGCTGGGGATTGAAGTGAGGATCTTGTACATGCTAGGCAGGTGCTCTAGCACTGGGCTGTACTCCTAATTAAAGAATACTTTGCAGACAAAATACAATGGATCGTTTCTTTTTCTTTCTTTCTTTTTTAACACCTCAGAGCTTTTTATACCCCAGGCAGTGCAGTACAGTTTGATTCAGGAGTTTGATGGATTAGGTATGCCATTCTTTAATCTGGATAAAGATATTTATGAAATGGGAGGCAGGAAAGGAAAATTAATGTGACCTTTCTACTTGGAGCCCAGATATACTGTCATGAAGGTTAGCAGTTTAAAAAAAAAAGGCCTGAGTACAAATAGAAACTGAGGACCTGGGTTCCTTGTTGTTTATTTCTGAGTATTTTTCAGGAAATGTTTACCCATAGCAGTACAAAGATTATGGTACTGTGGCAGATCCTAATCTAATAGTTATGACAACCTCTATTTTTTGGACAGGGAAACTGAGAGGTGAGGTACTTGTCAGCATTAGGAAGCTAGTAAATGGTTTAGTAAAAAACTACCCCCAATTTTTTTTGTCCTCTATCATATTATTTGCTACATAGCCTGGTACACAGTAGATGTTTACTGTATATTTAATGAATGGATAGCTGTATAGATTGTTTTGTGAACTATTTAAGTGGTTAACAATGTAATAGTTAAATTTTGAACATGAGAGTAATATTTCATATGATTCATTCTGGAGGAATACTGAAGATATTTTATGTTTCAAAGCTTGGTCATGTTGATCTCCCTTCAGTTCCTGAGGTGATGCCAGAGGAAGTGACAAATAGCACAGTGAAGAGCCATCTGCTTGGGCATTCTTGGTGTTTTATTCATTGGCTTGGCGAACTATAACGGTATGGTAATGATTATTTGATGTAGTGGTCAACTGATGGTTGTGTTGATACTATAATCATATGTCTACTGAGTCAAATGTAATTCTGTTTATATGACCAGTATACTTCTGTTTCTGTGTTATAGGTATTCTCTGAAAGCAAATGACCAAATCTTGGCTGAAGAAAAGCACAAGGAACTGTAAGTTTATTAAACCCTAGGTTACATATACTTCACCCCGTGAAGCAGATGTGTGTAAATGGTCAGATTGATTGATTTTTTTAATTTATTTTGCTGTATTGGGGATTGAAGCCAGGTGCAAAGTTCTACCATTGATATACCACAGGCCTTTTTATATTTTATTTTGAGATAGTCTAAGTTGCTTAGACTGGCCTCTAATTTGCCATATTCCTGTCTCAGCTTCCTGAATAGCTGGAATCACCATGCCTGGCATTTTACTTTTGAAAAATAGCTGCCTATAGGATTCTGGGATATTTTTTTTTCTTTGCCCTAAGATTATATTTAAAAGATTATCATCTCACAGTAAGTATGAGGATTTTAGTTAAAAATAAACCTGGTTTGGGTTGAGTATGGAGATGAATGCCTGTAAATCCCAGTGACATGGAAGGCTGAGGTAGGAGGACTGCAAATTTGAGGCCAGGCTTAACAATTTAGCAAGGCATTAATCAATGTTTTTTTTTAAACTGAGAGTTAAATCCAGGCATACTTTCCACTGACCTATATCCCCAGCCATTTTTATTTGTTATTTAGAGACAGAGACTCTTTAAATTGCTGAAGCTGATTTTGAACTTGGGACCCTCCTGCCTCAGACTCCTGAGTAACTGAGATTACAGGTGTGCATGCCCAGCCCATTGGTTATTTTTTGTATAGGTCTACTAGTAGAGTTCTTTTAGTTTGGGAATTTAGTTGTTAGTTTCCTTTGGTTCTTGTAAATGATGACCAATATTAAAAGTTCAGAAATCTGCTTTTCAAGAATATATATTACTGGGCTGGGAATGTGGCTCAAGCGGTAGCGCGATCGCCTGGCATGCGTGCGGCCCGGGTTCGATCCTCAGCACCACATACAAACAAAGATGTTGTGTCCGCCGAAAATTAAAAAATAAATATTAAAAAATTCTTAAAAAAAAAGAATATATATTACTTAATTTATACTCCATTTCATGTGTTAATTTATTTAATATTTTTTAGTAGTGTAAGGTATAGTTCATCACTATGGTTAGAACTTAGCCAACTGTTTTTTTTTCTTGCATTTGAATATCAAAAAGATTTTTTAAATTTAAATTTATTTTTTAACTCATATATAAAACATTATGAAAATTTAAACATACAGTATTCGCCCATATGCTCCCCACCTAAATTTTTTTTCTGCTTTATACACAGAAATGATTTCTTTTACTTGTTAGTCACTTGCAACATTAACCTGAAAATAACATTTCTTACACCACCTAGATTTTATCATTAACATTTTATTGTACTTTATCACTTGCATGTTCATTCTCGTAACCATGCATTAATTCATTCATTTTTTTGGGGATGCATTTTATTATAAGATACCAGTGTGCTTTCCCCTAAATATCCCCCCACCTGAAATCTTCCAACACATATCAACATTAGCTAGAGTTTAATATATATTTTTAGTGGTAATGGGGATCGAATCTAGGGACACTCATTACTGAGCTACATCCTCAGCTGTTTTTTTTTTTTTTTGAAACAATCTCACTTAGTCACTGAGTTGCTGAGGCTGACTTTAAACTTGCCATCCTTCTGCCTCAGCCTCCTGAGTCACTGGGATTATAGGCATGTGCCACTCTAGCTGGTCTTTTTAAGTTTTGCCTGTTGTAGGATTTCTTAGTTATTTAACGGGGTGCTGAGGATCGAACCCTACTACTATTGAGCCACAACTCCAACCCCTAGAATTTCTTATAAGTGGAATCATATACGTCCTGTTTGATAAGGCCTCTTTCATTGTAATTTTGAGATTCATCAGTGTTATTGCATATATTAGTTAATTCCATTTTTAATCAGTGATTGATGTTTCATTGTTCATTCTTTTATTACTAGTATTGTCACTTGATTTATTTTGCATTAGTTGATAATGTTAGTTCTTTTGGCTGCTAGTTCTCTGTCTTGTAGTTTCTGACCTCTGTACTAAAATTACTTAAGAGTTGAATATGCTATTGTAAGAATAGAATACTAATTAAAATAAATTTACCAGCTGCTTTTTATGAAAACTGTTCTTAAATAAGCTCATTTGTGACTTTATAATTAAAATAACCAAAATCTCACAGAGAAATGTTTGAGAAGATGAAAATGCTAATAAGCCTGATTCAATCATTAGATATCATATACATGTATCAGATTATCAAATTGTGCCATGTAAATGTGTGCAAATGTTATATGTTAGTTAATAGCCAATACTCTTTGTGCTCAAGATAGAGTCTTTTAAAAGTACAAGAGATATAGATATAAAACAAAATTTAATTATAAAATCGGTAATTTCATGCACTATTTTCATAAAACATTGCTTCTTCTAATCTGTTCAAGGCAGTCTTAATTCATCATATTTTATCATATTGACCCAGTTCCCAAAATATGTCTTCTAAATCCCAATGATTTAGAAGACTAAGGCAAGGGGATCAAAGATCAAGGCCAGCCTCAGCAATTTAGGTAGACCCTGTCTCAAAATAAAAATAAGAAGGGCTGGGGATCTTGCTCAGTGGTAGAGCACTTCTGGATTTAACCTCCAGTACCACAATAAAATAAAATAAAAACAAAAACAAACAAACAAAAAACCCATCACCACCTCTGACCAGAAAACTACAATAAATTGATTGTTTAATTATCTTGATATTTCTTTACATGCAGTAACTATGATTTCACTAAAAACATCCTTAGTTGAGGCTGGGGTTATAGCTCAGTGGTACAGCACTTGCCTAGTACATGTAAGGCCCTGGGTTCGATCCTCAGCACCATACAAAGATAAATAAATAAATAAGATAAAGTTATTGTATCCATCTACAGCTACCAAAAAAAAAATATTAAGAAAAAATTCTTAGTTCCCGAAATCTGATGATTCAGATTCCATATATGCTTAGTCACTCAGGCTTCACAAATATACATGTTCCTCTGGGGAAGACTGACTGGCATCAAAGAGGATTGGTATTTGTTTCTCAAAGAAAAATGTTTTTTCTCACTTTTCTATTTTTCATTCTTCATGTGGAAGACTCTTGAGGATGATTTTAAGAAGGAAAAATGGAGCAATTGAAGTGGTGATGTGATTAAAACTGAGTATTATATTTTGCTCTATGCATGATCGTATACTGAACTGGTTAATTGGTCTTCTATAGATTTTTTTTTAAACTATCAGAATTTTAGTTTTATAAGTGGAGTAGATTAAACTAAATTGGAGAAAATCATTGTTTTGTTCAATAAATATTTTTCCCTTGTCAGCCAATGTATCACATAGTATTTAAAGAAAAGGTACTGTATAGCTTTTTATGTGTTAATCATACCTCAATAAAGTGGTTTAAAAAAGATACTTTAGGGCTGGGGTTGTAGCTTAGTGATAGAGCACTTATCTTGCACTTTTGCGGCACTGGGTTTGATTCTTTTTTTTTTTTTTAAAGAGAGAGAGAGAATTTTTTTTTAATATTTATTTTTTAGTTCTCAGCGGACACAACATCTTTGTTGGTATGTGGTGCTGAGGATCGAACCCGGGCCGCATGCATGCCAGGTGATCGCGCTACCGCTTGAGCCACATCCCCAGCCCTGGGTTTGATTCTTAACACTACATAAAAATAAATAATACAAAGAAAAAAAAGAATTAAAACTTCTTAAAAAAAGATACTTTATTTTAAATGAAGACTTAGTTCAATCCCCAAAACAAATACAAGGGATTAATATTCACTGAAAGGTTCAGTAACTGATTATAATGAACCCAATAGCTGGTTAAATTAATTTCATAGTATTTTATTGTGATTTTAGAAATCACCTCAGACCTGTAGCCAATTTTGAGTGAGTTTAGAAAAATCATACAAGTATTATATATGCCTGACTTCCAAATACAAAATACTTAAATTTATTTCTACAAGAGGATATAATACAAAGCTTTTTGGCTATCTTGATACAAAAGGCTTTAATACTTATGAAACAAGTCAAATTTATACTTATTACATTCATTAATTACATCATATATTTTATGACCACATATAATGTGAAATAATATTGAACTTTTTTTCCTTTGTGATTTCTTTGAATAGTCATGTTCAGAATCCTCATTATTGGCATCTTTGTCACTACTGGAGCAATCAGCCTTCCATCTTAGTTTTTTATTATGTGTATGACACTTTGGCAGATTTTTCCTAAGCTAAAAATGCTTCTTATATAATAAGTTATCTAGGGCTGAGGCTGTGGCTCAGCGGTAGAGTACTTGCCTAGCACGTGCAGCGCCCTGGGTTTAATCCTCAGCATCATGTAAAAATAAATAAACAAAATAAAGGTATTTGTTCATCTACAAATAAAAAAAATTGAAAAAAGAAGTTACCTATCTATTTATTGTGCTAGAGACTCTCACAATTTAGCCAAATGCTCTAGAGACTCTCAATTTAGCCGAATGCTCCATCCCCTGAAACATTTTTTAGTTTTTTTTTAATACAATCATATTTTTGGTAAGACAACTGTTTAGTATATTGCTTTTTAAATTCAACTTTAAAAAGCTTTTTGTGGTAAATTCATTGTTTGTGCTTAGGAAGGTGCTCTTCCGGGAATAAGTACTAAATCTATTTTAGGTTTCTTTCCTTTTAATTTTTTTTGTAGGGGCTACTGGGGATTCAAATTAGAGGTACTCGACTACTGAGCCACATCCCCAGCCCTATTTTGTATTTTATTTAGAGACAGGGCCGCATTGAGTTGCTTAGTGCCTCACTTTGGCTGAGGCTGGCTTTGGACTTGGGATCTTCCTGTCTCGGTCTCCTGAGTGTGGTTGGGATTACAGGCTTGTGCCATCTTGCCCTGCTCCTTTTTTTTTTTTAATAGCTACCATTAGTTGACTTCTAAGTATGTCAAACTAACATTGAATGAAGTAATTTCATCTTTATACATATTCTACCAATGATTCTTAACAAGTGAGGACCAAAAAGAATTATATTCTAGAAACTGTGAAGCTATTCCCAGAAGGATTACTGAATAAACTAAAAGTGTCTAATTAAAGAAATCATTTGCTTATTGGAGAATAGCAAAGCACTAATCTAAACAAATCCAAAATGATACTTGAGAGACAGCTTCTTCAACTACAAGCCAGTTTAAGAGGCTACATGGATTTATATCTTTATGTTTTCTTTCCATTGTGTGCCTAGTACATGCTGATAACAGTGTGTGTTTAAGCCCAGGATTATTTGGAAGATATAGTTATTATTTTTAGATAAATTAGAAGTACATCTGGGAAACATTTTATCTTTTTCTTTGTTTTTTTTTTTAATTGAACTTTGTACAATAAAATTATTTGTAGTTTGATTCTGCTCTATTTTTTTCACCTTTGAAAGCTTGATATAGAACTTAGCAAACTAAATAACACTGCCTTATTTCTGATTTTGTTTTCATGCCTTTCCATTACATGTATTACATCACATTGCATTGTCACTGAGAGTGATTAACCTGTTAAGTTTTTTTGTTGTTGTTTTTTGCTTTTTTTTTTTTTTTGATTAGAGGTAGTGAAAGATAGATACAAGGTTCGGGCAGAATCCCAAGTTGTCCTTACTTATTCCCACTTCATCTCACCGTTCTGACTACTAGAACAAAGGCTCTTACCACTGAAAACTTAGAGGTGGTAGCTGTCCATTGCTGATAACATACAGACCCCTTCATAGTTCCACTATAACCAGTTATACATGCCTGTCTGGTTCTGGAAAGGTCAAACTCATTAACCTATTATGGGATTACTTAGTGACTTTCTGTTTGTTTTTGGACCATTAACTTCCCTATTTTTCCTCAGAATTGAATAAGGCTTAATTTCTATAATAAATTCCTTATTTCTCAATACTCATTGAGTCCTGATTCACCAAGGTTTTAGCCTGTGGCAAAATCGTCTCGATGGAGTACATACTCAACCCATACAAAATTTTTCATACTGCCCCAATTATAAGGTACCTACAGGTACCAGCTGTGTAGAATTAATTTTGCATGAACATTTTGCTATTATTTGTAATTTGCATTTCCCTTTGAATAGAATGCTATCTGGAAAAAGGAATCTTTTCCTGAGGGATGAAATATAGTATTCATCAGTAACAACATCAGTGAGAAAATGGTGAAACAGTCTTTCTTCACCCTCTCCCCCCAAAAAAGAAATGACTGTTTTTTAAAAAAACTCAGCTTCTAATGATACTCACAATGGACAAGTGCTGTGAATATTCCAGTGAAGCTTAATTGAAACCTATCTATTCAATACTAAAGTATCTAAAGAAGCCCTCATTGTGCATGTCCTAATAGGAACTTTGCTTATGTTTCTCTCAAAAGAAATTAAAAGATTTTTGAACTCTGTATTTTTGACACTGAAGCTGAGTTTATAGGCTAGTTTTATTCTTCAAAGGATCAAGAGATTATTTCATCTAAAAGGACATCTTTGTAAGAAATCTAAGAAAAACCCTACAACTTATCAAAGTAATAAATGAATTTATATGATGTACTGTTTTGAAATAGAAATACTACCACATACCATTTTGTCTTGTGTTTTGAGTTTGCTAATCATTAGGGTAAATCCTTAGAGAATATTCTGAGCTTATTGTTGATGAGTGGAAATTTGATATTTTCAAAAGACTAGGTCTTTTCTTCAAGTTTGGTCCATTATGACTTTATTCTTTGTTATGCTAGCTCCCTCTGTAGAACTTAATTAAGATTGCAACTTCATTTTTCTTTTTTTTTTAAGAGAGAGAGAGAGAGAATTTTTAATATTTATTTTTTAGTTCTCAGCGGACACAACATCTTTGTTGGTATGTGGTGCTGAGGATCGAACCCGGGCCGCACGCATGCCAGGCGAGCGCGCTACCGCTTGAGCCACATCCCCAGCCCCTCAAAACAAATCTTAAGGGCAGAAATGAGAGAAGAAAAATATTTTGGATGTTTTGTTGGCTCCTGTATTATCAAATTTGAATTTATCATTCTTTTGATATTTTTCAGATTTTTCCCATTGTTGACTTGGGTGGGAAAATGTTCAGTAACATTTTTTTTTCTTTCTTCATTCTGGGTGTGAAGGAGAAAACAAACTTTTTGCGTGGTAGAAAGAGCAAAGGGGAAAAGAAGTACCAGGATACTCAAATTTAACAAAGAAACGTGGAAAAAAATGCTTCACATATACATTTGTAGGAAAATCCTCTGTTATAAAATCCTAACCACCAATTTCCCTGCATGGAAGTATGGATAATTCTTTCATCACTGCTTTTTCTCCTTTTTCACCTAAGCCATTTTATTTATTTATTTATTTATTTTTAAAATATTTATTTTTTAGTTGTAGTTGATTTTATGTGTTTTTATGTGGTGCTGAGGATTGAACCCAGGACCTCGCATGTGCTAGGCAAGTGCTCTACTGCTGAGCCATAACCCCAGCCCCAACAATTTTATATTAAGTAATAAATTGTACAATTAGCTGTTCAAAAATAATTTCCCTACTGTAATGTAAGTGTGAAGGCACAGAATATGATTGACTTACAATATGGATTTTAGAAAAATAAGCAAACCGTAGAAATATGTCAACTGTAGAAATGTCAACCATAGAAATATAACAGGAAAGAACTAAAGTATAATATGTTATTTTTATTTCGTACAAATTTAATTATATTATCTTCTAAGTAGTTTGAAGGATGTTGTTAGATAAATGCCTGCTCTATCTATCTATCTATCTATCTATCTATTTATTTTTTGCATTGCTGGGCTCGGACCCAGGGCTTGGTGCAAGCACTCTACCACTGAGCTATATCCCCATCCCTTGAGTAGGCTTTTACTTATTTTTATTTGTTTGCAGTGATAGGGATTGAACCCAGGGGTACTCTGCCAATGAACTTCGTCTCTAGTCCCTCTGTTTTTATTTTGAGACAGGGTCTTGCCAAGTTACTGAAGGTGCCCTCAAACTTGAAATCCTCCTGTCTCAGCCTCCCAAGTTGCTGGATAATAGGCGTGCACCACTGTGCCTGAGTAGGCTTTTAAACAATATTGTAGGATACTTACCTTTGAACCCTTTGTTAATACTAAACATGTTTATTATTCTGTTAAATTATAACACAGTTTATATAAACACAGATCTTCATATATAGTGGCACAAAGGAATTCAAGGATTCAAGAATGGTAGAGTGTGCTTGCATGGGCAAGTCCCTGTCACCAGCTTTTTTCTACTTAGCCAGTAAAATCTAATTGCTTGTGGTTGTCTCTGTGTCTTTGCATGTGCTGTTCTACCCTTCCCCAATCTCATATGCTTGATAACTTCAAAATTCAGCTGCTTCCTTCAGAAAACTTCCTCTTCAACCCTAGTAAGTTTGCTTCTCTGTACTCTAATTTATTTGTCTGTCTCCCTTATGAGATTGAGCATCTTGAGACTTGTGACTGTTTTATATTCAGTTCTGCTGTGTGTACTACATAAGTCTGCATTAAATGTGTTCAATGTCTGTGAGTTATAGAATAAGTATTACTTAAATATCAAATTAAAATTTACATGATGCTTTATCATCATTTGATGGAAATTTAGGAAAATGAAATTAGTTTTCAAAGCATAATACAAGAGAGATTATTTTATTTCCTATATATCTGTATATATGTGTAGATGGATTTTGAGACAATTTAAATGATTTTGATTTCTTTGTGTTGAATGTTCTAGAAAATATAAAGATTTTGATGCATAATTGAATTCTTTTTTCCATATTTTTATTGGTGCATTGTATCATGGTAGGATTTGTTGTTATATCTTTGTGCATGCATATAAAATAATAATACAATTTGGTCAATATAATTCCCTAGTATTTCTGCCTTCACCCATCCACTTCCTGTACTATACTCATCTCTGTTTGATTTTAATGAGACTCCCCCATCACATCTTTCTTTTCCTATTTCCTCTCTAACTTCCACAGATAAGAGAAAACATATGACCTTTGACCTTCTGAGTTTGGCTTATTTTGCTTAATGTAATATTCTCAAGTTTCATTCATTTTCCTGCAAATGACATAATTTCACTTTTCCTTATGGCTGAATAAAACTCCATTGTGTATATACACATTTTTTTTTCCATTCATCTGTAGCTGGATACATAGGCTTGTTCCATAGTTTGTTGTGAATTGTGCTGCTGCTATAAATATGGGTATGCATTATTGTTCTATTATGATGACTTTAATTCCTCAGGACAAATACTGAGTCATGGTATAGCCAGGTCATATGATGGTTCCATTTTCCATTCTAGTTTTTTGAGGAAACTTCATACTGATTTCCTTAGTGGTTATATTAATTTACAGTCTTGCTAGCAGTGTAAAAGTGTTCCTTTTGTTCCACATCCTCTCTAGCATTTATTATACATAATTTAATAATTGAAAAGTAAATTTATACAGCATAATTTGACTCCCTTTCTTCTTCTTTCTCTACTGTCTTTCTTTTTTCTTTTTTTTTTTTGGTGGGGGGGCCAGTGCTGGGGCTGGAACTCAGGCAAGTGCTCTACTAATGAGCCACATCCCTCCCTTCATTCTTTTTTTTTTTAATGTGACCATGCTTTCTAATTATATATATATATATATATATATATATATATATATATATATATATATACATACATGAAATATAATTTACTCTAATTAGGACCCCATTTTTGTGGTTGAACATGATACAGAGTTTCACTGTTGATGTATTCATATATATGAACATAGGAAAGTTATGGTCCTCCCTTTATTCTAAGGCTAACCTCACTTCTTTTCCTTATTTGTTGTTACTTATATGTTTTATGTGGACGGAGCTGGATGTTGGTTAAGGTTGTAAAAGTAAATTTATTTAGGAACTACTGCAATAAGGGAAAAGATAACTAGCACAAAACTGGGTTCAGTTCTGAATATAGTAGGGACGAGTAGGAACTTACAGCCAAGGAGTGGGGTGGCAGTGGAAAATTATTAAGAGAAAGTATTAGGAGTACATTGGGATTTGGGCCAAATGGACTTGACAGACTTCCTACAGAAGGTAGGCTAGTATGATCAGTATTACCTAGGAAGGGTTGGGTATGAGAAAATGGGATCAGATAATGAGGTGGGAGATTCTCTCCACACTGACTTATCAACTACAAGTGGGCTTTTGAGGATAGGCTGAAGGATAAGTTCTAGTTGAAGAAGGGCCCAGAGGATCCTATCTAGAGTTCTAAGTAGTTCTAAATAAAGCACAGAGCAGAGGTTCTCAGTGTGGTCCTTGGACTGACAGTATCAACATTAACTGGAACTTGTTAGAAATGTATGCAAATTATTCAGCCCCTAAACCTCATCTGAAACTCTGTGTGGGGATCCAGTAATCTGCTTTTCTGCAATGACTCTGATGCATGCTAAAGTTTGAGAATTCATAGATGGCAAAATGAGAACATTAATATAATGATCATGTACCGTATTCCAAAGTCAAATGTAAAAAATTTAAACTATCCCATACATAATATTCATTTGGGTAACCTTCTCAACAAAGTAACATCTATACCTTGTAAGGAATATTTTGCATACTTTAGCAATGTGAGCTCTTTTTGAGTAGTACCTCAAAGTTGTGATTTTTACATAAACTTTGCAAGTTCACAAAGTTTCAGATATTAAAGATGGAAACCACACACACACACACACACACACACACACACACACACACATATATATTTTTGGTACCAGAGATTGATCCCAGGGGTGCTTAACCACTGAGCCACATCCCCAGCTCTTTTTACTTTTTGTTTTGAAACGGAC
Source organism: Spermophilus citellus (assembly GCF_964194105.1). Classification (NCBI taxonomy): domain Eukaryota; kingdom Metazoa; phylum Chordata; class Mammalia; order Rodentia; family Sciuridae; genus Spermophilus; species Spermophilus citellus. Next base: position 542,965 of record NW_027672905.1, on the reverse strand, counting down.
GTCTTACCAAGTTGCTAAGAGTCTCACAAAGTTGCTGAGGCTGGCCTTGAATTTGGGTCCCTCCACCTCAGCCTCTGAGTTGCTGGGATTATGGGTGTGTGCCACCATGTCTGGCAGAAACAACAATTTAGATGGTAGAATCTAATTAAATTTTCTTATTTGATGGCTGAAAAACCGGAACCTGGTGTATTACTAAAATGCTCAGTGTCACACTGCTGGATAGTGGCAATATATGGACTAGACAAATCTAGGTCTCCCGTTTCATAGACTGGAATGCTATTTCTGCCTCGGTGTATGTTTGATCTCAATATACCTTATGTATCTGTAAGTGAGTTCTCTGAAAGCCTCCCCTCTCCAGAACATAGACGAGAACATCCAGAATGGATAATAAAACGTTTTCTCTCAAAGGCTTGTTTTTTTGAATTGTGAATTTCAGGTTCTCAAAAAGGCACAGAAAATAAAAAACAGTTCTTACCACCAATGTTAAATAAAGCATAGAAATATAATTAAAGCGCTGTTTCTATTTCATTCTATGCTGACCACAAGAAACAACTACCTAAATGAATATTTTCATTTCCATTTCCATCCTTATTTATTAATTGCATGTTTAAGTCTCGAAACACTATGAAATATTGTTTTTCATTAAAAATGACTTAAATGGTATTCTATAAATGACTTTTAACATTCTTAATTAATTTTTGATGTTTATATATATATATATATATATATATATGTAGTTCTAGTCCATTTGTACACACTTCTGTATAAAATTTTGTTGCGTAATTATGTCATAGTGTATTCATTCTCCTATTGATAGCTTATTTCTTTTTTTAAAAAATATTTATTTTTTAGTTGTAGTTGGACACAATACCTTTATTTTACTTATGTATTTTTTATGTGGTGCTGAGGATCAAACCCAGGGTCTCACAAGTGCCAGGCAAGCGCTCAACCGCTGAGCCACAACCCTAGCCCCCAATAGCTTATTTCTAATGTTACTTCATTATTATCGTTACTTTTAATAGTATTAAAAAAAAAAAAAAAAACTTTTGTATTCCTTGTCTTGATGTTGTTCCGTCTGGGTTCTTTTATTATTGTTTGCATGTTGTTTGTTTCAGTCTCTAGCTTACACATTAGAGTATTGTCTCAAATGTCAAATGATTCTTGGCATTTTCTTCTGATTTTAGAATGAGGCAACAAGAGGCTCTGGTATGGGCAAGACTTGTCATTGGAAGGGCCTCACTGTAGAGTGATTTAGTTCAGATTGGCTTTTCCTTGCCTGTATGTCAGTATCTACAGGTCTTGTTTTTCTTGGCTTAGAATTCTCTAGTATTACCCCTGCCCAACCCCTAAAACCTCCATCCCCAGTGGCTAATCCTTGGTTATAAGCATACTGAGGGCTGTGTTGGATGACTAGTGTATGAGAGAGAGAGAATGTGTACACTTACAGAGGTTTACCATTTATTCAGATTTTTTTTTAAAAGAGAGAGAGAGAGAGAATTTTTAATATTTATTTTTTAGTTTTTCGGTGGACACAACATCTTTGTTGGTATGTGGTGCTGGGGATCGAACCTGGGCCGCACGCATGCCAGGCGAGCGCGCTACCGCTTGAGCCACATCCCCAGCCCAATTCAGATTTTTAATTAATTTGTTTTTTAAATATAGATACAGAGCTCCTCTCAGGTTTTTTTTTTTTTTTTTTTTTTTTTTTTTTTTTTTTGGGTGATTCTGATTTGCTTCTTATTTGTGCTTTCCTTCCTCATCAGGTGTTTTTAGATTTTCTCTAATATACTGGTTCTGTTAGAATTGTTTCTGTTGCTTTAAAACCTTTAACATATTATGGACATTTTTTTGTGAGAAGTATTGTTCTTGTGAGTTTATTGTCATTTTAGTTCCAGGAGATGAATTTTGCTTTAAATCTTTTGTGTTAAGGTAAAAGCTTAATAGTTAGAATTTTTAAAAATTATAAAAATACACATTTATTACATAAATTGAGATGTTTAATTCCTTCCCATTAGAAGAAAACAGTATAACTAAAAAGGAAAATTGTTTTGTTTGAAAGGTACTCAAGACAGTGGGAAAAAACAACAGCTACATGGGTTTATATCTTTATGTTTTCTTTCCATTGTGTGCCTAGTACATGCTGATACAGTGTGTGTTTAAGCCCAGGATTATTTGGAAGATATAGTTATTATTTTTAGATAAATTAGAAGTACATCTGGGAAACTTGCTATTTTTTTCTTTTTGTACTTTGATTCTGCTCTATTTTTTCACCTCTGAAAGCTTGATATAGAATTTAACAAACTAAATAACACTGCCTTATTTCTGATTTTGGTTTCAGTCTGTTTTTAAGCCTTTCCATTATATGCTTAGAAAGCTTTTATTATTAATAAACCTTGAGATCACTCTTAATAATTTCTGTTGCGTATTTAGATTGAAAAAAAGCTATCCCAATATAAATAAATAACAGGGAACACTGTCTTTTGAGAAGATTATTTGTCAGTATTATTATATTCACATCTAATTCTCTATTGATCTATTTTGTATAGATCTATTATGTATAATGTAATTTTCTATATTAATAATTGGTATTTTTTAATTTAAAGCTAAGAACACAGTTAAATTCTGAGGTGGTTTTAACCTAATGACATTACAATAATGGTTAATTTCTCAATAATTAAAAAAACGGGCCTGGGTTGTGGCTCAGTGGTAGAGTGCTTGCCTCGGATGTGTGAGGCACTGGGTTCGATCCTCAGCACCACATAAAAATAAATAAATAAAGGTTCATTGACAGCTAAAAAAAATATTTTAAAAAATAATTAAAAAACAGGGGCTGATGTTATAGCTCATCGGTAGAGCGCTTGCCTCACACATATGAGGCACTGTGTTCAATTCTCAGCGCTACATAAAAATAAATAAATATATTGTGTCCATCTTAAAAAATAACTTAAAAAAGATATTAAAAAATGCTGTAAACTTGGTTCCATTTTCAAGTACATTTTTGCTTATTAATAAAATATTTTTTAATTATTCATTTGTGTATTGTTTTTCCCTAAGGGCTGGGGATTGAACCCTGGGTGTGGTACATGCAAGGCAAGTGCTCTACCACCGAGCTACACACCTAGCCCTCATTTGTAGTTCTTTGTAAATGGTTTTTTAATACTGTGCAGTTTTTTTCAAAGAAGTATTAATAAGGTAAAATGTGGAAAATTATTTAAAATTAAGATGCTACCCACCAGATGGTGCTGTTTCCCCTATTTTATCCGTGACACCAAGTATAGTAAATGAATATAGAAATTTTTAAAAATTTGAGGTGTCTTAGAATTACTTGAGTACAGTAATTTTGGGGAAGATGAGCTCTGTGGAGAGAAGTATTCAAATGCAAGTTTGCATTTAGTACTGTTTGTAAGGACTAATTGCCGAAATTAACATGGCAGAGAACCTTCTTAATTTAAAAATATTAAATAGGTATTACTTATTTATTAATTTTGGTACCAGGATTGAACCTAGGAGTGCTTAACCACTGAGCCACATCCCCAGCACTTTTTATTTTTTATTTTAAGACAGGGTCTTGCTAAGTTGCTTAGGCCCTCGCTAAGTTGCCAAGGCTGGCTTTGAACTTGTGATTGTCCTGCCTCAGCCTCCTGAGCTGTTGGGATTACAGGCTTAAATAGGTATTTTTAAGGTTGATGTATATTATGAATCCTAATAAGTACATAACTGTATGCATGAAAAATGAACTTATTTCTAAAGTAGATATGTTATCAAAATTTTTCTTTATTTGTTTCTTTATTTTTATGTGGTGCTGAGGATTGAACCTGGTGCCTCACATGTTCGAGGCAAGCGCTCTGCTACTGAGCCCCAGCCCCAGTCCTGTTATCAAAATTTTAATTTTCACTCTTCTTTACATTTTCAAGTAAATATTGTTACTGTCTTACCTGGGTTACTTAGTTATTTGCAAATTAAGAGATACGTTTTGATTAGTTTTGTGTTCTTGATTATTTCTTAAACAAGGAAGAGAAAACTGGGCTTGAATTCTTTATTTTAATAAAGAAAAAATATGATTGTTTCAATTTATGTATATATTAGGAAGAAAGCAGCTATGTGATAAAACATTTATTGAGATGCAACATTTAAATGACTAACCATTCATTGTAGTCACAATGGCTAGCTAATAAAGTAATACTTTTCAGTGAAGTTTGAAAGATTTAGCCAGGCTTTAAGAATGTTTCTAGGCTTTTAATGTAGTATTCTGCCTGGTTTCTGTTCTCGCGACTAAAAGGCTCAGGGGTCACTCTAGTTAAACTGGGCTAACTGGGCTGCACGAAATAACCACACAAGAGACACAAATACCCTTTTCTTTGGGGTCGCTGTGATGGCTCCTCTGACCTTAAGGGTCTGCAGAAAGAGAGAGAGAGAGCACAGGTGCTGACCCCTTTTATTGAGGAGAAGCTATTCAAATGAGGCACGGGGTCAGGTTTCAGGGGGCTGAGTCTATCTTCATGTTGTCCACTGTCAGCAGGTTGACTGGCACCTGGGTAGGCCACACCCCAGGGCACAGTAAGAAGAGGGGACACACACAAGGCACTTCCTTGGAAGATTCTATCCTAAACAGGGCAAGGGGTTATATTACAAAGGAATAGGTGAGCATAGCTTCACTCAAGGGGCTGTAGCAAGACACACCCATTTCTGTGACTGAGCGCCTCAGCACCCAGCTGGGGAGTGTAACTCAGTCACCCGTAAGGTTGGCCTCGCACAGTATTCTTCCCTATGATATTATTATCACTTTTTTTTTATGTTTGACTGTGAGATTGAAGCATTAAAGGCAGGTAGGTGCTATTATAAATAATTGCCGAAGTCATAAACAATGACAAAGTGTATGAGAGAGAGAATCACAAAGTCATTGTGATTTCAGTGCCATGTGTGAAATTAGAGATTAAACTTTTGTCTGGTGGGGTGGCACACACCTATAATCCTCACAGTTTGGCAGACTGGAGCAGGAGGATCACAGTTCAAAGCCAGCCTCAGCAACTTATCAAGGCCCTAAGCAACCTAGAGAGATCCTGTCTCAAAATAAAAATAGCTCAGTGGTTAAGTGTCCCTGTGTTCAATCCCGGGTACCCCCTGCCCCGGAACCCCTGTTCCCCTCGCAAGATTGGATTTTTTTTAAGTCTTGCATTTTAATTTTTCCTCTGGAAAAGTGCATGTATAACTTTGAATTCAGTATTCATTTTCTTTTTATTTTTTTTTTATTTTTGCAGCATTGGAGATTGAACCCAGCGAAACCCTACCACTGAGCTGTAGCCTCAGTCTTTTTTATTTTTTATTTTGAGATAGAGTCTTGCTATATTGGCTAGGCTAGTCTTGAGCCTGTGATCCTCCTGCCTTAGCCTCCTGAGTCAGTGTTCTGTTATTCAAAACAGAATGAAACATGTCTCTTTAAGCCAGTAAATTTTCTGATATTCCTTCACTTGTTTTCCAATAAATATTTTAATCTTAAGTATATGAACACAATCCTTGTAAGTATCTTTAAGATGAGGAATTACCATATGCTTTTTCTGAACTTGTTTCTTTGTGTTGTCATTTTTTTTCCCACTTTGTATCATGGTTTTGGAGTAGACATTAGATCCTTTCTGTGAGAATATAAAGCTTTTATTTAATGTTTTATTTTTCTTATTACACTTAGCACCATATTGTACATACAATAGATGACCTATATATATTCATTATGAATGAACAATTTTGACAAGTATTGTTACTAATATTATAGTACAAAGGAGATTATTTAGGTAGCTTTCCCTCTTGCTCAGGTTATTGGCCTTGAACTTGATGTTTCTCTTGTCTCAGCCTTCCAAGTAGCTGAGATTACAGGCATATGCCTTTGTGCCTGGCTGTTTTATTTATAATATGATAACTATGGAGGGTATTCTGAGGCTCAGACATTAAATAATTTAATCAAACACCCTACAATCAGTTTTTGACTTAGCTGATGCTTAGATCACTGGTTTCTGACAATGATTTATTTTATTAACTTATTAATTCTCTTTTGTTTGGTGGGGGTGCTGGGGATTGAACACTATCATGTGATTTGAATAAATCCTGCTGGTCTAGATCAATGATGATTATCTCATTTATTTTTCCTTGTATGTGCATTAGTATAGACTTGAGCATATGACTCATATCTGCCCTATAATTCATATATGACCAAAAAGACACGAGAGGTTTTATGATGGGATTCCCCACCCCTTCCACCATTCTGGATGTTTCCATCAAAACAGATGAGCTATCATTTTGTAATCTTATGGGGAATAATAGTTCAGGATTGAACCAAAATACTAGATGATGGAGTGAGAATGAAAAGATGGTGAGAACTTGAATGCTCAATGCTATTATTGAGCTCCTAAATTACTAAATCCTAAAGCTATTCTGCTTCAAGACCAGGTCTTATGTGAAATTAGAGGAAATAGGCTGGGGATATATTTCAGTGAGTGCTTGCCTAGTACATGTATGACCCTGAGTTCTATACCTTGTATGGGGGAAGGGACTTTAATGTATTAAATATATTATTGATGCCTAACTCTGATAACAATAGCACAAAATGAACATTTCAGAGCAACATCATTTATGAATACTAAATTAAATCTTTAATAGAATATTAACAAAAGACTGATTCCATGAGCAAGAGGGGATTATGCCAGGAATTCAAGAATGGCTCAGTATTCAAAAATATCTTTACATACCATATTTGTAGGTCCAAGGAGAAAACAGATGCTTCTCTCCACGGCTACAGAAAATGCCTCTGACAAAATTCAACACCCATTTTCTACTAAAAACAATTTTTGAGAAAATAGTAATAATTGGAAACTTCCTTAACATGTTAAAATATATTTACCTCAATTCTAAAAACTGTTGATATATAGATACATTTTTCGGCGATACATCTTTACTAATGTCAGGAATAAGTAAAAAATATTTGCTTATTTTACTATTATTATTATTTAACATTTATATATTATTTAACATTATGCTGGAAGTTGAAAGCATGATTGAACAGAAAAATCAGGCATAAGAACTTGAAACTTCAGATGACTTGATAGCATACATGAAACCTTTTAGAGAATCAAAATAAAAATAGCTCACTACAAAAATTCAGCCTAGTATTAGGATGTAAAAGTTAACAAAAAAATCAGGAACATTTATATAACAATATTTGGAAACCTTATTTACAAAATAAATGAAAAGAAAAAATAGTTAGGTATAAACTTACCAACAGTTTTTAAAACCTGTGTTGAGGAAACTATACAATACTTACAAATGAGATTTGAACAAATGGTTAGATATGGTTAATTCTATTCTGTTTTAGAAATTTAACTATTTTCGTGAGTTTCCTTCATTATAGTAATATTTAGTTAGAGTTTGTTCATGACTTTGCAGAATTTTTTTGCTAAAGCTTTAGTACATAAAGAGTAGAATTTCAACCATTTTTTTAAAGTAGCAGGCTAATTTCTTTTTCCCCCATTACCGGAGAGCTGACTGAACCCAGGAACACTTTACTGCTAATCTCTCCCCTAACATTTTTTAATTTTTTAGTTTGAGACACGGTGCTGCTATATTGCTGAAGCTGACCTCCAGTTTGCCAAGATTGGCTTTGAACTTGTGATCTTTTTGCCTCAGCCTTCCAAGTAGCTGAGATTATAGGTGTATACCACTACACATGGAGGCAGCCTTCTAATTTTTAAGAAAAATTCTGCTCTTTTTTTCCAGTCATATTTGCTGCTCCATCATTTACAATCATTGTACATTTTTTAGCTTAATTTATATTCATCAGCAATTTACTTTGTAATTGTGTAAATATATTTAAACCATTTATATGGGAGGTTAAAATTCATACAATTATAAAACTCTTACATTAAATGGTTTTCCCACCTTTTTTTTTTGTACTAGGGATTGAACCCGGGGACACTTTGCCACTGAGCTACATCCCCATCCCTTTTTATTTTTTATTTTGAGATAATGTCTTGCTGAGTTGCTTTGGGCCTAGCTAAATTGGTGAGTCTGGCTTCAAACTTTCAGTCCTCCTGTCTCAGTCTCCTGAGTCAGTGGGATTACAGGCCTGCACCACAGCATCTGGCTAATAGTATAGATTTTATGCAGTGATGTATCATTGTCAAAAGATATACCTGTGTATTTCTGAGCTATTTGATTAGTAAAAAAAATTTAATTAGTAAAAAATATATTGTCAAAATACATTTAATTCTCTCTGTGCACATCTTAAAGGTAAAAAGCCAGCTCGGTAGTATGTGAGTCATTTTGTTTTGCTATGGTTTAGGCAACTAAAGTATGATGTCAAGAATGACTAAGAAATATATTGATAACTTTGTATTATTTATTGTCTGAAAATATTTCAGGAATGTAGACATGCTGTTTAACCCAGTGTCTTTTACTTTTGCATGTTTTAATCTCTGATTTATAAAATATTATTACAAAGGGGGTTTGTCATTTTCATTATTTTTTTGCATGTTTTCTCGATGTTGTTAATAGTTATCCTTCCAGATGAAACAGTAGAGTCCAATATCTTTTAATTTTCTCATTTATTTCTTCTGAAAATAAAATCTTCTATTTTAACATCAGTTTACTTTTGTTTAATTAGAGTATTTCATTTAAAAACTGTTGAGCTTGAAAACATTATTCTGTAATAACATGCTTTGTAAAATCCTTTGTATCTTTGTATTGAAAATGTAGTTGACAGGTTTATAGCCAATGCATAATAATTATTTCAAACTTTTTCATAACTATAGTAAATTATTTTAATGTAAAATGGAGTATTAACTCTCATAATATAAAGTGAACATCAGACATCAAAAAGTGAGATGAGTGAGCTGGGCACAGTAATGTGTGCCTGCAGTGCTGTCTTGTTGGGAGGCAGAGGCAGAAAGATCTTTGGAGCCCTAGAGTTGGAGGTGAGCCTGGGCAACATAGTAAGACCTTCATCTCAAGGGGAAAAATTAGTTGGACAAAATATGAAACAGCTTGTTTTTATCTAATATGAGAACACCTCCACTAATATTTATGTAATGCCATGCCTAGAACCTCTTATAACTCTTGACATTAAGTAAATCTGAATTATAAATAAAAATCTGGAAGATGAATGAGAAAATAAAATAAGTGTCATGTAACTTTATAAGAACTGACACCAACAAATTGACTCTAGTATTTAGATATTGAAAGGAACTCATTGAGCAAACTAATTTTTGCAAATATATCTTCAAGGACAGTCAGGACAGTTGGTCTTCATTTGTCAAACATACTCCTTTTCTGTAAGAACATTCATTTGGCACTATGGAGCATTAGTCTTTTTTTAGATGTTTATTGACCACTAAATGTACTTACCTTTGAAATAAATTAAGTGTACTTACCTTTGAATAGTGTTTATTTTTGAGAAATTCATAAACTAGTAGAGAGTCAGCTACAATGGGGATGTGGAAAATCAATGTTGAGGCAGTGCAAAAACTCTCTGGCACTCAGATGAAGGTGGCAGAGAAAGTTCTGCCATGGGTAGAATGTGAAAAGGTAGGAAAGCCTGAGTATAGCAAATTTATTAGTTTTTGTCACTCTAGAGCATTTTGTTGATTGTATTGAATATTTAGCTGCCTTTAGAAAGGTGTCTAGGAATCATTACATGGAGGGCCATGCTGACATTAGAGGATTTTAAGCAGGTAATGTGTTCAAATTTGCAATTTTGAAATCCTAATGTTATTCTGGTTGTAGAAGTTTTTCCAGGAACTAGTTGCTGTGATATAGTTATTTAATACAAAAAGGAATTTGGAAGACACTTAATCTTATAAGACCTTCATGAACATTATCTCATCTATATTCATAGGCTACTTAGGTATATGTCTTGCTGAGAAAAATTTTTCTTCTGGAATTTTAAAGATTTAAACTTTTTGAAGCCTTAACTTTTTATAAAATTGTCCTCAATTATGAGCAGAAGTAAAATATGTTTTTCTGAACCACAGTTTTTAATTACCAGTGCAAGTCTGTCCAGAGTACTCTTTTAATCTTCCATGATGATTTGCAGAATTTGAGATGGTGATAACCCATTATATTGGGTACTGAAATGAAAAGACATAGAGTAGAACCCTCCGATGACCCATGATGAACAGCTAGTAGAAAGGATAAAAAGACCTTATAATTTTAAAGCTACTGAGACTTTTGAAGTTCTTACTTGATTTTACTTGATCTCTACTTAATCTGTTATTGATGCAACTGATACATTTCATCAAGCAGTTTTAGCTTAAAAACAACTATTTTAGAAGGAATCATTTTAGAAGTACAAATCATTATAGAAAAATTTTATCTGATTTAGATAAATTTAAATCACTACAGTTCAGGTACATAGTAATGTAAAAGTTTTTATAATATATAAACTATGAAATGAGTTATTTTAACTAATAAGGTCATTTTGAAAGATTAAAATTATTTTTGTTAATATAAATACGACAAATCTAATCTTCAGTCCAATACAGAATTGGGTAAAAAATAAAAACAATTATGATTTTTATAGGTCATATTAAGAAATGTAAGTGGTTTATTTGTACTTTGTTCCAAAATGTTTCCAAAATAGTCTATATGTACATTTTAAAATTAGGCACGTAATGATATTAGCATTTATTTGAGCAATGTGAGTTACTAAAACAGTTTAATTTATTGACATTAATTCAGATTATCATTTTTGAAATTTAATTTCAAATAATCATTTATAAGCTACTGTAATCTTAGTACAAGACATTTGTATAGTAGTTTGTTATCATAACTAATTATGAGTAATGAGTAAAAATTATATAAATATACAAACCAATATATGCTTAAGATTTTATCATTTACTGATTATAAATTAGATTTCCACACTAAATTATTCCTGTTTAACTAGGCAATAAATTAAAATATAAAAATGGAGTATAACTTGTACCGTAAATAAACTATTAGCAGTGAGCATCACCATGAGAGCTGGTAGTATATGAATTATTCACTGCAAACTTATTATCTCTGTGTCATTAGCATGTAAGATAATGAACCTAATTACCGTGGCTTTAAACTCAGGGGAGTTAGCAATTTACTTGTGGAACTTTCTGGGCTATACTTACCACCCACAAGGGTATTGAGAAAACCATAGATACTGCTGTGTTCTGCTGTTAGAGAGATTTTTTTTCTCCTTGCTTGCTCTTTGTTGATATTTATTTCTGGGATAGAGTTATGAGATTTTCTCTTGCTTGAATAACTTTTTAAATGAATTATGAGACTATTTAAGTATTTTAATTTGTTTTGTTTTTGGTATGATTTAGTGTTCTAGGTAGACAATATTATTGGTATGTGTTCTCTTTATCCACACATGAGTTAGCATTACCTATTACAGTAGATTACATAAATAGTGTAATTACTTGAAAATTCTAAGCTAAAAGGTTAATAATCAGTTTTTTCCTCTAAAAGGATTTTGACTTAAATGATTTACTTTCAAAGAACCTTGAATTAGCATATAGCCCTTTCTAATCTTTAATATTGTCTCTGATCTTAATTTGAGGTTTTGATGAACTTCTTGTTTCTATTTTTTCTTAGTGTAAATTATCTGTAATAAGCTATCCTAATTAAAGTTGATAAATCTACAACTGCTTCAATTACATACTAATCAATTATACACTAATTTAATTCTACTTAGCAGGATACAGTACATCATTAATCGGTTTCAGACTTAATACAACAGATTTAGAAGTAATCAAAATTTGAAGCATATTATTAGCTGGGGAAAAATGAAGAATCATAATGTCTAGTAATTCACATACCAGCTTTTATACAACAAGAGGTTCGTTGTTAAAACTTGAAGGTGTGCAGATACCTTTTATTTATTGTCAAGTGCCTTGGGCTACAGTAACAATTATATGATATCTTCAGATAAAATTTTTTTTATTCTAACGTTTCCCTTTTATTTATTTATCATTTTATCATGTTACCAAATGATTTTCTGTAACTTGGTTGTTTAACATGTATAATATCGTATAAACATATCTTAATTCAATTTTATGGTAAAGAATTCTTTATGTAATTTGCAAATGGTTTCATAAGAAATTTTAAAAGTAAAGTTGTAACTATTCTCAATACTTTATCCATTGCTTTTAAACCTTTTTGTTATAGTGTGCACAGAATATTAGTAGTTTGTTTTGAAGCCACATATAACTACTGACTAATGTATTAGATTTTGCAGATACAGAATAATTTCATTATGTCACAGGGGATGGTGCCTGTATTTTATATCTATGTATGGAGTTGTTGGGTCATAGGGTATGTACAATTTGCACTTTACTTGGTATTGTTGAATTGTTCTTGCCAGCAATACCTAAGAGTTCATTTTCTTAATTGTCTTTCTAAAGAACTGATATCAATAGAAATTTTGTTTTTGATTTTGATAGATACTGAAATGTATCTCATTTGAGGTTTTAATTTGCACTTTAAAAATTTCTAATGAGGGGCTGGGGTTGTGGCTCAGCAGTAGAGCACTCACCTAGCATGTGCAAGGCCCTGGCTCTATCCTCAGCACCACATAACAATAAATAAATAAAGGTATTGTGTCCAACTACAACTAAAAAATAAATATTAAAAAAAATGTCTACTGAGGTTGAACATATTTCCTTATAGATTTTGTTTGCCTTTTTGGGTTTCTTTTTTGTGGTTGCTTAATAGTGTTCTTCGTTTATGTTTTTATTCAATAGAAATACTTTAAATAGTAATTTTTAAAAACAATTTTTATACTAACTCTTTTATTGTTTTTGTTACACATATCTTTGCCCAGTGTTTGACTTGTCTTTAACATCATGGGTGTCTTTTGCTTTTCATAAGTTTTAAAATTCATTGTAATCAAGTTGATCAGTGCCTTTCTTTTGAGCTTTATGCTCTTATGCCTGAAGAAATTCCTTAGCTAGGTGCTGTGGCACATACCTGTAATCCCAGGTTCAGGAGGCAGGAGGATCACAAATTTGAGGCCAGCCTGACAATTTAGTTACACAGGGGTGGGGGACATAGCTCAGTGGTAAAGCACTCTTGGGTTCAGTTCCCAGTACTAAAAAGAAAACTTTTTTCTTTGTATCCTAAAGTCAAGAAGATTTTTTCTATGTGTTCTATAAAGTTTTATCTTTCATCCAGTTGAATATAATCTTTGTGTATAAGAGTTTGAGATTGAATTTTCTTTTTTTGCATGTGGAAAATCAGTTATCCTAGCATAGTGTTCCCAACAATTTTTCATGTATCAAGTTTTCTATATATTTGGGAATCAGATTCTGGCTTCTCTTTCGGTTTTATTGGTCTCTTTATCCATATACCAATATGGCATTTTAAATTTTCTTGAAAAGAACAGTAGTATTATTGGGTCCAAACCCTTCTCTTAAAATTGATTTAACTGATGAGAAGCAAAAGGACTATAATTTATAACATAAAATATTAGAAAGCAATGTTTGTACAACTAGCATTGTTTTTGTGATGGTATTTGAGGAAAACTCAGCTTAATTACTACCAAAGAGTGCACAAAACCAATAACTTCTAGAAAGTCAACTTTTAGACACTTTCAGGTGGTAGGCAGAGCCTAATTTTTTAAAAATCAAATTTCACATTTAGTGTTATGTCTTTCAAAGATGTGATTCATTTGTCACCAATTTTAGAATTTAGATTTGTGGTTTGGCCATGGTATGAAAATATTTTTTTTTCTTTTAAAAGCAACATGGACCTATGGGTAGTAATTAAGTAAATGAGTTTTGAAGTCATACTGTTTATTCAGTGATCTGTGATCTAGGGCTGGTGAATTAGTTGTACAAATTGCTTGCAGTAATATAGGTTAAGTACAAAGTACCTGGCAAAGATCAAGAGCATTTAAATAGTTGTTCATAAAATAACTGGACAATTGGTGAGAAAGTGATGAGAGAAGGAAACTTAGGAAGAGGTATATATAAAAGTGAAATAAATGGCTACTGGAAGAATTATTCAAGACAGAACAACTATGCCAGAAGACACTGACCAGTGTCCTTCAGCATTAAAAGTCAAAAGACAATGAGTCAGATAGATAGTGACCAATATAGGACACTAGGTGGTGCCATTAGCTTAGACTGTAAAGTTTTTGGAGGCTGAGTAGCCTTAGGGTAAGAAGATAGAAAGGCAGTCACAAATTAAGAGGTTAGTTAAGAATGTATTATATATTAAACATGTAAATTGTTTTGAGTATATTTCAAAGTAATATTGTAGTTCTCAATATTTTCTCCAGTGATCATTTAAAAAATTTGCACTGAGATTTGTTTTAAAGCAGTTTGTTCACCAAATAAACAATATTGTAAAAGTAATTATTTCTTTTTAATTTTAAATTGAAGATTATATATAAAAATGCATTTCCACTTAGAACTCATATTAAAATGAGATTACTGAAATTTCTATGTTGAAGTTATTGAATCAGAAGAAACTTGATGTTTTATTAAGCTGTTTTGAAATATTGCAAATGCCCCCCCCCCCCTTTTTACTGACTAAATGTATTGTTTAGTTTCTGGAGAAGATTTACACCATTACATTTTTATTGATTACGGGTATTGTACAAGTGATAGAAACCCCAACTCAGGCTGCTCAGACTGGCTTAAACAAATGGAAATTTGTTTGGTCACATAACTAAAACAATCCTAGTATGTTAATTTCAGGAGAAGCTTGGCACAGTGATTCCAATAATGTTATTTGACTGGACATGTTGGCATATGCCTGTTATCCCAGTGGCTTGGGAGGTTGAGGAAGGAGGATTGTAAATTTGATGCCAACCTGAACAACTTAGTGAGGCCCTCAGCAACTTAGGGGGACCATGTCTCAAACTTAAAAACAATAACAACAAAAACACCAACCAACCAAACAAAAAAGTATATGTATGTGTGTGTGTCTGTGTATGTATATGTATACACATACATGTGTCTATACATATATATACACACACATACACACATATATTATTTGGACACTCTTTAACTGTTAGCTCTATTTTCCTAGGTATTGGTTCCTAGGTATTGGTAGCTGTCATCAGCTAATAAGCTTTTATATCCTTACTACTTTTTTGCACCTGTTCTAGAGGCTCCAGAACAGTTGTGGTTTTATGCGGTTTGTTTGGCTTGGGTTCCATACTATTCCCACAGTTGAAGTTATAGTTGGCTCTACTGGAAACTTAAGAACTTTGGCATGATAGGTTACCCCAAACAAATTTCGATCCTGTTATGGGAACAAAGAATGATTGGAAGTGGTAGTCATTTTAGGGTCAGGTGCAGTGGTGCACATCCTGTAATCCCAGCACTCAGGAGGCTGAGCAGGAGGATCAAGAGTTCAAAGCCAGCCTCAGCAACTTAGAGAGGCCCTAAGCAGCTCAGCAAGACCCTGTCTCTAAATAAAATATTAAAAGGACTGGGAATGTGGCCCAGTGGTTAAGTACTCTGGGTCCAGTACTCTGGGTTAAGTACTCTGCTACTAAAAAAAAAAGTAATCTTTAAACATTTTCATTTCTTCAATTTTATTTCACTAGAATTTGTTTTTATTTTAGTCTTAGCTCTGCTACTCATTAGTTGTGTGACATCTCACATTTTGTTTTCCTCATTTGCAAAATTGAGGATATGACACCTGTTGTTGTCATAATTGTGATGATAAAGCAAGAGAATGTACGTGAAATATCTGGTCTAATGCCTAGCATTATGAGAGATTCCAGAAATGTTAGTTCACTTAAAAGTGTGCTTATTAGTCAGACACTTGGATTTTATTACTCTTGCTGTATGGTTTAAATGAGTTTATAATTTGTGAATGTTGCAAATATAAATTTATAATGGTCAACTTAAAAATTATCAATTTGATTTATTAATGTCTACTTTGGGTTAAAATGACAGTTGGTAGATATTTGTTTCTTATAGTTGTATTTAAATGTGTAGATTTTCATTCTGCAAAATCGTTGTAATTAATCTATGTTGGGAAATATAAATTATCTTTAAAGACTAACAATAAATATAGTGAAATTATGATAAATGGTTTTATCATTTGGAAAAATAATATAAACTGCTTCATGTGTTTGAAGACTATAAGGGTGTTGTCAGTAAGGGAGAAAGATGAATGATTAAGTATGGTTTAAACTTGTTTTTTAATTAAAGTGCTTTATTGCTTTGTATAGTATTCAGAAATGTATTTTAAAAGTAACATTAATTTTTCAATTATCATTTATCTTTATTAGAAAATATTGCTTGTATTTATCATAATTTTTTTCTCCCCACCATAAGGCTTTTATAATTTATTTAGGTTAACTGGTGTGTTATCTCCAGAAAAAATCTTCCATAATGGCTTTTAAACTGTTTGAATAGTATAGAGTTAGTAATCGACATTTCTGATAACTAACAATACAGTGAAACTCTTGATAGTGATTGTGTTAAGTTTTTGTTGCTGTGATTAAAACACTCCACAGGAACAATTTAGAGGAGGAAAAGTTTATTTTGGCTCACAGTCTCAAGAGTTTCATGAATATCCATGGTAGGCTGGCTGAATTGCTCTGAGCCCTAAGCAAGGCAGAAGGTAGAAGGCTGTGGCAAAGAAAATATGCTCCATTCATGCAACTGGGAAACAGAGAGAGACAGCATGAGGATCCAGGCACTAAATATATAATCCTCAAGGCATGCTGCCCTTGACCCACATCCTCCAGTCATACCCTACCTGCCTGTAATTACCACCCAGTCCATTCAGATTATTGATCCATTAAATAGATTAATCTACAGATGAGGTTATAGCTCTCATAATCTAATTATTTAACCTTCTGCATTAATACAGGAGCTTTTGGGGGCACCTCATATCCCAACCATAACAGTGATAAAACTATTTTCATTAAAACAGTATAATAGTTCATCATTTGATTTATGGCATATTTAAATCTGGTTACTTATATATTGTGTTATACTAATATTTTAAATTCAGAATTGAGAGGTATTGATGTAAAGTATAGAAAATTTTCTTAATTCATTTTCATCGCATCCCTCTCCCACTCCCAGCACACTGTGATTGAACTAGGTTACTTTACCACTGAGCTACACCCCCTCTCCCCCACCCCCACATTCACTCCCACTACCCCCGCACCAGATTTTAAATTTTGAGCCAGGGTTTCTCTAAATCACCCAGGCTGGCCTTGAATTTTCAATCCTCTTGAATACTTGGGATTATAAGCATATGCCACTGTGCCTGGTTTCACCATATGATGTTTTTTATAGACATAAAACCACATAAGTCCAAAAGATGGTATATATTAAAGTGACCACTCATTTTATTCTTGGTTTTTATGTTCATCATTCTGTACTTTTATTTGCTTTCTTTGTATCCTAGTTGTATTTTATTTTTAAGAAAGTTGTCTTATGTAGTTGGGAAAGCAGTAAGAATGTGAAATGCTAATAACACAATTTGATAGTACAAAGTAGAGAATGTTTTTTAAAAAATTAAAAGATGAAAAGTTATTTTCTTTTCAATAATAGGAGATGTTTTGAAAGACAAAGCAAATGATTTGTAGTGGACCTATGCTCTTATGAGCTACTGATACTTACATATTACAGGTTAACATGGAGATAGTTGAAAGACATTTAAAGATAACTATAATAAACTCAATACATGTTTATATAAGCATATTGTTTGTAAAACAACAACAATAATAACTGTATTTTTCAGTACCAAATCTGTTACATAAACACATTCTTTGTAAAAAATAACTGTTTTCCAAAACCAATTTTATAGAAAGAGTGGCATCCTTGTATACTTTTGTAAATATGACTCAATAGAAGGTCAATGGATTCTTACCTCCTTCAATATTCAGTGTTTTGTGATTCTTTTTTTAAAATATTTTTTAGTTGTAGATGTACATAATACCCCTATTTATTTTTCTTTATGCGGTGCTGAGAATCGAACCCAGTGCCCTATCCATGCTTGGCGAATGTTCTACCACTGAGCTACAAATCCAGCTCCAGATTCTTTTTTGTTCTAAGAATGTGAATGAGATATGTCTTCACAGCAATTCATAGATTAAGCAGGTATTGCTAGTAATAGCATATCTGGTAGGTATACTGAGAACAAACTGAGTTAATCTGTGAAAAGAAATACAGTGATGCTCTAGATCTGTTACCTTAAAAAATTCTAAAACAAAAACAAAACCCCTTGAAAAACCAAGAACCCACAAACATTTATTCCATTAGCCACCAGAGTGATGTCATCACATGTTATTTAGTCTCTGAAAAACTTCACTCTACAGTTGTTAAAGAGTAAGATTGTAAAAGGCAAATCTTTTTAACTTTGTGGATTACCTGAAAAGGTTTTGGGAATCCTTATGGTACCAGAATCCTACTTTGAGAACTGGTGGCCTATGCAATTGAACATAATAAATAGGAGACACTGGTAGAAATTTGAATTTATTGCAGAATCTGGGCATCATTAGATGTCTATGATAATAAGTTAAAAGACCACAAGTCAGAAATTATAGGCTAATGCAGAATGTTGATGCTGCTAATCTAACACATCACAGCAGACATGGTCCTGCGGGATTAAGTCACTTTAAATGTAAGTGGTAAAGCAGCAATTGTGGATACTGAAGCTGCTAAAAAGTTTCTTGTGGCACTTGTACAAATACTTCTAGAAGAGTAGAATGATTTCTCATGGCCAATTTTTAGTGGAGACAAAATTAGAATATTTTGGAGGAAAAAGCTGAGTGGAGTACCTGAAACCATAAGAGCAGAGGATTACAATTCAGTCTTGTAAGTGGCAGGAATATATATACTGACTGGTCATTTTGATAAAGAAACAAATGAAATTGCATCTATTTATACATAGGTTCTTCTATACTGGGAGTTTTTCTTACTGTAACATATATTTATTGAAATATCAAGTTGTAGGGGTTTTGATGCTTCCAAATTGGCAGTTGTTCACCTGAGCCTTAGAGACGGAACAAATCCTGGTTAGTATTTGGCAGTAATTAAGTGTCAATTCTCATGTTAGAAATTTTAGTTCTAACACTATTGATGAAGTACTTAAACCGTTTGTGTTTTCATGCTTAGGAATTACAAGTATATTTATTCTGCATTTTTACTTTTTACATTTTTTAGGTGTATTTAAGACATTTCTTGTTTTAAATAAATCATTTGTCTTTCTAATAGCATTTATTATAATGATTTATTAGCTTGAAACTTCTATTGATAAGTTAAGCAAATAAATACTTGTTTTTTTTTTTCTCAGTAGAAATCAACTGCACTGCAAATTCATTGATACTAAATTATTTGCAGGATTTACATGTAGGGAAACCTTAATTATTCTGAATATACTTATGATGTGTAGATGATTTGTTTACTGACTTTAATATGACTCAATCAAAATAGATGTAGTTATTTGCATAAGGGGAAGTGTTGCTAATATCTTTTGCTTTACTGAATGTTACATATTAAAATTAATCTTCCTTGTAAGGGAGATAAGACTTTTTTTTACTTATTTCTTCTCATCAATTTTTATGAAAATGTAGATTTAACCTTTTTATAATTGAAGGGCAGTGATGAAACAAATGATAGGAAGCAGAGCATTGGTTGCTGGTGAGATCCAAAAGTGTTCGGTTTTTAGCTTTTAGTCTCAGTCATTTGCATGACACTGCACATAAGCAACAGCTCTAAGATAATTGATCATGACTGTGCACATTTTGATCCCATGTAAGAGCATCCTTACACTTAGTGCTTCTGTGACACTGTCTTTTGGTTTTGTTGTTGTTGTTGTTATTGAACAGATGCTTATCCACGGTAGGAACTTTTGCATTTTCTGGAATGTTCTTCCTCGTGGTTCTTTTTAAGATGTACTTCTTTTGGTTCTTGGTTCACATGATTCCTTCTCATAGCACTTACCACTGTCTAATATAACTTTTGTTTTCTTGTTTACTGTCGTTTCCTTTACCTAGAATGTAATTTCCTTGAAGGCTGGAGCTGTGTCCTGTTCTTTCTTGTACCTATAACCCCTGTGAATTGCTGGCACACAGAAAGAACTTAAATATATATAAATAAAGGAAAGAAAGAATAGTATCTTTAAATTCTGCTTAATGAAAACATCATAAATGTTTTCTTATTTGAACTAAAATTTGAAAATTGTATTATAATTACTTAGTTAACCCCCACGTAATAATAATTAATTACTCCTTGTTGTGACATGTAAGTTATCAGTCATGTATGTTTAATTCTAATGGATATGATGGAAGGTCTTCTACCTACAGAAGTATGCAGTTTAAATGGTTTTTCTAGCTCTTCTCATACAATTACTTATTTCAGTTACAACTCTGGCCAGCAGTTTAAAGAGAACACCTGGTCAGTAGGACTGCTTGTGGTTCTGAGTGGGGCTTCTTGTACCCCTGTTGAACTCTAGTCTGCTCATGATCTATGGAATATCTCTCTAAAGGTCTTTAATGTGCATATCCTTCCTACTACAAATGCTTGGGCTGTTGCCTTAAAACATATTGGTATGATTAGAAGAAAGAGAAGAGAAGGGGTTGGGGGATGTAACTCAGTGGTATAGTGTTTGTGTACCATGTATAAGGCCCTGGTTTTGATCTCCAGCACTGCAAAAGAAAAAAAAGTTAAAAAATAAAAAGGAAGAAAGGGGTTAAAGTAGAAGATAAATGTTAAACGAATGAAATAGGATTTCTTTTCTTTTCTGTTTTCTTTTTCTGGCAATAATTGAACCCAGGGACTCACGAATACTAAACAAGTACTCTACCACTCCAGCCCTTTTTATTTTGAGACAGGATCTTACTAAATTGCCCAGGCTGTCCTTGGACTTGGAATTCTGCCTCAGCCTCCCAAGCCACTGGAATTACAGGTGTGTGCCACTGAGCCCGGCTCATCTCATTCAACTTAAAGAATACAGATCTTTAGGGCTGGGGATGTGGCTTAAATGGTATCACACGCACCTGGCATGCGCGGGGCGCTGGGTTCGATCCTCAGCACCACATAAAAATAAAATAAAGATGTTGTGTTCACCGAAAACTAAAAAAATAAATATTGAAAACTTCTCTCTCTCTCTCTTAAAAAAAAAAAAGAACACAGGTCTTTTTTGTACAAGGACTTTGATTTTTTTTTCCATGGGGGGGGCGGGGGTGCGTTCAGGGTCAAACTAAATTAAGTTTGTGCTATGTAACTACATTTTAGTCAAGCACAGACAACATGTATGATAACAGGGACCCATGAGTTCTATAATGGAGCTGAAAAATTCCTGTTGCCTAGTGAACACATACTTGAAGAGAAAGCTGCAAGAAAAGTAAAAGAAGAATATTCAAGAAAATTTAGTGAAGCATGTAGCAGAAGGCTCTGCATACTTCAGCAAGGCTCTTAAAAAGTTTAAAGTTGGGGCTGGGATGGTGGCTCAGTGGTAGAGCACTTGCCTAGCAATGTGTGAGTCACTGGGTTTGATCCTCAGCACCACATAAAAATAAAGAAACAACATAAAGGTATTGTTTCCATCTACAACTAAAAAACAATATTAAACAAAAAAAGAAAGAAAGAAAAATCATTAAGAATTTTTTTAAAATAGGTTAAAAGTCATGGAAACCAATAATGAAGAGTTTCTGTTGACAGAAATTCGTGATGCATTTCTCTGCTTATAAGCAGATATATGATGAATTAGAGAAACAAATTAAGTAAACCTTCACGGACATACTTCAGGGAAGAGTTGACA
The DNA here is from genome assembly GCF_964194105.1 of Spermophilus citellus. Lineage (NCBI taxonomy): Eukaryota > Metazoa > Chordata > Mammalia > Rodentia > Sciuridae > Spermophilus > Spermophilus citellus. Next base: position 521,203 of record NW_027672905.1, on the reverse strand, counting down.
TTTCCTTCAGAAAAGCCGTAGGCAAGTCCTTTAGGAGCTATTCCAGAAGGAGGCTTACTATCATAGGAGATGACAGCTTCATGCCCCTTGTTGCCTCTCAGGATCTTCCAGTAGGACAAGATGTGGAGGTAGGGGCTAGGGTTGTAGTTTAGTGACAGAGCGCCTGCCTAGCATGCATGGGGCAAAGGGTTTGATCCTCAGCACCACATAAAAATAAACAAAGAGGGACTGGGGGTGTGGCTCAAGCCGTAGTGTGCTCGCCTGGCATGCATGCGCCCCGGGTTCGATCCTCGGCACCACATACAAAGAAAGATGTTGTGTCCGCTGAAAACTAAAAAATAAATATTAAAAAATTCTCTCTCTCTCTCTCTAAAAAAATAAATAAATAAACAAAGACATTTTTGTTTATCTACAACTACAAAAAAATTTTAAAAAGATGTGTAGGTAGAATACAGTAATATTGTCACTCATTGTTGGCCTAGGTAAACAATGTGTTTGTAATTTTATTTATTGACAGGGTCTCACCGAGTCTCGTCATTGCTGAGGTTGGCTTTGAACTTGGGATCCTCCTGTCTCAACCTCCTGAGCTGCTGGGATTACAGGCATGTGCCACTGTGCCCAGCAACACTTTTCTAAACTAACAAACTTTAAAAATTAAAAAGAGGGCTCGGGTTGTGGCTCCGTGGTAGTGCACTCTCCTAGCACATGTGAGGCACTAGGTTTGATCATCAGCACCACATGAAATTAATAAATAAATAAAATATATTGTGTCCATTTACAACTAAAAAAAATTACAAAGAAAAATTTAATTAAAAAAAGCTTATAGAAGTAAGGGTGTAAGGAAAGAAAATGCTTTCATACAGTTGTATAATAGTATTTTAAGTTAAGTATTCCAAAGAGTAAAATATTTAAAAAATTTGCCCAGTAAGCTATTATTAATTTATTATTGAAGAAAGAGAAATACTTTTCATAAATTTAGTGTGGCCTAAGTGTTTAGTGTTTATAAAATTTACAGGAGAGTACAGTAATGTTCTAGGTCTTTACATTCACTTACCACACACTCATTGACTTAATCAGAGCAGCTTTCAGTATTGCTTACTCCATTCATGGTATGTGGCCTAAACAGGTGTACCATTTTAAAAAAAATCTTTTGTAACATTTTTACCATACCTTTTCTATGTTTAGAGAAGTTTAGAAGCACAAAGATGTAGCATTGATACAGTTGCCTACAGTATTCAGTATAGTAACATGCTATTCAGGTTTGTACCCTAGGAGCAATACTCTATGTATCAGGTAACTTAGATGTGTAGTAGGAATACTATTTAGGTTTGTGTTAATACACTGTATAATGTTTGCATGACATAAAAATCACCAGACAACACATTTCTCAGAAAATGTTGTATCATTAAGCAACATGACTATTGTGAAGCTTTAATTTTGGTCCACATCAAAGCCAAAGCTTTGTTAAGTATGGGAACATTCTTCAGTGACACGGCAGTTAAAACCCCGGCAAAGCCTGCTGGAGCCAGTTCTAATATTACTACTGCAGTGACTCTTGGAAGCTTGGAAAAAGTGATGGTCCATATTAAATCCCTTAGAGATGTCACCTGCAAGGCATTAAAGGGCTGTGCTGCTGGGATTAAAGGCTGGAAAAGTGAACAGCACATATATGGAAGCACAGTAGTGGTGATTCACTAGAAATGGGAGCTGATGGTACATGCTTTGACAAAACTGAGCTGTCTAGTAGGAAGGGGCATGAAAGGATCCTGGCAGACTAAAAACTAGGTTCCTGTTTGCTTAATTGGCTGTTGGCTGAGGGCCTTTCACTTGTTTAATTGCTGTGTGTATGTATGTGTGTGTTTTAAATGGATCTTTGTTGTACTTTTCATTGATTTTTTGTTTACTCTTCATGTCCTTTTCCTTTCTTTGGGTGTATGTATTGTTCCTTTTTTAATATTTATTTTTTATTTGTAGTTAGACACAATACCTTTATTTTATTCATTCACTTTTTTAATGTGGTGCTGAGGATCGAACCCAGGGTCTCCCACATGGGCGCCAAGCACTCTACTGCTGTTCCACAACCCCAGCCCTCTGTTGTTCTATTTATTTATTTATTTATTTATTTATTTATTTATTTATTTATTTATCCTTTAATTTTTATTGTTGGTTGTTTAAAACATTACATCGTTCTTGACATATCATATTTCACACTTTGATTCAAGTGGGTTATAAACTCCCATTTTTACCCCGTATACAGATTGCAGCATCACATCAGTTACACATCCACTGTTTTACATATTGCTATACTAGTGTCTGTTGTATTCTGCTGCCTTTCCTATCCTCTACTATCCCCCATCCCCTCCCCTCCCATCTTCTCTCTCTACCCCATCTACTGTAATTCATTTCTCCCCCTTGGTTTTTTTTTTCCCTTTCCCCTCACTTCCTCTTGTATGTAATTTTGTATAACCATGAGGGTCTCCTTTCATTTCCCTCCCACCTCTCACCCCTGTTTAATGTTAATCTAGGTTATTAATTGTGTTATTGAGTTCTATAGTTTCCTTATTCAACTTTTGTTTGGAAGATCTGTCCAGTGGTGAGAGAGGTGTGTTGAAGTCTCCCGTGATTGTTGTATGGTGGTCTATTAGACTCTTGAACTTGAGAAGAGTTTGTTTGGTGAACATAGCTGCACCATTGTTTGGGGCATATATATTTATGATTGTTACGTCTTGTTGGTGTATGTTTCCCTTGAGCAGTATGTAGTGTCCCTCTTTATCTCTTTTGATTAACTTTGGCTTGAAATCTATTTTATTTGATATGAATATGGACACTCCTGCTTGTTTCCGAAGTCCATATGAGTGATATGATTTTTCCCAACCTTTCACCTTCTGTCTATGTATGTCTTTTCCTATCAAATGGTTTCTTAACAGTCTTGCTGAGCTGTCTATGTTCTTTTCAAGTTGAAATACTTTGTCTTCATTGTCTGATGTTCTATCTTCTAAGTGTTCTACTCTGCTGGTAGTATTCTCAATTGAGTTTTTAAGTTGGTTTATTGCATCCTGCATTTCTAGGATTTCTGTTTGTTTGTTTTTTTATAACCTCTATTTCCCTGTATAGTTGATCTTTTGCTTCTTGGATTTGTTTATGTAATTCATTGTTGAAGTGATCTTTCATTGTCTGATTTTGCTGTCTAATGTCTTCCTTGAGACTCCAGATCATCTGAAGCATGTATATCCTGAATTCTTTATCTGTCATTCCATCTGCTGCAGATATTACCTCTTCTAACGTTGAGTTGACCTGCATTGCTTGTGGTCCTTTCTTTCCTCATCTTTTCATACTGTTTGCATTTCTTTCTGCTTGGTGAAACTGTTGTGTTATTGAATTTTCCCCCTACATATTTATATTGCTCTTGTATAGTTGCAAAGTCTCCCTCGCAGGCACGGCGGCCTGTTCTGCTGGTGGGTCACAGGTCCACCTACCTTGCAGGCGCGGGGGGGCGGCTCTGCCCCTCTGCGGGTTGCTGGGCCTGTTCTGCTGGGTCGCAGGTCTGCCTAACTTCCAGGCGCGCGGCGACTCTGCCCCTCCCCTAACCGGGTTGATGTGTCTACCACACTGGCGGGCCGCTGGTCCTGTTCTGCCGGTGGGTCGCAGGTCCACCTACCTTGCAGGCGCGTGGAGCGGCTCTGCCCCTCCTCGGGTTGCTGGGCCTGTTCTGCTGGTGGGTTGCAGGTCCCTCTATTGTTCTTTTATTAGTCTAATATGAACACTTGGTTCACTCATTTATACCCTTTTTGGTTTTCTAAAATGAACACTTAAAAGCTATACAATTTTTTGGAAACACATTTTGTGTTGTGTCATCTGGATTTTGTGAGATGTTTTTGTTATTCATTTCTGTTTTAAGTTTCCTTATAATTTATATTGACCCATTAATTGTTTAGGAATAGTTTTGAAATGTGAACTTTTTAAAAGGTACCCATTTGTTTCTTTCAATTTAATTTCACATTGTGTTTGGAGAACAAGTTCCGTTTGATATCTGTGCTTAAAAATTTTTATTGTTACACTATATGATTACTTTTTGTAATGTCTTAGGCTCATTTGATAAAAATATGTGTTCTCTAATTGTTGGATGCAGAAGTCCATCTATTCAGTATGTTACATGATCCATAGCTGCTTAAGCTTGTTAATTATTATTTCCTGCCCTGTTTGATGGTCAATACTGAAAAAAAGTGTGTAAAAATCTATGATGCTTGGTTTTTCAATTTCTTTTTCAGATTTTTTTCCTTTGTTTAATTCACTTTAAGACCATTTTCTTATGTTCACATCCTTTTATAATTATATCTTACTGGCAATCTGAACTCCAAAAAACCATTGTGTAATAATCCCCTTTTCCTTCTTTTGATATCTTTCATTTTATAGTTTAATGATTATAGTTGAGCTACTTTGTTTTGGTTAACATGTGACCATTATATCCTACCATTCACTTTTGTTTATTTATTTATTTTTAGAACCAGGATTTGAACCAAGGGTCGATTAGCCACATTCCCAGCCCTTTTTATCTTTAGACAGGGTCACTAAGTTGCTGAGGCTGGCTTTGAACTCGGATTCTCCTGCCTCTGCCTTCCTAGCTGCTAGGATTACAGGCATGTGCAACTGTGTCCAGCCTCCATTCACTTTTTAAAAAAATATATTTATTTTTTAGTTGTAGATGGACACAAAACTTTTATTTTTTTTATATGGTGCTGAGGATCGAACCTAGGGCTTGCAAGTCTCAGGTGAGTGCTCTACCACTGAGCCACAACCCCAGCCCTCTATTCACTTTTAAACAGTAGGTGTAGTTATGCTCTAAAATGTTATTGATTGATTGAGTGATTATTTTTTTCTGTGCTGGGGATTGAACTCAGGGCCTTGCTGTGTGTTAAGCATGTGCTCTACCACTGAGCTATATTCCCAGCCCCTCTTTATGCTTTTGATAGGTCTTTTGGAATAGCCATTAGTTGTAATTTTTTAGTGTTTTATTTAACATAATTTTGATTTTTGAATTTTGTTTGTCCCTTTTTATTCCTTTATTTTGTCAGCTTTATCACTAAAAAATGGGTTTTTTTAGCTTACCTTTAATTTCTACTTGTTTAAAATGAGTACAGTTGAAGATCTTGCTTTAAAACCACTTGCTTTTCTCTTTTCTGCTAAATATCTATCCATATGATGCACATTACACTTTTTTTGGGGGGGATTCTTTTAGTGATTTCTGGAAATTTTTGTACATTAAGAATATAAGCCATTTGTCTGTGATATGAGTTGCAAACATTTCTGCACGAGTATAATTTGGATATTTTTTATTTTTCAGTGCTGGGAATCTAATACAGGGCCTCAAACATGCTAGACAAGAGTTCAGCTACATCTTTATCCCTGGATGTTCATTTTACTAATTTGGCTATGAATGATTTTTATTGTTACATAATTGAATTTATTCTTTTAAGAGTTCTAAATTCAGGTTTTTACTTTTAAATTTTTATTTGATCAATTTATAGTTTGTCCTCAAACACAATAAGGGAAGCAGATTGTACTTTATTTTTTAATAGCTGTGTGTTCATTGTGTTGTTCTATACTGTTTATAGACCACTCCATCTTTTCTATGGTATTTTGATATAACACTTCTAACAGATGTTAAATATCTAAATTTCCATGATTATTTTGGTTTATTTATGAAATTTCTTTTCTGTTCTATTGGTATGACTTTTTCATGTGAAAGTTTAATTATTAGAGAATTAGTTGTATTCTGAATTGGGATGTTCCCTTCTCATTTCTTTAATTTTTTAGTTTCCCACTTTATCCCTGTTTGTTTATTTTCCAGACTTATTTCATGTTGCCTAGCATGAGTGAAGCCATGGGTTAGATCCCTGGCAACACAAACATAAAAAGAAAAAAACATAAGTAACTGACATCTTGATGGTAGATTTTCCTAACCTCGGGCATCGTGTACTCCCTCATTACTTCTTTACAGGTTTTTTTGTTAGTAACTTCACTTCCTATAGGTCTTAGACATTTTAAAAGTTTTCTTTTGGGGGGGAGGTTCTTAAAAATCAAGATTTTTTAAAAAAACTTACTTTAGTTTATATAAATGAAAGTAACTGACTTTTATATATATATATATATATATATATATATATATATATATATATATATATACACCTACCTTACTGTATTCTCTTGTGTGTAGTAAGCTTTCAGTTAATTGTTTTTGGAAATTTTTTTTAACAATACATTAATATGGGCTTCCAGCAGTAATGAATTTACTTCTTGATTTCCTGTAGGTAGAGCTCTAATTTCTTTCATTTTTGTTTAATGGTGTTGGCTTGTATTCCAATATAATTTTAGGCATTAATGTTGATAGTAGGCTTTCTTATTGTTAACTTGATGGATTAGTAGTATACATTTAATAATGAATCCTCAAAAAGTACATTTTCAAAGCCCCTTTTAAATGAATTTCAATCATTGGATACTCCTCCTTCATTGTATGATTTTTTTAAAAAATATTTTTTTAGTTGTGGGTGGACACAGTATCTTTATTTATTTCTATGTGGTGCTGAGGATCAAATCCAGTGCCTCACATGAGCTCTACCACTGAGCTACAGATAGCCCCAGCCCCATTTTATGCTTTTTTCTTACTTCAAGGTAGCTGCTTTTGACAAAGCATGTAGAGTACATTTGTTGTTCCATAGCCCGAATGAGTACTTCATCTTTCCTTTATTAATTTTGAATGCCTGCCAACTATATTTGTTTCCTAATTTTATTGAAAATAAGGTGCTATTTTGTTATCCTTGATTTTGTGCGTAATTTCTAGTAGGAAGAAGAAAGTGTTCCATGAACATCATACATTCCAGTTAATAGTTTCACAGTGAGATTTGGGAGCATCCTGAATTAAAAGACAATTCCATATTTCTTATTACTTGTATGGAATTGAAGTACTTAAGAGTTGCATAGATTGAGTGATCTTATTCCCTTTTTGGGGTATTGGTCATTGTAAAACCAGTGTACTCAAAATGGACATTTTTGGTGTAAGGCTATTCTTAATAGTGTGTTTCAATTTTGGTTTTTGTCAAAATTGCCTTTGCCTCTTTAAGGTAGTGCTCCATTATCTTCCAGCTTTCAGTGTTGCTGTGGTAAACTCTGCTGCCAGCATCTCATTCTTGACTCTTTTGAAAAACATAAACAAAACAAAACTACTGGCCTGGATAGATATTTTTAAAAGAAAAAAAAATAAACAAAGTGTTTAGGATTCTTTCTTTGTCCTAATAATGTAATGGTATGTGTCTCTTCATTTTGCTGGACACTTTGGTGGTGGATTCTTTTTTCTTTTTTAAAATATTTTTTAGACATAGATGGACACAATACCTTTATTTTATTTGTTTATTTATATGTGGTGCTGAGGATTGTGTGGCGCACTGGATTCCATCCTCAGTCCCACACATGGGAGGCATGCGCTCTACCACTGAGCCACAACCCCAGTCTGTGGTGGTAGATTCTTTTTATATGGAGTACTATATCTTTTGGTTCTGAGAAATTTTCTTGAATAATTTATTTATTCCTATTTTCCTATTTTAGCATCCAGTTACTTCTATATTAGACACCATGGATTTTTGAATAAATTTTTTTCTAGGTTTGTACTTTTTACAAAATTTTTACTATTGCTATCATACTTTTAATATTTAGAGTGTTCTCATAAAAATGGAGATGCTGGGTATGTAGCTCAGTGGTAGAGTACTTGACTAGCATCCATGTGACCCTGGATTTGATCCCTATCACCACAAAAATAAATAAGTCAACAAAAAACCTTAAAGGGTTCTTATATATTCTCTGATACTTTTTAAAGATAGCATTGGTTCTTGTCTTGGTGAATGCAGTATTATTTCTCATTCCTCTGAGATCCTATATTTTTTCTCATATTTTTTTCCTCACTGCAAGTCTTTTTCTCCAAGTTGCTGTTAAATTTGTTTTGTGTATTTGCACCTCAGACTTTTATAGTAGTTTTCTCAAATGTGTGGTAATCTTTGCTCTTTGCTTATCTGAAGAGTGAGAAATCAAAAACAGTTACTACATGGTAGGACTATCAATTGTTTGAGTTGCCTGTCAAGGAACTGACCAGACTGTTTTATAGTAGTGTTCCATGATATGATGTTAGATTATTTCTTAGACCAAGTTAATTATAGGAAGATATAACCTTTTCCAATTTCCTACCTTCTAGAAGTAAAGGAGAACAGAACTGGATTTGTCAACTTTCTGTTGGTTTTCATACTGTCAGTGTTCTTCAGAAAATAGCCCTCTAGTTTTTGCCTGCCTCAGTGTGCAGTTTATAAGAAGGGATCTCAAAGTCTAACTGCTTCTTAAATTTTTATACTCTACCTTTATTTCCATTCCTAGAGATCCTCAATGCCACAGCGTGGTATCTTTTGGGGGGCACTTTGTAAATTTGTTTGCTTCTCAACTTCCTTCTGGCTTTTTATCCTTTTGTTCAGGCTTAAATTTTCTTGAATCTCTTGAGTTAATCACTGCTCCCCACTGTGTTCTTCACTATCCAGGGTTTCCATTTCTGGGTTGGTTTTTTTTGTTTGTTTGTTTGTTTTAGAGTAGCTTTATTGAGGAGTCAGGAGGAATCAAATTCATGGGAGTAGTAAATCCTTTGGTTTTAATGGAAGTTGGGTATATATCTTGGATTCTCTAGTTAGAGAGATATTCAGATAATAAGTTGAGATGCTAAGGGTTACAGAAAGGTCTGCCACATTCATTGGTGTATATATAATAGTTATTTGAAGCATATAAAGGAAATAATAACCATGGTATTTGCAATATTTGAAGATAGTATTGGTTTGATGCTTTGCTTTTCATGCTGTTGATTTTTTTTGCTTAGTTTTGATCACTTAATCAGACCCTCATTTGCTTCATGGGATGCTGGATTGTTCTTTACCTTCAGGGACTAAAATCTGAATTATTCCATACCTATTATAGTTATTTTATTCCTTTGTTAGTGATTTAATAATCATTGGCCAATAAGATTTGAGAGGAAATTCACTGGGGAACTGTGCTAGTCACCTTTTTGTAACTGTGATAAAAATACTTAACAAGAACTACTAAAAGATGGAAAGATTTATTCAGGCTTATGGTTTCAGAGGTTTTCTTCTATGGTTGACTAGTTCCAAGGCAGAAATATCATGGTGTAAGTGTATGGCAGAACAAAGCTGCTGAGCTTATGGCAGCTGTAAAGGAGGGAGAGAAGGTGGGGTTGTATGAGCTGGAGGAAAGAAAGGAGAGAGATGGGGGAAGAGAGAGTTAGGGTTGGGGGTGTTGGCAGCACCAGGGAAGGATATAGTCTCTAAGGGCATGCTCCCAGTGACTACTTCCTCCCATCATGCCACACCTGCCTACAGTTTCTACAACTTCAGCTCTGGTAGATTAATTCACTGATGTGGTCAAAATCCCCCTGATCCAGTTATTTCCCCAAAACTCCACCTCTGAACATCTTAGCATTGGGGACCAAGTTTCAACATTTGAGTCTCTGGGGGGACACTTAATATGCAAATAATAATGGAAACTTTTCCCCATTTTGGTAAAGAAACACAAAGAAGGGTAAGGCAATATCCCTCCCTCTCCCTCCTTCTTCCTCCCTCTCCCTCCCTCTCTTTAGTCTTCTTTTTCCCTCTCTCTCTCCTTCTCTCTCTCCCTTTCTCTCTCTTTCATTTTTATGTGGTGCTGAGGACTGAACCCAGTGCCTCACAAGTGCTAGGCAAACACTCTACCACTGAGCCACAACCCAGCCCCAGCAATCTCTCTTCTGATCTTTAACATGTAGTGAAGTCATATTTGTAACTAGTATAGGTATTTTGAAACCTTCAGGGGACAAAAGTCATCATAGTAGGATGGCACAGGAAAAATGTGGAAGGACCCTAGGTCTTTGATAATGATGTTTATCCACAGAGTACTAACTGGAACTGCTCTAGCTCTAGATTTTTTTGTTAGTGAGATAACAATTCCTCTTATTGGCTTACAAGATCTACCAAAATAGCTGTTGCTATTTATAGCTACCTTAAAAAAAATCAAGTAAATAAGTATTAAAGGTTCAAATTATATAAATATGAAGATTGAAAATACAGTTTCGGAGAATTAAACAATGACTGTTTTTCACTAAATTAAGGTGAATTGGAAATTTATGTCACGTTCTTTCATTATTGCTGTGTCCATAATGTGTGTGGACATAACATTTTTATTGTTTGATAACTTGACAATTTAAATCTTTTGTTTTGATATTATTCAGGTTGACCTGACGTTTTAATGAATCTCCCCTTGATTAAAGAAACATTTTATTTGTTGGAATGCGCACATTTTCTTCATGAAAATTGGTTTTCTTTTTTTAATCTGTTACTTGTCTTGCCAAATATTAAAAATCATATGTTTTTGATACTGGTGTTATATTTTTAATTAATATTTCAGATTCAAAAGGTGACAGTTTAAAAGATTGTTTTGTTAGTGGGTTATTCTTAAAAGCAAGTGGCATTTGGTTTTATTTTATAATAGAATTTAATCTTACATGTTTTTTGTTAAAGTAATGTTACCAAAAAAAAACTCCTATTGAACTATTTGTGGTGAGCATTTTAAGGACGTTTAAGATTTCACATGCAGTTTAACTGATCACAGATGAAGTTGTAAATTAACACCTCATGAGTGTATTTGACTGCAGGGCATTGTTTGTGAATCAAAACTGCTTTGTTCCTATAAACTGTGAAAGGGCTTAAGCATATGGATTAAAATTGCATGGTGATACTAAAGTACTTATGAAAAGACACTGTAGTTGGATCATTTAAGATGTACTAAAATATTATGAATGACCATAAAATGTAATAATTCCCTTAAGCTTTTAAGAGTTATAAGATTTAGTTTTATTCCTTTGTTGAATTTAACCACCTTAATAAAGAAATTATTTTGTTACTTTTAAAGCTGTTCATAGTAATAAGAAAAAAACCACTGATACAGCCTGATGGTGAGAATAACTGAAATTTCCCAAGTGTATTTTTGTGGAAGTATTCATGGTTGTGTTAGGAAAAAAATTATGAAAAAAAATATATACACTCACACAATGTGTATCAAGTTTTGTTTTCTTTGCATTTGAATCATTCTCTTACCAGAACCTATAGAATGAAAACCTGTTTGCTGGTACTCTAGTATAAAATTATTAAATGATCATTATTTAATGTAAAAATCATATTTTTGTTGATATTTTAATTTACAATATACAAAAACCACCTGATACAGATTGTGCTATTCTGTAAGTACTTATTGAAAAAAGTACCAGACAGTAGTCAGGGACATGTTTTGGAAGATAGAAGTAAGTTCTGACTTACTGAAGCAGAAGCCTTCAGTTAACTTTTAATTATTAAATAAGGCAGAGGAAGGGTTGCTGGGAAACTGTGGAGTTCTGATCTATGTCACCTTTTTGGGCCCCTCTAAAGATCTTAGAAAACTTTGGTGCCAGTTTTCATCTATCTTCTTAATTGTTCTCATGTAGATGATATTTGTTGTAGAAGCTATCCCACTTCCTTGAATTTTGTGAACCCTTGTAATGGAGATAAAAGTGTAACTACCTTTATCTTCATTCTATTTGAGCAAACCTCTTTTGTGAACACATTGTGAAACTAGGCCCTACCCAGAAATGCTTTATAAAAATAATCCGTGTTTGCTTCCTGTTTAGCTCCTTCCTAGCTTCACTTCACTTTCATTATCCAGCCTAAGTGTCGGGATCAGTTATCTCAGCTACATCCTACCATTACTCTCAATTTATTTATTTTGCTGACAGTTGTGTGTCTTGCTTCTTGATTTATTAATACAGTTAACTTTGTCATATTAGACAGTATGAGCTCTTTTTGATCACTACTCCTTAACCCTTTACATTCAGGTTGTTTACCAGTTCTTATTACCATTTGAAATATGTTTTAGGTTTTACCCTCTTTTCTACTTTCATCTTTGGTGTCTTTATTTCCATGTCTTACATTAAGTGCTATAGGATTTTCTTCTCTATTTCCATTTCTCTTGTGACTCTTTTTTGTTAATTTTCTACCTCAGTAATATATGAAAGAATGGTCCTTACCCACCTCTCCATGACTCTTACTCCTACCACACAAATTAACATAAGCTCTCTTCAGTAGTAATTCTCAACTCTTAAGGTACCAAATCTTCTGGGTCTAAGTGTAATGTGTATTTGGTTTTAAAAGCACCTTAAAATTATTCCCTTTTAATTTTTTAATTAATTAACTTTGTGCAGCACTGGGGATTGAACCCAGGACCTACCACACTGAGTTACATTCCCAGCCCTTATTATTTTTTATTTTGAAATAGGTCTCACTAAGTTGCTGAGGCTGACCTCAAACTTGCCATCCTCCTGCCTCAGCCTCTTGAATAGCTGGGATTATAAGCATGCACCACTACACCTGACTCTCCATGGTCTTTTATAGGACTTTCTCAAATCCATCTTATAGTGCTACAGGAGTCATCTTTTGGAAACATGGTTTTATTCATGTTACAAATGTATAATTTATTTTTTGCCAAATACGGGACTAGCTACTGGAGTTAGGAAGATGAATGTTAAGGTACTTGTCTCTGAGACAAGTATTATACAGTACAGCTATCTTTTACTAGAACTTCTTGAATTGTTAGGCACTCCATGCATTTGTCCTTAAATAGTTCTCCAGTGTAGATATTAGCCACTATATGGATAATCCTGAGAGGACTCAGAGAATTCTGAGTAATCATACAGTAATTTTATAAGAAAGTTGAAAGGGACTTTTGACAGCATAGAGGAGGAATATCTACTTCAAGTTTGGAAGATAGAGAGTAGGATTCATTGACAAGAGCCTTAAACTGAGTATGGAAAGACAATTGGGAACTAATGTAAAAATAATAGGAAGGTCTGTGTGTGGCATGATTATACTTGTAAACTGTATTTACAATAGTATGGAGACATGAGAGAGTATTTTATAAGAACATCTCAGTATGACTGAAGCAAAGTGCAAGAGTTGGGGAATTGAGAATATGAGTAGATATAAAGGCACTAAACCAGGTGGTGGTATACATTTACTGCTAAGAAGTTTAGAATTACTTTCAGTATGTGGAATGATTTTAAGTGGGAGAGTTAATTGATTATACAGTTTGAAGAATGGATTGGAAGAGGCTTTTGTGCAGTCAGAAAGATCTATTAGATTTATGTAATAACCCAAATAAGCTATAGGAAAGCTGTTGCTTGAAACATGGTCGTAAAACTGAAGAGAAGAGATCGAATTGAAGGCTATCTGGGAGATAGATTCAGTGGATTTAATAATGATGAAGTGACTGAGAGGAATGAATTCTCAGGTTACAGTGTCACTAGAATTATATCAACTGGAGATAAAGCATATTAATGATAATATATAGCACATATTATAGGATATCCTCAAGCTGTAAATAAATATTTGTGTAAACTGCTTCCTTAAGTGGCCTCCAAGTTTTTATTGAAAAATGTTCTTCAAACAGGTTAGCCAACTGTGGGTGTTGACACTTTTTAACTTAACAAGGCATTACTAAATGCCCAAGGGCCCAGGCATGTTCTGGGTCCTGCAAGAGGGAACAGAGTGGAATCACAAAGGACTTCCCTACCTAGTTAAATCTCTTGACTTTAAACAACTTCTGAACTTCCTGTTTTCATATCTGCAGTGTTGAAAACAAACTGATAATCTAGCTAGAACAAACAGACTCTGAAGTAAGGAATTATTCATTCTGGTTTATAGACAATGATATTTGTAGTTAAACATGCCTAAGGGCAAGAGTTTGGTTCATAGTGTAGATGAGGCCCAGTCAAGACTAGACCTCAGATATGCCAATTATACATTGGGGAAAATTGTTTGTATGTTATGATATTTAATGATAACTATACCAACATCGAGTACTTATTATCTTTATTTTACAGAAGAGAAAACTGAGGCACAAAAGTCTGCTCATGATCATATAGTTAGGAATTAAAGACAAGATTCAAATGCAGGTGTCTCTATTCTGAAAAATCAAGATACAGATACCAGTTAGAATTATATATTTGTGAATTATCAACATATACATGAGATTGAGTGGATATGATCATTGGAGATCTCTTGGATGACAAGATTCAAGCTACAGTTTAAGAAAATTTTCATTAATGAGTTAGCCAGAAGAAAAGTAATAAAGAAAAATTGAGATGTAATGATAACATAGGAAGACTGTGTCATTTTAGCTAAGGTAGGTGTATAAACTGAGCATACATCAGCATTGTTGACTGAATAGAAAAATTATATTTATATGCTGTATAAATACATTTTGCATTAAACTTAAGTATAAGATTGTTTGCATTGACAAAAGGTATTTGATTTAGAAATATATTCTGTGAGTACTTTTTTATTTAGGATCTTTCAAATATCATACTATGCATGCTATTTACTATTTATGTACAGAAATCCTGAACAAAGACAGTAAGGCTGTTTTCAGAATTATTTGACATGAGCCAGGCCATAGTGTCCATGCCTGTAATCCCAGGACTTTGAGGCTGAGGCAAAAGAATTCAAGTTTAAAGCCAGCCTCAGCAACTTAGCAAGAACCCGTCTCAAAGTAAAAATAAAAAGATCTAGGGATGTGGCTCAGTGGTAAAGCACACCTGGGTTTAATCCTCAGTACATAGTAAATTTATTGGACTTAAATGTAAATTACATTTGAGTTATTTTTTAGATTATTGAGGAGTAAAATTTAATGTGGAAAGATTTGATTTAGATTATTTGGGGGGCCAATTATATAAAATAAAATTCAGTATTGAAATTGTTGAATCAACCTGTGATACAGTGAAACATGGCTGGGAGAAAATTTATGGATATGGTTGTGCATGCATGTAATTTCAGCAATTCCAGAGACTGAGCTATGAGGATCGGAAGTTTGAGGCCAGCCTCAGTGACTTAGTGAGACCCTGTTTCAATATAAAAAATAAAAAGGGCTGGGCATATCGCTCAGTGATAAAGAGCCTCTTGGTTTAATCACCAGCACTTCCTCCCCAAGAGAAATTATGAGGATGAGATGAGATGACTGCTTATTGAAATCTTACATGATGATTTTAGAGTAGAAGATTTAAATTTGTGTTGTGGTAAAGAAAAGTGGCCATAATGTACAGAAATAAACTTTTAAAACCTTACTACAGAGTCATTTATCTGAAATTTCACTTTTTTTGGCCAAGATTTATAAACTGAAAATATTTCAGTCCAGTTAAGCTATCTTAAAGGTATCTGTTTACATATCTCTAGAATAGAGGTCTAATATAGTGGAAAAATGACATCTAAAATGGGGCACGCCATTCTTTTCTAAATATTCATGAAAATATACTATCTGAAATTATTTTCAGAAATCATTTATATGAAAAGTAAGCAATGTTTTGTAAGCTTATATTGCAACTGATTGGGAGTAATGATTGATAGTTTTATTTTGTTTTTGACATAATTTTCAAAATATCAGGATGCAGCAGCTCACATCCTTTGGAGTTTATTCTCAATATTGTTGAATTGAACCATAATGTTGTGGCATAAAGCCTGAATTAAGGTTAATTTAAACACTATATAAATAAAAAACGACTCCCTCCCTCAAATTATATAAGCAAGCATATTCATATGGCTTCTTCCATGAACTACATTTTTGGACATAATCTTCTGCTTTAAAATTAGTGGGTACTTGATAAATATTTGTTGAATTGGTCTAAACATTTCAACTCAAAACAATTAGGCCTAAAATATAATATCTTTTAAATCAGTGATGAAAGTTAGAATTACTTCATTTTATACCCTTATTTTTTAAAATATTTTTAAAATTGTAGTTGTATACAATACCTTTATTTTATTTATTTTTATTTTTTGTGGTGCTGAGGATGGAACCCTGGGCTTCACATGTGCTAGGTGAGTGTTCTACCGCTGAGCCACAACCCCCGCCCAATTTTTAAGATAATATGTTTCTTTTTGATGTGAGTGGTATTTTTATTGAGAATTTGGAAAATACATAAAAATAAATTGAAGAATTACAAATACCACCAGTAATTATATCACAAATGTTATACTCCTATTATCATTTTGTATTCCTTTCCAACTAATTTTTCCTTTAAAAACAGTACTGCAGTTTTGAAAGAGATGACTGAAAGGAAAGTTGTCATCAATTTTCTTTCATAAATGGTGCTTTTTTTAAAAAAAAAAAGGTTGGCTCAGAAGTGAATTTGGTGAATCTTAATTTTGATTCTTTTAGGGGGCAAAAGGTGGTGGTGTAAAAATTCTTTGTGGAAAATGGAATGTCTGATGTCATCGTACACTCAGACATTCATGTCTTTCCATAACTGTATGGACAATTAATTTTTATTCTTTCCTAAAATAATTTTTTATACTGCTTTAGGTTTCTTGATTCTAAGGGATAGGAAAGCTAGCTAGAGTTATTGTAGGCTAAAAAGGAAATTTAGTAACTTTTGTCTCCAGACTACACACACACACACACACACACACACACACACACACACAGCGGGGTTCAGCTGGGCATTAAGGATGAATAACTTTAAGGACTCACATTGTCAGATTTTTTTTTTCTTCACTTCTCTTTCCTATCTGTACTATAGGT
This sequence comes from Spermophilus citellus, assembly GCF_964194105.1. Lineage (NCBI taxonomy): Eukaryota > Metazoa > Chordata > Mammalia > Rodentia > Sciuridae > Spermophilus > Spermophilus citellus. The sequence continues at coordinate 504,529 of NW_027672905.1, read as the reverse complement.
TCACTTTTGTGAGACTGCCTTTTAATATTCTCTCTTGTTTAACTTTGAATTATTGTGTTTGTAATGGTCTCATGCTAGCTTTTCTTATTTTTATTTGAACAGCTTTCAATACTGCCAATTACCTTACAATTTTAGGTATTGTTTTATATATAAAATGAACATCTGGAAAAAAATTGATTTAATGTTTGTAAGATTTGCAAACTATTTGTTGTTCTTCCTCTAAAGGGTAATTTCAAAGTAACTATGACTCCATACTCATTTCATTTGTTTAATGACTGCAAAAGTCTTCTAGTTTACACCAGGGACGGTGGATGAATTTTGGTATATGTCACTCGCATTTATATATTAAATTGTTAAATGTGTTTATGAAAGAGACAAGTGTTTTACCTAAAGAATGAGAAAAAATTACATTTTTATGACTTGTGAAGATTTCTCCTTTTGCTGAATGCTTTTAAAAATAACAGTATATTCTTCTAGGTTTACCTTCTTGTTATTTATCTCATGTGTTAAATTTGTTTTGTTAAGGTGACCCTTTAAGATGGCTTGTAGACTAAAGAGAAGCACTAGATTTTCTAATGTCGTGGAAGAGGTTATATTTAGCTGTTGGTATTTCAAGTTGGAACACTTCATTCTACTGTGCCTTTAGTTAATGAGTCATCTGGAGAAAATGGGCTGCTTCTTGCTTTTAGGAAGAGTCTGTAGCAAATAATAATAATAAGCTAAGCACAGTGGGAGATTTTCTGCCAAATAACAAACTTAAAATGGAAAATGTTTTGTAATACATTTTATTGCCCATATGTAAAATATATGCTAAAGGATATAGAAGCATTTTGCTCATTATTGTCTTCAGCTGATAAAAACAAAAACTATAGCCTTGATGTCAGTACAGCAGAAAGAAAGCTCTGTGTGGATTATTCTGAGTTACAGACAAATGGGAAGCCAGCTAAAGTTCTATGAAATTGTTTTATATACAGGGTATACAGCAACAGTCACATCTTGATGATAACTGTTAGTAACTGCAGAAAGTATTGTGATTATTGAAATATTGATGTTTTTCAAATATTTTTATATATTGTATGTGGAAATTTAAAATAATTTTATTCATCTACTTTAGTATGATAGCTTCAACTATTATAGACTAATTAAGAGTAGATAGTTGGCAAAGGACGTGAGATACTGATTCTGATTTTGGCTGCCTTTATATTATGTATGTCATGCTGATGGCATGCTTTTCTCATCTGCACAAGATTTTGTGCCTGACTTTTATTGCAGAAATGAAAGAGGTAGCATGGAACAAAGAAAAGTATATTACGTTGGGAAACAGGGAAACTTAAGATCCTAGAGTTCAAATTTTAAATCTATAATGTATTTTTTGAAATCAACTTGCCAGGTCTCCTTTAGGTACAGAATGACTACATCACTAGATCCATAAACTGTGAAGTTGTTTTTTCTTTTTCTCAAATTTAAGTATTTGGCATGATCTGTCTCTCCTACCTACCTACCTACCTACCTACCTTCCTACTTATTATCTTATTACTTTTCTCCTACTTGCTTACCTATTTTCCTGTCATCTACCTACCTGCTTATCATGAAACTATTGTAAACTGAGTATTGTCTGCAATGCCAAAAATACCAGTACTTTGTTTACTTTATGTATTTTTTACAAAGATCATAGGAAACATACTGGAGAGGAAATTGGGTCTTTTGGTGCTGCCTTACAAGATACTCCATTTCTTTTCTCCCTGCACCTGGCAATCATGGTATAATTCAGTTTTTGCTATGTGAAGATGGCACCTGTTTTCATGTCTCTATCTTTTCTGTGTGTAAAAGAATCATTTCTTCGTGGTAGTGTGAAGTATGCCTTATGGTACAGCATTCTGTGTCCTTAATCAGCAATATTGGTAAGTTAGTCATGTTTGAGAGGTTAATTTGTTCTTTTAACATTTATTTAATGAATATGCTTATATATTTGATATTCTAAGTTCATTGTGTCCCAAACTAAACTCCTCATCATTCCCCCAAAATAGATGTTTCATTTGATGGCAAGCTGCTTTATCCTTCCATTTGTTTAAGATAAAAACCTTAGAGTTGTTTTTTATTCCTTTCTTTCTCTGATACCCCATATCCAGTTCTTCAGGAAATCCTACTGGCATCACTTTGTGAAATACATCCTGGAATCTAATCACCACTACTGGTCATTTTCCCCACTCTACCTCTTTTGTGCTACCATAATTATTTGTCTGAATTATTGCAGTAGCCTCTTATTTAGTTTCTTTCTTTTCACGTTTGGCACCTTCTTTATATTCTCAGCAAGGCAGACATGTTGGCTTAAAAAAAAGATACAAGTTAAATAACACTCTTAGTTTGAAAATTAGTAAATATAAAAATGGTAAAAAAGGAAATTTTATTTGCAAGAGAAGTGATAGTTTTTTGTAAAGCAAATGAAACAGCATTAGAAATTAGAAACAACTTTTGCCTAGTGGGTACAGAATTAATACATAAAAAATACAAATACTTTTCTATATACAAAAGCCACAAATTATAAATTAAGAGTAATATAAACAGAATACAGTCTTATATCAAGTAACTACTACAAGTGGGATTTATTCCAAAATGAAAGAATTGTTAAAAAAAATTAGGGTATCCATTAATATAATTTACTAGGCTTCTTCACCTGCTTCCCAGAGGGTTTCTGTTGTTTGCTTAGCAACTCAATGCCAACTAAACCAATGCACTTCTTTGCTGTCTGGTAGCTGAACCATAGCTTCTCCTATGAAAAATGACCCTTTTCAAGTGTTTTCCTTCATTGGGTATTCTTCAGTTGCCCTTGGGCACCATATGGAGCTTTCTTTTAGTTACTTGTAGCATAGTTAATAAGTCTTTGTTAAACTTTGCCTGTTTAACTTATTGTATGGTTTATCTCTTCTGATTGTACATGAATGTACTATATTAATACATTTTTAGATAAAATTTTATGTTATTATTTCATAGATGCTAGAAAGCATTTGACAAAATTCAGTACTCTTTTTTATTAACTTTTTGTGAATTAAAGCATAACACACATACTAAAATGTACAAATCACAAGTGTATAGCTGAATTACCTCAAAGTAAACATACTTTTGTTTAACTACCATTCAGTTCTAGAAATAGAACTTGGCCAGCAGCCCAGAAGTACCCCTGCATATCCCTCTTCTTCCCCAAAGGTGTCATCTGTCCTAATTTCTAACATCAGAGATTAGCTTTGCTATTTTTGAATTTTAAAATAATGGAATTATATAGTGTGTGTTTTTGTCTCTGACTTCTTTGGCTCATCATTGTGATATTTATCTGCATTGTTGCATGTAGAAATGCTTTGTTTTTTTTCTGGTTCAAGTTCACTGTATGAATTTATCTCAATTTATTTTTATATTCTACTGTTGATGGATATTTGTGTTGTTTCTAGTTTGGCTATGTTACAAATAATGCTGGTATGTGAACTTTCTTACGTGTTTTCTTGAATGATGCTCATGTGTATACATTTCTGTTTTAAATTATTTTTTAGGAGTTGATATACTGGGTAACTGGGTATGCTTGTCCTAAACTAGTAAATGTTTTCCAATGCTACTAAAATATTTTCCAATGAGATGTATTCCCATCAGTATAACCTACAACTTTAGTTATTTCATAGCTATTTTCAGTCTTCTTTAAAAACAAAACACTTTTTAGCCATGTGAGTGGGAGAATAGTGTTAGTTCATTATAACTTTAATTATATTTCCCTGACAGTGACCACCAAGTTAAGCATTTTCTCATTTTTTAAGATAATTTTTTTAGCTGTCAATGGACCTTTATTTTATTTATTTATATGTGATGCTGAGAATCGAACCCAGTACCTTACTCATGCTAGGCAAGTGCTCTACCACTGAGTTATGACCCTGGCCTTTCTCATTGGTTTTTATTGGATGTTTGATGCATGTCTTTGTGAATTGCTCTTTTATTTTCTTTTATCCAGTTTTCTATTGGATGTTTAATACTTTTTTAAAAAATCAATTTATAGGAAATCTCTACTTGACCCTTTTTGGTTGTACCAGCCACCTCTGATTTACTTTTTCATTCTCTTAATGGTATCTTTGAGAGCTTATTGTTCTTCATCTTATCATGTGCCCTCTTTTTGATGGTCTCAGGTTTTACTCTATGGAAGATTTTCCTTATGGTTGGTGTTATTTCTTTCTTAAATGCTCAATGGAATTCACTGATATTGCCATCTAGATGTGGATTGCTACTTTAAAAATGAAGAACATTCTAATTTTTTTTTCATTTCTTAAATAAACTTTGTATTTGTTTGAATGTTGAAATGTGCTGGCATAATTTTGTTCAGAATATCTTTCTGTGATCTTTTAATATGTATGTGACCAATGAAGATGTACCCTTTTTCATTTCTGCTAATGATTATATATGCCTTCTTTGTAAGGTTTCATGAGTTTTACAAGCCTTTTCAGGGAACCAAACTTGACTTTGTTCCTCTGAAGAGTGTATTTGTTTTTCATTTCTGTGTATTCATCTCTTTATTTTCTTTTTTCTACTTCCTTTGAATTTAATTTGCAGAATTCATTTTTATGTTCTTGAGATGGAGACTTGACCAAATAAAAATATCTTTTTTTGTGTGTGTCAAAAAGTTTGTGTAGCATTAGAAGACAAATTACAAGCTGGTAAAATAATTGGCAATTATTATCACAGTCAAAAACGTATTTCTTTAATATATAAAAAGCTTCTAAATGAAGACTTAAATCTGCTGCTGTATTGACAAATATTTAAACATTAAGTAATTTGCAGTGTTGGCAAGGATCCAACAAAGTGTGAGAATATAAATTGTGGTATCCTCTTTGAAGGTCAAGCTTGTATTATTTATAAAACTTTTAAGTACCCTTGTTCTGTGAATTTTATGTCTATATAATCATGTTTATTTCTGCAATATCATTAAAAGCAAAAATAAAACAAAACAAATAATCTATGCATAATCGAAATGTTTATTTTAGAGATTAGGTTGTAGCTATACAATAGTAAATTCTGAAGCCACTAAAAGAAGGTAGACTGTAGGTACTGGTTTTCATAAAGCAGGCCCCAGGAAAAGTTAGTTGCAGAAGTACTTTATTAAGTTTTTTTGTCAAGTGTTTTAGGTTTTTTGCATACATAGTGAATTTCTGAAGTATGCATTGCACAAGGTAAAAAACCTTAGTAAGTGGTTGTTATATTATATTTATGGGGTTTGATTGACATTAACCAGTTAAGTTTGTGTATTTAGAGCTAACTATTCAGTATTACTTTTGGTTATTTTCATTTTCTCTCTTTTATTATAATCTCAGAAAATATGATAAGGAATGTATTGTATTGTTATGTAAATGAAAGATGTGGAATGTGTTGTATATTATTTGCTCCATAATGACTAGTGTAGGATCTGCTATATTTTGAATGTAAAACACAACTGTTTTTTAACAATCAGTTTAAAAATGAACTTAAAAAATTATTTGTACATTTTCTGAATCTGTTCACGTGTTATTTTTGATAAGCTCTAACATAGCCCTTTGTAGTAGATACGCCCAATAGTAATCATCTTATTCACATGTTACAGAAGAGTGAACCCAGCCAAATGAATAGGCAACTTACATAAAGTAGGAGTTGTCAAAGTATAACCTGTGAACCAAATCTCTTCTCCCACTTGATTTTTTTTTGGGGGGGCAGGTGCCTAGAAGTCAAGAAAGGTTGATTTTTTTGTTGTTGTTTTTGGTGGTAGGGATTGAACCCAGGGGATTTTCTACCAACTGAGCTATATCTCCAGCCCCCCAAGAAAGGTTTTTATATTTATGAGAGTGGGGGGAAAAGAATACTAGTTTGACATGTCAATATTGTATGAAATTCAAATTTCAGTGCCTGTAATTGAAGTTCTTTAGAGACAAGCTTAACCTTTATGTATTGTCTATGGCTGGTTTTCCACCACAATGAGAGAGATAACAGAGATTGTAAGTGGCATTCTCATTATTGTCTCTGCTGTATTGAAATTATAATTCAATATTTTTTCAAATTCCATGTGTATTACTATGCTATGACAATTTATTACTATTCTATACCTATCGTGTCAAAACAGGAAAAGGAGAGAATCTCTTATTTTTACGGGACAGTGGGTTATTTAATCAAATTAGTTGGTTTTATTATGTTGTACTAAAAGAATACTTTATATATTGCCTTTCATCAGACTAAGCACTTACAGTATTCCAGATTCACAACAAAATAATATCTCACAAATTTGAAGCCGCCCAGTATCTCATCACAGCAGATTTTTTCATGTAAAGATAGGGTCATTGTACACACATAAAGTGAGACTGAGGCCAGATACAAATTCAGATTTTTGAATGGCCCATTTGTTTGCTAAGCAAGGAGAACCATTTACTAACAGTATATTAAACTGTTGTATTTTACCAACCAAAGAAAAGTGTTCAGAAAAAATAATTTTGTACAATAACAATAGCTTTTCAGTGACAATAGTTACTTTAAGAATGTAATCCCAGTTAATTGGGAAGCTGAGGAAGATTGCAAGTTCAGGGTCAACATGTGTAATTTAGCAAGATCCTGTCTCAAAATAAAAAATACAATAAAAAGGACTGGAGAAGTAATTTAGTGGTACAGCACCCCTGGGTTCAATCCTCAGTACCACAAAAAAGAAAAAAGAAAAAGAATTGAGGACATTGTGCTTAATTCTTTAAAGTCAATTAAAGAAGATAATAATGAGTCCTAGTGGATTTTCTTGGCTCTTGATGAATTATCAGATGTTATTGACATTAATTGGTTGTTTATTCAAGGAGTCAGTGTTAAGTCTCAAGTGACTGAAGAATTAACCTTTATGAAAATGTCTGCAGACAAGAATATTTTCAAAGAAGCTACACTTATTCAATGTAAACTGAAGTGGAATCTATTAAGATGAGTTAGAACTAGCAGTGGTAAAAATATGTGTGGAGTAGAAAAGGTATTCACTTGGAGAAATCACAAAAATTGTGAAAATTCGAAGATTTTTAAAGACTATGATTGTTCATTGCATTATTTTTCAGCAATTGTATTAAGGAAAAAAACTGAATGTCATTCGTTATTAAACTAGGAGTATCATAAAGTGAATTTCATTTGCTTTCATGAAGTTTTTATGTATTTATTATTTTAGTTGTAGATGGACATAATGACTTTATTTATTATTATGTGGTGCTGAGGACTGAACCCAGTGCCTCACATTTGCTAGGCAAGCACTCTACCACTGAGCCACAACCCCAGCCCACGTTTTTTTTTTTTTTTTTTTTTTTTGGTCAGAAATTTAAACAATCTGCCTTATTCTACCCATTAGTGTGATTGCTGTCTTTTTCGCCTGTGGTTATTATTTAAAATTTTCTGAACAAGGAGAAGCTCCTTGAATTACAGTTGTAGAACACTGAATGGCTTTTACTGTAAACTTTATATTGTTTCTCAGTGAAAACTGATGTGTTTTTTGTTGTTGTTGTTTTGTTTTGGTATTGGGGATTGAACTCAGGGGCACTCAACCACCGATCCACATCCCTAGCCCTATTTTGTGTTTTATTTAGAGACAGGGTCTCACTGAGTTGCTTAGTGCATCACTTTTGCTGAGGCTGGCTTTGAACTCATGATCCTTCTGTCTCAGCCTCCCGTGATGCTGGGATAATGATGTTATTTCTTAATTGTAATGTAAAATGGTGCTTATGTGCAAAATTTGAATGCCTGTGGTAAAGTAATTTGACAGCAAATAATATAGTTTGAATGATAAGTAATGCCATGCTCCTTAATATCATCCTTTTCTATCAGAAAGGAAAACAAATGATATCTTTATTCTCACACACATTTTAGCAGATAAATTGTCTAAAAAAATCATACTTTCAGCAGTATTTTCCAGATGTTGATGAATTCTTATTTCAGAATTCATCTAGCAATGTAGTCAGGTAGTTTTCACCTAATCTTAACTTTAAAGATTAATCTACAATGCATTGATGTTCTAAAAGGCAAATATCTAGAGAATAATAGAATTCTACAAATACCTTCTCAGTGATGAATATGCTCAATTAAAATAATATTTTCATGCATGAATACCAATGTTTTGCAGTATCTATTTTTTGAGAAGACCTTTCGAAATTGAAATATAAATATTAACAAAATAATATTTGCAATTAATTTTGATGATGGGAAACAGTAATTTTGAATACCAATTAAGTAAAATTTTATTCTCCCCAAAGAATTAATTTTTTAGTGGATCCAAATAACAAAGAAAACTTTTACTTACTATTTTAATATTCTAAATATCATCATTAAACATATTTTTTGAAAATTTGGGGGTTTTTTTCTTTCTTATTTTGTAGGTACCTAAATTGTGTGATAATGTCTTCTTTCATTTCTTTCTTTCTGCTGTTGCTGCTGCTGCTGGTGGTCCTCCTTTGCTTCCCCCCAACCCCCACTGAAAATTTAAATATTTACTACCTGGCTTTTTATAAAGATTTCTGAACCTTTCCCTTCTTAAAAAGAAACCATTTAGGCATTGGAGCGATTGTTCTTTTATTAGAGTTTTTGCATTTAGTTCATAAGAAAAATGTTCAAATTTGGATAAGTTTATTATTTCCCTAATGTAATTTAATTCATTGAAATGCTGGGAAAAAGATTCACCTGCAACTTACCTGCCAGTGCAGTATATTCCATGGGGTGCCCTGCAACACTTTCCTTCTATGGTAACTGAATAACTTTGGAATTCAAAGCTTTGTACATTTCACCTTTGTTTCTGTTTCCAAGTGGGTGGTGATGATTTACTCTAAGTGTTTTACTTCTGAAATCCAATTTGTATTGTAAAGAATTTATATTTCACATTGTAGTGAATCCATTGTAGGATTTTGTTTCAAAAAAATGTTTTCTTTAAATCAAGAAGCTCAAGTTTTATTTTAAATTCTGTAGGATCTCATGTATATCATGCCTTGATTCATTTCTACATTGTTTTGGTAAATAGTATTTTTATAAAACAAACTTTTGCCTTAATATTAATTTGATACCCAAGAAAGATTACATCTTCAGTTTTCCCCCCTTAACAGAATTAACTTATTTCTTCTAACAGCCTTCTGAGAGTTTATTGTTATTCTGTAAGAATTTACAGCTGGGACATATCTCACCAGAATATTTGTGATCTATTCTGAAGTCAGAAAGCATAATAATGAAATGATCACCTGTGAAACTGTCACCCAGTTTTCTTCAGTTAGTAGTTACCAAAAAAATACTGACATTTACCTTCTGAATGCAGATATGTCAGTAAAAACATATTTTAATGCTTGTCTTATATTGAGCTTCAATCTTAATTTTTTAAAGTTTCCTTTTATGGCATACTTTTGTCTTTTGCTACTTGGCTTCCTAATTATAGTCCCTCCCCTCCTTTAAGAAAAAAAAAATCCTGTTTATATTAAATGGAATTAAAAACATAATTCCAGTTTCAGAGCAGATTTATCATTTACCCTTCAGGCTGTTCTTTAATATAGAGCTCTTAAGAATGAATATCTTAAGACATTCTCCAGATGTTTTAAACTTTAGCAAACTTTGTGGTTTTCTTTATTGGAATCTTTGTTTGTAGTATTTGGAAGATGAAAGAAAATATCTTCTCATTATCTAAACACTTTTCATATTGGTTTTTAAATGTCTTGCTGCAAATGCATGAAAAAATAAAACTTCTACATTTGTTTTAAAAGGTAAAATGAGAATTGTATTAAATAACAGTAATACAAAAAGAATGTGTGTTGTATGTGGTTTTGAATTTACATTGCTGTGTGGTTAGTAGTTGTTTTGTATAGCTGCAACATTTTAATTGTTTAATAGCTTATTTAGTAGATTTTTGTTCTTCATTCCTTAGTACACTGGGATTGAGAATGCTTTGTATCACACATCTTCCAAACTATTGAGAAGTTTGGACTTAGAATTTAAAATGTCAATCTTTAGTTTTTTTTTTTTTTAAAGACAATAGCCTAATTAACACTTCTCTTCAAATCAACAACTCAGTTATTCTTCTTCAATGATAAAAATAGTTGGTAACATTTATTGAGTGATTACTGTGTATAAAGTAAATGTCATGAAAAGATGAAATAGTGCCCCCCATACACACATCATGCTGAGAGAAAGCAAGTTGCAGCACCTTGTTTGATCTCATTTGTTTAGATTTGATTTTGTTTTCTCTTACGGGGCAACATTGTATCTATGTGTTAACCTAAAATTTATGTCTTATAGTTAAATTTCTATCTATAAATGAAGTTCTAAATTATTGTTCTAAATTATTATTATTGCTTTATCTTTTAAGTATATTAATTTAGTTCTTTTTTATTTTGCTTTTTGTCAGTCTGTTGAATTTTTAAGTTTCAGTCCCTGAATTTTTAAGTTCCAAATTTTCATTTGGTCTTTTTATCATCTTTTTTTTTTTTTTTTTGGCTGAGTCTTCATTTTTACCCCCAATATTTCAGGAGCAACTAGTACTTTGAGGTTTCATGGAGCTCTCCTTTTGGTCCTCTAGCTGGAGAACTGGGGATTTATTTTTTAACTATTACTGGATACTTCTATTACTTTGCTGGTATCTGGGGCTAAGGATTAGAGAGATACAGAGGGAATAATCTAATTTTAGATGTAGCCAATGAATGAATTCTTACTTTCAAAACTATTCAGTTTTAGATGATTATTCTTTCCTTAATTAGATGTTTATTTTACCCACAATTTTCAACTCTCTGAAGAAATTCTCCATTCATTTATCTAGTTTTTTGTTCATCCTTTCATTTGTTCTCTTAAAAATATTAGTTATTTTGAAGTACCCTTCTTGAATTTCAGTGTCTGAATTATTTTTGAATCTTTTTCTTTTCTTTTTAAAGTCATTCTTTGCCGCAGTCTGACTGGGCACAATTCAGGAGTCACTTGTGAAAAGAAACGAACTTTATTTTTAGAACACACACCACACCACACAGCTCTTCAGGAAAAACCCTCAGAGCCCAACTGCCACCATGGGCTTCCCACAAGCCTCTCAACCTCCCTCACTCCTCCTGCTCTTGATGGCGATTGGCTGGGTCACGTGGGCAGAGCCAAAAAAATTCCCCCAATGAGCAGCTCTGTGGTCTGAAAGGGCCGGGAAACAACCCAATGAGCATCACCGCAGAGGAGCCAATCAGTTGGCAGCTAGAAGTTTGCTGGGGCTCTGTGAGCCAGTCATCAGCTGGCAGCTGGAAGTTTGCTGGGGGCGGCCCCTTGGCTGTGGCTCTCAACAATTCTTTTACCTCTTGATAGAACTTTCAGTTGTTTATTGTTTACTAGAACTTTTCTATAGGTCCTTCAGATTATATCATCCACCAGTGTTCATCCTTTTGTCTGTAAAGCTGATACAGAGTGAGGGAAATGTTGATCCCTTAATAATATGAAGGAATAACCTTAGGTCAAAGGTGATTTTTCATTGTTGATGGTTTAGTCTTCCCTGTTTGCCTCTGTTCTGTAGCCTAAACCTCTAGGACTTGGAAATGAGACCAGTGAGATTTTTTTCCCATCATCTTTGAAGTAGTCTACCAGAATATGGGCACCAAACTGCCCTTTGAGGTTTCCAGATAAATTATTTATTCTTCTATTTCATACACCTTCAGAATTTGGAAGCCTTCTCAAGGAAGAAACCAATGTTTTGTTCTAGAACTTTAGTGTCCCCCTTTATCACTTTAGTTTTATGTAACTTTTTAAAAAAAATATTTATTTTTTTTTAGTTATTGGCGGACACAACATCTTTGTTTGTATGTGGTGCTGAGGATCAAACCGGGGCCCCACGCATGCCAGGCGAGCGCGCTATCGCTTGAGCCACATCCCCAGCCCCTAGTTTTATGTAACTTTTAAAGTCCCTATTGTTTTTAATTCCCTTTCCCTCTATCCCATCCCTGTCTTCTAGTAAACACAAAATCTGAATTTTCAACTTCTAGATTTAACCAGTGTAGACATATGGTTTCCCTAATACGAAGAATTTCTATGGGTCCTTAGTTTTTATTCTCCACTCCTTCTAGCAGTTTCATTGTTTTTGATTTCTCTTTTTTCTGGCCTGTTTTTTATTTTGTAAAAAACTGCCAGACTGGGAGAACTGTTTTTTTTTAAGGTGATTTTGGCTAATTTCTTTAGCTTACCATTCACTTTCAGAATTCAGCAGCTGTGATATGGGACAAACTAGCTGTGTGTTTGTGGTTGGGAAATGTAAAATTTTGTCTATCTAACTTTGTTTCCCTGGCTGCAAAAATGGGCAGGTAGGATAGAAAACTGCTGGTTCTGGTCTACCCTGTGAACAGTTCTCACTTCTCTGGAAAGTTATCCACTTTGTTGTTGTTGTGTCCATAGCTCTTCGTCTTTTAACAATATGAATTATGGTTTTTTGGACTTTCTAGTTGTTGTCAGTAAAATGTTGGCTGTGATGCACTGTATGCTCCTGAGGATCAGAGGTTTAATGTTATATTTTGGTAGGAATTTTACTTGTTTGTTTCTAATGGGTGATATTTTTTAAAGTTTGGTAGAGAGAAATGATTAGTTATTGCTTGGCTACTTTCCATATCTGTTACATATGTTTCTCTAACTTTTCTATATTCAGAGAGACTCAGGCCCCATTTAACCACAGACTTTATGATAGAAGTAACAGAAAGCAAACCAGTAAAGGGTGGGAGGAGAGAATAACTTGTATTTTGGAATGGCCTGTGGACATGTGGGTAACATTCTAGGTTTTACCAAAAGACTACAATGTCATTTTGAGAACTACTATTTTATATTATTTTTTTCCTTTCATCTGGTTTTTCCTTATATGGTTTAAAACTAAATGTCAAACAATTAACTGTTTAATGAAAATTATAAATTGGCTTAGTGAATTCTGTTGTATTTTTATAATGAGTAAAAATCTAAGGCACCTATCATTTAGGAATCACCATTTTATTTTAATAATCTATACTTATATACAAAGTACATTTTGACAATATATTTGATTATCTCACATACAGAGAACTTCATTCATCTTCAAAGTTATAAATGGAAGTAAGTAAACTTTTAAACATTTTAGAATTGAATAAGGGCTTATCTAAGTAACACATGCTTAAAACCACTTTCTTATCAAAGAAAATAAAATTAGAGGTTAGTGAAATACTTTTAAATTACAATCCTTATGAACTAATCGCTTAACCCTAGTTTTGAATGACTGTTACGTTTTCCATCTTTTAAAAATATGCTTAAATATAAACAGATGTGGGAAATGTTCTTTTGGCTTTTATCAAACTGACATTTAAGTGAAGTTTTTTCAACCTCACTAAACATTTGTGGTCAACGATTTCAGAGCTTTGAATCTTAAATTTTGCCTTTGGAACCCCCTTTTCCATGTTATTCTATTAGCATTTGGTCTTAATAAATATAACCTGTTTAGAATTACTTATGCTTTAAATTTATTATTTGTTTAGATGTCTAGGAAAGAACTTCATAAAAATTCCCACTTGGCAGTTATGAATGTTTTCTTGAGGAAGTTACATTTTCAGAATTTGAAAGATTTTGTCTTATCCCTCATATCCATCTTCATGAAATGTTTAACATTGTTGATGTTTATTTCTATGCTGTAGTGATATTAGCATAATCTATGTCTTTTTTATTCAGATATGATGAACACTCTTTCTGTCTTTCTCAGTTTCCCTTATTCTTCCTGAATTTGGGATAATACAGTGTCTTTAGTTTCTGTGAAAATGGAAAGCAGTTTCTTTAGCTAGAAATGAATAATAAAATGTTGAGTTTTGCCCATTTTTCAGGTCATAATTTTTATATTTTCCCAAAATACATTTTTTTCCATAGAAGAATAATTGTTGCTACATTTAGGGTGCGATCATGAGAAAAAAAACAATTTTTTAGGCAGACACAATCTTTATTTCATTATTATTTTTTAATGTGGTGCTGAGTATCAAACCCAGTGCCTCATGCATGCTAGGAGAGCGCTCTAACTCTGAGCCACAACCCTAGCCCTAATGTGACATTTTTTTTCAAGAAACATTTCCTTCTTGTCTGCTAAGTGGAAAAATCACACATTAAAAATTAAACTGGGGGTTGGGGATATAGCTCAGTTGGTAGAGTGCTTATCTCACATGCACAAGTCACTGGGTTCAATCCCCAGCACATCCCCTTCCCCCTAAAAAAAGCCTTTTTTGTTTTTTCTATGCTTTCAGTTTCTTTTATACCTTTATCTTACTTATCGTTCTTTTATTTTTTCTAGCCTTTAAGGTTGCATTTTTCTGGGTGTGTCCTAAAAATAATTAAGGTAACTTTTATTAAAAAGTAATTCATTTAATTTCTGGCCACAACATTTTTTCTAGATATTCTTAGTTTTTACAGTTTTAATGTTTCTCTCATTATTAGATGGATCTTCTTCCTGAGTCTGCTTCACAGCTTACTTATTAGTTTTGAAGAATCTATCAAAAGTCATTTAAAGCTTAGAGGGTAATGAATCTGAATTCTCTCATTCTTTTCAATACAAAGGACCCAAATATACATATGCCCTGATCCTTCGAATTGCTAGAAGACAGAACATACTAATAATTTAAAATTCTTAAAAGAAGAGGAACAAACATCTTATTTCAGTAATCTCATTGTTTCTGTAAGTCTAAACATTTAGAGAGCCTAGGTGTACGGAGGTTTATGAACTTTTAAGAAAGAGGAGTAAAGTATTGAAAATGTAGATCAAGAACAAACTGCACCACTTCTGAAAAGGAAAACATCAACACAAGTTTCAGATATGTGGTTTGGACAGTGGGAAGCATCTGGCAGGTCATCTTTCCACAATACAATCCCAAGTTCATTCTAGTTAGGAACTTGTTCAGTAAGGGATATTGAGCTATGACCTGGACCTCAGAGCTGAGCATTTAACTATGGAAGAAGGGAGATACACAGTGGGAAGATAAGGAATGAGAGAAGGAAATAGCACTGGATTGGAATTGGGTACTCTCTGTATGAGCCTTATGCATTCAGATGATTTTAGAGGTACAAACTACATTTTAGGAAGTTCCTACTGAGATATTATAATTTAAAGAAGTACATGACATACAGCCTACTACAAAATTATTCTGAAAAACTACATATTGGTCTATGATATCTATAGAGAATAAAATCTGTAAAATGTTATATATTGGTAAATCATGGTTAAAGATGTGGAGCTATTTGTTGTAGGAGGCTTTTTGCCCTTCATTGAGACTATTTCAGAATCAGAAGTTTAGAGAACAAGTCATTAAAACTCTTAAGTTTGTAGTTTTATTTGGAAAATTGGGATAATGGTATTAATTTTATTTGTCTCATAAGATTATTTTTAGCTCTTAATGTGTTTCACATTTGTCTTTGTATACCCATGTATATGTCTTCTGTATAGATAGGAATATAAAGTTATGCATACATGTACATACAAGATACAGATGGAGGGCTGGATATATAGGTAGGTAGAACTGGTCTTTGGGAATTTCCTTGATTGGTTCCTTAGGTATTTGTATATGTTTGTTTTTTCCTTTTGTTGTATTTGGACACAATACTTTATTTATTAATTTTTATATGGTGCTGTGGATCAAGCCACAACGTCTCGCATGTGCTAGGTGAGTGCTCCACTGCTGAGCCACAACCCCACAAACTGTATATGTTTTTGTGTATGTATGTGTATATGTGTGTGTGTGTGTGTGTGTATGTGTATATATATACACACACACACACAAACATATGTTTGTGTGTCGAGCTTATTAAGGTAAGTTAAAGGTATAATTTATAATAAATTCACCCTTATAATGTATAAAATTCTTTGAGTTTTGACAAATATTTAGTTGTGTAATCACGACTAAAATAGAAAATTTTCATTGCACTTAAGACTCATAGTTCCTCATAATTAGTTTTTCTTTCCTGACCTTACTCTCTGGCAGCTGATTTTTGTCTCTGTTGTTTTGTCCTATCCAGAGTGTCAGAAAAATGGAATCATATTGTATGTAACCCTTTTATATCTGGCCTCTTTGACATAGCATAGTGCTTTTGAGCATCATCTATGTTGTGGAGAGTATTAGTTCATTTCTTCTTACTGCTTAGTAACATTCCTTCTTTTGATTTTTTTTTTTGCATTTTGTTCATTTGATGAATATTTGATTTGTTTCAAGTATTTGGAAATAATAAGGCTGTTAATATTTGGGTACTTGAGATATATCTAGCAAGTAAAATTTTAATTTTCTAAGAAATTTCCAAACTGCTGTACTATTTTGCATTTCTATAAGCAAAGTGTGGGAATTTCAGTGGTTTTAATCCTTGGCATTTTAGTATTTTCACTACTTAATATTGTCACCTTTTAAAACAGCCTTTCAACAGATGTATCTCATTATAATTTTAATTTAGATTTTTTAATGACTAATGATAATGAGATCTATACTTAGGGTTGGGGACATAGCTCAGTTTTGTTTTTGTTTTTTTTTGTTTTTTTGTTTTTTTTTTTTTTAGTTTTAGTCAGCTTTTCCATACTATGACCAAAAGACCTGTCAAAAAACACTTGCATGCAAAAAAATATTTGGGGCTTTGGTTTTAGAGGTCATTTGCTCTGGGCCCCAGCTGAGGGAGAACATCATGAAAGAAGAGTGTGGTAGAGGAAAGGAGCTTAGGACATGGCACCAGGAAACAGAAAGTGTTCTATTCATTTGGGACAAAATGTAAACCCCAAAGCCACGCCCCCAGTGACCTACCTCCTCCAGCCACAACCTGCCTGCAAACAGTTACATCTCATTTCATTCAAGTGGATTCTTGCACTGATTAGGTTAAGTCTTTCACAGTCCAGTTGTTTCACCTGTAAACATTCTAGCATTGCTTCACACATGAGCTTTTCGGGGATACCTCATCCCTAAACCACCACAATCCTCTAGCACCTGACTACTGTTGGAATAACTTTTGGTTTACAGCTAGCAGCTACGAGCAACTCCAAGTGCTTGAAAAATCTATGCTCCTTCAGGCCTGACAGGAACACCTGCAGGAAGGTTGCTCTGCTCTAGTGAGCCTTTAGTGAAACCAATCCTCAGCACTTGTGGTTAGTGTTGCCAGACTACCAGGCCAGGAAACAGATAATCAGGAG
Organism: Spermophilus citellus; assembly: GCF_964194105.1. Taxonomy (NCBI): domain Eukaryota; kingdom Metazoa; phylum Chordata; class Mammalia; order Rodentia; family Sciuridae; genus Spermophilus; species Spermophilus citellus. Next base: position 487,377 of record NW_027672905.1, on the reverse strand, counting down.
CTTCAGCGCATGAAACCCCTGACTCAGAAGACCCCCTCCCCTAAGGACAAAGACCCTTCCAGACTGCTTTCCACCACGACAGCAATATTTAGAGCTTCCTCATAGTGCGGTTACATTAGGCATAAGATGATTGGCTTATGGATATTATCTTGCTTATGTATGATTGACAGGCATGTCCCACACAAACCCTATAACTGTTGTATGCATTCCAAATTTAAACAGACTGCTGGACGTCAACTGCAGTTGTCACCAGCCAGCTTCTCATCAGCCCCTGGTGTCTGTGTGTTGACTCCATGTCTCTACCCTCAGCAACTGAGGTAGCCAAGTGACCGATTGACCACACCAGTAACCAGAACGACCACAGACTACCATATCCATGGCCCAGGATTTGATCTCCTGCACTTCCCCCAAATGGTATTTGCCATCTGTATTTTTTCTTTGGTAAAATTTTAGTTACTCTTCTAACCTATTCTTTTTTTAGATTAATTTTTTATTGAGTTTTCAGAGTTGTTTCTATGTTCTGCATGAATATACCCTTTTAGAAATTAATATTTTTAACAAATATAAAAATCTTTCTATAATAGAAATTTTTGAAATAATTGATCAATTAAGTCACAAATTAGAAGCCATGGTTTTATACCAAAAATTGTGACTAGTCTTACTACGACATATAAAGGATGAGCTTAGTTTCTCAGACTTGCTCAGAATTAATTTTTTGTAATGTGAAAAATATTAACTTTGTCATTTGTGGTTTTTAAAGGAATTTCAGAAAAGAAAAAGTTTGTATTTTTAAAATACAATATGTGACTTTGCCATTTGTGTAGACAACTAACATCATTGTTCTGGTGATTTAGGGTTAAAAATGAAGCATATTAGTGAGTGGATTTTTATATTAATTTCCAGTGAATAATAATTACTCAAAATAAAAAAAAACAAAAAAATAATAATTAGTCAAAATGCCCCCAATTTCAACCTAATTTCTTTTAATTTTATAATTCTACCTACCATACTTAATCCTCAAATTACAGGTAAGATGTACTTTTTCATTCATGGATCCCAGTCAATGGAGTAAAGGATCTTGTGTTTTTCTTTATTTATAGTGCATTTATATAGTTATATTAACATCTCCCCCCAAAATGTTTTTTGTTCTTACTTTTACCCTCCTGGTTTTCTTTATTTTTCTGTGCTAGACATTTCTTCATTCTTGAGTACTAACTTTTCTAAGTTGAATATGCATTCCACAGTGAATATGTTGTTTTATTTTGTGCTTGTGTGTGTTATCCAACTTAAAACAATTTGAAAACCCTTTACTGCTTGTTCTGTATTGTAATTTTATAAAGTCTTACAAAATGACCAGTATATTTAATTAATTTATTTATTTGCAGTACTGGAGATTGAACCCAGGGTGCTTTACCACTGAGCTATATTTTCAGTCCATTTTCTTTTTTGAGACAGGATCTCAGTTGCTTAGGGATTCGCTAAGTTGCTGAGGCTGGCCTTGAACTTGAGATCCTCTTGCCCCAGCCTCTTGAGTTGCTGGGATTAACAGTCATGTACCACCTTGTGTGGTATGACTAGTGTATTTTAATCACGACTAAAACAAGTTGCATTTTTTTCACTGTGACATATTTCTTCCATTAAATTGTTCAGTCGCCTTCCTCTAATCTTCTGTGTTATAGTTAGTATAATAATTATTGCTTTTGAAAAAGTGAATGTTTTGTAATGTGCCACCCTACATTTATTTCTGTTAATACTTATGCCTTGATTTCAGTGCCAAAAGACTTTCTTATAAGTGATGGATTATATTAGGTTGCCTGTGTTTACTTTGGTCATTTCATCACTGTCCAGGTATTCTACAAGTAGCAAAGTCTTTGCTGCTTCCAGTAGCATACCAATGACCCAGCAATATTATTATTTTTACAGTGCTGAGGATTAAACCCAGGACCTAATATATGCTTATCAAGCTGTGTACTATTGAGCTACATCCTCAGCATGAGCAAACTTTTCTTACTTTTTTACCAGAAGTCAGTGCTGTCTTTGTTAAGCAGATTTTAAATCTCCACATTGGATCATTTCATTTGATACCTTTTCTTGTATATGAAATAACTCTAAAATGGTATAGTATCTCAAGAGATTTAATACTAAAGTAGTATTGTTTATACCTTTGACTACCAAGTTAGTCACTGGTCATTTATCTTGAGAGTTTCTCTACTTACTTCTACTGTTCTTAAAAGAAAAGCAGATCTGTTATAATGTTCAGAAATGCTTGTATATGAAGTATTTGGTGATATTTTATATGATATTGGAAAGCATTACTTAGAATTTAAATTCTCTTATATAATGTCATAATAAGTATTAAAATTCATTTAGAAAGGTACGGTTTATTTATTTATTTATTTATTTAAGTTCAGTCCTTAAAAATTCTGAATTATTTTTCAGTAACATTAAATTTTATTTAAAAGTGCTCTGCAGTTAAACTATTTTCATTAAAATATGAATATAAGCATTATCGAATTATAGAAAGCACAAAAGGGAAAAGGCTTATAATAAAAATGCTATATGCATGTTAATATTCTATCCTTTCTTATAATTTCAATGAATTTTAAAGAAAAAATACTAATCACATTGAATACATTTTTACATTTTGATAATGTCATTGAACAGTAAATACAAGGGCCTTATATTTTACTTTTCATAAATTACAGATGTTTACATTTTGTGTTATTTTGACTTTATCTTTATTTGCTTCTTTAGTACATTTTTAGTATATTCATTCACTCTATACTATTCATATATTTGTAATATGTTATAATTCTTTCCTTTAATAGTGAAACATGTAAACAATAATATTACATTTATATTGTTTTTGGTCTTACTTTATTACATATTATGATAAGACAAGCAACTTTAGCATACTTTTGTATAGTATCTTTTATGATTTGGATTACTTTCATGAGGTAGAGTCTCCCAACCAATAGAATTTTACAATAATATGAAATAGACATTTTCTTTTCTGGCTCTTGATATCCATGAGTGCTGAGTATTATAATTTATATACTCAGCTAATTTGTTGTGTAGACATGTGTATGCCTTCAGTTGCTAGCAAGAAGGGTTCATTAGTTTTCAACATTAGTGTATCATTTTTTTCTTTTGTTTATTGTTCATTTGTCCATTTATATGAGACTTAATATTTTTATTTCTCTGTTGTGTGAGCACTTAACTTGGTAAAATAACCTTTTTTGTTTTTAAACATTCTCTTTTTATTACAGTTAAATTTTTGTTTGGTTTTGCTTTTGCTTTTATATAGAAAAGTTTTATGTTTTGTTCTAAAGTTGGTTGTGGTACCAGGTGCAGTGGTGCACGCCTATAATCCCAACAGCTGGGGAGGTTGAGGCAGGAGGATAGCAATTTCAAAGCCAACCTTAGCAACTTAGCTAGGCCCTAAGCAATGTAGCAAGATCCTGTCTCAAAATGAAAAAGGGATGGGATGTGACTCAAGAGTTAAGCACCCCTAGATTCAGTCCCTGGTACCAAGTAAATAAGTAGAAATAAAGTTGGCTGTAGTAATGTTGGAGTGTACACTTTAGGTGGATGAATTGTATGGTGTGTGAATATATTTTTTAAAAACTGTGGAAAGAAAAGAAAGAGGGAAGGAGGGAGAAAAATGAAGAGCAAAGAGGTTGGTAGTCTTGGAATTTATATACTTGTCAAAATAGGGAGGTCTTTACCAAGACATTGATATGCTTAAATTTTACTCCTCTGAGTAAGGTGGAAGTAGTTGGGCAACCACCCTAGTTTTCTAAATAGAGTGTTTATTTAAAGTATTTTGTCTTGCTTTGTTGTGTCTCCTAGCAGTACTTCCTCAATATTATTGTATTTGGTTTGGTTTTGTGTTTGTTTGTTTGTTTTTTGTACTAGAATATGTTATTTTTCAAATTTGCAGTCTGTTTGTGGCATCTTTCCTTACTTTGCAAGGCTGATATGCTTTGGTTAATTTTGTGTGTGTGTTTTTTAAAATCAAATTGTCACACACACACACACACACACACACACACACACAAATTTTCTTACCATTAGTAAAATGTATAGAAGAGGAAGCAAAATGTTTCATCATCTCTTGAAGTATAAGGTTTTAATTTTTATGCCTCTTACAATGATTCCAGGGGTTGCATTAATTAGTGAAATTTTGGTTTCTATAGAAAATTCTCATAGTAATGTGGAATGAGGAAAGAGATTTCTGTATATTTATAAGTATTTCTGAGAGTGGAATCTGATTTTGACTCATTTTGTTTGGCAGTTTATGAATTTTATTTTTACTTTCTGTTTCATGTAATGGTTAATTACAGTACTCTATATATTTAAATTCTTGTACTTGTATATTTATAAGAATATTTCTTAAATATGGAAATTTAGCTTGTTTGCCACATGAGACTTTAGTTCATTTCTTTAATATATAATTCATAATTTCACTAATTTTATTTTGATGTACTTTAATCAGAAAATTTCGCATTGTGACATTGAAATATGCTAACATTTTTTTTTCATACTGTGTTTTCCTCATAGGTTTGATGAACTGTTAAAAAAATTCAAAGTCGAATATCATGCTGGTGGCTCTACCCAGAATTCAATTAGAGTGGCTCAGGTTGGTTAATTATTATTATTATTTAAAAAAAAATTTAGTTGTAAATGAACATAATACCTTCATTTCTTTTATCTATCTATCTTTTTATATGTGTGCTGAGGATCAAACCTAGTGCCTCACATGTGCTAGGCAAATGCTCTACCACTGAGCTATAGCTCCAGTCCTGGGTTGGTTAATTATTTTAAAAATTAAAGAATAGATGCAAAATGATTCTGAACTTCTCATAAATTTGTTCCAGTCTATATTTTACTGCCATAGAATAGTTTCATTCATCTGAATTAGGAATTTAATAGTCATTGCCATCAAATAGGGAGGTCTTTACCACTTTACAAGTCAAAGTGGATCTTACTTTTGACTATATCGTTTACCACACACCAAAGGATAATCTAATTGCTCTAGTCAGTTTGGAGATTTGCTATTGGAAAGGAAACACAGGTAAAAGTATCTTATTTTATTGGCTAAAAAGAAGTATTTCATTGTTAATATCCTATAAAGATGTATAGTATAATCTGATTTTTAAAAATAAATATTAAAAAATACGAATTTTAAATAAAAGGTGAGTAAATAATGGATTTTCTTGATTGTGTAGATTCTTTTCAATCAAATTTGCAAGTATTTTAAAATATTTTTTTACTATTCTGTTCTTTCTCATTTCTTCTCATAATGAACATACATGTTGGTTTGCTTGATGGTTGTTTCCTTGATATTTCTTTGAAGATGTCTACTCCACAAATATGCTCCGTTGGTATTTATTATATACTATTATCATGTATTTTTTGGAGGGGTCTGGTATGGGTATTCATAAAAATTTTCTGTACTGTTTGAAATATTTTCACCACAAGCTGAAGCTATACATTTTCTTAACTCAGATCTACTTCAGTTACTTAAAATATCACTTCTTTACTACCCTCTTTTATACTACAGTATACTCCCAATCATTAGAGCCCAGAGGTCAAAAAAGAAGATGTGGTCTTTATTCCCCACCTGCATCCCATCTTGGTAATACTAGGGATTGAACACCCAGGGGTACTTTACTACTGAATGCATCCCTCAGTCCAAACAGGGTCTTGCTAAGTTGCTGAGGTTGTCTTGAACTTGTGATCCTTCTTCCTCAGTCTTCTGAGTTGCTGGGATCAGGGGTGTGCACCATTACACTCTGCTTTGTCTTCATTTTGGGTAATTAAGTGAAGCAGAATTAAAATCTTTGTGTTCTATGTGACAACCTCATCTTGCTTTCCTTATTGAAGATAGTTCTCTCACCCTTAGACAACTTTAATTTTGACATCTTTACATGTTGGAGATTTTAAGTATTGCTTTTCAACCACTTTTAGTTGTCTTCAATTTGGGAAGAATTGGAGATGGTCAGAGTTAACTATTCATCATTTAAAATGCAATTTCAGTAAATGTCCTGTTTCTTTTGTGCTTTCTGTAGTCAACAGTTTTCTTTGGTGCTTAGATATCTTTTGGTTTCTTGAAAATTTATGTTATTATGTGATAGTGAATTTTTCAAAAGCCCAATGTCCAACTTATATGAGGTATTTCTATATTGTTTTAAGTTATATGGACTCAATTGTTTTTAAGCTTCTTGCAAAATTGATTTCACTTTCATTTTTAAAGTATCATTTTTGTGTTCTGTTTTGGACATCTGATCAAATATTTTGGCTGTCTTCTTTGTTAACTATAATATAAACAAATAGTCATGAAAATCAATAATTGTTTTCTCCCTGTCCTCTTACAGAATTGAGGCTGTATTATTTATATGACTATTCCAAAATAGCAAATAAGCATTTTTTTAGTAACTGCCATCTAATACAGTAAAATTTTCTTTCTCATTTAAGTAAAGATTTTTGGATAAAATAAAATTTTATCTTTTCTGTGATAGAAATTCCTGGAAACTCCTAAATTTGTTCATGTTTCTTGCAAATCCCCTTCATTCCAATAAATTTTTCTATATTCTTAATTACAGATTTTCTTTCTTAATCACATATTTAAAATCTTTAGTAATGAGTATGAATTTTTCTTCACATAAACATTAAACATTTTAGCTTAGTTTCTTTGAAATATCAGATTCTTATTTTTATCATGTAATTCCTAACCTTGTGTTCCAGTCTTTGACATTTTAATCTTCCAATTTCTTTCTGTTTTCCCTGTTAGATATCCATATTTATATTTAACTTCTAGTAAAAATTTAACCATGTTTTTGTTTTCTCTTTAATTAAATTATGAGAAAACTGCCCAAGTGCCAGTGTGTTTGTGTTTTCATACAGTCTACATCTCAGGGGGATGCTTTTAATTGTTATTTTGATGTAAAATATAATGCAATGAACCAGTTTTCAGAATTAATTTAACACTTTCCGAAACCCTATGTGTGATGAATTTCTAAAAACATTAAGTAGAACATAAGTTTAAGGAGTTATATTTGAGTAAAATACAAACATACTGAATCAAAACTTATAAAGTTATTATTTCATGAACCATTTAGCATTTCTGAGTTATACTATTTAGAAGCTAAAATGATTTAAATAAAAAAGCTAATTTTGTTTTTCTGTTCACAGACCTTTCTTTTTGAAAAGGGTTAATCTGTATGGTTTGTATTTAAAAATATATTACTTCCGATCATCTCTTTTGCAATCTATTTCACCTAGAGAAACTAGTTGGAGGTTAAAAGACTTTTTATGAGACATACCTGTGGGAATGTGGGAGTAGTCTAGACTACTTAGAGTATAAAAGAAATGACACTGGAATGATCAAAGAGAATTCTCTGTTCTAATGCCTTACACCTGGAGCAGTTGTAGAAATGTCAATAGCACAACTGTATTTATAAATATCAGAGCAGGATGTGGCAGATGGTGATGCAACACAGAGTCTTGTCAAAACCTTTTTGTCATTAAAAAATAGAGGTGCCTGTTAAAGCCAAATTTCAGATTAATTATTTTAATTAACATGGGTCCTACTAGGTAAAGTTGACTGTTCAAATTGCCTGTAGAGAAGAACTATTGCTATTAATAATGAACAATTTGGGCTGGGTTTGTAGTTCAGTAGTAGAGCACTTGCCTTGCATGTGTGAGGCACTGGGTTCGATCCTCAGCACCACATCTACAACTTTAAAAATTTTTTTTTTAAAAAATGAACAATTTATCAGCTCAGAATATAGCTCAATGATTTATCAAAGCCATATACACTTCATAGAATCAGATAATCCAGAAGACTGTGTTACAAACAATGCTTAGGCATCCAGTGATTACACTAGCAATCATTTTGGTTCGTTTCAAATTTGTGTGTTTTTAACAGTACTTAACTAAATATGGTATGTTCTTCATATAATATCATAATTATGAACAGTATATCTAACCCCGTACTTACACATAACAATACCTCAGTAAGTTTTAGGTGCTCTTATTACATCATGAAAAATATATATGGCTAATATTTTTCATTAATTGAATTTTATAATTCCAGCAATTTGAGGATAATGTATATAAAGCAATAAAACATACTAAGCATTCCTTTCTTTGCAACTATCTCAAAACCTATCATCTCAAAAATAGAAAGTAAAGGACTAGGACCTAAAACCTTCCAGCAAAATAGTTCCTTAGATATTAAAAACAAAAAGAAAAGTTGAATAAAATTTTAATTCACCTCAATATTTCATGTGGTTAGCTAGTGTTTTTTGTGCTTTTGTTGTTGTTGTTGTTGTTGTTGATTGTTTTTTGTTTTATTTTTGATAGTGACTTGGAAAAACTGGTGTCCATCGTTGTTCAACTATTTATTGGTTGATTGGAATGTGTGTGTGTGTGTGTGTGTGTGTGTGTGTGTGTGTGTGTGATTTTTTGTTTTGTTTTGTTTTTTTAACAGCTGGGGATTGAATCTAGGACCTTGTATATGCTAGGCAAATGCTCTACCATTGGGTTGTACCCCAAACCCAGAAATTTACTTTTATTCTGTAAAATTAGTAATCTCAGTGTTACCCCCACCAGTGTCATATGTATTGTTGGAACTTATAGAATTGTTAGACTCAAATGTAATAGGTGCAACATAATAATAATTTTATTATCAAAGTATTGGATGTGGTAAAGTAAAATACAGTTGCTGATGAATTATTCCCTTTTACAAGTGGATATTCAAGAGGTTTACACTTTTTTGAATATATCCTTTCATAAGATATTTATACCTACAAAAATAAAAGATTCGGTTTATTACTTAGTAGACTAACTCATGACTTTACAGGGTTAAATTAAGCTTTGAATTTACTTAATGAAGTATTACATGTTATATAAATTAGAAATTGTAAATCACTTTGAAGATATAATAGTTTGGAGTACTTCATTAAACCACATTATGTTAGTATCCAGGCCAAGAAAGTTTTATAATAATACTCAATAATTTTAGAGTTTTAAACTTCCTTATGATTCCGTTGGCGAAGAAAATTCCTAGTATGGAAAAAAGTTCTGAAAGCAAGATTTTTATTGTAATAGAACTTTATTTTTAGGTTTTTGAATGTAATAGCTTAATGGTAAAAATCTTATTTTAGTAAATGAATTGTGCATCTGTTAAAATGTTCTTTTTGTCTTAAATGTTAGAAAATTGTTCTTTATTTTTTATAGCTGTAGTCTGGGTACTATAGTACTACACTATCAGATTTTACAATCTAGAATTATGGATTGTCTGACTGAATGTGATACTTCTTTGCAGATTCTACAACTTGGCCTCCCACTTGGCCTTTTATTATGAGAAAGTTAGCCAAAATGTTGACTTCCTTGTGCATTTGTATTTACATATGGCCAAATGCTCAGAACACTCACCCCTCCCCCCCATTTCTTGTTCCCATTTCTTGCCTCTTCAGAGGCATGATTCCCATCCACTCCATTTAGAGCGATTGACTTTTTGTTTTCTAATTATTTACTCCTCTAGCAATCAGGAGTCTCATTTATTATTGGCATTTTCTGGAGAAAGTATTTTCCAGATTTATGATTGATAAAATTTTAAAAATATGTTCCTGTTTAGAACTGGAGGTATACCTCAGTAATGGAGTGTTTCCTATCATGTGCAAAGTCCTGATTTCTGAGTTAATCCTTCTATTGTTATGAAATAAAAGGCCTGATTTTTTGTTTAGAATTTAAAATGATTGCAGAGGTGAAATAGGCAGAGCTAGGCTGAGGTACCTTTTCTCTGATCTTGAAATTAAATTGTGGGTATGTTTAGCCCTAAAGATTAATATGTGTGCGTTTATACAGAGATGTTGATGAGAGAAAATGGAGAATTGGCCTGAGGTGCTCTCCCATATAACTATTTACAACCCACCATATAGTGGTATGTAAGCCTTGTCATGGTTTTCATATCATCACTGTCCATGCCATAATGAAGCAGAATTGTCTATGTCGCAAAAATCTCCAGTCATAGTAGTAGGTTTTCAGCAGCCATGCAGCAGCCATTTCAAATATGGAAGAAATATGGTTGGGTGGGTAGATACTTAGTTGACCACTGAGAAACTTCTTGGTAGGAATAGCAGGTAGGTTGCAGGTGAAGGGTAGGTAAATTAAAGAACTTTCTCATTTACTATTTGTGTCTAGAGGTGATCTAACAACATGTAACAAAAACCTGTTAAAATGTATGAGAACTTTAGAAATTGGAGATTTGCCGAAATAAATTTAGATTTAACTATATAAGATAATAATATAGTCCTTTATTAAGATGGTATATCTTTTACACAAATATGATCAGTGATATCATATTTCATTAAATAGATTGGATTACCTTCCAGTTCTGTTAAGAATATTTTTTCATATTTATTGAGTACTATGGTTTTGTGCTTTTATTTAACATTGTCATCTACTCATATTCAAAATCAAATTATATTTTTCAAGTAGGCTAACATAAAGACTAATATTTGAAATATGTGAGGTAATAAAAATTGTTGAGAAAATGAAAAGTAGTATCTCTGAAGCATCTATATAAATATGTCATATGCCTTAAATAATGGAAAGTATGTAGAATAATTGAGTTATTTTTTTAAAGTCCATTTTCCCTTTCCAGAATTTATAGATGTAATCCTGTCTTCAGGGAAGTTGTATTAAATGTAGAATAGTCAATAATAGCATAGTCATAGTTGTAAGTTTTTAAAGGAACTGTCAATTCTTTTTTTTTTTTTTTTTTTTTGTAGTGGGGTAGATAATGGGGATTAAACTCAGGGGAACTCAACCACTGAGCCACATCCCCAGCCCTGTTTTGTATTTTGGTTAGAGAAGAGGTCTCACTCAGTTGCTTAGTGCCTTACCTTTGCTGAGGCCGCCTTTGAACTCCAGATCCTCCTGCCTCAGCCTCCTGAGCCTCTGGTATTACAGGTATGGTATCACCGGCACATGGTGGGAACTGCTAATTCTTAACCATCTCATTTAGGTTCCTAAGGGCTGAAATTTTTAGTTTTATAGTAGCAATGGTTTGGGATATGTACAAAGCGTCTGAGTTGAAAAGGCCTGACTTTTGGAAAGGCAGTATAGTAGGTAAAGAAGCAAACTTTGTTTTTGTATTCTTCTATAGATAATCAAGCATGATATTCAAAAAGTTGTTGCACATTTATACTTTATTCTCACATCCCCCTGTCTGTGGGATTCCTTAAAATTTTATACATGTTTTTAATTACTATATTATAAACATTTACAGTACGTCTGTGTCATATAGTTTTATAGAACCACCAAATAGAATCATAAGAAAATGTAAAGGTAATATTCCAAATCAAGAAAAATGGACTAAGTATAATATACTTCCTGTGTGTTTGCTTAATTTTCATAACCTTATGTGTTAGTCAGCTTTCCTTTGTTGTGACAAGTATACCCAACAAGAACAAATTAGAGGAAAAATGTACTTTGGCTCAGGGTTTCAGAGGTTTAGTCCTTGGTCAATTGATGCCATAGCTCTGGGCCCTAGGTGAAGCAGAACATCATGTTTGGAAGGCCATCATGGAAGAAATCTGCTCAGTTCTTGAGAGCCAGAAAGCAGAGAGAGCTTCAGTACAATAAACACCAAGGCATGACCCCAATGACCTACTTTGTCTAGCCACACCCTGCCATTAATCCATTCAGATTATTAATCCATCAAATGGAGTAATCCACTAATTAGGTCACAGCTGTCATAATCATTTCACCTCTGAACATTCCTACATTGTCTCATAGGTGAGCTTTCAGGAGACACTTTATATCCAAACCACAGCACCATGTATTCAGAGGTACATGACAAACTTACTTGCTGTGTATAAGGCAAGTTTACTTAGTCTAACTCTGCTTTAGTGTTCTCTTTTATATACTATAAAGCAAAGAAATGAATTCTGTGTAATTATATGTGAAGTAATGGAAACAAGCCTTATGATATGATTAATTTCATTATTATTATCATCATTAAAGAGGTTGGGGTTTAATTTATCAGTAGTTTTCAGAATACTTACCAGTGATACCACTGAAAAATTGCATTAGAAAGAGCCAGTTTCAAAACAGTCCTGTATTAGGATTCCCAGATAACTTTTCAAAATATTTTTAATTATATAATCCTTGAATTAAAGTTTCTCTATTAAAATTGTAAAAGAATCACATTGTTCTAGAAATCCCAATATTACGGGTTGGATTTTCAAAATCACAGACTATGTTTTGGATTTAGATGTCAACAAATTTTCATCTTGGATTGAGGTGTGTGTTGTTTTTTTAAAGTAAAAATTTTAAATACTTTTATAAAGTAAAATCCTTTTGATTATTAATAAAAGTTTCTCTTTCACATAATTATGAATTCACAGAATCTTTTGATTCAATATTATAAAACTATTCTATTTATATTTTCTAAAATGTAATATATATACTTGGTTATTTGCAAACACATCTATAGGGTTTTTTTTCCTTTTAGTTGTAGATGGACACAATCTTTTATTTATGTATATGTGGTGCAGAGGATTAAACCCAGGGCCTCACACATGCTAAGCAAGCACTCTCCACTGAGCCACAACCCCAGCTCCAATAGGTTTTTTGATATGCCTCTATTTTAAAAAGTGGAGAATATTGAATGTTGCTTAGACTTAGTGACTTCATTTTAATAAGGAGAATGTGTGGCAATCATGGTTTGCTGTTTCTGAGGCTAGATCATTAAAGACATCATTGCTTCCACAGTATTTTGTTTTGAAACACTCATGATGATGAAGTCAACTGCTATGTCATGAGGACCTTCAGTCTGCCTAATGAAGTGGTCTATATGGGGAGGAACTAAAGCCTTTTACCAACAGGCAGCACCAACATGCTAGCTGTGTTAATGAGATATGCCAAGCCACAAAGCTTGCTGTGTTAATGAGATATGCCAAGCCACTAAGCTGCTCCCAAATCCCTGCCCCACAAAAACCATGCGACAGATTTCTTTTCTTTAGCCACTGTGTTTTACAATGACAGATGATTGGTAATATGTAAAGTCCAAAAATCAAAATGTATAAAAGGGTGTATGAATTAGAAGTAGGATTTTCTTCCCTGTGGCTGTACTCTATTCATATTCAGTGCATTTTATTAGATTTGACCACTTTCATGAGTTTCTTGCACATCCTTCCAGAAATCTATTCTCTTTTTTTTTTTCAATATTTTTTTTAGTTGTTGATAGACCTTTATTTTATTTATTTGTATGTGGTGCTGAGGATCGAACCCAGTGCCTCACACATGCCACATAAATGCACAACCATTGATCTACAGCCCAGCCCTCAGAAATCTAATCTATTACAACCATGTGCAAGTCTATTATGTATATTTTTATGTATTAGCACACTTTACCATTAATCCATATACAATTTTGTAATCCAACAACCCCCTCCCCCCAAAAAAGTGTCTTGGAGCTTGCACCTTATCAATACAAAATAGGTATGACTAATTCTTTTCAATGGCCATACTAGTTCATTCAGTGACTGTATTATAATTTGCTTAATGAATCTTTTATTGTTGCACATTTAAGTGGTTTATATAGATTCTTCAGGGAGTACCTTAGTATACAAGTCATTTTTCATCTGTGTAAATATATTGTTAAAATATATTCATGTAAGTAGAATTGCTGACTCAAAGGGGCATAGGCATTGTAAATTTTATCGAAGTTGCCAGATTTCTCCATATAAACATTTGCCAGTTTTATTTCTACTAGAATTAAATGAGCATGTTTGTTTTAATACATCTTCAACAATTCAGAGAATATTCATTGTGCTCTTTTACCAGTGTGATCTAAAAAAAAATACCCCATTGAAAGTCTGCATTCACAATTTTCTGATGAAATCAAGTTCTTGGATGAAATAAACTATTTTCCAAGTCAGTTGCTGAAATTCACTTTAAAAAGAAAATAATATCCAAATAAGAAATGGAGCAGGGTATTAAAGAATTTTCTCTCCACAAGAGAGCTGTGAGTCCTGGAAAAATAAAAAAAATAAAAACCTTTAAGGAGCAGACAGTTCTAAGATACTTCTAATTCATTCTGAAGCTTCTGGAACAAAGTATCTAGATTGCATTTTATAAGCTGGTCTCACATTGATACCATAACCCAAGGAAGAAAAAGAAAAGGAGCCTAGAAAGCATAAAGCTAAAAGGAACCTACAGATTAAGGTTACTGTTGTTGTAAAAGTATTTGAAAGCAGAATCTAGTACCACATTAATAATGGAAAATGAGAGCTGAGAATATAGCCTAGTAGTAGAGAAGTTGCTGACCATGTGTGAGGCCCTAGGCTGGATCCTCAGTGTCAAAAAATTGTAATAATGAGGATGAACAATGACCAAGTTGGGAAGCAGGGTTAATAGTTGGAATGCAAGAATGACTCATTACTGAAGCAAAAAGAGAAAATACAATTTTCTGTATAGATGCTAAATAAATAAAAATAAATAAATAAATAAAAGGAATCCACTTAGTAGCTGGGAATGTAGCTCAGTGGTAGAACCTTAGCCTATCATTTGTAAGAAGACTCTGGGTTCAATTTCCAGTATCACATTTTTAAAAAAGCATTCATTCATAATAGGTGCAAGTTTCTTTCATATGTTAGAGTGTTTCTCTGAACTTTAATGCCAGTGTCACATCCTACAGATAATGTATTTAAATATTCTAATTAAAGTTAAGATTAAGATGAGAATTTCCATATTGCTGCTATGATTTAACAATATACTGAAATTATTAGTCAACTCAGAAGGTAAGTAATAAGACTAAAAATAGGTACATAAAATTAACACTATCATTGTTAATTCTGGCCTGGAAAACCCAATAAGTTATGTGAAAAAAACTACTAAAAATAGATTCAATAAATTCACTGGATTTAAAGTTAAATATTTGAAGCACTTAAATTGAAGCGCATAAATTAAAGCACTTAATATGCTACATAGATAAATTATAAATGAAATTTATAATAATAGCAAACAAAAAGATAATAACTTTCAGACTTTGTTTTTATCTCTAATTTCTTCTATCTCTGCTCCCTTCCATTCCTAATTTATATTTTATATTTCTTCATTTTCTCTTGTTTTTAGTTTTATTTTTTATACCTACTCATTTTGAGCTATCGGATTTAATACCAGAAGTCATACAACTAATATTTTATACCAGTATTGTAGTTTAAGTTTAAAATTATAAAAATAAGGCACTCTTTTGCTATAACTTGCTTTTCAGACAGAAGAAATTTTATATACCAACACGTGTTTTGGAAGTTTTGAGTAATGCTTCTAATTTTGAAAACCCTTTTTGACTTTTCATACAAACGAGATACTATTAAATAAATGCAGTGTTTAATATAATGATCAATATAAGTAATAATGATGGTATCGTTCATTTTAGTTCAATTGAAATAGCAAAACCAGAATAATTCAATTATATTTTCTAGAAGAATAATGAGAAATAAAGCAGTGACGATCCTATAACAGCCTATATTTTCATATCTTTAACTCAAATAATTTCTTGCCATATTTCTTGAATTTTACATTTGCTAGTAATATTTTAGTTAAAGTAAAATTAACCATATGATTTGATTACTGATCATAGTCTGTCAAATTCATGCTGTCTTAAAAATTATTGCTGATAGCAACATCATATAAGAGGGGTATGCAGTTATGAAAGACCCTAGCATGAGTGTACAGCTTTTAAAAAAAAGTTTATTAATATTGTTTCTATCACCAGTAATTTTTAGTAGCATAGCACAAAGAACTGTATGTTGTGTGATGGTGAGACATGAAAAGGTGAATTTAGGAGTAGCCTTCCAGCTCTAGAATTTATTACCATCTGGTCCCTTTGCAGGCTATTATAATTATTCATGGAAATGTTTTCAACACAAAAAAGCATGGTTTGTACATTGGCAGAAAATAAAAATACCAGTGGTTTATAGCATATGTAGTTTTCGTTGAGTTAGGCAAGGGAAATGAACTGAAGAGCTAATAGAGACTCATTGGTGGTGATGTGGTTTGTTTCAATTTTGTCAGAATCTGTCCATAATGAATAAAATATTGCACAAGAAAAGCTGAAAGTACTAAAAATGCAGTTATTCCATCTGAAGTATCATTTTATCTTTATTTTAACCAGCAAAATGTAAGATAGTCTCAGATAAACTTTGATGTAAATCTCAGGAACAAAATAAGGAATCCATACCAAAGTTGGGGGACTTTTAAAAATGAAAACGTTCATGTAAAAATAATTTTATTTTTCATCATTGATAGAAGGTTAAATGTATTTGTCTTAATGTAATACAAACCTGTTATTTTAAATAATTTCAAGTATATGGTGGACTTATTTCTTTCTCTCTTAAGAAGTAGAAATAGTTCACAATGCTAAAACCAAGTATTTTTTTTTTTTTTATTTCTGCATCCTGAGTTGGAGAGAGGTCTATAACAAAATGAGATGAAAAATCAAAAAATTGAAATCAATCATTACTTTTTTCAGCTGTTTTAAAGAAAAATGCCTAGTGGGCTGGGAATATACAGGAAATTTAAATTTGTGATTGAGAATAAGAAATGCA
Source organism: Spermophilus citellus (assembly GCF_964194105.1). Classification (NCBI taxonomy): domain Eukaryota; kingdom Metazoa; phylum Chordata; class Mammalia; order Rodentia; family Sciuridae; genus Spermophilus; species Spermophilus citellus. Next base: position 470,749 of record NW_027672905.1, on the reverse strand, counting down.
TTTGTGGTTTTAAAAAGAAATACCAGCATGTCACATTAAAATTATGGTGTCTACAGTATTGTACAGTTAACAGGAAAATGTATTACATCAGGGGGTATGTTGCACTTTAGAGAGCTAGTGTGGGGATACACATGAAGAATATAATGCCATAGAAGGCATGAGCATTAATAATCTAGTCAGAGAGGAAGAATTTTGCTGTCTCCCATGTAACATAAAACAGATGTTCCATTCTATGAAAATCCTTCATACTAAAATGAGTGTTTAGATCACTGGTCAATAGGAGAAACATGAACAATGGCAATTTAATACTTTTGTGGATTTCTCCTGTTTTTGAGTTAATATTGGTGGTGGGAAAAGTGAAGGGATGTCTGCCAAATGTTATTTTTTTTTGACATTTTAATTTAGAGAACTGAAAGCCTACAGTAAACTATACTAAGTTTTTATTTATTGTGTTTTATTGTGTTTTGCAAATTTAATCCTATTTTCTTTCTCAAAAGCAGTGGTAGAAAAACTAAAATGTTTAGAAATTGTGTGTTCTAATTTAATAAGTTTGAATAAATAGTTAAGTATATCTAAAAGTATTGTTAGTTAACTTTAAATGAATTACCTAAACATTAAGGAGATGGCAACTCAAAATAGACATATGCAGAAACATTAGGGATGTTACCACAGGATCCAAAGTATCTTTTCTTTCTTTTTAGTTGTTTTTCTTCGGATTTTTTTTTCATATTTCTAGTTTTAAAATTCAGCTTTTAATGCTTAATAGTACGTAAAAGAGAACAGTAAAGCAGAGTTAGACTAAGTAAACTTGCCTTATACACAGCAAGTAAGTATGTCATGTACCCCTGAATATAGAGTGCTATGGTTTGGATATAAAGTGTCTCCTGAAAGCTCACTTATGAGACAAGGCAGGAATGTTCAGAGATGAAATAATTAGATTATGACAGCCATGACCTAATTAGTTGATTACTCCATTTGATGGATTAACAATCTGATTGGATTAATGGCAGGGTTTGGCTAGAGGAAGTAGGTCATTGAAGGCATGTCTTTGGAGTTTATATTATTCTTGATTCCTTTTACTTAAGCTCTCTCTGCTTTCTGGCTCTCAAGAACTGAGCAGATTTCTTCCATGATGGGCTTCTAAATGTGATGTTCTGCTTCACTTTGGGCCCAGACTTATGATCAAGAACAGCTGATCAAGAACTATTTTTATGTTTGTCTCCACTTTTTGTTCACACAGCTAGCTTTGTTAGTTTTTTGTGTATCTGTGCCTGTTGTCTTACTATTTGATTACCTACAAAAACTTTCTAATAGCACATGTTGAGACATTGTACTTTCCTCTTCAGATCTCTTACTTTAAAATGTTAAATGATAAAAAGATGCATACATAGATGGCTAATAAGCTGTAGAAAATATTTAAAATATCATTAACTAATAAAAATGTAAATTAAAACTATGTGGAAATGCCATCCATACATAATTTTTTTAGAATTTTTTATTTGTTTTAATTAAGTGTACATGTTGCAGAGTCATATTGGTCATGTAGTCATATATGTACATAAAGTAATAATATCTGTTTTATTGTACTATATTTCCTATCCCCACATCCCCTCCCCTCCCCTGCCCTCCCATCACCTCGCTCTACCTATTCTAAGGGAATGATATTCTTCCTTAGTGCCTCCTGTCTTATTGTGAATTAGCATCCGCATATTAGAGAAAACATTTGGCCTTTGGTTTTGTGGGATTGGCTTATTTCACTTAGCATGATATTCTCCAACTTCCACCATTAACTGGTCAATGCCACAATTTCACTCTTCTTTAAAGCTGAGTAATCCATAATTACAAGTGCTGGCAAGAAGGCAGAATGACTGTCTTTCATACATTGCTTGTGGGAATTGTTAAATGACAAAGGTATTCTAGAGAACAGCTTGACATTTTGTCTAAAATTAAACATACATTTTCCATATTACCAATCACATTCCTGGGGTTTTTTTCCATATAGAAATGGAAATTTATGTTCATGCAAAGACTTGTGATACAAATATTTATAGCAACTTTATTTGTAAAGTCTTTAACTGAAACATTCCAAATAACCTTCAATATGAATAAACAAACTGATGTATCTGTACAATGCAGTGCTACTCAGCTTTATGAAAGAATTAAGTAGCAATACAACAATTAACCTCAAGGGCATGATACTGAGTGGAAAAAAAGCCAATCTCAAAAGGATTATAGACTAAAAGAGTCCAATTATATAATGATATTAAAATTGTTTACAAAGGAGGTCTTGGAAAATAGACCAGTTGTTGCCAGGGGTTAAGGATAATGGGGGTGTGACTATAGAAGTTGCATGAAAGGGCTTCTTGTGGTGATGCAGTAGTCCCATATCTTATTGTGGAAGAGATTACATATTGGTTTCTCCAGCTGATAAAATTTCATAGAACAATACACAGACACAAATTAAGAGTATGTGTGAAAACTAGTGAATTTTGAGTAGGGTCTGTAATTTAGGATTGACCATTGTAAGTTTCCTGAATTTTATAATGAACTATAGTTGTATAATGTATTAACTGTAGTAGAGGTGGGTGAATGCTACACTGGAGCCTTCTGTACTATTTTTGCAAGTTCTTATAAATCTAAAATTAATATTTGGTGATTCAAAAACTCTTATTACTATCTTTGTCTCGTATATGAACTTATTTGATCTTCATTTCAGAATAATCCCATGAAATGTACTTTTAAAGAGTCCTTTTAGACTTTTAAAAGCCTTAAAGGCCATGAATCTATTTGCTTGACAAATAAATTCCATGAACTATTTTTACTTTGCTATTCCTTTCTTTAACCTTTTCATGGAATTCTAGATTATGAAAGAATCAAAATAGATTTTATTTTCAAAATGATACACTTTATAGACCAGTGGATACCCGGTAATTGTTTCAGAACTTTCTGCTATAAATGGAAAATTTTGGTGATCACCAAACTCATTGACTTAAACATAGTCTCCTCTATACTGTTTTGTGCCTTCTCTTGACCTTGTATCTATTTCATGTATCAGTTAAAACATTCCCTCTTCTGGAGGTCGGCCTCCAACACATGTATTTGCTTCAACTCTCTTTGGTGCTACTCCTGTATTGTTTCCATAGCAAGCTGGACTGATTTTATATAGTCAAAAAGTGGCCAAATAAAGGGCAAGGTATTTGCTAAACTGAAACTGTAGCTCTGGGTATACAACTTCAGAATAAATCCTGAATCCTAAATGTACAAATAAATTATTCAAAAAGTGAGACCACACAACCTATCTTATGATATTTAACAGAGATATATTTGTAACTGGTAGAAGAAGAATCACTCCCTAGGTGCAAGATCAATTGCTGTTCATTTTATTCACCTGAAGATAAATCATTTTCACAGATTTTGCAGACTTCTCCTTTTCCTGAAAAAAATGATTTATTAAAATGGAGGCTTCTTTACTATATCAACACTGACTTACTCTTCCCTTTATAATATTTCTATATTGAAGGAAGCCAGAGGCCAAAAGTAGTCTTGTCTGTGCTGGCTCAGTATTTCATTCTTATTTTTAAAGGAGTTGATGAAATTCCCTTCTATTCTGAAGGGCCATTTTTCACCTATGTATGAAGGAGTTTAAACTATTTGATTTGATATCAATGCATTATACCTATAAATTGTTTTTAGTTTGGATATAAAAAAAGATGGCATTGATTTATATTCATTTAATATAATTTTAGAGCTCAACTCTGTTGATCCAAAAAATAGTTCTTTTTTTTTTCTTTTTTTTTTTTTTTTTTTGTTTTTGGTGAGTGAAGGGGAAAGAAAACGTGGTGTAAAAATACCAGTTAAAATATTAGGAACTGTTTTCAACATTTCATGTGTCTGCATTTTGTACTATTTATGTTATATGACGAAAACTCAATTGTTTCCCTGAATTACTACATAAGTTTTGATAGGTTGAATAATATGACAGTCTTTGTTTATATACCTGGTGACTTCATTTTAAAAAATAGTTTCTGAACATTATCTCTAAAATGCTTTTCTTTAAACCCAACAAAATTCTTTCCTAAAACTATTTCTTAATGATTGTTAACATTAACTCCACTCATTAGACATTTATCAGTATGTCAGAAATTTAAAGTTTTCACAGTAAAATTTTTTATGAGTAACTTGATTGAAGAGCATTTGCTCTCCTTTTATTGTATTATAGTGATGTCTAAAATTATAGTTTTTTGCCCAATTAATTTTCTTCTCCTTCATAATATACTGTGACATGTATATTCAAAGTGATGTCCTAGATTTTTTCTATCACATTTGGATTTGCATTTTTTCAATGATTATTCCAAAATTTCTCATACTTGCCCTACTATATTGTATATGTTGAAATGATTTTTGCAGTCGTCATCCCTATTTCTTGCTGTTTTTCTTTTCTTTTGTTCACCTTGACTTCTTCAAAGTTTCTAAATACGATTGGATTTCCTTAATCCAAATTCTGTTGTGCATTGACTGTCATATTTTTTTATATTATATAGTTGCTTATGTAATACAAATAATTGTTTTTTGATATTTTGTGTTTATTTATTTGGCACTATTGTATTAAAACTTATTTCCACTAGGTGCAGTTACATGCCTCTGAGCCCAACTACTCTGGAGAGTAAGGCATGAGGAACACAGGTTTGAGGATAGCCTGGGCAACTTAGTGTGATCTTTTCTCAAAATAAAAAATAAAAAGGGCTGAGGATGTGGCTCAGTGGTAGAGCATTTCTGGTTTCCGTCCCCTGTGCTGAAAAAAATTAAAACCATTTGTTTTGACAGTTGTTCATATGTAAACTTCATTAGTACAGAAATATGGAATGCAAGACAGCCATGCTCAGGTTTGCACAATTCTGGTTAATTGTTACTATATGTGATTTTTCAAATTTTTAAACATTTAGAGAATACTAAAACATACCCTGAGTGCTAATGACATCATTCTTTATATCTTTCTATGACCTCTTCATTTCCTAAAGGGAATTAAATTGTTCTGTAATTTTGTTTTCATGCTTTTTAAGAAATAACTTTATTGATATAAAATAATATAAAATAATATAAATAATATAAAATAATATAAATAAAAAAATATAAATAATATAAAATAATATAAAATTGTAGCATCCTGTTCTCTCTAAAATGGATTTTTTTTCTTATCAAGTTAAAAAAATTCTAAAATCTTATTAGAATTAATTTTAAAATATTTCCATGATACTGTTTTCAAGTTGTTTATTTTAACTTTAACTTATAACCAAAAGCATATACTTTAATACATCTTCGAGGCAGATGGTTAAATATTTGATTCGACATTAAAATTACTTTTCTAATTTGTACTAGATTTTTGCTAAATGATAAATAAAATGCTAAATAGTTTAATGTATTGGGAGTTCTTGACAACAGAAAATGACCTGCCACTTTATAGATTCCTGTGCCTTAAATGCTTCCTAACTCCAGTAAAGGAAAGCTGTTAAGCTTTAAGTGCTCTGTCATATTTGCAGGCTTTTATAGTAGAAGAGAACAGCAGTCAGCAATGATGATGGAAAACGATGGCAGGTAGACTTAAAAACACCATAAAGCACAGACGATTGTGTGTAATGCCTTGAATTGAATCCTTTTTGAATGAAATGATCAGCCATATGTGCCACTCTTATGGACCCTGTAAGAAGAGGAGAAGAAATGTGCCCTAATGCTAACTGTGCATGAAATTGCAGTGTTAGGAGATATTTACCAGATGTTTCAATCTCAACAAATAGCTTGTTATGTGACTGAGTGAAAATATCTTTGCTGCTTTGATCACATACACCTTGAAGGAAGGGGTAATTTAATAGAAGCTGTCATAGTTCATCATTGTCAATAAACTTTGACTTGACCTTTGCCTCATGTTTTTGATGTTGCTGCTGATAGGTGTTGATGGGCAGCTGTTTACTGCCTTGAGGGATTTTTGCTTTTTTTAAACCATATGCTAGAAACAGTAAAGAAATAGGATTTTTGTCCATTCTTTTCTTGCACTTTGGTTACTAGTTGGCATACTTCTCTGTGGATTTTATAGAATTTCTGGGCAGAAGCATCTGAGTGACATTCTTACTTCAAAAGACCACTGGTTTTTCTGTAGAGATTTTTTTCGTTTCCTCACTTTTCAGTCCCATTTTTAGTTTGCCACAACTTCTAAGGTGATTTTTTTTTCTTGTTTCAAATAGAAAACATTCTTGTAGCTAAAAGTATTAGATCTTTTAGAACATCACTGTAATTTCCTGACATGGACAATTAAGGACATTAATAGCTAGAGAGATTAAGTTACTTACATAGTTTCACACAATTACTTCTTTCTAGACTAGCTCTGTAGCCCAGTTCTGACCACACTCCTTCTGTGCTTTTCATTCTTAATATCTAGAGTAATAAGTGGATACTATTTAAAATCAGACAGAACTTGGTCTGCTGCCGACCTATCCTCTCTGATTTTTCACTTGTAAATTGTGGTAAGATACCTACTTTATGTTTGGTCATTTGGATTAAATAACATGGTAGGTAAAGCACTAGCCTCATATCCAACATATATTAAGTACGTAGTAAGTAATTTAACTCTTAATTGTTAATTGTTTCTAACTCGTCTTTGGCTAATCATAGTGTTTTGTAGCTGGATCTTTAGCTTATACTTGGTTTTAGCACAGTTTTTCTTAAGTTTACATAAGAAAGTATTTGAAATATATAGGAAAAATGATAATGTGATTTTTAAAACTATTTTAATATAATTTTGATAAAGGTGTAAGATAAATAGTTCTTTAAAGAAGATGGCAGTAATAACCTGCTTTGGAATTTAAAGAACTATTTATCTATTTATCTACTGCAATCTTCTTTAATTTGTATATGGTAGTTGTAGTAGTTTTTAAAATATTGGGAGAACATAGAAATAGATTCAAAAATGCCCATTTGATAGAAATCTTGGTCCTTCAGTGCTCCTGGTGATAATAAAAATGTGAAGCTTATTATAACACCACACCATTTGCTCTATTGTTAGGATCCAGTATAAGTCTTTTATGTTTATTTAATATCTTCAGATGAAACTGTTTTCTTGGTTAATTTGATACAATCCTATAACTTTGTTTTTCTTTTGCTTAAAACAAAAAAGGCTTTCTCCTGCCTATATCTTTGTTGTGTCTACAATCCCCCCACACACACACACTCTGTGGTCTGGATGGCCTAGACTCTTTCAGTAATCTGATAAAATCTGTAATCCTCTTCTGAAAACTACAGCAAAGTTCTCTTGCAATTTAAGGAAGTTTTTTGCACCCCCCCCACACCTTTCTCCCACTTATACCCTACCATGTAAGGGTTCAGGGGGCTTCAGGCAGGCTTAGAAAATAAAATTCAAACTCCCTTTTAAGGCTAAGGGTATAGCTTGGGCAGAGCGCTTGTCTAGCTAGCATGTATGAGGCACTGGGTTTGATCCTTAGCACTACATTAAAAAAAATAAAATAAAAATAAAGGCATGCTGTCCATGTACAAATACAAAAAAAAAATTAAAGAATGATTTTAAGTATTTTACAGTTTTCCTAAGAAATAATAACAATGTTAACAATGCTGATACAATATTTACAACAGTAGTTTTTTTTTTTTTTCCCATTGGTGCGTTATAATTATACGTAATAGTGGAATTCATTATGCCATCGTCATACATGGACACAACATATTTTGCTTAATTTTCTCTCCCCCACTGTAACTTCCTTTACTCTGTCCTCCTCCCTCCCCATGATCCACATGTTCTACTGCACTGATCTCACTTCTATTATTATTTTAATTAGTGCATTATCATCATATGTATAAGTGCAGTTCATTATGGTTTATTTGTACACAAACAGCATAATTTGGTAGGTTTCATTGTCTAGTACTTCCTCATGACTTTCCCTCCTCTTTCCCTCTGGATCCCCTCCTTTTACTTTGTTGGCCTCCTTTATGGTTTTGTGAGATTCCCAGCCCTTTTTTTAAATTTATTTTCTCTCTTCTCCACTCTCCTCCGTGCCTCTCTCCCCAGCATATGAGAAAACATTTGATCCTTTACTTTCTGAGCCTGCTTATTTCACTTAGCATTATGTTCTCCAGTTCTATCCATTTACTAGCAAATGACATAATTTCATTTTTCTTATATATTCCTTTTTTTAACTTTAGGTGGACACAATATCTTTATTTTACACTTACGTGGTGTTGAGGATCGAACCCAGTAACTCGTGCATGCTACGCAAGCGCTCTACCACTGAGCCACAACCCCAGCCCATATTCCATATTTTCTCTATCCTTTCGTCTGTTGGGTATTTAGACTGGTTCCATAATTTATCTATACAATAACTGTTTTCATAGTAATAATTAAAAATTGTTCTGTGCAAAACTCATGCCAGGTTATATGCTGAATCTTTATCCTATATTATTGGTTATTTTATTAGTGATATCCAAATAGAATAGAATAAGTTTAATGTTTTTTTATGTACTTTAGAAAATACTGTAGTTTTAGAATGCAATTTTAAAGAAGAAATTAAATATTTTGATACTTCAACCCTTTCTTGTTCATCTTTGTATTTAAAAGTACCCAAATCCTTTTTGAAATACTGAATTTACTTTTAGTTTCCTAATTCTCTAAGTTTGTCTGTCTGTCTCTCTTTCTCTTCCTCCTCCTCCTCCCACAACTGAAGCCAGACTTGGTGGTGCAAGCCTGTAATTCCAGGAATTTAGAAAGTTGAAGCATGAGGATCACAAGTTCAAAGCCAGTTTAGCAACTTAGTGAGATCCTCAGCAACTTAGTGAGATCCTGTCTCAAAATAAAAAAATAAAAGGGCTGAAGATGTAGCTGGGTTCAATGCCTAGTACTACCAAAAAAAAAAAAAAAAAAAAAGAATTATGTCACCCAAGACCTGTATATCTCCTACTTCCTACTTATAGTTGTAGGGGAAAAAATATCTTTTTTTTTCCTGTCTTCTAAATTATGAATTAGGGCCAATGTACCAAAAAAAGACAGGTTTACAAAAAAATACGGATTTATTTAATATAGGTTTTACATGATGTGGAGGCTTCTTAAATGAAATGAAAGACAGATTTTGATACTAAGTTTGATGAAAAGTAGAGAGTTGTGGGAATATATGATGGTACAAATCAGGTATGAGCTAGGAGTAGTAAATCAGGAAAGTCAGCAAGGCTTCTCTTTGTCTTCAAAAGCATCTCAGTGTCCTGCCTTCTTCTAAGATAAGGGTGTTCCCTTCTTCCAGGTAATAGAATACCTCTCACATGAGGGAGGGATCAGAAAGTCCTTTCTGCACTTCTGTTCTTTAAGTTCCTTTAGCTTAAAATATTCAGTATGCCAAGTGCCATGATGTGTGGTATGGTGTCCTAAACCCCTCATAGCTAAATATCCATTGAGAGAAGTTTCCTCATATTTCTCAGAAAGTTTTCTTTAGCTATTTCCAGAGTCTGAGTAGGTCCTTCTACTATGTGCTCGACAGCTTCTGTGTATGTACATCTCAATGAATAAATGGTAACATACTTTAGTCTGTAATATTGATTGGAATGTAGCAGCCACTTTTTAGATTTAGGAATGTACCCTACAACTGTTAAAGAACTAAGAAAGTAGTCTGTGGAACAGAAAATTATAGTTAAATGAAAATAATTTTATAATAGGAATGATAGAGTTTGCTATGGCAACATAGAACTTGGACATCTAGACTAGAGTTCAGGAAATTATTGCTCATGAAAATAAGACCTAAAACCTAAATAGGAAGCTAGAAAGAACAGGAGACAGAATCAGTACTGGAACATTGAAGAGTGTTAATACCTTATAATGAACTCAGAGAAGCAGTTGATGGTTCATTCACTAAGTTATTTACATTTGAACTTTGCTTAAGAAATTTGTGTAACTATTGAAGGATGCTTTAGGAAAACCATTCAAATTGCAGTGGATTGGAAGAAAACTAAATAGAAGGTAGGGAGATGAGTTAAGCTTTTGCAAATGGTTATGGGAGCAGAGAGAAGGGGAGGTACTGTTTATGGTTAAACATTTCTTTTTGAAATAATGAAAATGTCCTGGGCTTTGATAATGGTGATGGTTGCACAACCTTGTGAATATACAGAAACCAACTGAATTGTACATTTTAAGGTAGTAAACTTTATGGAACATGAAGATGTTTTAGTTTTTAAAAATTTAAAAGGAACTTTGCAGTAGTCTTAATTGAGAAGTTGGGAGCTTTGGTGAAAGTGATGATAGAAATAGATCAATTTAATAGGCTAAAACAGGACTCAGTAGGTATTAAGGTATTCAGGTCGGACATCTAAAGACAGGTCTAAAGTTAAAATAGAGATGAAGAGTCTCAGCATATAGATGATAATTGAAACCATGGGAGCAGATTAGGTCATATTCAGAGGAATTGTATAGCAAGAGACACTGTACAATAATGTCAAACAAATATTAGGGAAGTAAAAATATTGATAGAATGAATTGGGGTAATATATAGACTAAGAATTCTTTTCATATTTCAACAGTTTTCTTTTATCATTATCATTAGTACTCTATAACAAACACTGCCTTAGGCTCCTTGCTTGCAATACTTATTCAGTCTTCCCAATAATTGCCCAACAAATGACCTGTGATAGAGTAGGTCCTATGCCAGCAAATGGATAAATAAACTTGGATCTACCTGAGTTTATGGGGTTTTTTGTTTGTTTGTTTGTTTTTTGTTCTTTTTCCCGACTAGGCTAAAGTTTCCCAAAGTCTGTTCAGAGAAAAAGATGTTAACAGATGCTGGGTACAGTGCCACACGCCTGTAATCCCAATAGCTCTTGAGGCTGAGCAGGAGGATCATGAGTTCAAAGCCAGCCTCAGCAATTTAGCGAGGCTCTATGCAACTCAGTGAGACCCTGTCTCTAAATTAAAAAAAAAAGGCAAGGGGGCTGGATATGTGACTCACAGGTTGAGTGCCCTTTAGTTCAATCCCAGGTACCAAGAAAAAAAAAAAGTGTTAATAGGTATTTATGAAGAACAACAAACATACAGTTATTGGGGATAATATTGTTAGCAATTAACTTTTATTAATAGAATGCTTCCTAACGGGAAAAACGGAGCAGTTTTATTAGGAAGGGGACATAAAATAGAAGGTATTGAGCAAGAATGAGTTCTTAATATTTATGAAAATCTTGTATTCCACCTTGTTTCTCATGGTTGTATCAGAGCCCTCTATGAATAATCAGTTCTTCCATAAAACAGTGTGATAGATGGTATTTTCCTAATCAGTCTCCTTCAGTTTTGATTTCCTCATCACCCTTTGCAGTGTGCTTGTTGCTCTTTCCCAGTTTTGACATTTAATTTCTTTTAGTTGTGCTTTGCAGTTTTCCTGAAATGCCTCAGGTATAAAATTTCTTTGACTTACCTTGCAACTATTTTAGTATCTAGGTGTCATTCTTCATCTTCATCATGTCATTCTTCATCTTCATCACTTATGAATGGAATTAAAAGTATAAGGTATTTTCTTAGAAACTACTGTCTCTTAGGTATCATTGGCAGTTACATTGTCCTAAATGCTGTATCTAGGTGATGAAGAAGAAATTCATCTGGAAGGTGAAGTTAATAGAATCCTTCCATGTGTTGTTAAAAGACTTTTAATGTGAAATTTCATGTGTCATTTATTCAGTACCTATTTAAATTCAATTGTAAGTTTTCTCCTTGTTCCTTACCAGCATTTACTTTTAATTGTCTTTTTTTGAAAATAGCCCTTTTAATTGGGGTGAGATGATATCACATTTTGGTTTTGATTTGAATTTTTTTTTCTGATGGCTAGTAATGTTGAGCATTTCTTCATATATCTTTGGGGCACTTATATATTATCTTCTTAGAAATGTCTATTTAGGTCATTGGCCCATTTTTTATAACATTTTTTTAAAATTTATTTGCTATCAAGTTCTTTGTGTTATTTATAAAATCTTAATATTATAAGTCCTTTATCATAGGAATAGTTTAAACATGTTTCCTCTAATTATATATTTATATGTTCACTATGTTGACTTTTATTTTTTAACTATGCAAAGGGTTTTGGTACGATGTAGTCTCATGTATCATTTTTGCTTTGTTGCCTATGCTTTGGGGACAGTATCTATAATTTTTCCCCCAGACATTGTCCTAATGAATTTTCCCTGTATTTTCTTCTAGTAGTTTTACAATTTCAGGAATTATATTGAAGGTTTTTTGATACATTATTTATTTGATTCATTTTAAGTCTTTATTTATGTATCATGCAAAATAGGGGGCTAATTTCTTTCTTCATAAGAATATTCAGCTTTTTCAGAATCATTTATTGATAATTTCCTTTTTTCCACTGTACATTCTTGCTGACTTTGTCACAAATCAATTGGTTATAGATACATGCATCTATTTATGGGTCCTCTATTCAGCTATATTTGTTCATATATGATTGATTTTATGCCAGTTCAATGCTGTTCTGGTTACTATTGCTTTGTAGCATCTTTTGAAATCAGATATTACAAATTTGTGAAAAATGACATTTGTATTTTGTTAGGAATTTTATTGACTCTGTAGAACGTTTTTGCTAATATGAATATTTTTAAAATATTATTTTCCCAATGATGTCTTTTTATTTTGGGAGTTCTCTTCAATTTCTTTCATCACTTTTCCATAATTTTCATCCTAGAGGTCATTTTTTCTCATTTTTTACTGCCTATTATAAATGAAATTCCTTTCTCAATTTCTTTGCAATTTAAATATTGATGTATAAAAATGTTACTCTTGTTCATATATTGGTTTTTGTATCCTCCAATTTTAATGACTTTGTTTGTCAGTTCTAATGGTTTATGTGGTGAAATCCTTGTATTTTCTACATATAAAACTGTATTACCTGAAAACAGATAATTTGATTTCTTCCTTTCCTGTCATGATGCCCTTTTAATCTTTCTCTTCTCTCATTGCTCTAGCTAAGACTTCCGGCACAATATTGAATAAGAGAGGTGAAAATTGATATTGTACTATTTAAATAATAGAAAACTCTATATTTATTAAGTTTTTCAACTTTTAAAAAATTTTATTAAACTTAGCTTACACATGAAATTTGCCCACTTCAATTATACAATTCAGTAAATTTTTTTGGTAAATTTACTGAGCTGCTTAATTATTACCCAAACCCAGTTTTAGAACTTTCTCATTATCTCCCCAGTAAGATCAATCATTCCATTTGTAGTCAATCCCTGTTCTCACACCCAGTCTCATGTAGTCAGTGATACACTTTCTGGTATGAACAATTCATGTAAATATATTTGTAAAATACATGGTAACATATACCAATATTTTAAAAATATTCTCAAAAGCCTCAGTCTCAGTTTCTACTTGTTAATCAACTCTATATTTTTCTTTATTTCAACTCATAGATTTTTGTTTTGATAACCAAATCTGTTTATTTATATTTTATTTAGTTTTATTGTGAAGATTTATTTAAGTAAAAGGATGATTTACACTTTAAATATGTAAAGATTATATCAAACAATTATGCATTTTATTTTCCCATCTTGTGGATTCAAAGCAGGTACTTGATAAAATTAAATTCTCTTGAGGAATGTATGATAATCAGAGTACTTAGTTGAAAGGTTCATCACGAATGATCACAATTTAGTACAAGTCCCTTAGGAAAACTTGAAAAATTTGTTTATTTTTTCATTACAAATAAAAAAATCTTGTCAGAAAAACATTAAAGAACATAAAACTTTTCAAAATTAGCCAATACATATCAGATTTATTGCCTTTTAAGATCAAAACATAAAACAAATTTTAACAAACTTGTGAGTGCGTATTTAAATTTTCATGGCTAATGAGTTGTGACAAAGCATCATGAGGGGGAAGAGAACATAGAGATAGAAAAATAATAGATATTCTATGACTAAAATATAAAAGTCACATTCAGTAGTTAATTATAGACAAATATAAAAGAAAACATGTACAATCAGAAAAATGAGAAATTATACCCCATTTTATTCAAATGTATGAATTCTCAAGATCATTGTACTGTCATGTGTAGCCAATAAAAAAAAATAAAATGTGAAAAAAAAGAAATCAAGACTGAAATGATTATCTGGAGATCTTTTAATAACCTATGGTAATCACTGAAAATGACCACACTAGTACATTTTCCATTTATTACTTCAATTCCCCACTTGTAAATTTATCAAAGGGTGACCATGGAAAGAGCAGCAGAGCTCAAATCAGGACATGTAATCCTGCCTCACTAACTAATGGGACCCGTGGGCCTGGTCGAGCCCCTCACCTTTCTAGCTTCCCTCCGTCAGTGCATTTAATTCTAAAACTGGTTCTTGAGAAAATGTAAGTGGAATATATTCTCAGATAACACATAATGCTTGCTGTCAATAAATCTATAGATTGTTTAAATACCTTCATTAAGACCTTAATTAAATTGTCAATGGCTTCTACTCCTGGCAGAGGTCCTCCTCAAGAAAAGTGATTCATGGTCTGGACACCCAGGTGGCCTCAAAGCAAACACAGAGTAGATGGACATGCTTACAATCACTCCCATTGTCTCAGGGAAAACATTCCCCCTCTCCAATATTTAATCACCCAATCTATAAATATAGGAACTATAACTATTTTGTAAGAATTAAAACAAGCAACTTTCTTTATGTAAAGTCTATAGGACATTTCACTGACAAACAGAATGTAGCATTTATTATTGGTGTTGATTTATTATCGTAACACTAGTGTTATCATTATTACTATAGTTCCTTTTCAAAGGAGATTTGTTTCATGAAGATAAATAATCCAAATAATAATTACTAAATGAACCAACAAAATTCTGGTTCTATCAGCAACCTCATGTGATCTTAGGAAGGTCTGCTGTTTCTCAATTTTCTTGTCTTTCAAGCAAATATGGTAATACTACCTAGTTTATAAGATTGATGGAAAGATTAAATGCAGTAGTAATTACTATACTGACCATGGTGTACATGTTTTCGAAAAGCTTTTTATCATTCTAAATATTAATCCTAAATTTGTTCCTCTATTCATTTCATTTTAAAAAAATAAAAGCATAAATAAACAATAAATGGTAGTTATCATTGTTATAATAATAGTAATATTTTATTAGCACCTTGAATTGCAGAATCTTTTAAGCAAACAACACATAATTAGTAAGAGTGATTATTGCTAATTATTATGAGGCCATGGACATAGTTATCATGAACTGAAGATGAATAAACTCTGGTTGTGTGGAGTTGTGCCTTCATTGTAAAATGCTGAATTTCTCACCTGGTTGATGAAGGTATTCTACCAGGAAGAGTATTTCTTTCCTCAGGAAATTACCCCCATACAGGAACAAACTATATGTTACTAGACGGATGACCTAGAAATGTCAGCAGGAGGAAGTCTGAAGATTTTGAAAAACAATAAGACAAAAAAAAGTGACAGTTCATGCTTGAGAGGGGACCAAGTAATATGTGTCACACAGCGAGGAAATAGAAAGTATTTCTGGGAAGTAAGGTCCATAGATGATATTAGGCAGCTGTGTGGAGCCTGGGAGACTATGAATGGTGTCAAGACCATCAGCATTAATAAATTGGAGGTCAGGGGATCATGCTGCTCATCAGTCAGTGTCACTGGTGATGAATGTCTTGAGGGCAAAGGTCAGTAGATTTGAGGTGACTAGAGTATTCTAGAGGCACAGCACTCTTCTGCTAAACAGGAGGCTCTTGGAATACTGACACGCTGGTCATTAAACCTGTCATGTCACTGTGCAAAGGCCAAAATCAAATCAGAGTGAGGATTCCAAGAGTTTTAATAAAGTGAAAAGAAATGGATCAAAATGAAATATTTTCTGCTTAACTGTTACTTTTAGATAATTCACATGAAAATGCCAAATGGCTGTTTTAAATTATCCTCCTTTAAAAACTAAGTTCATGATATACAAATAATTACAAAATTAGCCAACTTTTTGTTTCACATTGGGGTTGTTAAGATAGCTTGATGAAAATAAGATTTTGGAGCTTTGACAAAAGGGGAAACTCTTAGGTCAAGGTCTTGGGCAGCCCAAAACTGTGGCAGTAACTAAGCAAGGTACAGTTAACCATGGGTTCAAGCTATCTGTGTGAATTAGGCTGACTTAATTTATGGACTGAGGATAGATACATAAAATCATTTTTTAGATGAAGCACAAATACAAATATCAGGCAAAGCCTAGCCATGAACAGAAGAGGTCAACTCCACAAATTGTTGATAACTTGACAATTGGGGACAATTAATCCACCTCAGCATTGCTGTCATAATCAAATGAAATAGTCTATGTACAGCATCCAGTAAAATTAGATGAGCATATTAAATCAATAAATGACTGTGGGTTTGTGTGTGTGTGTGTGTGTGTGTGTGTATGTATGTGAGACTGTGAGACAGAGAGAGAGAGAGAGAGAGAGAGAGAGAGAGGATGTGTCACAAAATTTGTCACTTATAATCTTTATACTGATATTATACATAAAATTAATTCATATTGCATCTCAGGTAGAGTTAAAGACCAGATATGTAGTTGTGTCCAAAATAGTCAAATCCCTAACCTCTTAGAACTTATGTTCAAAGGAAAAAGATCCAGGTGATAAAAAAAATATATAGACATAGTGTATGCAATAGTGGCAAAATACTAAAGCACAAAAGGTTCAGAGTGTTATGGAGGCACCAGAGGGAAGGGCTGACACTTTGGATGTTTGTGGACAATTGCAATGAAAAGACCAGGTGTGTGTAAAGACACAAAGAAGATGAGCAAGGCAGCCATGGGGTAACAGAAGCATGTTTCAGGAAGGGAAAGAACCAGGTGGAAACTCTTGAGTAGAAACTTGCCAGGAAAGGAGTATGGGTGTCACAGAGTGAGAAAGAGCCAAATTTGGAGGATGAGTTCCAGAAAGGAGCTGTGGACTGGTCCATGCAGGGCCTTGGATGCCAATTGAGGGCCTTTGCTCTGTATTCTGAGGAAAATCAATAAATGTTGTATGCAAAGAAGTGAGGAGTTGACCTGTTGTTCAGTTACTGTCTGAAGTATGTCTCCAGGAAAATTCATTTTAAATCCCCAAAACACCAAATGAGGTGGTTGCTATTCTTTCCCCCTTATTCAGGCAAGGAACCAGAAGCTCAAAGAGATTAAGTAATTGACCAGTCTAAGTGATAGCCAGTGAATGAGCAGGGTTTCAAACTCAGGCAGGTTCACCTAAAGGACTTCTGTTCTCTTTCATGTGTAGTTGTGTCTCTTAGAGTTCTGGCTGCTTCTAATATTTTTTCTGAAATACTTAATTAGATTCATTTCTTCTGTGATGCAATCTCTATTTTCAATCTTTCTGTCATTTTAGCCTCTCAAAGAAGTCCTTATTTTTAAAAATATCTTACAGTCTTAATTCTAATGTTAACAAAATACTATTTAGAAAGTCACACTTTTTCCTTGGATTGTCTTTTATTTTAAGATTACACCATGTGGGTCCTTTCTGTGTAATTTCCCTTTACTTTCTTCATTTTCACTCTTCTTCCCATACTTCTTCTTATTTATTTCTTCCTTCCTAACCTCCCATCCTTTTGTGTGAAGCATACTAGGAGTCTTTCATGCATTATGCTGTTTATACTCTATCTCACTGGGTTGTTCTCTTGTCCCTTTATCTTTTCCTAATTATGAATCCTAAGTCTTTCTCATTTTGGTTCAGGTAATCATCTTGCTACTCAAATTTGGTCCTTTGGCAAGGGCTTTAAATCCTGTTGGATATGTACTACCCCAGGCTCTGCCCAGGGTCTTTCTTCCAGCTGTGTGATGATTCAGTGACAAAGTAACTATTGGAAAGTGCTCTTTCTGCAGACCGAAAAGCACAGAATAGGACCTGTCCTCGACATTACTAGTATCTGATTGTCTTCTGGATAGAATGTTTTCAGATTTATAGCTATTGAAAAGTTCACATGCAACCATAATCTCTTATCCATCATTAAGAAGAAATTCATTTTAATCAGCTGTGCTAAATAAAAGTGGGGCCATTTTCTGATTATGTAACACAGAAACATAAATTTCAAAAGCACTTACCATAGGCTGCACTACTTTTAGAGTGCTTTTGGTTCTTGCTTTAGCAACTTTTTTTTTCTTTTTTTCTGAAAATGCACAATTCCAGGAAGCATTGAGCAAATGTTAGTTACTCACTTTAGTTCTTCTTTCTACCTTTTTTTTTTAGTTTGAAGCTGAATTTACTACATAATCTTAGAGTGAAGGATATCAATGGAAAAGAAGTATACTATGCTCTGATCTCAAAAAGATACAATTCTTCGGTTTGGGATAAAGACAGAAAAGGGAGGAGAAAGAATCTGCCTCCTTACCCCCTTCTATCCCTGCAATTTTGTTTCATTTCTGATGGTAAAATAGCCATTGCAAACCAGCTATGCTTCTTAGATCACTGCTATAATTATAAAATCTTTCCAGATTTTAGAAAAAAAAAAAACAACTCTGAGAATTAGTTTTCAGCATTCTCAGAAGACTCAGCAAAGTTAAAATATCTGTCCAAATTATTAAGTTGTTAAGTGGCAGAGCCCAGAGCCAAGACACACACACACACACACACACACACACACACACACACACTCCCAGTGTAATGCTTTCCTCCTAACATGCTATGCATTTTTTAACAAAATATGATGGATAGCCACAAGAGCCCTGTCCCTTGGCATTAGTATCACTCCTCATTTCACATTTCACTGTCATTTCTGCAGCTGACAACATCCCACATCTTCTGATTGCATTCCCAGGTCTCGGCCGCCACAAATATCTACAGGTCACCTTCTTTCCCTAAATGGTGGCCTCTGTGTGGGTACTTCTGGTGCCCTCCCCATGAGCCCCAGCTGTTTGCATCCTGCTGTGAGTAGCTGCAAGCAACTGGATTTGGACAGCTGCATCCTCTGTACAAAGAAGAAGCCAACACATGTCCCTGATTCTGAATTCTGTGATTGGTCTGTTCCTTCCTGGATAGGAGCACACAATAAAATTAGGAAAGAAAAAAGAAATAAAAAGTAGAAAAGAGACATAAAAAAGAAGGACAAGGAAATAAGACTTTAATTTACAAGTTCTGCATGCTTTTCCAGGTCTGTCATCCCTAAGTCAGTCTCTTTTCCAGTCATTTTATACTCAAATTCCTAGGAAATCTGGAAGTCTACCCATGCACTATTAATTAACCTCCTAATAAATAGATTAGATAAAGAGAGATATGATATATTGAGGAACCTATAATTTAGAGGACTTTCCCGCACTATCTGTGGATCTGATAACAATGACCACATCAGTCTGAGGATGCAGGGATTGACCAGGCCACCAGAAACCACCTTGAGATCATCGGACTGTTATCATTCCTATATACCTTCCCTTACCCATCCTTTGCCAAGTGTCCTTTAAAAGAAGACCCAGGACTCCCAAAACCAAGTCTCTCACTGTCAAGATGGCCCAATTCTTCCTTGAATACGTATCTGCTTTCTTAATTAAGACTCTGTCCATACTTCCGACTGGCACATGCTGAAATTCTTTTACTTTACCAAGAAGGCTGCTACTATTGCATCAAATTCCTATTCTGTCTGGAAACTACTCTGACCTTTCTTCAGAGACACTCTTCCCCCATGACAAAAGTTTCTCTCTTCTGAAATTGTTTTGTTCTACTTTTATCTCATTCTGTGTGGGCCCTAGCCCTGTACAGTGTGAAATAGACTTCAGCTTATAAAGTCAGATTGTTTTGTTTAATCTAAAATAGATTAATTGCATTAATTTGTACAAATGATTAAAGTAATAATAATGCTATTCATAGATTTGAGTCCAGTTGCTCAGTTTCTCAGGCCACAATTACTTGCTTTTTTGACATACAGCATTATAATGTCAGATTCCTGTAAGTCGCATAGATCCTGAAATGTTCAAGGACTGGAAGTGGCAAATGAGAACTTGGGGGGTATTTCTCCCTTCAGTTAGTTCTGTTGCTTTGTACATTTAGGTGCTTTGATGTTGTGGGCATGTATGATTGTATTGAGTCTTTCTGGTGTATTGATTATTTTGTCATTATGGTATGTACTTTTAAAAATAATTCTTTGTATCTTGTGTCAGGTTTTGAAATAAGTATATATACCCACTGTTTTTGGATTATCGTTTGATAGAACACCTTCTTCCTATCTCTTTACTTTCAGCCTTTTTTTTTCCTATGCAGTGCTGGGGATAGAACTTAGGGCCTTATGTGTGCTAGGCAAGTGCTCTACTCCTGAGCTGCAACCCCAGCACAACTTTCAGCCTGTATATATCCTTAAGTCTAAAGCAAGTTTCTTGTAAGCAGCATATAGCTAGGTTTTTTCCCCCATTCAACCACTCTGTACCTTTTATTAGGGAATCTAATCCATTTTCTTATAAAATAATTATTGATAGGGAAGGATTTACAATTTTCATTTTGTTGTTTTCTGTTAGTCTTTTAGTTGTTTTTATTTTTTTGCCATTTTCATTATTTCTGTCTTCCTTTGTATTTTATGATTTTTGATATTGACAGGTATTGACTTCTTTTTATAAGTTCAATAGGTATTTTGTATTCTTTCTTTATTAAATTATAGTCAGAATACCTTAGAGGTATAGACATCCAAAGAATGTCTTGTCCTTTTAGCATTATCTAATGTCAATGTTTTGTTTCCAAGCCACAGTTAGGCAGGAGGATAGTAAGTCTTCTCCACCCCCCCACCCCCATTCCCCAGTGTCTGTAGTATATTTTTGAAGCTATTCATTCATGATGGTTTTACAGATTTGGAGAGTACATCCAAATATAATAATAAACGGGTCAGTTTCCTGAAAGTTTTGGTGATAAGATAATTCAAGAACTGAAGGCATTATAGGAAGAATACAATAAGGGGCTGATGTTCAGAATTTTTCTTTGAAAGCTCTTATGTTTTAACACTTAGTAAAATAGAAAATTCTAATTTTACACTTTAATATATATTATTATCATTCATCTTTTTGTTATGCAGTCAGTACTGTTCTCAATATAAATGCAAGAGTATTTTACTCATGTGGAATCACTGAAATTATACAATTCATATTTAGTAGTTCATACATACATACATATATATGTGTGTGTGTGTGTGTATTTGTTCTACCAGAATAGTGAAAATGCTGCCTAAAATTAACTCAACAGTTCTTAAGCAGTTTTGTTCATAGGCTTAACATACTTTACAGTTCACTCAATTTTGTAGTTTTTAGTATATTCACAGTGTTGTGCAGTTTACCACAATCCTTCAACATTTTCTTTATCTCGAAAACAAACTGTCTACCGGTTAGCAGTCATTTTCTATTTCTCCTCATTCTCTTTCCTGTAAGCTTCAGCAACCCTAATATACTTTTTGCCTAGATTTGCTTGTCTAGATTTGCATATTCTGGGTGTGTCATATAAATTGAATCGTGTAATATATAATTTTTAATATCTAATTTCTTTTAATTAGCATTTTTTCAAGGTTCTGTCAAATTGAAGCATATATCAGACTGAATTCTTTTTTTAAGAGAGAGAGAGAGAATTTTTTTAATATTTATTTTTTAGTTTTCGGCGGACGTAACATCTTTGTTTATATGTGGTGCTAAGGATGAACCCGGGCCGCACACGTGCCAGGTGAGTGCTCTGCTGCTTGAGCCACTTCCCCAGCCCAGACTGAATTCTTTTTTGTGGTCAGAATCTATTCCATTATTTGGATATGTTACATTTTGTTCATTCAATTATTATAGACCTTTGGGTTGTTTCTACTTTTTGGCTTTTATGAAAATGCTAAGACCATTTGTGTACAAGTTTTTGAGTGGAAATCCATTTTCATTTCTCTTGGGCATATATGGAGGAGTGGACACATTGGGTCATATGGAAACTCTATATTTTGTTTAGAGGAACTATCAACCTGTTTTCCACAGTTATGAAACCACTTCACATTCCTGTCATCAATGTTGAGATTTCTTCATATCTTCATTTTACTTGTTTATTTACTTTATTTTGGTTTGAATTATAATGATCCTAGTGGGTTTGACATGGTCTCTCATTGTCATTTTTGTATGCATTTTCCTGATAACTCATTCTGTTGAACATCTTTTTTATGTGCTTATTATTTGTGTATTTTCTTTGGAGAAATGTTTATTCAGATCCTTTGTCCATTCTTAAGTTGGTTTATTATTATTATTGAGTTGGAAGAATTATTTGTATATTCTAGATACAAGACCCATCTCAGATATAAAACTTGCAAATATTTTCTCCTTTGAGTCATCTTTTCACTTTTTTAATTGTAGGACAAAGGTTCTTACTTGTTTTGAAGTTAAATTATGTATGTTTAAAAATTTTGTTATTTGTATTTTTAAAAAAACATTTTTAGTTATAGATGGACACAATACCTTTATTTATTTTTTTTGTGGTTCTGAAGATCAAACCCAGTGCTTTACACTTGCTAGGCAAGTGCTCTACCACTGAGCTACAACCTCAGATCTATCATTAATATTTTTTATGTGATATGTAAGAAGGCCTTGCCAACTTAGGATCATGAATATTTACTTTTTTTTCTAAGTATGTTATAGTTTTAGCTGTTACATTTGGCTTTAGACTTCATTACAGTTTATTTCTATGTATGATTTAGGAAAGAACTTCATTCTTTTTCAAATGGGTATCCAGTTTTTCAAGTATCATTTGTTAAAAAGGCTATTCTTTCCCTCAATGAATTGTCTCAACATTCTTGTTGAAAATCAATTGACCATAGTAGATATAAGGGTTCAGTTCTGTTTCATTGATCTGTGTGTCTGTCATTGTACTAGTACCACACTGTCTTGATCACTGTAGCTTTGTAGTAAGTTTAAAATTTGGAATTGTAAGTCCACCAATTTTGTTCTTTCCATGATTGGTAATTCTGGATTAGTTGGATTTTTTTGTGAATTTATGATAAACTTGTCAATTTCTGCAGGAAAGCAAGAACTAGAATTTTCAGAGTGTGTTGAATATGTAGATCAATTTGGGAGTTATTATCATCCCAAGGATATTAAATTCTCTGATCCATGAACGTGAATTTCTTTCCATACTCAGAAATTCTATGTCCTTCAACATTATCTTGTAGCATACAGAGTACAATTTTATTCTGCCCAGGACTTCTCATGCTTCCCTTTTACCTGTTCCTTTTTCTTCTCAAGACAGGCCAAAGAAACTAGAATTTCTTTTCCCTATGGTGTCATGGAAACTCTTTCCCCACCTTTCTTCATGTTGGCCATAAAGAATTTCTCTGACCTATCTTGTCTGATGGTAGAACATAAGACCTGTGTTTTGGAAGAGATCCTGTCCCATACGTGTGAGGAAAGAATGCTGCACTCAGAGGTCAAGAAGGATCTGAACAGACAGTCACAACAGGCCTTGTTAGTTTCCCCTATGAGTCTATTGATGATTTGTTCAGTCACGTTTTTGCATGTCTTTCACGCTTCAATCATGATCATGCAATGGAATCTTTATAAATATCCCAAAAGACATGGTTCAGGGAACTTTGGGACAGCTGAATACCTAGAGACTTATAGGATGTAAACTAGAACTCATCACGTGCCAGGAGGGTGGCACACCCCAACTCCACATGGTTGGAAATGTCTGTGCTTGGGACCCGTTCAGACTTTGTCCTGTCTCTTTATCTGGCTATTTATTTGTGTATCCTTTATAAGAAACTGATAAACAAGTAAGTGCTTCTCCGAGTTCTGTGAGGTCTTCTAGCAAATTAATCAAACCCAAAGGTGTGGGTGTATTTGTATACAAGGTGTGTGTATATGTATGTGTCTACACCTTAGTTGGTAGCTGGTTGGTCAGAAGTTCTGGAGGCCTGGACATGTGAGTGGCATCTAAAGTGAGGGCAGTCTGGTGGGATTGAGCCCTCAACCTGTGGAATAACTACCTCCAGGTAGATGGTGTCTGAACTGAATTGATTTGAATGCCCAATTCACTTGAATTGTTGTCTGCTGTAGAGTTGCTCTTGCGCGAGGGTGGGGAGAAATCCCTGTATATTGGAATCACAAAAGTCTTCTGTGTTGATTATTGTTGAGTAAGAGTGTAGGGGAAACAGAGTTAGAGTTAATTTTTCTTCTGTATCATCAGAATGGACAGAAACTTTCAACTCACTGGGCAAATACCAAAGAATGAGATTGCCGAATTGTATTGTAAGATTATGTTTAACTTTGTGTGGAACTACAAAGTTAGTATGTAACCAAGTTTTTTGTATGGAAGACCATCCGATGGTCTTCCAAAGTGGCAAATGATTTTGCTTTCTCACCGGTGGTCAGTGAAAGTTCCTGTTGCTCCACATGCTTACCGGGCATTTGATGTTGTCAGGTTTTTTTTTTTTTTTGGATTTTAGCTTGTGCCTCTGGGCTGTGACCTTCACTAATGCTGCTCAGCTTTTTTTTCTCCTTCCTTAGGTAACGAAGACTGGAAGGGAGCTGGAGTTGTACGTTTCATTTTCCCTCAATTGGTTAGGCTCTTGTAATCCCCAAATAGGTTGGGCTGTGAGTAAAAATTGTTTTCTTTGAGGGCAGACCATTCATAAGGCTAACATGAAGCTCTGGGCATATTCAAAATGGTTATTTCCTCCTGCCCCTGCAGGAAGAATGAAGGGACACTCCCCTCATCCCCATATCCTTACCCTGAGAACCTGGCTGAGTTCCTGGGAACTCAAAGGGTGGCAGTCCTCTTCACACTGGACTTTTGGAGTTTCTAAGTCTTCACCCAGCCCACGCTGATCCTGCAGTAGCACATCAATGGCAGCTTAGAGATCCTGCTGGGACTGGTGCAGCAGACACAGGTACTGGACTTTGTTTCCAGTTTCTGGTGCAGCAGTTTGTCCTGGGATCTCAATTTTCTCATGGCCCTAAGAAAAGCTGGTGATTTTCAATTTGTTCAGCCTTTTCTTGTTTTGAAGGTGGAGTGATGACTTCAAGATCTTTTTGTGTTCTTGAAAGGAGAAATCACTGTTATCTTTTTGGCCTTTAAGTCTTTGGTTTACCTGAGAAATTCTTTTTGTGAATAGTATTTATGGTATAATTTAGATTAAAAATATTATATTCTGTGTGGTGACTTCCCTTGACTTCATCATTTGGTGGCTGCTTGAGAATATATCTGATATCTAGTCTCTGCATAGGTTTAATCCAAAGGAGTTATTTTAGGACTTTTTTTTAATATATATTTTTTTAGTTTCCGGCGGACACAACATCTTTGTATATGGTGCTGAGGATCCAACCCGGGCCGCACGCATGCCAGGCGAGTGCGCTACCACTTGAGCTACATCCCCAGCCCTATTTTAGGGATTTTTGAAGTTGATTCTTATTTAATTTTAAATAACAGGTTTTGGCTAGCATGGTGAATATTAGTTTAATGTTTTTTTCTTAAATAATTTTTAGTTGTAGATGAACACAACACCTTTATTTTATTTATGCATGCTAGCCGAGCGCTCTGCCACTAAGCCACAACCCCAGCCCTAATTTTTCTTTTTAAATATAAGATATGTGATCATGAGGGGTGGTATCTTTTATTTATTTATTTTTTAACATTAAGTTGTTTAGAATGATCTGTTCCTTAATCTTGTTAAGATTTCTTTTTATGGTGCACAGTTTTTTTTTTAAGAGAAAGGAATTTTATTATGTGGTAATTTTTAAAAACAATGTTAACCTGTAAGTGAAGGAATGGTATGTAAGTCTTTGAAGGATTACTTGAAAATGACTGTGTAAGAGTTTTGTATATGTGATAAATCAAGTAGGATAGAAGACCTTAAGAAAAGTAAGGCTTCCCATCCATAACCAGTCTCTTATTTTTTCTTCTAGATTTTCCCAAATCACTTCTGTAATACATATAGGAAGTAAGAATTTTTAAGTAATATTATTTCTTTTACCAACACTTAACAGTATATATTGACTTCCCACACAAGACATTGAGGATTTGGCTACTAGCTTTTGATAGAACTTACACTACTGGTAAATATTTATACCACTGCCCTTCTTCCACTTCCTCTGTGTTTATTGTTGTTATTCTTTGTTGTTCTTTTGGTTGCCCTTCTAAGACAGAGCTAAATCTTTATTTCATGTTGTATCAATTTACTACAAAGGTATGACTGATGAGTACTTCTTGTTCTTATATTCTCTAGTGGTGGCTTTTATTACTAATTGTGGTAATAATACTGACCTAAATATTTCATAATGGAAGCATGGTTTTTAATTTCCCACTACTTAAGATAAAGCTACAATGAAAATTTTAATGCATGTAGCTTTTTTCTTCTTAAAGTAAGATCACTGAATCAGGGTGCATATTGTTTCTTTGCTTTCTAATAGGGTTATGGAAAAAATTTTTTATTTTATTCATATTAAAAATAGCATTGTTCTTCCCTTCATTATATAAATAATAGTCCTTACTGTTATCAGTTGAGTTTATTCTGAAGTAGAGGACAGAGAAGATAAAAGAGAAAAAATATTTTGAAGTGTCACCACTTTGAAATATGTACCATTGTTTTATTTCTCTGTGTGTATTTACACAATCTAAATCATGGTATGTTTGTCACATTGTGTGTGTGATGTTTCTGTGTACAAGTGTCCAGTTTTCTCCTGTTACTTTTGACTTACAGTCATGCCCTGTGTATATTCCCATTTTTAACCATCTTTGCAGGTGACCAGGAGGAAGAGCAGTCCTTCTGGTTTTGTTACTAGCTGTAAATGTTCTACAGCAGGTGTAACTGGCTGTAGAAGGCTAAATCTTCTAAACTTATTTTTTCATTTAAATCAGTAATCCACCTGACACTTGTTTTCATTATATATATACATATATATATATAATGAAACATCTGTTAAAACATGTTTCATGAAACATCTAACAGAAATCAATCACGGTAAAATTTGGAAGAGGAGTGGGGGTGGTGTGGGCTTTTGGAAAGGAGGAATTTGGGTGGACTGGCTGTGATTGGGATGTAGAGTCCCAGGATAATGAATGATGCTTACCACTTGCTGCTTGGTCTCTAGCTCCTCTCAAGAGATGCCTGTATTTTTCCTGTTTTTCTAGAGTATGGTCTCAGAAGGGACACAAGGGACTTTTTTTGATGACTAAAAAGAATATCTAGAATTCGAACTTCAACAAAAAGCAACAATGTGTAATACTGTAGATGACATTAATGGCCTTGAAATTTGCTGTGATAATCCTGAAAAATTGAGTTTTTACCCCTTGGAAGGGTTTTGATGTTTTATCTGTTTGTGAGGAAGTATTATTGTTTTACCTTATTGGAACACATATTGAAAGATAAAGTGCAATTTATGATAGCAGTTTGATAACTGTTACAAAAGTAGATATTAGCAAGTGTTTTGTATCCAAATTAACTGTTCTTAGATAAGACATTGGTAATTTTGTTTTCTTCTCTCTCCTGAAGGATAATTTGTTGCAATTATAAATAGTGGAATTATGAACATCTTTATAAATACATTGTTGTGTGGTTAATAGAAAGGAATGCATTCAGCTACAAGAAAAACCCAATGTGGGCTTTTTTTTTTGTGGTGTCGGGGATTGAACTCAGGGCCTTGTGCATATGAGGCAAGCACTCTTCCAGCTGAGCTATATTTTTAATCAAATAGTGTGTTTTCTCAAGTAATCTGGAGGAGTGAAGTACTGATACATGCTACAGTATGTAGAAACTTGAAAATATTATATACTTCATGAAAGAAACCAGACACAAAAGTCATTCATAGCATGATTTCATTTATATGAAATAACTGGAATAGGCAAATCCATAGAGACAGAAGGCAGATTAGTGGTTGTGAAGGGGTTGGTTCGGGTGTGAGGAGTATAGGACTTTGAGTTTGGTGAATGCATGTACCTATTAGAACAAATAGCCTTACTACTACTTAAAAATATCTTTTTTTGGAGTAATTTTTAGGTTCACAGCAAAATTGAATAAAAGATATGGGGATTTTTATGTACTCTATGCCCTCACACATGTATAGCCTCCCCCATTATTGACATCCCCCACCCAGTAGTGCATGTGTTAAAATCAATGATTCTGCATTTAACATCATTATCACTTAGAGTGCATAGATTAGTGTTCACCTTTGGTGTTGTACATTTCTGGGTTTGGAAAAAAATTTATAACATGTGTGATACCATTATGGTATGGTAGAAAGCAGTTTCACCAGTCTTCTGTATTCTGTCTATTCATTTCTTTCCCCCCTCAACCTCTAGCTCATACTGGTGTTTTTATTATTTTCATACCTTTGCCTTTTCCAGAATGTCGTATAATTGGAATTGTATAGTATGTAGCTGTTTCAGGTTGGCTTCTTATGCTTTTACCTTTCCTTGCTTGATAACTTTTCATCGTTTGGTAGCCTTTTTCTTTTTATGACCAAATAATAGTCTTAAATGACTGTTTCACATTTTGTCTATTCATCTTTGAATAGATGCACCTTATTGGTTGCATACAAGTCTTGACAGTCATGAATAAAGCTGCTATAAAATCTAAAAATTTACAGATTTTTCTGGAACATAGATTTTCAACTCCTCTCGCTAAGTACCAGGGAGAGTGATTGTTGGATCGTTAGGTAACAGTGTGTTTAACTTGATAGGAAACCACAAAACTGTCTTCCAAAGTGGTGGTACCATTTTACATCTCTTTTTGCACGTCCTCTTCAGCATTTGGGGTTCTCAGTGTTCTGGATTTTAGACATTCTAGTAGGTGTGTGGTGGTAACACATGATGTTGAGTATCTTTTTGTATGCTTTTTTGCGTCTCTGTGTATTCATTGGTTAGATCTTTGGTTCATTTTCCAAAAGAGTCATTTGTTTTATTGAGTTTTAGGAAATCTTCATATATTTTTGGTAGTATCCTTTATCAGGTATTACTTTGCAAATATTTTCTATCATTGTATGGCTTGTCTTTTCATTCTCTTGACAGTGTGTTCACACAGCAGAAATTTTGTATTTTAATGAAGTACAACTTAGAATTTTTTTCTTTCATAGTATGAACCTTTGGTGTTGTGTCTAAAAAGTCCTCCCCAAACCTGTGTCATCTAGATTCTTTCCTATGTTATCTTC
Organism: Spermophilus citellus; assembly: GCF_964194105.1. Taxonomy (NCBI): domain Eukaryota; kingdom Metazoa; phylum Chordata; class Mammalia; order Rodentia; family Sciuridae; genus Spermophilus; species Spermophilus citellus. The sequence goes on along the minus strand of NW_027672905.1, from coordinate 441,605 downwards.
TAGGAGTTTTATAGTTTTGTGTTTTATATTCATTCATTTATTTTTGTTTATAAAAATACATTTTCTGTTTGGTCCTGGGGATTGAGCCCAGGAGTTGTTTACCACTGAGCTACATCCCCAGCCATTTTTATTTTTATTTTGAGACAGGGTCTCATTCTCCATGCTAATCTTGAACTTGGAATCTGCCTGCCTCAGCCTCCCTAGTTGCTGGGATTACAGAATTTGCCAGGTGCCTGACTAAAAATATGTTCTTACTTTTAATTGGCGTGTAGTAATTATACCTAATTATGGGGTACATTGGGACAGTTCAGCATACATATATAATATGTAATGATCAGGGTAATTGGCATAATTATTAGGCATTTATCATTTTATTGAGAACATTCAGAATCCTCTCCATAGCTATTTTGAAAGGCTTAATTAATTTCCATCCCTGTGCCATGGAGTAGTAGAAGTTATTCCTCCTGTTCAGCTGCACCCCTATACCTGTTAACCATCCTCTCTATGTTCCTCCACACCCTTTCCGCACTCTGAACCACCATTATATTCTGTATGTCTTTGACATCAGTTTTTAAGCTAGTGCATGTAAATGAGAACATGTAGTACTCATTTTCCAGTGTCTAACTTACTTAGATTAATATCTTCTAGTTCCATCCATGTTGCTGCAGATGGCAACATTTTATTCTTTTTATGGCTGAATGGGTAGTATTTCATTGTGTGTGAACCATATAAACATCTGTATATACCACATTTTCTTTACCTATTCAGCCACCAACCCGGACACCTAAGTTGATTCTGTATCTGGGCTATTGGGCGTGGTGCTGCAACAACTTATGAGTGCAGATGTCTCTAAAATATGACAGGATTTCAGTTTCTTTGTGTATAGCAAATATTTGGCTATATTGCTGGATCATGTGGTAGTTATTTTTCTAGTTTTTTGAGGGAACTCCATACTGTTTTCCATAGTGGCTGTACTAACCTACATTCCTAGTGGAATTCAAGAGTCCCTCTTTCTCTGCATCCTTGCAAGCATTTGTTATTTTATATCTTTTTGATAATAGCCATTCTAACATCTCATTGGGTTTTAGTTCACATTTCTGTGATGATTAGTGAGTATTTAAAAAATACGTTTGTTGGCCATTTTTATATATTCTTTTGAGTAGTGACTTCAGGTCATTTGCCCATTTTGAAATCAGATTTATTTATTTCTTTTTGCTGTTGAGTTGTTTGAATTCTTTATATATACTGAATAGTAATGCCTTGTTGGATGAATAATTTGCAGATGTTTTCTTCTATTATGTAGGTAGTCTACACACTTTGTTGATTGTTTCCTTTGCAGTGTGGATCTTTTTAGTTTGATGTAATCCCATGTGTCAATTTTTGCTTTAGTTACCTGTGCTTTTGGGGTCATATCCAAAATCAGACCAAAGTCCTGAAACATTTTCTCCTAGTGGTTTCATAGTTTCTGATCTTACATTTAAGTTTTTGATCTATTTTGAATTTATTAATTTTTTTAAAAAATTTATTTACTTTTGGTACCTGGGATTGAACCCAGGGGCACTCAACCATTGAGTCATATCCCCAGCCCTTTAAAAAATATGTATGTATGTATGTATGTATGTATGTATGTATGTATATGTATATATGTATGTTATAGATGGACACAATACCTTTATTTTACTTATTTTATTTTTATGTGGTGCTGAGGATGGAACCCAGTGCCTCACATGTGGTTGACAGGTGCCTTGAGCTACAACCCCAGCCTCCCCAGCCCATTTTATATTTTATTTTGAGATAGGGTCTTGCTGAGTTACTTAGGGACTTGCTAAATTGATGAGATTGGCTTTGAACTTGCAGTCCTCCTACCTCAGCCTCCCGAGCTGCTGGGATTACAGGTATGTGCCACCTCGCCCTGCTTGAATTTATTTTTTTATATGATGAGAGTAGGGGCTGGTTATTTATTCTGTCCATGGATATCCAATTTTCCAAGCACCGTTTATTGAAGACATTCTCCTTTCTCCAATGTATGTTCATGCTGTCTTTGTTGAAAATCAGTTGACTGTAGATATATGGATTTATTTTTGGATTCTCTACTCTGTTTCATTAGTTTATATGTTTGTTTTTATGTCAGTACCATGCTGTTTTGAATACTGTGGCTTTTTAGTATGTTGTTAAATCAGGTATTGCGTTATCTCCATCTTTGTTCTTTTTTGCTCAGATCAGGAATGCTTTAGCTATTCAGGGTCTTTTGTGGTTCCATGTGAATTTTGTGATTTAAAAAAAAATTCTGATAAGAGTATCATTGGCATTTTGATAGGAATTGCATTGACTCTATAGATTACTGTGGGTAATATGGACAGTGATTGATATTAATTCTTCTAGTCCAGAAACATAGTTCTTTCCACTTTTCCTGTATGTATCTTCTTCATTTTTTTCCGTTAGTGCTTTCTAATCTCATTGAAGAGGTCATTCATGTAATGACTTTATCAGTTCTGACATTTCACTTTTGGTCTTTCTATATTTAAAAATATCATGTTGTCTTGCAAACAGGGATAATATGATCTCCTCTTTTCCTCCTCTGTTTGACTTCTTTCTCTTGCTTTATTGCTTTGGCTAAGACTACCAATACTATGTTGAGTAAGAGTTTTGAAAGTGGACATCTTTGTCTTGTTCCTGATATTAGAGGAAATGATTTCTGCTTTCCCCCATTCAGTATGATGTTGGCTTTGGATTTGTCTTAAAACGCTTATATTGTGTTGATATAAATTCCTCCTATACCCAGTTTTCTGAGGGATTTTTATCATGAAGGAATATTGAATTTTATTTTTTTGGGGGGGGATCTGTTGAGATAACCACATGGATTGTTTTTGACTTCCCAGTCTGTTCATGTGATGTGTTTGTTGATATGCATATGCTGAGCCATCTTGTATCCACTCCATCTTGGTATATAATATTTTTGATATTGTTGGATTCAATTTGATAGTAGTTTATTAACTTTTTCATCTATATTCATCAGGGATATATTGATTTGTAGTTTTCTTTGGTGTGTCCTAGTCTAATTTTTGTATCAGGGTAATGTTGACCTTATAGAATGAGGTTGGGGTTCCATCTCTTTCAGTTATTTGGAAGAGTTTAAAAGTAACTTTTTTCCTCCTAAGGTTTGAGTAAGTCATTCAGTGAAGCCATCTAGTCCTGGGCTTTTCTTTTTCTTTGTTGGAAGACTTTTTTTTTTTAACCAATTCAGTTTTTTACTTGTATTGATCTTTTTAGCCTTTCTGTGTCCTCAACATTGAGTTTTGGTAATTTTTGCCAGAAATATACCTATTTCTTGTAGGTTTTTAAATTTGTTGGCATATCATTGTTCATAATAGTCCCTAATGATCCTATGTATTTCTGCAGAATCAATTGTAAAGTATTATGTTTATCTGTGTCTTTGAGTTATTTCTCTTTTTTTGCTTATTGTAGCTAAACATTATTGATTTTGTTTATCTTTAAAAATAAAGTTGTTCATTTCTTTGATCTTTGTGTGTTTTCCTGCGTTTCATTTAATTTTGCTCTGCTCTTTGTTTTTCCTATGCTAATTTTGGGTTTGGTTTATTTTCTAATTTCTTGAGTTGCATTGTTAGTTTGTTCTTGATATCCTTCTCCTCCTCCTCCTCCTCCTCTTCCTCCTCCTCCTCCTCCTCCTCCTCATCATCATCATTTTTTTGTTTGGTGTTGTCCTGGGGAGTGAACCCAAAGTTACTCTACTGCTCAGCCTTATTCCCTATCCATTTTTATTTTATTTTGAGATAGGGTCTCTTTCTGTTGCTGAGGCTGGCCTTGAACTTGTCCTCCTGCCTCAGCCTCCTGAGTAGCTGGAATTACAATTATGCACTGTCATGCCTGCAATTTCTATTTTCTTAATGTAGGCCTGTATTGATATAAATTTTACCTTTTGGTGAAGTTTGGTATTGCCTTTGCTGTATTCCATACATTTGGGTATGTTGTGTTTTCTTTTTCATTTGTTTAAGAAAAACTTTAATCTCTTGTCTTGATTTCTTCTTAGACCTATTGGTTGTTTGAGAATATGTTTAATTTCTATGTATTAGAACAATTTCTAGAATATCTCTTGTTTTCAGTTTCTGGTTTTCAAGCATTGGATGCATTTATATTTACAACTGTTACTTTCACTTTGTTTCTTGAGATAGTTTTTTTCTTAAATCTATTTTGTATGATATAACTATTCTTACTTGCTTTTGGTTTAGGTTTGTATAGTAATTTCCCATTTCTTCACTTTCAGTTTATATGTGTTGTTACTGGTAAAGTGAACTTCTTGTAGACAGCATATTGTTGGGTCTTCTTTCTTTTCTTTTCATCCATTCAGCCAGTCTGTATCTTTTCATTGGGGAGTTTAATCCATTTACATTCATTAATCATCTGTGTTCTCTTGATTTCCTTTTCTTTATTACTGATAAATAAATGCACATGTCCTTCCATTGTTTCTAATGAATCAGTTTTCTCTATTAAGACTTTCTTGGGCTGGGGATGTGGCTCAAGCAGTAGCATGCTTGCCTGGCATGCATGCAGCCCGGGTTCGATCCTCAGCACCACATACAAAACAAAGATGTTCTGTCCGCCGATAACTAAAAAATAAATATTAAAATTCTCTCTCTCTCTCTCTCTCTCTCTCTCTCTCCCTCCCTCTCTCTCTCCCTCTCTCTCTCCCTCTCTCTCTCCCTCCCTCCCCCTCTCTCCCTCTCTCCCTCTCTCTTTAAAAAAAAAAGACTTTCTTATGGAGACCAGTTGGATAGGCTGTGCTGGGTTTGGTTTGGGTGGATGCTTCAGTGAATTGTCCTGTAGCTTCTTCAGCTGTAGTCAACATTGGCGATTAGAGGATCGCACCAGCTGGCTTTCTTTCTATTTTTCTTCTTATTGTGGTGCTGAGACTTGAACCCAGGGCCTTTATATGCTAGGCAAGTGTTCTATCACTGAGCTGCAATCCTAGCTCAGGTAAGTGGTGTTCTTATACGGGCAGGTTTGCTAGTGGCTCAGGGCCTGGTGCACCTGGCTTTGGCTGTGGGACTTGCCATGAGTTTCTGTGGGTTGTGTCAGGAAAGGCTGCTTTGGCAGGCTCACATAGGTGAGGTGTGGTGCTGTCAGTTTCTGAGGACTATACGGTGGTGTTGGGGCACCATATTGGGCTTAGGTGAGTCTGGCACAGTTTACCTGGTAGTGGGGTAGGGTACTTGTCAGTATTTTAGGGCTGTTGTGTTTTACATTCAGATGTGTGATCCACTTTGAGTTAACTTTTGTGAAGTATATAAGTCTATATTCATATTTTTCTCATGGATTTCTATTCTGGCCTTGTTTGTTGAAAAAAACAGTACTTTATTGTATTGCCTTTCCTCTTTTGTCAAAGAATTATTTATGTGAGTATATATCTGAGATTTCAGCTCTGTTCTATTGACCCATATTTATCTATTCTTTACCAATACCATACTGCTTTGATTTCTATAGCTTTGTAGACTGTCTTGAAACTTTATGATGCCAGTTCTCTGACTTCATTCTTTTTCTTTAATATTGTGCTGACTATTATGGATCTTTTTGCCTTATATAAGTTTCAGGATGAATTAGTATCTGCAAAGTAATATGCTGAGATTTTTGGTTGGGATTACATTGAATCTGGAGATCAAGTTGGAAAGAACTGAAAATTTGAGAATATTGAGTCTATCTGGGAACAGAGGATATCTCTCCATTAATTAAATTATTTTTTGATTTCTTCAGTTTTCTAGTATTATGTAGTTTTTGTACATATTGTGCTGAGGGCCATGGCCAGGTAGAAATGACGCATCGATATTTCCTTGCCAGCGTACCCCATGTTAAATGGATTTGCCTTGGAATTTCGCTGTGACATTGCATGTGTGTTTGAGAAAGGTGACCCTGCCCAAGGACGAGGGTGGATTCAGGATTAGGGTATATCCTGCAGTTTGAGGAAGTATCCCGCTCCTTGGGTTTAGGGCGTTCCCGGTTTAAGACAAGTTTAAGGTGTTCCCAGTGGAAGACAATAGGGGTTTTAGGGAAGTTGGAGGTTGAAGATTATTGCTGCCGGGATTAGGGTGTTCCTGCTGCTTGTTCCCGTTGAGTTCTCTTGAGATTCAAAGGGGATTTTGGAAAAAAGCCTCGGGGAGTAGGTGATTTGGGAGGCAGGAGAACTGGGATTGCCCCAGAGCGTGTGTGGAGGCCAGTGTGAGTTCGGGAATAAAGAATTGCTGTTTGAATCTACAAAGCTGTGTGGTGGCTCGTGATTCTGCGCCCAGCCAAGACTGTGGCAATATTGTTCGATTTATACTTGAGTATTATGTATTTTTTTGAAGTGTTAATGTAAATGGTATTGTGTTTTTACTTTCAAAATCCACTTATTCATTGTTGGTATGTAGAAAAGCAATTGACTTTAGTATATTAACCTTGTGACCTGCAGCTTTGTTATAATTGCTTACTTAGTTCTAGTTATTTTTGTTGATTTGTTCAGATTTTTTCTTTCATCTGTGAACAGACAGGTGTTATCTCTTCCTTCAGATCCTATATATCTCTCATTTTCTTTCTGGTCTTATTGCATTAACTAGTATTCTCCATATGTTATGGTTTGGATATGAGGTGCCCCTCAAAAACTCCTGTGTTAATGCAGGAATATTCAGAGGTGAAATGAATAGATATGAGAGCTGCAATCTGATCGGTTCATCCTAGTTTGATTGGACTGACTGTAGGCAAGTGGGGTGTGGCTGGAGGAGGTGGATCGCTGGGGTGTGTACCCTGGAAATGTTCATCTTCCTTGTGGCTCCTTCCTGTTCTGCTCTCTGCTTCCTGGCTGCCATGAATGGGGCATTGCTTCTTGACCATACACTTCTGCTGTGAGGTTCTGCCTCACCTTGGGCACAGAGCAGTGGCCTGGGCTGGCCATGAACCACACCTTGGAACTGTGAACCAGAATAAGTCCCCTTCTCTCACTTATTCTTTTCAGGTATCTTAGTCACAACAACACAACGGTGACCAACACAGAAATCAGTATAATGTTGAGAAAGGTTGGTGAGAATGGACATCTTGCCCTGTTCCTGGTCTTAACGGAAAAGCTTTGAGTTTCTCATTATTAAGTATAATGTTATTTATGTATTTAGATATTTATTGAGATTCCCCTCTAGTATTATTATGTTTTAAAATTCACATTTATTATTATTTATTTGATTTAGGCTTATTTCTTTCATGATCAATCACAGTCTCTTAGCTAGTATAATATTTTATTTATCTTTTTATGTCCAGTTTTTAAAAGTGTTTTGGTGCTGTGTTTTTTGGTATAGGATGATTTATGATGGTTCTTTCTTCATTGTGGGTTATACTATTTTTTCCTGAAGTGCTGTACTTTGTCTTGCTTTGTACATTTTTTTCTTAAATAATTCAGCTTTGTCTGAGAGAGAAGGGGGGGAGAGAGAGATTTGGATATATATATATATATATATAGAGAGAGAGAGAGAGACAGAGAGAGAGAGAGAGAGAGAGAGAGAGGGGGGAAGGGAGAAATAAAAAATATCCAACCATTGTATTCCTTGGCTTAATATCTGATAATTTTTAAAAAATCATAAATTAGTTTTATTTATTTATTTATTCTTTGTACAGGTACATGGCAGCAGAGTGTATTTTGACATCATACATATATGGAGCATAACTTATTCTAATTAGGCTCCCATTCTTGTGGTTGTGCATGATGTGGAGTTTATTGGTACTGAATATGATCATAGGAAAGTTATGTCTGACTCATTCTATTGCCTTTCCTATTCCCATCCCAGTCCCTTCCCTTAATTCCCCTTTGTCTAATCCAATGAACTTTTCTACTCCAAAACTTTTCTACTCCCTTCTTATTGTGTGCTAGCATCTGCATATCAGAGAGAACATTTGGCCTTTGGTGTTTGGGGGATGGCTTATTTCACTTAGCATGATAGTCTCCAAGTCCATCCATTTACCAGCAAATGCCATGATTTCATCCTTCTTTACGGTTGAGTAATATTCTATCGTGTATATATACTACATTTTCTTTATCCATTCATCTGTTAAAGGGCACCTAGGTTGATTCCATAGCTTATCTATTGTGAATTGAACTGATATAAGCATTGATGAGGCTATGTCACTGTAGTGTGCTGGTTTTAAGTCTTTTGGGTATAAACTTAGGAGTGGGATGACTGGGTTAAATGGTGGTTCCATTCCACGTTTTCTCAGGAATCTCCATATTGCTTTCCATGGTGGTTGCACCAATTTGCAGTCCCATCAGCAATGTACCAGTGTACCTTTTCCCCCACATCCTCATCAACATTTATTGTTGCTTGTATTCTTGATGATTGCCATTCTGACTGGAGTGAGATGGAATCTCAGTGTTGTTTTAATTTGCATTTCTCTAATTGCTAGCGATGTCGAACATTTTTTTTCCATATATATTTGTTGATTATATTTCTTCTGTGAAATGTCTGTTCAGTTCTTTTGCCCATTTAGTGATTGGGTTATTTGTGTTTTTGGTGTTAAGTTTTTTGAGTTCTTAATATATCCTGGAGATTAATGCTCTGAGGTGCATGTAGTAAAGATTTTCTCCCATTCTGTAGGCTCTCTCTTAAAATTCTTGATTGTTTGCTTTGCTGTGAAGAAGCTTTTTAGTTTGATTCCATCCCATTTATTGATTCTGGATTTTACTTCTTGCATTTGAGGAGTCTTGTTGAGGAAGTTGGTTCCTAAGCTAACATGATGGAGATTTGGGCCTACATTTTCTTCTAGTAGGTGCAGGGTCTCTAGTGTAACGCCTTGGTCCTTGAGCCACTTTGAATTGAGTTTTGTGTAGGGTGAGAGATGGGAGTCTCATTTCATTCTACTACATATACATTTTTCCAGCACCATTTGTTGAAGAGGCTGTCTTTTATTCAATGTATGTTTTTGGCGCCTTTGTCTAATATGAAACTAACTGTATTTATATGGGTTCGTCTCTGTGTCTTTTATTCCACTAGTCTTTATGCCAGTTTTGGTGCCAGTACCATGCTGTTTTTGTTACTGTAGCTCTGTAGTATAAATTAAGGTCTGGTGTGTGATGCCTCTTGCTTCGCTTTTCTTCTAAGGATTGCTTTGGCTATCTGGGCCTCTTACTTTTTCCAAATGAATCTCATGACTACCTTTTCTATTTTCATGAAGAATGTCAGTGGAATTGTAATAGGAATTGCATTAAATATGTGTAGTACTTTTGGTAAGTATGGCCATTTTGACAATGTTAATTCTGCCTATCCAAGAACATGGGAGATCTTTCCATTTTCTAAGGTCGTCTTCAATTCTTTCTTTAGTATTCTGTAGTTTTCATTGTAGAGGTCTTTCACCTATTTTGTTAGATTGATTGCCAAGTTATTTTTTTTATTTTTTGTGGTGATTGTGAATGGAATAATTTTTCTAATTTCTCTTTCAGTTGATTCATCATTGGTGTACAGGAATGCAGTTGATTTATGGATGTTAATTGTGTATTCTGCTACTTTGCTGAATTTATCTATGAGTTCTAGAAATTTTCTGGTGGAGTTTTTTGGGTCTTTTACATACAGAAATCATGTGGTTGGCAAATAGGGATACTTTGAGCTCTTTTCCAATTTGTATCCCTTTAATTTATTTCTTTTGCCCAATTGCTAGGTCTAGAGATTAAAGAACTGTGTTGAATAGAAGTGATGAAAGAGGGCATCCCTGTCTTGTCCCATTTTTTTAGAGGGAATGCTTTCAGTTTTTCTCCATTTAGAATCATGTTGGCCTTGGGTTTAGCATGGATAGCTTTTACAATGTTGAGGCATGTCCTCAGTTTGGGTAGGTCATATGACTTTAGAAATTTGTTGATATCTTCAAGATGTTCTATTTTATTGAAGTATAAATTTTCAAAATATTTTTTGATTTTCGTCTTGTATTTCAGTAGTGTCTATGGTGATATTCCTTTTTTATGATGAATTTTAGTAATTTGAGTTTTTTCTCTTTGTTAGCTTGGCTAAGGGTTTATCTGTTTTATTTATTTTTCAAAGATCCAGTATTTTGTTCTGTTGATTTTTTTTTTTGAAAATTTTAAAAAATTTCATTGATTTTGGCTCTAATTTTAATTATTTCTTGTCTTCTGTTGCTTTTGGTGTTGATTTGTTCTTCTTTTTCTAGGGCTTTGAGATGTAATGTTAGGTTATTTATTTGGTGACTTTCTATTCTTCTGATGAATGAACTTAATGCAATGAACTTTCTTCTTAGAACCACCTTCATAGTGTCCCAGAAATTTTGATATGTTGTGTTGATATTCTCATTTACTGCTGAAGTTTTTTTTTTAAATTTCATCCCTGATTTCTTTCTATCATTAAAAATTTTTTTTGTAGTTCTACATGGACAGCATACCTTTATTTTATTTGTTTATTTTTATGTGGGGCTAAGGATTGAACCCAGTGCCTCACACATGCTAGGCAAGTGCTCTGCCACTGAGCTACAGCCCCAGCACCTCCATCGATCATTTAATATCATATAACTTAGTCTCAAGGTGGTAAAGTGGCTTCTATTTTTTATTTTATCATTGATTTTCTAATTTTGTTCCATTATGATCAGATAGAATACAAGGTATTATCTGTTATTTTGTATTTGCAAAGAGTTGTTTTGTGGCCTAAGATATGGTCTATTTTAGATAAGGATCCATGTGCTGCTGTATTCAGTCATTGAAGAATGAAATATTCTATATATGTCTGTTAAGTCTAAATTATTAATTGTATTTTTTAGTTTTATAGCTTCTTTATATAGTTTTTATTTGGATGATCTATCCAGTGATGAGAGGGGTATGTAAAATTCACCCACTATTATTTTGTTGTGATCTACTTGAATCTTAAAATTGAGAGGGTTTATTTGATATATGTATGCATGTACTCAACTGTTTAGGCATAAATATTTATGATTGCTATGTCTTGCTGATATATAATTTGCTTAAGCAGTATAAAATGACCTTCTTTGTCCCTTCTGATTAACTTTGGCTTGAAGTTCACTTTATCTGATATGAGGATGGAAACCCCTGCTTGTTTATGAGATCAATGTGAATGATATGCTTTTTTTTTTTTAAATCTTTTTACCTTTAGTCTATGGATGTGCCTATGAGGTGAATCTCTTGAAGACAGCATATTATTGGGTCTTGTTTTTTAATCCAATCTGCCAGTCTGTTTTTTGTTTTTTTTTTTTGTATCAAGGATTGAACTCAGGGGCACTCAACCACTGTTTTGTATTTTATTTAGAGACAGGGTCTCACTGAGTTGCTCAGCACCTCACTTTTGCTGAGACTGCTTTGAATGCACAATCCTCCTATTTCATCCTCCTAAGCTGCTGGGATTACAGGTGTGTCCCATTGTGCCCGGCCAGTCTATTTTTTTTTTTTTTTGGTACTGGGGATTGAACTCGGAGGCACTCAACCACTGAGCCATATCCCCAGCCCTATTTTTATATTTTATTTAGACACAGGGTCTCACTATATTGCTTAGCACTCACTTTTGCTGAGGCTGGCTTTGAACTTGCGATTCTCCTGCCTCAGCCTCCCAAACTGCTGGGATTATAGGTGTGCGCCACTGTATTGATGAGTTTAGGCCATTTACATTCAGTGTTATTATTGAGAAATGATTTTTATTCACTGTCATTTTGATTTGTTTCTAGTTTTAATTTGAATTATTTTCTCTTTTCATTGACTACTCTAGTGTTCTTCCCTTTCCTGATTTTCAATTTTCTTTTTCATTTCTTCTTCATGGGATATTTTATTGAGTATGTTTTATAGTGTAGGCTTTCTAGTTGTGAATTCTTTTAACTTTCATTTATTGTGGAAGGTTTTTATTTCATCATCAGTTCTGAAGCTTAATCCTGCAGGGTGTAGTATTCCTGGCTGGCATCCATTTTCTTTCAGAGCTTTGTATATATTATTCCAAGACCTCCTAGCTTTGAGGGTCTGTGTTGAGAAATCAACTGAGATCCAGACTGGTTTCCCTCTAAATGTGACCTGTCATTTTTCTCCAGCTGCCATTTATTTATCAATCTATTTATTTTTTTTTGGGGGGGGTACTGGCAATTAAACCCAGGGTCACTTAACCAGTGAGCTACATCTGCAGTCCTTTTTTTGTATTTTATTTAGAGACAGGGTGTTGCTGAGTTGCTAAGTGTCTCGTTACGTTGCTAAGGCTTGCTTTGAACTCCTGCCTCAACCTCCTGAGACACTGGGATTTCAGGTATGCGCCACCACACCCAGTTTCTCTGGCAGCCTTTAAAATTCTATTCTTATTCTGTATGTTAGGCATTTTCATAATAATTTGCCTTATGTGGGTCTGTTGCAGTTTTGTGTATTTGGGGTCCTATAAGCTTCCTGTATTTGATTTTTCATTTCATTCTTAAGATTTGGGAAATTTCCTGATACTGTTTCATTGAAAAGATTGTGCATTCCTTTGGTTTGTATCTCTGAGCCTTCATTATCCCAATAGGTTGTTTCATGTTACCCCAAATTTCTTGGAAGTTCTTTTCTTTTTATTTGTTCTGTTTAGATATACATGACAGTAGAGTATATTTTGACATATTATACCTACATGGAGCATTACTTACTTGGAAGTTCTGTTCATGATCTCTTAACAATTTTTCTCCATGGCCAACTTTATTTTCAAGATTATATATTTTGTCTTTATTGCCTGAAACTCTATTTTCCAAGTGGTCTAGTTTGCTGGTGATGCTTGCCATTGAATTTTAAATTTGGTTTATTGACTCTGTCAATAAATCAGAAATCCTCTCAAGGATTTCTGCTTGTTTCAGAATCTCTCTTTGATCTTTCACTTCATGTATTTTCTCTCTGACTTCACAACTTACTTCATTCTTTATCTTGCATATCAGTTTAATTATGATCATTCTGAACACCTTCTCTGACATTGATGTTGTTTTTCTCTACTGGCATATTCATTCCACCTTCTATATCTTTTGTAAAATGCCTCTTGACTGCACATTCCCCTTCACATCTGTTTCTTCCTTCCTAATGACTCTCTGAAAGAACTATCTACTTGCCTTGCCATTTCTAACTCCTCTGAACCCACTCCAGTCCAGGGTTGGCCTCCATTACTATAGAAAAACAACTCTTGTCAAGGTTGCCAGTAGCCTCCATGGTGCTAAACCCAGTTGTCAATCCTCAGTCCTCATCTTACTTGGTGGGTCAGCAACATTTGACACTGTTGTTGATAATTCCCTTTTCCTTCATGTGGCTCTTTCAGTGCCTAGTCCTGTTGACCCCTCTACCCCCCATGCTTTTCTGTCAGCTTTTGCAGATTCCTCCTAAATGTTTGAGAGCTCCAGGGGCTCTGTTTCCAGACTTCTTTTCCTAGGTTGGAAATCTTATCTAGTCTCAGGACTTGAAATACCATCTGCTGATTTTTTTTAAGTTTCTAGCCTGGTTCCTTCCCCTGCACAGTACAGATTATTATATTTTTATATCCAACTGCTCATTCAGCCTTTTTACTTGAGTGAATATATGTATTTTAGATTTAGAAGTGCTTGTTTCACCCCAGAACTCCTCTTGTGATCTTTCCTGACTCAGTTTTTCCAGTTTCTCAGGCTAAGAACCTTGTGTTCGTTCCTGCAAGTCCTTCCAGGTCTGCTTTCAGAACATACCTAGGACTTGATCGCTTCTTAACGCCTCCACTGTATAGGTCTAAGTGACTTTGCTTTTGGATTTCTGTGGCAAATTCTTGTGTGGTCTCTTGCTTCTGTCCTCACCCTCTTCTCGCTTATTTTCTTTTTTTTTTTTTTTAAAGAGAGACGAGAGAGAGAGAGAGAGAGAGAGAGAGAGAGAGAGAGAGAGAATTTTTAATATTTATTTTTTAGTTCTCGGCGGACACAACATCTTTGTTGGTATGTGGTGCTGAGGATCGAACCCGGGCCGCACGCATGCCAGGAGAGCGCGCTACCGCTTGAGCCACATCCCCAGCCCATTCTCGCTTATTTTCTATGTAACAACTAGAGCATCTACGTCTACATTATGTACATCTCATCACATCAACTCTCTGCTGAGAATCTTACTGTAGATTCCCATGTCATTCAGGTTCAGGACCAACACAGTAGTTACCATGTCTAGGAAGCAGAAATTCCTACAGAGGTCTGTGCGAACTGGGCCTCCATTACTCTCTGACCTCATCTCTTAGTTCTCTCCCCTCATTGTTTGAACACACAGGAGCCACTGGTGCCGGAGACCCTTGGCATTGCTGTTTTCTCTGCCTCACTCACTTCCCCCTGGGTGTCTGCATGACTTACCGTGTCTTCTCTCACAACTCTCTCCTCACATGTCACCTTCTTGGTGAGGCATGCTCCCACTGCTGCTGGCACTGTCTGTTCCCCCAAGTCTATACGGATTGTCATCTGACACACTGCAATTTAACTCTTTGTCATTTACTTTGTTATTTCTCCCACTGGATTGTGAGCTTCATGAGGGCATCAGCTTTGTTCACTGCTGTGTCCCCAGTTCTTAAATGAATACTTGACATATAGTGAACACACAATAAATTTCTGTTGATTGAAGGAATTTTAGTCAGCCTCTCAGAAATATCAATTCTTTTTATATCAACTGTCAAATATCAACTCATCGCACTGGCTTTAACCATATAATTTACTTTTTCTCTGCTCAGTTACTCTTCTTCCCATTCTTCTTTAAGCCCTACTCTGACTTCTGTTACATTGTAGAACATTTCCCCCTTATCCCCAGTTCCTTCCTAGAAGACCCCTCTGTTTACATTTCTTTACCAACAACTGGTTTTCCTTATGACACATGTCCTGTATTCTGAGGATTACTAGGAGGAGGTGGTGTCTCTGTCAATGTTCCCTAAGTAGCTGGTGTTCCAAATAGGTCCTCGGACTGTGCAGGTGCTCGTGAATGCTCTCATTTGTTCAAGGTCCATATTGTAATCTGTCAGTGTTCCATATGTATTTGGAGAACTCTGACACGTGGTTTATAGTCTTCATTTTTGAGGTGTAATTTTCTAGATGGTGTCATTGATCATAGTGAAACCAGAGTTTTGAGATGAAACTCAAATTTTCTTCTTCCACTAGCAGGTGAGACGGAGTTTTTTTGGATGAGGTCTGCCTCAGGTGCAGGTCTCTGCAGCCAGGAAGTGTTGCAGCTCTCAGTGCTGGGCCATGCCTTCCAATGTTACAGCAGTGGGCCCTAGGCACTCACCATCAGTTCCTAATTCTTCTATTGGTCCAAATTTATGTTAATTAGGGTTTAGAAATGTACTTATGCTATTGGTCGAAATTTATGCTAATTAGGGCTCACAAACATAGTAATGCTATTGGCCAATACTTTTTTGTGAGTGTGGTGCTGGGGATTGAACCCAGGGCCTTTTATATGCAAGGCAAGCACTCTACCAACTGAGCTATATCCCTATCCCCCAATATTGGTGAATTCTTGAGTCCCAACTGTCATTCAAGTCTGTCCCACTTTCATTTTTTTTGTGCCAGGTCAGGAAACTGGAGGTTGAGGTTGTGGAATGGGGCTTCAGAGCTTATCCACTCTGTGTGTGTGGATGAGTTTGCTGGTGGGGAGTGTTTGGGGGGATGGGCCGACGCACCTTGGCTCCCCTTTGCACTATGAGCTGTGCCTGGAGCCTCTACCTAGCCTGTCTGGCAGGCTCCAAGCAGCCTGGTGGCTGGCTTTGCTGGATTGAACAGTTACGCCCCACTCCCCACATTGATTTGTGATGCCTCATTTATGTTAAGTTTTTACATAATAGAATCTATTTCATTCATCTGTGAATTCTTGTTGCCAGCACACACTTTGTCACTGAAGCTTCCCTGTGTTTTGATATTTAGTAGGTAGTGGATTCTCATCGACTTTGCTTCTTAGACTTGTTGGTGATAGTCTGGTTCTTGACACCTCCATATGATTTTGAAAAACATTTGATCAAGTTATGAAAAGAAAACTCTCCACTGGGATTTTTACTCCCTGGAATAGTATTAAATGGATTAATTGATGAGGTCACATAAATTAGTATTTTAACAAAGCTTTATATTAGCAAAATGTCTAAAATTTTTACTTTTTTAAAAAAAACTTGATTTTATTTGTTCTTTCTTTATATGGTGCTGAGGATCGAACCCAGGGCCTCTCACGTGTTAGGCAAGCACTCTACTACGAGCCACAATCCCAGCCCCAAAATTTTACTTTTGTATAATGTAAATCCTTTTCCCTATAAATGCTAAAAGATGTATCTTGTATTAGTTAAGAAAAAGGCAAAAAAATGTAAATGATGTGTTAAATTTGTTTTGTTTCAGATATGTTTTCTTCTTTTTGCCATTCTGTACATTGTTTCCTACTTCATCATCACAAGGTACAAGAGAAAATCAGGCAAGTACAAACCTTTTTTTTAAAGCTTTCATTATTGTGCCTCCTGGTTTCAGTGTGGTACATGGGCTCTTTGGGTACTTGTTAGTGTGGTAATGTATTGAATATGCCCATGGTTGAAGTAAACAGTGCCTGTTGAACTGGAGCACCTTCCAGGGAATTTGATTACTGTTAGGATCACCTTTGGAGACCAGAGTCCTTGTTTATCACAATTCTTAGGCCCAGCTAAGAATAGTGCTGGGCTATTTAGTATCTGGGGAAATTCCAGAGTTTATGAGGCAATTTGGTTCCTTGTGACTGGCTCTGACTTTGAATAGTCAATTCAGTCCCACCTATCCTTTTCCAGCTACTAGAATATCTTTTTTTTTCTCTGAAGTACTCTAGAATTGATAGTCTCCATAATACTATTGGCATTCAGTTATCTACTATCCTTTTAGTACTTTATATTATCCTTACCTAGCTAGTGGGACCACAATATCTTTTCTTTGTTGTTGTGATATTGGGGATTGAACCCAGGGCCTCTTGCATGCTAGGCAAGTGCTGTACTATTGAGCTACAGCCCCAGTACCCCCCGCCTCCTCTAGTGAACTTTGTGCTAATTAAATTCACAGACTTTTAGGTTAGAATTTCACAAATACCTAAGCAACTGCCTTGCTGCTTTCTGACAAATCTTAGTTGTTTTCTGGGAATCATAATACTTTCAGCCTGTGATGCTGGGCTAATAGCACGATTCCTTGTTTTAAGGATTCTTTGATATTATCAATCTAAAAACCGTCAAACTTTTGAGAGACATAAGGAAACAGCTCTTTCTCTTGTGTATTACTTTAGTAGTGTTACTTGACTCTGAACATACTGAAGTATGCCTAGATTCTGTAATTGGTCAAGATTTTGAAGATCTGCAAATCTGAGATAGTATCTTAGCTGTTTTGAAAGATATTTTGGCATAATTTCATAGGTATGGGCACAGAAGGAGGGGGGGGGTGAGTGAGTGAACATAAACACATTGTTTTAGGGGAGATAAGGGGTTATAAGAAGGAAAGTTAAGAGACTGAGAAAGGAAGATTTAAGAGACTTAATTTTTAGGGTACCCTGGATTTAGCAGGTGTTGGGAATAGAACTGAAGTGGCCATGGGTATATTGAAGTTCCTCCCAAGACTTGATGATTGATTGCTTGTGTATGAACTAACTGTGACTATTGCATTGTGGTCCTTTTGGTTGTAAAGCTGTTTTGAGCAGCCTGGAATTAGTGGATGGACACTGGAGTAACAGAAAGGCCCAAGTACACCATCAACACTGAGGTTTTAAAAGATATTTTAAAAGGCTGTGGTATCCAAATTAGTTTAGGATGGTCTCATTCTCAATGAGAATCTCATTGCCATTATTAATGACAAACTCAAATTATAGAAAATTTGACGAGTTCTAAGATTATAAGTTTTAATTTTATAGTGAAAACTTTAGTGTACTGTTATCAGCCAGAAAATTTAATTCATTAGCTATTTCACTTAATATTCTTTGACAGTACGTTTCATACTGGCCCTCAGGTTCTACTAACTTTTATTTTCTTGAAGAGAAAATATTTGGGAAATTTAAATTTACATATGCAATCAGGATTTTAAAAAATACCACTGCCGTCTCTAATTGTATGCCATTCTGCCTGAATTAAATTTGGATCTTTGATGAAATAAACACAATGCTCTTTGAAAGTCTTTATTTCTATTTAGTAATTGCTTTTTCAAGTTTATGTTTTTGTTACATTTTTAAGTAAATTAGTGAAACATTTTGTTGAAAAAGGATATTAATACTTTAAACATTTTTGCAGATGAACAAGAAGATGAAGATGCCATAGTCAACAGGACTTCGTATGTATTCTAAGATTCAGTTATTCTGTTTCTATTTCTGAAGTCAAATTCTGAAAATAATTCTGATTTTTGGACAAAAATACAGAGAAAAAATTACCTGACGTATTATAACACCTTTATCAATATATTTTAAAAATTCTTTTTAGTTGTAGATGGACGCAATACCTTCATTTATTTATTCATTTTTGTGGGGTGCTGAGGATCAAACCTAGTGCCTTATAAGTGCTAGGCAAGCATTCTACCACCGAGTCACAACCCCAGCCCACCTTTCTCAATATTAATCCTACCTTTGAAAAACACATTTAAGCAAATACATGTAGGCAGTTTTAAAATTTGCTTATTTAAGGAGATGCCAGATTTTATCTTCACAAGGTTTAATGAGAAAATGGACTTAAGTTTGGAGAAACTGCTGGGTTTAAGAAAGAAAACCCCAGCTGTTTGAATTGTCTTTGGGAAAGACTGTGACTATCTTGAAACAGGGAACAGATGTTTTCTGGTTAGAGGAGTGGGCACCTTCTATGATAGGGAGGTGGGCCCTGATTGTTCATCATAGCAAAAAGAGCCATTTCAGAACCACACATTGCATTTAGTCATCTTGTCCCTTTAGTCTTCCTCAGATAACAATCCTGGCCAGCATTTCCTCAGGTTTCCTGATCTTGATGCTTTTGAAGAGTACTGGTCACTTATTTGGTTTTGTCTGATGTCTCTTCATGACTACTATCAGATTATGCATCTTTGATAAGGGGAGAGGTGAGAGGGCAAGAAAAGGGGAAGAGGGAAAGAGATTACCTGTGCTTCCAATACATTGATACACGTGTACTAACATGTAGTCACATGTTACAGAACAGTATTCAGCCATAAAAAGAGATGAAGGACTAATAGGTCTTGCAGTGTGGATTTCATATAGTGTGAATTTCACCTCAATGAAAGAGTCGTTTTAGCTAACAAATGACTTGAATAGACCAGATTTGATTCATAATTGAAAAATGAATATAAATGGATTCTGCCTTACTAGATTTGGCAATTTAAATTATTTCAAGTGTCCTAGGAAAGTTGGATAAGAAACAAAAATAATTGCAACTTCACTGTAGAGATTCTTTCCTTAGGCTCCAACTTAGGCCCTAAGCTTGATGTTTTAAATTTACAGGGTTAGGGGGTCTTAATTTTATTACTAACATTGTGATATTTATCTAAATTAATGCTTCTGTAAAACTACAATTCACTTCACTACATCTAAAAAACAGTCATGAATCACAGACTGAGTAAAGGGCAGATCTTCCTCCATGTGAAATCCTCTAGGTGTGAAGGGTAAGTGAAGTATGGGCCTTTCTCTTCATCATTTAGTCTGCACAACTTTGGTGGTAAATGTACTTAAATGCACTTCAAAATTAATAATTTATAAACTTAACAGAGCATATCACTTTGCCCTTTATCTGTAAAAGTGTGTTTAATGAGGTTGCAACTGTGTCCTGTTTTCTTGTGAAACTGTCCACTAGCAGGCTGTACTTCCTTCCTCTGCTCCAGCGGGGCAGCTGCACAGCATGATAAGTAAGCTTTCCCACTAAGTAGTTTCTGTGTCGAGATTTGTGCTGTATCCTGTTCCTAAAGGTAGATGGGTTTGCAGTTACAACAGAGTTAGGAGGGGGAAGCCTGGAGAGAGTCACCGGAGAGGATGAGTGTTGTCTGGTCAACTCCCTTCCCCTGCATTGGTGATAAGAGTGAAAACGAAAACCAGAGAGTGAGGCTGGTATGCATTCATAGTTTGCACCCAAAATTAACTTGCATCCAGAAGAGATGGAGAAGCAAAGATTGGCTTTCTCTATTTGTAAAGGAGGGCTTTCATCTCCTTTGTAGGATGTGAATTAAATAACATCGGCAAAACAACAACAACAAAAAAGGTTGCTTGTGGTGTAGCAGGTGGGATCAATGTCACTCCCCTTTTCCCATCTCGTCTCCCTTTTCCCTTGCCTTCCCTCCTCTCCCTGAAAGCAGTTGTGAGCAAGGTAGAGAAGAAAGGTACCTTAACTAGGACAAAAAAGGAGTTGAGACATGGTGTTGAGCACAGGTGAGGGTGACACCATTCTGTCCACGTGAGAGGGCTTTCCACGGCTGACTAAGCCTCTTATTGGCTTTTTTGACCCTTTTAGAGGCCACCTTTGGTTTCTCTTCTATTCCTGATATGCCTTTATTCCATGCTCTGTTTCTGTGTACTCAAAATCCTAAATTAACTTCCTCTGCCCTTTGTAACTCAGTGCATTTTTGAGAACTCTTCTCAACTAGGTATTTAATTTGATTTGAATTAATAGTTGATCCAACTATCAAGCAAAAAAATTAAAAAAATAGGTGATACTGCTTTTGCTGGCTGTGAGCCTGGGCAGGACAAGGAGGATGTCTGTGCTGGAGGGAAGTCTGGCATGTGTGTGTGTGTGTGTGTGTGTGTGTGTGTGTTGGAGCCTGGCCGGTGAGGTCAGCTGCATAGGTAAAGAGAGCTTCTGAGAAGGGGGTCCCTACAGGCTGAGGATGGTGTCTGTGCTTGTGGGAGTCTGGCTGGGGTGGTGGAATGATTCAAGGGGGAAGGAGGGTGTCTACATGGCAGACAGTCTAGAGTGGGGAGCTCCATAAATAGGAGAGTGCTTGTCTGTACAGGTTGGGGATAGTGTGATAGGAGATTGGTTATTTGTGATGGCAAAGCCTGATTCTGTAAAGATAATGGGACGAACCAAGAACAATCAGAGGAAAAGGAAAAAATGGAAACAAATTACCAAGTTGTTGCCTTGGAATTGGAGGTATCAGCGTAATTTCATGGTTTCCAGCATCTAGAGAGTTTAGAAGTAAATATAGAAATAAATATGGGTCTTTGTGTGCACATGTGTGTGCTCAGCACATGCTGCACTGCTCAGCTCTGTCTGCCCTCTGAGGCGCCTGGAAGTGCCTTTCCCAGCATCAGTGAGCATTTCCAGCATGCCCAGAGACAGCGCCTGCTGAGCAAAACAGTGCTTTTGGAGAGAGGTTGGGTTGCAGGCTGGGGTCAGGAAAGGCCCAGGCTAATTTTGTACATCTTTTTTTTTAATATTTATTTTTTAGTTGTAGTTGGACATAATACCTTTAATTAATTAATTAATTAATTTATGTGGTGCTGAGGATCGAACCCAGGGCCTTTCATGTGCTAGGCCACAATCCCAGCCCCTAATTTTATACATCTTATTGTAAAGAATCAAGCAAGTATCCAGAGAGTGATGGGCATATGTTGAAGGAGGCAGAATCCTTCAGGGTTCTCATACCAAGTTAAAGGCAATTCAAGCAACAGCGTCAATCATTGTAATGGATCCTAATCCATTGAGTATAGTAGAATGGTTTTGAGTCCATACAGAAATCAGTAAGTGAATTAAATCAAAAGTTTCGACAAGAAGAACTAACCTTACTCAGAATACTAATTAAAGGAAAGAGTAATTTTATGGTGGAGAACCCTGGCGGACACCACTTTGACCAGTGATCTAGACAAAATGTTGGTAGAAGGGCAGGCAGCAATTCCCAGCTACTCATAGCTATCGAAAGAAGCGTGGACACTTCTGTGATAGTCCTGTCAAACTCCATGTATCCACAACGGAATCCTCATTTCCCCTTCAGCCTTCTGTGCTTTGTAGCCTTCTGCATCTGAGGTACTGTCAGCTTCACCCTTTCAGTTCAGGCCCAAAGCCCCAGAGTCACCCTGATGCCTCTCCCTGTCCTCCTCTCCATATTAGGCATCTATCTGTTCTGTCTTCAGGACCACACTGCCCATCTTACTGTCTTTATTGCTGCCATATCTGCTTCAGGAGCTTTCAAGTGAGTCTCCTTCTTCTGTCCTTGCTTCTGGTCAGAACATTAGCCAGATCATGCCCCCTTCTGCTCAGAGTTCTGGAGTAGCCACTCCTGCCCACTCAGAGTGCGAGCCAAAGTGCTCACCTGGCCCAAGACATTCCTCCATGGCCCTCTTGCCCTTCTCATTGCTGAAAGGCAGCCATATCTTGTGCTTTCCTTAAAAGGCTGGCCACGCCTGGCTTAGGGCTTTCAGACCTGTTTTGTCTTCCCAGAGTGCTTTTGTTGTCAGCTGCCCCACTGAGCTTTCAACCCCTTCCATTTTGTTTTGCTTTGCCTTACCTTCCCCCTAAATTTCCGACAGCCAGCCTGCCTTTTCTTTCCTTTTCTTTCAACAGGAATTGAATCCAGGGGTACTTTACCACTGAGCCCCATCCCAAGTCTATTTATGTTTTTTATTTTGTGATAGAATCTTGTTAACTTGGCTTGAGGCCTTGCTAAATAGATGAGATTGGCTTTGAACTTAAAACCCTTCTGCCTCAGCCTCCTGAGCTGCTGGAATTACAGGTGTGCCCTACCACATCCATCTAAATCTTTGCTTTTCAGTGAAGCCTACACTGACGGCCATACTTAATACTGAAACTCGTCTGTCTTCCTTTCAGTTTCTAGTCCTCCGTGCCTTGCATTATGTTTCTGTAGCATTTATGATTTTAATGTTATACAATTTCACATTTACTCTTTTATAGTTTATTATCTGACTTTCCCAACTGGATTCTAAGCTCATGAGGGCAAGAATGGTTGTTTTGTTCGTTGTTGTAACATGCCTAGAACAGTCCTAGCACAGAACTTTAAACATGTATATCTTTCTGGTGAATGAGTGTTACCAAAAACTCACTGAGTCAGATACCCTGGGATATGTGTTTAAAAAAGCCTCATGGTGGTCCAGATGATGCTTCTCATTACTCCTTGGGGGTCCTGATGCTAGAGCTGGGTACTCCTTCTGTGGTGCTGATAGTACTGCTGCTCAGAATAACATGATTATTCTGACAATCACTGGTTAAAGAACCACTGATGTAGAGTGAGGGATGAGGGAGCCTAATTCATGCAGCATATATTTACTGATTAGCTAGACAAAGACTTAGGATGGAAATAGTGCTCCTCAACTTGAAATATCATGCAAGGTCAGGTTCAGATTGCAACTTAAATGTATCTGATAAATTTGATCATGAGGAGAACTTTTTCACTACTGTGGGGTTAGGGTTTAGATATGGAATGTCCACCGGCAGCTCGTGTATTGAAGACTTGATTTCTACAGCAGCAATGTCCAGAGGTGGGGCTTTGGGGAAGTGAGTGGATAATGAGGGCTGTAACCTTATCAGTGGGTTACTCCATTTGATGGATAAATAATTTGAGTGGACTATGGGAGGTGGTCAAAATTCTTGTCAGGTCAGGTTGGGTACATTTGGAGGAAATGAGTCGCTGGGGACATGCCCCAGGGGACTCTATCTGTCCCTGGCTCCTTCTTTTCTCTGGCTCACTCTGTCTGCTTCTAGCTGCCTTAAAGGAAACAGCTCTTCTCTATTTTGTCCTTCTACCATGATGTGCCGTCACCTAGGGCCCAGGGCAATTGAGTTTGCCGTGGTGGACTGACGTATCTGTAACAATGAGCCAAAGTAGATCTTTCCCCTAAGTTGTTCTTGTCTGGTATTTTGGTCACAGTAATGAAAAGCTGACTAACATGTGGTGAGGAGTGGAAATCCTACTGCAATGTGTTAAGAAAAAAACTGATGTAGAAGTAAAGATGTAACTTGTATGTCCTTCTCAAGAAGCTTTTTGAAAGATCAGAAATCCCGTAGGACTTTTCTATTCTGAGGATTAGGAGCTAGAGAAGGTGACATGGAAGGTTAAAGATGTCCAGCTGGTGAGGCAGGAGGCCTGTGGAGACAGCAGTGTGGAGAGCTCCCAAATGGTAAGTGTTTTAGTCAGCTTTTGTGTTGTTGTGGCTAAAATACGTGATGGGAACAATTTAGAGGAGGGTAAGTTTTTTGGTTACAGAAGTCTTAGTCCATAGATGGGCATGTTCTGGGCCCAAGGTAAGGCAGAACATCGCGGGGGGAAGGACATGGCAGAGAGAAGCTGCTGCCCTCAAGGCAGCAAGTAACTAGGGAGAAGTGGGGAAAGGGGAGAGGGAGAAAAGGGGCTGCAGGGACAATGCTTCCTGCCAGGGAAGACCCCTGTGACCCACTTCATCCAGCCATGCCCCACCTGCCTACAGTTATCACCCCTTTAAACTGGGTTGGACTGGTCAGATCACAGTTCTTGCAATCCAGTCATTTCACATTCTTGCATTAATACAGGAGCTATTGGGTGATACCTCATATCCAAACAGTAACAGTATGGAAGGAGTTTACCCTTCTGTTCCCATTCTGAAAGAGAAGATTGTCATTTTCCAGGAATGAGGCACTGCAGGACCATGTCAGAAAGCTTGGAAAGAGCTTGAAGATTTGAAGATGTGGTCAAGAACGGGGGATTAGAGATCCAAGAGTCAAGGTTCTGGCTCTTGTTTGCCAACTGAAAGTATATGAAAGTTTTGTGGAGTGTTCAACTAAGTTGAAGTGGTCTTATTGTCTTAATTCATAATCACTGCACAAGATGTGGTCTGTGGACGACCAGCTGTCTTTACCCCCATTATATTCAACATCTCAGTGTTGGTCCTCACCACATTTTGGAGAGGAGGGGAGATTCTGCCTTTCTCATCGGATCAAGGAGATAGTAACAAATGTTAGATACTTGGGAAAACACTGGTCTTATCCCCTCCACTATCACAAAAGACGTATTACTCTAAAGATGTAATTTTTTTATTCTGCTGCATTTCAGAAGGACATTTCTGAAATTTCTTCAATTCTGAAAGGCCTCTCTTCTTTAATTACATAAGTAGTGTGATCTAAAGCACAGTGTTCTATGGTGCTTTTTCAACTTGGGGCCTTCTTTTAAGGACCAGCTCTCTGCCAGCTTTAACTCTGTCACATGAACCTTTTATGAATAACTTTTTTATTCAGCTATATTCAGTGGCAGCAGCAGTGATTTTTAAAAAATATTTTTGTTATCTTTAGGGCCAATCACAACAATTAAAAGGCTCTAATAGTTTTTTATGAAAGATCAAGCATTATAGTTGTGATGATCAATTGTTCAGGAATTGTGGGTTTTCTTTGACTTTAAATAATTTGTTTGTCCCAGAAGCTGACTCCTTTTGTTAGATCACTGGTTATAGTTTTTGATTTGAAAACTGTGTTGGCCTTTATTGCCAGGTGTATGATGAGAGTATTACAGGAGTCAAGAGGGGAGAGGAGCTAATTTTCTGGAGAGGAGCAAGATGGTAGAAGCTAAGGAATGATTCTCAGGGCAGATGACATGTGAAGTCTGTTTTGAAATTTGTGCATGACTTGCCATGTGGGTATGTGGAGTGTACTTTAAGGAGGGTGCAGGTGTGGATGCTAACAATGCAGTTTGATGTATAGGGAATAAGGTGGGTAGGGAAGTCTAAGTGTATGCTGAAGTGTGTCCTGGTAAAGGCATCCTGAAAAGCACACAAGGAGAGCCAGTCCTGGAGAATTTGGATTTGATCTTAGCTTTGGCCCTGGTAGGAATGATGGCAGCTGGGCTAACATCCTCATTTTCCTAGAGAGGTTTGCTGGTATTACCACTAGAGCTGCCATCCACCCTAAGATGAAGACTTTGTCTAGAGTGTTTTTCTCAGGACATGTGCTGTCTACTCAGCAGAACCAGTTTGTAGCATTTCTCATGTGTTTTATCTGAATTATATGTTGGTATGTAACACATGGTCCACATTTGAGGTTTTTTAACATCAATTTACCAAACACAGCAGGTTTTCCGGGCACTTTGACTTTAACTAGGAATATATTTCACTTCTGTTTTTGGCCACAAGATGGCACTGACCTCAAAGTTACTTTAGTCAGTGTGTATTTTGAGCGTTTAGTATGATTCTATTTTGAATGTTAGTGAAGTTTTCTTTTCTTTTGCCATTATATTCTGTAAAAACTTTTTCCAAGTTAGGTATTTGATATAAAAAGTTTAAACATATCAGGAATAAGTGTAACTGAGAAAGCGAAAGCCCCTTGTAACTATATATACCTTGCCATGGGTTATTATACAGTGTGTGGACTTTTTATGTCTCTTTTTTCTTGATTGCATATGTGCATTTTGGGGGGATGGGGTGGGGAGAGCATGTTTTATATTTATTGTTCATGCTTTTTTTCCATTTGTTTTGTTGACTTAATTTATTTTAGATTTTTTTACATTAGAGCTGTGTTTTATCTATTTTATTGATAGACTATTTTTTGAAAATAAAATTTATTAAATAGGTAACTTCATTTATATTTGTGAGGTAGAAGGATTAATGCTTTTTCTTGTTCTTGATCATTTATAGTTCTTTTTTTTGATTAACATATACTGATTGTGCATATTAATGAGATTCAGTGTTTATTTCAGCATTTGTATATTGTCTACACTGATCAGATCAAGGTAGTTAGCATTTCCCTTTTCTTGTCATGAAATAATCATTTTATTTTATTTCTTTCTTTCTTTATTTTTTTTTTGGGGGGGGGTTTTGAGGATTGAACCAACAGGTACTTTACCACTGAGGTCTCATTAAGATTCTGAGGCTGGCTTTGAACTTGCAGCATTCTTGCCTCAGCCTCTTGAGTTGCTGGAATTACAGATCTGCACCACTACACCCAGCTGAGATAATAATTTTAAATTAATTTTTTTCATACCTTTTTCACAAGTGTTTTTTTTTAACCCAAGACAGTTGTTGCATTGCTTTTAACATACATTGTCAAAGCTATTAATTAAATACAATTGTGAAATAAATACTTGTGTTTAAAATATGAATGGAGCCACTGCTGCAAAGTGTGAGAAGCTTGTATTTTATTTATATATATATATATATATAATCTGTCTTTTAGGTCTAGTCATCAGATTTACTGATCTTTTCATGGAGTTTGAGAGTTTAACTTCCAGGACCATATATACATCATTTGTCTTCCAAATACATATATTTAATGATATCCTTGTATAATATTTTTTTTTTATTAGAAAATTGAGTTTGTATTCTTCTGATGTTGCTTCTGTGATCATTGGTTTGTCCTGTCTAGTGACCATGACTCTCTTCTCTTCCAGGTTGTTTTTGAGCACCTTCACTTTAGCAGTTTCAGCTGGGGCTGTTTTGCTTTTACCCTTCTCAATAATCAGCAATGAAATCCTGCTTTCTTTTCCTTAAAACTACTATATTCAGTGGCTAAATGGCTCCCTGATTCATGGTTAGTATATATTGCTTAGTATAATTATTATTAACATTTTAATTTCTTACTACATTGTATTTTTAAATTTTTCTTTTCTTAGTTTCATTCATAATTTGTAACTTTCTCTAGTAAATCATTAGGATCCTTAGTAAATCAGAAAAGTGGATTTTATTTACCATTCCTGTTTTTTAGCTGTGAAAGGCTTTTTTCTCTTATTTAATCTAAAAGCAGTTTTTAATATTCATTATGATTTTGATAAAATATCTTCATTTAAATATTTAGGAAGAAAAATTTGATTCAACTGGTTATGTTGAATTTTCATTGAAAACCTGAAAAATCAGGGACCATAGTCTGTTTTATTTATTTTCTATTAGTTTCCTTTGTCATTTCAAAATATATGATGGAAGGGGGAAAACACACTGTATCAAGTATAAACTTTGTGATTTAAAAAAGTAATGACTGACTTAATATGGATAATCAGATATATTGCTTTGAAGGGAAGTAGACTTGCATTCCAACTTTGGTCAGCCATTTTCTAGCATACCCTGGGCATTATGGTTTGGATGTAAAACGTCCCACGAGCTCCTGTGTAAGACACTGAAAGGATGTTCCAAGATGGAGTGATTAGATTATGAGAGCTGTAACCTAATCCACTGGTGTGGATTAACTGGGTGGTGACTTCAGGAATGAAGGGTAGGGTATGGCTAGAGGAGGTGGTCACTGGGGGCATGCTTTTGGGTTTAATATTTTGTCCCTGTGAGGATCTCCCCCCCATCCCGTTTCCTGATTGCCACGTCTGAGCTGCTTTTCTCCCCTGTACCCTTCCACATTAGAGTTGGCTGTCTGTGGACTGAGACCTCTGAAACTGTGAGCCAAAATAAACTTCTCCTCATCTAAGTTGTTCTTTTTTTGTCACTAGAGTTTGAACCCAGGAGTGCTTATCTCATGAGGCATATCCCCACCCCTTTTTATTATTGTGTTTTGAGACAGGATCTTGGTAAGTTGCTCAGGGCCTTGATAAGTTGCTGAGGCTTTAAACTTGTGATCCTCCTACCTCAGCCTCCCGAGCTCAAAGTTGTTCTTGTTGGGTATTTTGGTTACAGCGAGGAAAAACTAAAACACTGGGCAAGTCATAGTTATTATCTGACTTGTTTCCTATTCTCTTAGTTAGGATGATAAATAAGATCTATCTTGCAGGCTTGAGTTTAGAAATATAACTAATGTAAAATACCTGTCTCTTAATTGGTGCTATAGGTTATTTAGACTGCGTCTTCTCTCTCTCTGTCTCTCTCTCTCTCTTTCTCTCTTTCTCAAGGTGGTGTTGGGGATGGAACCCGGGCCTTCAGCATACTAGGCAAGTGCTCTACCTCTGAGCTACATCCTCATCTCTCTCTCTCTCTCTCTCTCTCTCTCTCTCTCTCTCTCTGTTCTTCTTAAAGAGACTTACTGTTTTTTATATATTAATTTAGT
Source organism: Spermophilus citellus (assembly GCF_964194105.1). Lineage (NCBI taxonomy): Eukaryota > Metazoa > Chordata > Mammalia > Rodentia > Sciuridae > Spermophilus > Spermophilus citellus. The sequence goes on along the minus strand of NW_027672905.1, from coordinate 412,755 downwards.
GTAGGTACACTAAACTGTTTTCTCTCCTAGAACATGCTGGTATAATTCTTTTATAATTGTCTCTTAGAATTCATTAATGTTCTTAGAGATTTTGATATTTTTCTTCTTTATCGTACTCATACCTCCCTCATTTCTTAGCAGTATTTTAAATTTTTTTTTTAGTTGTAAATGGACACAATACCTTTATTTTATTTTATTATATTTATTTTTATGTGGTGCTGAGGATCAAACCCAATGCCTCACACACACATCCTGGGAAAGTGCTCTGCTACTGACCTACAACCCCAGCCCCAATGTTATTTTTTGTTACTAGTTATTGTAAGTGTTGTTTTATTGGTGTCATTAGTTGTTAGTTATTAGTGTTAACACTTATTTTCTTATAGAGATAATGTAATTCGATAGTTCTATGGTGGGTTAGATACATTCTTTATGAAAACCAAATGCATGTAACAGAATTAGGGCACCTCATTTTCAGGTGTTTTAGTGTGGAGTCAAATTTCTCCCCATCCTGATGAAGTAGCACTTTGAAATTATTGAAGCGTGTCTTCTTATGAAATAATATCTTTTTTAAAAAAATAATTTTGTTATATTTATGTGGTGCTAAGAATTGAACCCAGTGCCTCACACGTGCCAGGCAAGCGCTCTACCATTGAGCCACACCCCAGTTTAGGAAATAGTATCTTGACCAGTATTTGCTGCATGTTTGAATTCCTTCATGCCATGTTTAAGGTAAAACATGACTTTTTCTTACCAAGGAGCCTTCTTTTGAGTTAATGGTAGAATGTCCTTCTTTAATAACATGCAGCTGACCTGCCATTGGACTAGAAACAGATGTATCAGAGATGGCTTCTCCATTAAATATATGGTATTGGCCAGTGCATTTGGCGTTCCCAAGGGGACATACACCTTGGGATAACTTGCCTTGTAATATTATCATGATAATCCATATGCAACAACTGAAATACCTCTTGCATGCCTTAAATTGCTGCAACTTCTCTTTTAGCTGTTATCATGTTCTTTGTAACTAATGCAAAAGAAAAGAACAGAGTAAAATGTAAGAGATCCACTAGTTTACCAGTTTAATGTATGAGATGAGTAAATTTGAGAAAATACAGAATGTTTGAGGAAGTACAGAGTGTACCTTTTGTAGATGAGGTTCCTTCAGCATTCCCTTAGCTGTTGCCGTGACTCAGGCCCTGCATGTTAAGAACATCAGGAGCAACAATGGCTTCTTTCTGACTTTTTTCCTGAACATAAAAGTAGTATTTATTCACTATAGAAGGATGTAAAATAGGGAACGGTTCAAAGAAGAAGATAAAGCCCACTCTTTCTCAGTGTATCTATGTGTGTGTGTGTGTGTGTGTGTGTGTGTGTGTGTGTCACGTGGCACATGCCATTCACATCTTTTCAAGCATTTACTATCACATGGTGAATGTTTTCCATTCCATTTGATGGTCTTGAAAGCACTGGCTGGCTTTCTTCTCTTCATGGGGCACAAAGATATAAAAACTTCAGGTACATGTATAATTTGTTCCATATCTTTTGTCCTTTTCTATTTTGTTTTCATATTGATTTATGTGGTCTTTTTGTATATTGATGTGAAACACATTTACTATTTAATTATATTGAATAATTATTATTTAATTTCCATGAATATATTTTTTGGTTGTTTTAATTTTGCTTTTTACATTTATTTGCTCTTTTGAGTTTCAGAATTTTATATTTTATGTTATCTGGTCCTTTTCTTAAGAATTTTTAATTTTATTTATTTATTTATATTTATTTTTTAAAAAAATAAATGACAGCTGAATGTATTACAATTCTTATTATACGTATACAGCACAATTTTTCATGTCTCTGGTTGTATATAAAGTAGGTTGACACCCAATTCGAGTCTTCATACATGTACTTTGGATAATGATGTCTATCACATTCCACCATCCTTGCTAATTCCCTGCCCTCTCCCTTTCCCTCTTACCCCTCTGCCCTATCTAGAATTCATCTATTCCTCCATGCTCCCCCTCCCTACCCCACTATGAGTCAGCCTCCTTATATCAGAGAAAACATTTTGGCATTTATTTTTTTAGGGATTGGCTAAGTTCACTTAACATTATCTTCTCCAACGCCATCCATTTACCTGCAAATGCCATGATTTTGTGCTCTTTTATTGCTGAGTAAAATTCCATTGTGTATATATGCCACAGTTTTTTTTTTTAATCCATCCACTGAAGGGCATCTAGGTTGGCTCCACAGTTTAGCTATTGTGAACTGTGCTGCTATAAACATTGATGTGGCTGTGTCCCTGTAGTATATGCTGTTTTTAAGTCTTTTGGGTATAGACCGAGGAGAGGGGTAGCTGGGTCAAATGGTGGTTCCATTCCCAGATTTTCAAGGAATCCCCATACTGCTTTCCATATTGGCTGCACCAATTTGCAGTCCCACCAGCAGTGTCTGAGTGTACCTAGAAAAATAAGAGACCCAGAATAGCTAAAGCAATCCTTAGGAGGAAGAATGAAGCAGGTGGCATCACTGTACCAGACCTTAAACTATACTACAGAGCAATAGTAACAAAAGCAGCACGGTATTGGCACCAAAACAGACTGGTAGACCAATGGTACAGAATAGAGGACACAGAGACTAACCCACAAAATTACAATTATCTTATATTAGACAAAGGTGTCAAAAACATGCATTGGAGAAAGGATAGTATCTTCAATAAATGGTTCTGGGAAAACTGGAAATCCATATGGAACAAAATGAAATTAAACCGCTATCTCTCACCGTGCACAAAACTAACTCAAAGTGGATCAAGAACCTGGGATTTAAACCAGAGACTCTGGGTCTAATAGAAGAAAAAGTAGGCCCTAATCTTCATCATGTGGGATTAGGCCCCAACTTCCTTAATAAGACTCCTATAGCACAAGAATTAAAACTAAGAATCAAGAAATGGGATGGTCCTTTTCTTCCTTTGGTTTCTCTAACTACTTTTGATTTTAGAAAATCCTTTCTCATCCTGAGATGTGACAAATATGCACTTTTTTCTTTTTCTCTATTTTTTAAATGTTTTCTTTGTACTTATCTGTTATTCCCTCTGGCATTTATATGGGTAACTACCTTTTCTCTAGTCCCTTTCCCAAAGTCAGCTCATTTTCCCAGTATCACCAATTGAATATATTTTTATCTGCTTTTCTAGAAATACTCTATTTTTGATTTGGTAAATTATTACATAGGGTTTTGTTTTGGGGCTTGTGTACACAGATTTTGGAGTCAGATAGATCTGTGTTTGAATTTTAACTTTGTATTTTACTAGAAGTAACCTTGTTGAATTTGTTTAAGCTTTCAAAGTTTCAGTATTTTATCTGTCAAAGGAATAGAAAGATCTAATTTTAAAATAAGATATATGGACCATATATACAGCATAAAAATATCTATCTAGTCAGATGGTACAGAGTAAGCTTGAAAAAATAAGTGCTGAGTTTTAATTCCTTGTTCTTTCCCACTGTACTAGTGATATTGTTTTAAAGACTGTAGTTTTGTCATGCTTTGGTCCCACTAAGTTTTTAAAAGCTAACACATTTTATGAAGGTTTTCATAAGCTAGTCATACATTTTGTTTCCACTGCATATAATATGGAGATACGACAATTCTGTGGTAAGTTTTTTCAATTGTTGCTTATTATAAATAAGGCCATACCACAGATAATCACATGTGTATGTATGGTTCGTGTGTGTTTATTAAAGAAATATATATCTGATGTAGAAATTTAGAACACAAGCAGCATAACTGGCAGATTGGACCTTCATCAGTGACTATAGCCAGGTGTTTTGGTGAGTGTAGATCCATGTTGCTGAGCCCATGCACAACCTCCAAGGCCACCAAGGACACTTTGTGCATGGATCCCCTGGGTGATGACATGCATAGCTGTAAAGCAGCTGACTGGTATCTACAGTCATCCTGTCCCTTTGGGTCATTCTGTTCTCTCGGCTATTATATTCAGAGAAGTTTGTCCACATCTTTTTGTCTCAGATGTCCTTGTTACCAATTTCCAGTTATATTTCTTCTAAGTTCTGGATCATCCAAACCATTCACTATAGCTCCATTAATTGGTTTGTAATTGCACATTTCACCATTTATTTCTCCAAGTAAAATAAATAGCCAAATTTGCTGCCCATTGTAGTGCCCACTAAGAAGATTTCCCTTCACCTCTTTACTTCAGAGTGTCTAGAGAGGAGCTGTAGTGCCATTGCTGTCTACATTGGACTATGCTGAACTAGGCCCAGGTCTCCACTTTCTGTCAGCTTTCATAGGGATTCTCTTTGAGGCTGGTAGATAGATGCAGCTTGAGGCAGAAGAGACAGTGTAGCAGGGGTGGGAGCTGTTGGTATTTAGGCTACTTTTTCATGAACTTAGTTATTCCTTCAGGACCTGCTTAGGCCTGAGTACATATATACCACTTCCATTTGATGATGGAATATTGTTCTGTTGTCCAACTTTTTGGATTGCGATATCATAAAATGCCCAGTTCTGATGGGCAGCCTAGGATATATGGTTAAGAATTCAGTCTCTACTAAAGCCCAGTATCATGTCGATAGCTGTTTCTCATAAGAAGATTAATTATCTGAAAAGAATGGCAGGCATTGCTTCAACATCCTAAGGGCCTTTCTGTGATTCATCCATGGGGTCCTGCCAGGAGCTCCAGACTGCATACTTATCTACCACTAACACCTGAAGCACCATTGGATCTGCAGGATCACATGGCCCAAGTGGTAGAGCAGTTTGTGAAGCAACCTGGACCTGTTGCAGAGCCTTCTGTTCTGGGCCCCGCTAAATACTACCATCTTATTAGGTAAACTAATAAATGGATACATCCAAGTGAGAAATGTATTGCCTCCAAAATCTAAGGTGGCTCACTGGATGTTGTACCCCTTTTTGGTGTAGGAGGAGCCAGATGGAACCACTTGTATTTTATCATAGAAGAATATCTGAAAATGCTCCATACCACTGGACTGCTACAAATTTCACTGAGAAAGAAGGCCCCTGAATTTTATTAGGATTTATTTTCCATTCTCTGACACATAAATGTCTTATAATAAGCTCAGAGTAGTTGCTATTTTGCACTCACTAGTTCCAGTCAGCATAATGTCATCACTGTAATGAACCAGTGTGATAGCTTGTGAAAGGAAAATGCAATTAAGAGCTCTGCAAACAAATGATCACAGTGCTGGGATGTTGGTGGACCACTGAGGTCAGTAAAATATATTTCTGGCCTTGCCATCTGAAAGTAAATGCTTCTGGTTATCTTGATTGACAGGGACTGAGAAAAGGTATTTGCCATATCTATAGTTACGTATCTGGTACCAGAAGATGTGTTGACTGCTCAAGCATTGGAACCACATTTGGCATAGTGACTGCAAATGGGGTCACTCCCTAAGCTTATGATAATCCACTGCCATTCTCTCAGATTGTCTTCTGCACAGGCCTTGTGGGTGAATGGGTGTGTGGTGGGAATCACCACCCCTGTATCTTTCAGTCCCTGATGATGGTGGTAATCTTTGCAATTTCTCCAAGTTAGTGGTATTGCTTTGTTTACTGGTTTCCTAGGTAGATGCAGTTCTAGTGGTTTCCCCTTGACCTTTCCCCTATAGGAAGCCCTCACTGCAAAGGTCAGGGAACCAATGTGGGGGTTTTACCAGCTGCAGAGCATGTGTATTCCACGTATGCATGCCAGAACTGGGGAGATAACCACAGGATGGGCTCAGAGACACATTGTGGGTTTGACCTGAGCTAAAACTCCATTGATCACATGACCTTTTAAAGTCCCTGCTTTGAGTCTCCCATGATCAATGTCAGATCAAGGCCAGTGTCCAGAAGTTCTCAAAAGTTCGGATTATTTCCTCCCTAGTACACAATTATATCATCTGTATTCAATTGTCAGTCAACCATTTACATTTATGGCATTTGTGGGATTCTTTGAGATTCAGAAAATTTCTCAAGTTCTTTAATCTCCCATGGAATTTCTGTTTTAGTTATTGGACATTGAAAATGTCAATAAATATTCCTTGATTGAAGGAGTAAAAGTTATTCTATAATTAGGAATACTTTGGTAGAAGTTTTTGGATTAGAGGCTGAATATGTGTTGATAATGCTTTTATATGTGTAAATGTAGTTAGTTTATTTTAAATACAGCGTCTGGATTTGGATGCACAGGTTTGAGATATTACACATTAGTCTTATTTCCTGGGAATGTGACTTGACTTCTGTGAGTCAGAACACAAATACATACTTACATAATATAAATAATCAACCTCAGTTCTAAGACTGCATATCATATAACAAGATGGGTATCTGTCTACAATGAGAATGATTAAAACAGCTTGAAATATTTTATAAAAAGTGATGTTGGAGCCCTGGATTAGACAGAACTGGTAGTGATCTTCTGTGGTCATTATGTTCTTCCTTGTAGTCTTTATCACTGGTCACTTGATCTGTATGGCATGTTCCATCTTTCATTTAGTGTGGGCTATGGCATGCCAACTGCTGCAGTTTGTTGTAGGAAGGGACAAAGAAGGAGAGATGACAAATTAAAATGGCGGCAGTATTTTTTATTGTTGTATAATTAAAATAAAGGGGTGAAAATGGGTAGAAAAACTCCATTTCTATTTACTTTTTGTATCCCAAATATTGTTAAAATGTTAGTAGAGCTGGCCGTGGTGGTGCATACCTATAATCCCAGTGATTTGGGAGGCTGAGTAGGAGGATTACAAATTCAAAGCCAGCCTCAGCAACTATCAAGGCTGTAAGTAACTTAGTGAGACTGAGTCTCAAAGAAATAAAAAGGGCTGGGGATGTGGGTTAGTGGTTAAGCACCCCTAGGTTCAATCCCTACTACCCCAGATACCTTGCCCCTGCAACAAAAACAAGTTAGTGGAGTTGAATGTGGTGACACATGCCTATAATCCCAGTTACTTGGGAGGTAAAGGCAGGAGGATCACAAGTTTGAGGCCAGCCTTGGTAAGTTTAGTGAGACCCTATCTTAAAATAAAAAAAATAAAAAGAACTGGAAATGTAGCTTAGTGGTAGAGCACTTACCTAGCATTTGTTAGACCCTGGGTTCGATCTCAAGTACCACACGCACCAAAAAAAAAAAAAAAAGGTGGAAAAACATGTATTCTTCAGTTCCTTAAATGGAAAGACATTGATACAACTGTTTGCTGGGTGCGAGACTTCTAGGTGGTGAAATGTTCTGGAACTGGGTAGAGGTGCTGGTTGTACAGCATTTTGAGTATGCCAAATGCACTGAATTTTTTACTTTAAAGTGGCTGTTTTTATATCATGAGTTTAAAATTAAGTACCAAGTAATAGTAAATTTTGGTAGATAGAAAAATGATAGAGTTAATTTGTAGCTTTAAAGTCAGGAAATAGTTCTTTAGCATTTGAGGTATTTTCCTCCTTGGTGTCCAAGGTTTGCTTCAATGTCCATTCACTTGAGATGAGAGGTACACATTTATAGCCTGATTGCCCAGCTTAGGATTTTGTATGTTCAGAATTAACCACAGTGAATCAAATTAGTCTTGGCAGGGACTGAGTGCTTTATTTTGATTTGTCATTAGGAATAGATGATAATGCCATTTTGGAAATGAAGAAACAGTACAAAATCATCTTTTTGAAAAAATGCATTTTAAGTTATATAGAAAGTCAAAACAGTTTTAAATTACAAGCAAACTTATATTTGCTTATAAAGTTATTAAATAAAAGTGCTTAATAAGTTTTATTTTACCATTATTAGTTAAATGTCACTAAGAATTTAATACTAAATTGGTGTTAAAAGCTTAATCATTTATTATAGTATACATCAAAAAAGCTACTGGATATTGAGGTATTTGTTTATGATATTAAAAATAAAAACAATCTTGGCTGGGATTTGGCTCAGTGGTAGAGTGCTCGCCTACCATGCATGGGGCATTGGGTTCGATCCTCAGCATCACATAAATGTAAAATAAAGATATTGTGTCTAAAAAAAATCTAAACATTTCAAGTGGGAAATTAGCTTTAATTAAATTTGGTAGATTCAAACAGTGGAGTGCTTTTTTTGTCCACTATAGTTGATAATATAGACAAATATTTGTTGACATACAAATATATAGGAAAAAAAGTATATTTACAATCTGATGTACCTTTTGTAAAAAGAAGTAAGTATATATGTATAAAGAAAAATATCTTGGGGGGTGAATACAAAGGGTTAGTGGGCGCCATGCTTCTTTGTTTCTTTAATCCCAGCTGCTTGGGAGACTGAGGCAGGAGCTTTGCAAAGTCAAGGGAAGCCTGGGCAACTGAGCAAAACCCTGTCTCAGTACAATTAAAAAGGGCTGGTGGTGTAGCTCAGTGGTAGAGTGAGTACTCACCTAACACGGTGAGGTCCTAGAGTCAATCTGTAGTGTCACAAACAAAAAGACAAAAAACAAGGGTCTATACAATAGTTTTTTTCTCAGGGTAATAGGATTATATGATACAAATTTTCTCTTATTTGCATTGTATAATATTTATACCATGGACATTTCATTGCTCTTTGTTGTAAGAAAAAAGTTGTATGTTAAGGTGAACCAAGTTTCACAACTAACAGTTAAAATGTTCACTATTTTTTGTTTTTCTTGTAAGTAAATAGAGACTCCTCTTATTCTAAAGTTCTTTGAACACTATTTATTCAAAAACACGTTTGTCTTTTTTTCCCATGCTTACACTTTCTTGAAGCAGTTTAAAAAATATGTCACTTTTGGACAATTAGATTCTTCATTTCTACTGAACAGGGGTTTTAACTTAGTTTTGTTTTGGAAGTTGTTGAATATGGCTTAACTTTGATTAATTTTCTAATTTAAATTCATGAAAGGTTTTGTTTACACAGAAAATTATAAATTATATTTTTTATAGAATTGTATATTGTATTTTGAAATATTTTGTGACTCCAGCAGATGGAGCTAGAAGTTAATGAATTCTGTGGTTATCTGTCTGGTGTTTTTTTCTTTTTTAAAATATCTTTTTAGTTGTATGTGGACACAATACCTTTACTTTTATTTATTTTTACGCGGCGCTGAGAATTGAAACCAGTGCCCCACTTGTGCTAGTCGAGCACTCTACTACTGAGCCGCAACCCTAGCCCTGTCTCTGGGTTTGTTTTAAACCAAGTATTTTGGGATTATTAATCTTTAAATTCAAACTTCTTTGGGGGATGGTGCATTGAATCTTTCATAAAGGTTGTCAGTGATACTGATTTAGACAACCTACAACATTTCTGAATTTTTAGATTTCTACTATATTGAAGCATGCAATTTTAGCTTTATGAGGAAGAGATATTTGACTATTATTTTATAAATTAATAATAATAAATAATGTAAAATAAAATACATGTATTCACTTAAATAACAATTTTTAATTTAAGAATGGTCTGTCAGAATCATAAACTATCATTAAGGGATATTTTCATGTGTAGGCATGATGTATGTTGGTAAAATCTAGAAATTTTCTGACTTTGCATAGTTGCCAAGAATATAATGACTTATCAATGTCTATTAGAGACATTGTTGTATCTTTATATTGATCTTCTCTTAGTAACTAACTTATATATTGAAAAATATTATAATTGGATCACTATGAGCTCTGTTCATCTGAAACTTTCACATTTACTGTAGTTAATAAACTTAGTTTTTTACATTAAATTATTTAAAGTGAGAAGGCTGGTAGGTAAGTACATGAAAAAAGGGCATCTGATTTCATGACACACTGAATTTGTTGGTATTCAGACCCTTTGGGTCCTGAATCATTTTCTATAGTTGTCCAACGGATGCTGCTGCTCATTATGAACTCTTAATTAAAAATTTCTTTATTTAGGTTTTGATAACTATCTGATTTTTTTGGGGGGGTACTGGGATTTGAACTCAGGGACACTTGGCCACAGTGCCACATCCCGAGCCCTGTTTTGTATTTTATCTAGAGATAGGGTCTCATTGAGTTGCTTAGCACTTTGCTGTTGCTGAGGCTGGTTTTGAACTTGTGATTCTCCTGTCTTGGCCTCCTGAGCTGCTGGGATCATAGGCGTGTGCCACTGCGCCCAGCTTAGTATTAATTTTTAAGTGAATGTATTGGTTAGAGTAGACACTTCTTTCTAATTTATGAACTTTTACTTAAGGTAGGCTTTATTTTTTAACTTCTGACTTTCAGATGAGATGGGGCATGTTTAGGGTGGTTTGGCTATAGACTCACTTTTGACTTTGAAAGAAGAATTTGAATTTGTAGTTTATGAAAGACATATAAATTTTGAAAGTACGTGTATTTATAGACCCATAATAGCAATAAAAGTTCTTTCTTTTGTACTATGAGTAATAAATTTTTTTGATTATAAAAATATAGTGGACCCTTTGCATTTGAAGATTTATATTTATAGTTATAACCAGTTGAAAGCAATTTTCTTTTCTTTTCAGGACTGAGGATCAAACCATGCTAGGCAAGCACTGTACCACTGAACTACATCCTCAGTCCTTTTTATATTTTGAGACAGAGTATCATAAAATTACCCGAGACTTGCAGTTCTTCTTTCTCAGTTTGCCAAGTAGCTGGGGTTATGGGCATGCACTACTGTGCCTAGCAGTTGACAGTTATTGTGAGGTCCTTGATATGTGATAATTGATAATTTTTCTGAGCATAAAATTTGGATTTTGCAGGCAGTGAGGCTAGGAAATGAAATGAGCTGTGTGGCTAATGAGTGAGGCTAGCTCAGCACCTCCATTTCAATTCAGCTTAGTTCTATGCTGTTTTTATGCCTCTTATGGGGGAAGTAATAGAGGGATATGGAGAATTATGTATTTCACATACTTGCTTCTGATTTTTTTGGAATACTGTCTGTGCTCCTTTTAGGAAACTTAGAATATGCAGAAAAATAGGAAGAAAAAGTCATGTGTAATTGTGCTCCATTCATAATTTGGTGTATTTTTTGCAATTTGTCTTTTATGCTTAATTTTTGTTATTGTAATTTTTATATATTTTTAATGTTGTATGTGGGTTTTTGTTGTATAAGCATTTTTGAGAGAAGCTAATGAGAATACTTAATTACATCATTTTTCTTACCTTTCTGTGGTCTAAGTTCTAAATATTGGAATTTTTCAGTTTTTTGGACCATTTGTATCATGTTGAAAAAGGACAGTGGGGAGGCATTGACATTCATTTGTTTAGCATTTTGGGTGTTATTTCTCTTCTGTTCTTCATAAGTGCCATATGACGAGTAACGTTTTTTACGTGGAAAAAACTGAGTGACAGAGTTGAAGTCCCTTTTTAAGATCTTACATTGATTGGTGCAAATCTTGGCATGTCAGATGTAGAGTGTCACTCACTTAGATATAAATAGTGTGAGTATCTTATTTTTGGTTGGGTACATTATAGTATACTAAGTACATAGAGTATATTCAGTTTTATTGAAATTGAGTTTTTAAAATCTTCTTTGAATTGAAAAATGTTTTGGTTTTAAGAAGGCTTTGGTGTACATGTGGAACACCCACACCTAAACAACTGAGAAAATATATGTAGAATTATTATTATTATTTTTTTTTCTGTTTCACTCCCTTACAATCTGATCACAGATTCCACTGAGCATTTTGTTTTACACTGATGGGTAGAATTAATGGGTTATCATAGTCACTTTTCCCTTAAAATTTTATTTGACGGACTTGTTTTTTTTTTTTTTGGCAGCTAATATTAACAAAATTCAAAATATTGTCTCTTTTCCACTTAGAATGATATGTATGATCTATCATATACTAATGTAGAAAGAGCAAGAGATCTGGGATCTAAGTCCAGGTTTATCATTTGTAAGTTATAGAATTTATGGGGAATTTGTTGACTCTCCTTAAAAAATTAATTTGGTTTATGAGCAAATTAGACAAGGAAATCTTAAGTTATTTTGTGTTACAAATTTCTATGTTTCTATATTGTATTTGGTGCACTAAAATAAAAGTAAACTTTGTTTATTTTGAATAAATAGTGATTTCAGATTCTTAGAAATCTTTTCTCTACTCTGCTGAAGTATTTTATTGAAACAAAGATCCTTGTTTAGTTCATTAGAAACAGGAAGAAAAGTTCTTTGAATCAAAAGCAATTCTTTGGAGAAGACAGAAAACTGGTGCCTATTTTTCTAAGTATTTTTGTCCCTCTTTCTGAGAATAAATTGACAGTAGCAGGTATTGGACAGGGCAGTAAGAACTTAGCCCAAGTCAGGCTTTGCAATTACTTCATTGTTATGTTTAAAGTATTTCTAACATACCATCATTTGAGGAGATATAATGGAAAGAGGGTGAGAATAAACTTGATGCCGTTTGCGAAGTATCTGGGAGACCCACTGTAGAAATGTATAATGGAATAGTTAAATTTTAGGTATTTAGGGCAAGAGAATAAAGAGATTCACTATAGGAAACAGTATGCATCTAATAAGAGAAAACTAAAACATAGAAGTGGAGGTTTATTCATCTTACGATAAAGATTTTATTCTGTTGTTGAATGTTGAAATAAATATTTAAAAAGGAGTAGAGATTTCAGTAAGAATCTGGGAGGTCAACTTGCGTAGACTAGGTAACTCCACATTTTAAAACACATTATTTTATGATTAACAAATCCATCAGGACAGATAAGAGGTAAAGAGCAAGCACTTTCTACTGCGGTATTTTGTGCCTGGAGATTTTTCTGTATTGTTTTATAAAAAATCATGTGTAATTGTGCTCCACTTAGATTTAGCTTAAGAAAAATTAAGAACACCAGTATTTAAGTGTTGATAGCAAAACACTTTAAAACTAAATATAATTTGACTAATATGGGGTTTAAGGACTAGATTTTCAAGAAAATACATGTGCTTTTGACTCAGTAAATCCATCCTAAATTGAAACTATCAGAAGTTGAAGATACATTTAATCTACCAGACCTACCAAACATCCTCGCTTAGTAACAGAGTGCACTGCAGAGTGTCATTTGGTTAGCCACATGGTCGTGTGACTGGGAGCTGCAACTGGCTGCTGCTGGCTAGCATCACAGGAGAGTTAGACTTCATGTGGTTAGCCTGGGAATAGGTCACAATTCAAACTGTGGTGTCTTCTAAATGCATATTGCCATTGAACCATTGCAAAGCTGTAAAATCATGAGTCAAACCATTTTAAGTTGGAAACTGTACAGCAGTAATCACTCAGAGATGGGAGACAATACAGTGTCGCTTGGAGAAGACTTCTAGGCTGCAGTGCAGAGAGGGAACCTGGTGGAGCTAATTGGTGTTCTGTGTTGAGGAGGAAAGGTGGAAGTTCAGAAAGACCAAGATAGCTAGAAGGTATCAGGCCAATATTGGAAAGCAAAGATCTGCACAGAGATGAGTTATGTTATACTTCCTGGAGTGTCCCTGAAGCCACATGTAAAGCCTTGGTTCTCAGCTTGGTGCTATGAAGAGAGAAGGCTTAGTGGGAGGCTTTCTGGTCACTGGGGCCATGCCCTTGAAGAGGTAGTGAGGCCCGAGCTCCTTTCTCTTCCTCTCTTTCTTGCCCTGGCCATGAGGTGAGAAGTTTTGCTTTGCCACATTACTCTATTCACTCAGCTAGCTTCGTGCACAAGAAACACGAAGAAAACTATACTATGGCTTATCATCAAATTGGTCAGAATCAGTAAAATCATGAGTCAAACCATTTTAAGTTGGGAATTGTCTGTACAGCAGTAATCACTCAAGAGATGGGAGACAACACAGTGTTGCCTGGAGAGGACACTACAGCTTATCATCAAATTGCTCAGAATCAGTGGCAAGGAAAAAATCTTAAAAGCACACAGTATTTGAACGTCAATTTATAGCACTAAATCCTTATCAGAATAGAAAAAAAGGTTTCAAATCAGTTTCCATAAATTCAAGCTTAAGAATATGTATTATATATATATATATTAATAGAAAATAATACTCTGTATTTTAATAGAAAAAGGAGAACAATCAATGAAGTAAAGGAAGAGGATTGAGGGGAAGGGGCAGGTACAGGAAAAGGGAGGAACTGTGGCATGAAATTGACCAAATTACACTATATACCTATATGGATGTACCATAGTAAGTTCTTCCTTTTTGTATAACCTATACAGCACTGATTAAAAAAAATAAAACAATAAGTAAACAGAAGGAAGACCGGTAGAATAGAGGAAGGGGAACCGGGGGAAGGGAAAGAAGTAGTACTGGGGACTGAAATGGAGCAAATTATATTCCATGCATGTATGATTATGTCAAAATTAACCCCACTATTATGCATAACTATAATGCATTCATAAAATAAAAAAAGAAAAAGAATAAATGAATACTAAAGAATAAAGGAAATTTTAAAAAGAGGAGAAATCAGTGAAACAGAAAACAAAATTGATGAGATCAATAAAATTGATAGATGATGCTAGGCTGATGAGCATAAATTTTTTTGAGTGATTATAAGAATTGACATTACTACAGATTCTACACCTATTGAAAGGATAATAAATGCATATGGTGAATATCTTTATGTTAGTAAATTCAGTAATTTAGAGAAACGAAGAAATTCCGTGAGAGGAAAAAACTATTAAGACCTTTTCAAACATTGTGAGAGTGTTACACACATTCTTACAAATAAAACTCTAGGCCAAGAGGAACTCCCTGTCAGTTCTACCATGTGTTTAAGGAAGAAATAAAGACTGCAGTTATATGTAGTCTTCAGGAAAGTGGAAGGTGAAGGAATCTTAACTTATTAAGCCAACATTACCATGGTACTAAAGCCTGACAAATACATTAAACACTACAGACCAGTATCCGTCATGAACACTGATGTATAAATTCTGGACAAAAATTTTATAAGATGAACAGCAGCATATAAGAAGGAATAATATATTATGGCTTTTGAAAAACAAGTATAACTTAACCATATTTACATGCCAAAAAAAGAAGTCACAATACATTCAGAAAAAGCATGATGAAATTTGACATCTATTCCTGATAAAATTTCTCAGCTCACAGCATTTCTAAGGAATATATCATCCTCCCAAAAAGCAGCTGATGAAAAATTGGCTCATAATATTAGCCAGTGGTGAAGGGATGGGCACTTTCTCTATGAGATCAAGAACAAGGCAGGTGTGCTCCCAATCAATTGTATTCGACATTGTTCTTGAAATTATACACAAGTTGGGAAAAAAAAGTATCTACTGATAGATGATATGATCATATAGAAATTCTGTTGGAATCTGTTATAAAGAAGTTATTAAAGCCAACAAGTAAATCATGAAAATTTGCAGGATATAAGATGAATATACAAAACACAATTGTATTTTTATATGTCAATGAATAATTGGAAATTGAATTAAAAATCAATACCTTTAAATATAGAAACATCAAAAATGGGAAATACTGGGCTAGGGTTGTGGCTCAGTGGTACAGCACTTGCCTAGCATATGTGAGGAACTGGCTTCGATTCTTAGCACCACATATAAATAAATGAATAAAAAAGGTCCATCAACAAATTAAAATATATATAAAAGTAAAGAGTTAAAAAGAGAAAAAAGTAGGAAATACTTAGGGATGTGTGAGATCTATATATTTTAAACTACAAAACATTGTTGAAAGAAAAGTGTGTTATGATCAATGAAGACATATACTCTGTTCATAGATTCCAAGATAGTTTTGTCAATTTGGGCTACTACAAGGGAATACCATACACCAGGTGGCTTTAACAATACATTTATTTCTCACAGTTCTGGATACTGAAAGTCTGATATCGGGGAGACCAGCATGGTGAGATTCTTGGTGAGGGTTCCTTCCTGTTTCACTGGTAGCTATTGTGTGTCCTTGCAAGGTGGAGAGCAGAAACAGAAAGCAAACCTGGTTCTGCTGCTGCTTGTAGAGGCACTGTCTCATCATAAGGATGGAACCCTTGTGATCTCACTACCTCCCGAAGGCCCTTACCCCAGATGTCATTATACTGAAAATTAAGGTTCCAGTTTGTGAATTTGAGGGCACACATTCTATCCATAACAATATTGCTAAGGTATCAGTTCTGCCCAAGTTGATCTATAGATTGAACACAATGCCTGTCAAAATCCCAGCATGCTTTTAGGTAAAAATTGATAAGTTGATCTAAAATTCAGATGGGAATATGGTGAACTTAGTATAGCCTAACAATTTTGAAAGAAAACAGGGTTGGAGGACTTACTACCTAACTTAGAGACTCATTTTAAGTCTACGATAATCAAGATCACATGATAACAGAATAAAGAAAAATATACCAACTCTGTAGAGTCCAAGAATAGATACACATATACATTATCAATTGGCTTTAAACAAAGGTACAAAGATAATTTAGTGGAAAAACAATCTTTAACAGAGTGGAACAATTGGATAATAATCACAGGCAAAAATGAACTTCAGTTCATACATGGCACCATATACAAAAAGTAACTCCAAAGATCATGGACTTAAATACAAATCCTAAAATAAAAAAATTGTAGAAGAAATCATGGAAGAAAGTCTTTGTGATATTGGACTAGATCATAATTTCTTGGATATCAAAATCATGATTTGGAAAAGAAAATTTTGATAAACTTGACTTTGTTAAATTTAATGAATTTTATTCTTTGTAAGACAAAAGAAACGAAAACTTTTGTGAGAAAATACCTAGCAAATCCCATACCTGATAAAGGACTTGTATTCAGTTTATATAAAGAACTCATCAAACTCAGCAATAAGAAAGCAAACAACCAGGTCTAAAAGTGGATGACAGACTTGAAGAGACAGTCTACCAAAAAAGACATCAGTGGCAAAGTAAGGTCATGAACAGATGTTCACATCATTTTGAGGGGAAAGCAAATTAAAACAGCAGTGGCATGCCACCATGCATATGTTGAAAGGACTACAACTAAAAGAGACTGCACTTACATGTTTGGCAGGTGTGTAGGCGAACCTGAACTTCGCTAGTGGGAATGCGAAATGCAGCCACTATGTCAAACATTGTGGTGGTTTCATAAGCTACATGCCCACAGCATGATCCAGCTATTCCATGCCTCATATTTACTCACAAGAAACGAAAGCATATATCTGCCACAGACAGGTGCATGAGTGTTTATTTGTAGCAGCCACCAATTGGGAACAGCCTAAGTGCCCATTTACATGTGGCTGCAGTCCAGTAAATTTTGGGTCTGATCCATGCTACAGCAAATCAGTGTTGAAAAAATCTCAAAATAATTGTACTGGAATGCAGAAGATAAAAATGACTACAGAATGCATGGGTCCACTTACATAAAATTCTAGAAAATGTTTTTTAAAGTGTAAAGTCAATGGCTGACTGGGGATAGGTGTCGGAGGAGAGTGGCATAAGGTATAGAAAAGTGGTGCTGGTGTCACTGGTGTGTTTTTATGCCTGCACTTATCAAATTATATACTGTATATTAGGCCATTCGATGTTGTTACAATAAAATACCATTGCTGGTACTTCATAAAGTAAAGAAGCATTTGGCTCACAGTTCTTGAGGTCCGAGATCATGGTTCTCCTGATCAGCCCCACCCTCAACACCGCTGCATCACCACAGAGAAGCTGAAAGAGGACCAGCTGTGTGCAGAGAGGGCCCAGTTATGGGGTGGGTGCGCTTGCGGTCGCTCGCTTGCGCTCTCTCTCTCTCTCTCTCTCTCTCTCTTTAAATACTTATTTGTTTTTTAGTTGTAGCTGGACACAATACCTTTATTTATTTATTTTTATGTGGTGCTGAGGATCGAGCCTCGGGACTTGCATGTGCTAGGTAGGTGCTCTACTGCTGAGCCACATCCCCAGCCCAAGGGTGGGCTGTCTTTATAACAGCTGCCCTCAAGAAATTTCTTACATGAGTGCATTCTGTGAGATGAGCATTCATCCTGTCTCCAGGGCAGACCCTGTCCTCCTAGCCTCTACCTCTTGAAGGTTCTGCCACCTCAACTTGGCCACACTGGAGACCAAGCTTGCTGCACATGAGCCTTCAGGGCAGGACACAAACTATAAGCCCTAGGTGCACTTGTGTAGTTTATTTTATGTTAGTTATAGCTAAATAAAGTTGAGAAAATTAGTCTTTCATTTTTTGCATACATTGTGCTTTGATTTTGCAACGATAATTGAGAGTTAATTCTGATATCATCCCCTTAGTTTGGTTTGTGAGCTTTTCCTAGAGGGTGATTCCTTGTTAGTGGTTAGCTGTATAGGATGTATGTTCCAAGTGATTCCCTGTTACTGATTCTTTGGAACTGGAGTAGACACATGGGAATCAAAAATGAGGAAGAGAAGTAATGTGTATCTCTTGGAACTTGGATCTAGAGACATATAGTGATAAAAGTGTAGACATCTGTAAAGAATTGGGAGTTATAGGAAATGATGGAATTTATTTTGCCTAAAATCATGTCAGCAAATCAGATAGTGGAGCAGCTTTCTCTCTGCTCTGGGCAGAGCACCTTTTTGATGAGCTATGAAGTGAGGACCTGGCTCGAGAGGAGACATCAGTCAGTGCCTGGCACATCCAGCACAGGGCTGCTGTTAGGTTGTAACAGGTGGTGGATTATTTTCTTCTATAGTTTTCTGAAAGGACTGTGTGACTTAGAATTGGATTAAAGCTATCTCATGTAAATTGAATATAATGTTTGACATGAAGATGTTTTATCTTTTACAACAATGTTACAATGATTTAAAACCAGCCTTTGTGTTTTGTACCATGAGTGAATAAAGCAACACATTAACAATCACAGTTCTCCAGCCTACAAAAGAATACCCACTTTGTATGCAATAGTTCACATAGTACTAATTATCACCTTATGTATTTGGAATAACTTATTTAGAAACCCTGAAGAAGATAAAATGCAGTTGAGCAGTTGAAATAGAGGTCAGAGACCATGCTCTAAAGTTTATGAACTGGACCTGGAGGGCACAGTTTGGAATCAGGTCCATTTATTCTTACTTTAGATAAAGTACTAATGAAGTTTACCTCTTTGTATAAGGGAGGGGGAAAATGTGGATGGACAAATGCAGATTGTTAGTAAGAGCAGTGGATGTAGCTGGCAGAACGGGAGGTGAACCTCCAGCCTGGGTACTCTGAGGGAGAGCAATTGGCAGAAGAGCTGATAGTGCTACATACTAGTAGCCTCTGTGAAGTAACTGGTAACAAAAGCATTAAGTCACTAAGTGCTGATTTTGTGATAGACATTGTGCTGGTTCTCGTACATGCATTATTTCATCTGGTAATTAACAGCTACAGACGTGGCATTATGCCTTGTTTCATAGATGAAGAACCTGTGCCTCAGCAAGGTTGTCACATGAAGTGCAGACAGGATGTGGGCCAAGTCTTTGAATAGAGTGTGTGTGTGTGTGTGTGTGTGTGTGTGTGTGTAGCCCTTTCTGGTTATTGGCACAATAAAATGATTGACTCTTATTTTTGAAACAGTGTTTCGCTGTGTTGCCTAGGCCAGTCTTGAACTTGTGAGCCTAAGTGTTCTTCCTGAGGAGCTGGCATTACAGGTTGCACCATTATGCCCAGCTTAGCTTAAAAATTTATTTTTATTTTTATTTTATTTTTTTTTAGAGAGAGAGAGGGGAGAGAGAGAATTTTTAAAAATATTTATTTCTTTTTGGTGGACACAACATCTTTGTTTGTATGTGGTGCTGAGAATACAAGCTGGGCCGCACGCATGCCAGGCGATCGCGCTACCGCTTGAGCCACATCCCCAGCCCTCCAAATTTTTTTTTAAAGGATCAGAATGTATAGAACAATTTTAATTTAAAAAGTTCAAATTAGTTTTTCCACTAAAAGATATTAAGCCATTACTTTCTAAGAATTTTCGTAAAACATTTTATTTCTTACAAAGATAAATGGGTATTATAAATTCATAAAAATCTGTACAGACTTTTGGATAGAAAATTATAAATTGCTTTTATTGTGTTACTTTATGTAGAAAAAAAGTGAATCAATCTAGATAAGCTGTGCAAGTGCTAAGTTAATTATTGTCTTCCACACTATTCCAGAAAGAGCAGAGCAATTCTAGAGCATGCACACTAATTTCAGACTGGGTGGCTGGGGAACGGCGTGCTGAGGCTCACCCTCTTCCCTGGAGCATGTGTGCAGCCTTGTGAGCAGAGGTGCTGGCTTATCATTGTGCCTCAGTGCTGTGACCACTGCTGTGAGTGGAGTGGAAAGAACGCAGGCTCCTGTATCTCCAAGCCTCAGATTACAGTTGCATGTGATGCACTGGATTTACACTGAAATCATAATTTGCATAATTTCTATCTTTGCTTTGATTTTACAAACTTTTGTAAGGGTGATAGCCATTATTTTAAGACTCAATTTAAAATTCTAGTGTTTTATCTATTTAAAAAAATAGGAGATACTGAGCCACTCTGCCAATGACATACCTAAAGGTCTTTCTAAATCTGTTCTTATTTTAGTTGCTGCATTTTGTTGTGACATTATAAAGGACTGCAGAATGTCCCCAAAAGGGCAACCACCACATGAGCTTGCTGCTTCTGTGACCTCTTTTTCCCCACTTGGAGTCGTTCACTGGCACTTCTGTGATGTAGTGGTTCTAAAGTCTCAGGCAGAGAGTCAGCTCTGCCAGTTGCAGGCTCTGTAGCCTTGGCAAATGAGGTGGCCACCCCTGTCCACTTTGGGTAGCAGTGCTGCCGGGCTCAGGGACTGCTGTGAAGAGCAGACGAATGTGTGGAAGGTCTGCAAATCACTTAGAATGGTGCGTGGCACATCAGCCTGTCAATGCTAGTTATTTTCGGGGTTTTATGAGGCTTAAATTAAATGGGATTATACATGTAAAATGATTAGCAGAGTGTCTGGCATTTATTAAGTGCTCAGTAGATGCTAGTGGCTCTAATTTAAATATTCTGGTGCCTACATGTCTAAAGACGTGTGCCTTTGGATCTCTGCATGTCATATTGTTAGTTAATTTATTTTAGGGCACCAGAAAAAAGAAACTAGTTTCTATATTGGCCTTTCTCAATAGGTACAAGTTACAAAGTTAAAGTTTAACAAATATGCAATTACTTTGTGATTTCTAAGTTTAAATTATTTGTTATTTCAAGTTTATATTTACTTTTAGTATTAAAAGGTATAGATGTTGGGGCTGGGGATACGGCTCAAGCGGTAGCGCGCTCGCCTGGCATGTGTGCGGCCCGGGTTCGATCCTCAGCACCACATACAAACAAAGATGTTGTGTCCGCCGAAAACTAAAAAATAAATATTAAAAAAATTCTCTCTCTCCTCTCTCTCTTTAAAAAAAAAATAAATAAAAGGTATAGATGTTGATTAACATCACCATTTAGTGAAATCTCAAAAGGCCTGTCAATATCTAACCTGAGTTTCCTCTTCTTTTGTTATCTTCTTTATAGGTTTGTGGAATCTTGCGTCTCTCTTTTCCAACCTTTGTTTATTTGTGTTGATGCCCTTTGCATTTTTCTTTCTGGAATCAGAAGGATTTGCTGGCCTGAAAAAGGTAAGTAAATTGAATTTTGGAATTAAGAAGTAAATGTCAGGCTGGGATTGTGGCTCAGCGGTAGAACGCTTGCCTCAAGAGTGCAAGACCCTGGGTTTGATCCTCAGCACCACGAAAAAAAATAAATAAACAAAATAAAGGTATTGTGTACAACTAAAAAATAAACATTAAAAAAAGAAGTAAATGTCATTTATGTTGAACTGAAGATCAAACA
Source organism: Spermophilus citellus (assembly GCF_964194105.1). Taxonomy (NCBI): domain Eukaryota; kingdom Metazoa; phylum Chordata; class Mammalia; order Rodentia; family Sciuridae; genus Spermophilus; species Spermophilus citellus. The sequence goes on along the minus strand of NW_027672905.1, from coordinate 391,030 downwards.
AGCATTTGAATAGAATATTAAAAAAAGTTTAATAAATAATATTAAAACCACATTTTAGCAATAATAGTAATATTGCACATTGAATCATTTTGTATGTTTATGGGGAAAGTTCTTCATCAATCCTGTATATGTTTGTGCTGTGCATTACTCTAGTGGAGTATTCCTTTGGAATAGATAAACCTATAGGGTTGGTGTTACTGCTTTCTTAGGTAATCTCATTCAATTTTAGAGTTTGATATGAGATTCTAAAAATCCTAAAATACATCTTGATGTAAAAGTTATCTCACATACAATATTTTCAGGGTAGTAGCACGTTATAAAATCGGATATGCTTTATTAGGTAGTCAAATTCCCAGTATACCAAGAGTAACTAATCTTAGGTAAATGTGGAAGGCTTAGAAGTGGGCAAACTGGGAAACGTCTCAGGAACTTCTTAAACTAATCAAGACTTTAAAACAGGCAGTACTTTAGTCTATCCTTGAAGATAGTATTTTCAAAAAATTTTTTATTTATTCTTTTTATATATAACAGCAGAATGTATTTTGACATTCCCATTCTTTTTTAAATTTAATTTTTTTTTTAAAAAATTTCCCCTTCTTGTGGTTGTGCATGGTGTGGAGTTACTCTGGTGGTGTATTCATATATGAGCACAGGAAAGTGATGTCTGATTCATCTACTATCTTTCCTATTCCTGTCCCCCTTCCCTTCCCTTAATTCCCCTTTGTCTAATCCAATAAACTTCTTTCTCTGCCCCCACCTTATTATGTAGTTAGCATCTGTACATCAGAGAGAACATTCAGCTTTTGTTTTTTTGGGATTGGCTTATTTCACTTAGCATGGTAGTCTCCAGTTCCATCCATTTACCGGCAAATACCATAATTTCATTCCTTATGGCTGAGTAATATTTCATTGTGTTTATATACCACATTTCTTTGAATACAGTATTTTAAAGAAAAAGAAACTAGGTTCTATTTATAACCTATGCAGTTCTTTGTCATAAATTTTTGGAATATAATGCAAATGCAAAGATTTAAGTACATTAATACCTTTTAAATGATTTTTAAACTTGCAAAGTGAGACTAGTGTTACAGTTTAGCATGTTTTGCCTTTCTGACTTTTAGTTCTATTCAGTATGTTGTGGTGGCATTCAGAATGAAATGTGCTTGTATATCTTATTATCGAATAATAGTATAATGCTAATTCAGAAAATTTGGCTTGGGAAATTGTAAACTGCATGTGAATTGTTATTACTTTTCATCTTGTATAACTCTGTGTGGGATCATAGAGGTGAAATTATTTAACCATTTGATAGCTTTCTGACTTTAAACCTTAAATACCATACATTTTAAAGATGCAGTGTATCACTGGGGTGATGATCACAGTGCTGTTCCCATGGACTCACGGGAACAACTGTCTGGCTGTTATTCCATAGGCGAACGTGTTGCAGCTAGCTGAAAAGGAACAGCTAGCTTCTTATTTAATGAAGGTTCCGAGATAAGAATGAATGAAGGAATGTGTTTGGCAGTCAAGCCTCACATTGAGAAAACTGGCTTTTGTATTTTGGACGTTTTTTAATCCTGTTATATTATTAAGATTGGCAATTAAATTTATATACTGTTAAGAATTGTATTCTTTCAACTTAGAAAGCTGTTTGCTGGTTTATATTTTCTTGAAGAAATAATACAAAATATTATTGCTGAAAGGGATTTAGTTCAAACTCTTCTTCTATAAGGAGAAAACTGATATTAAATTGTATCAAATTGTCTGTGATCCATCCATGTAAAATAGCACAATTAGAACAGAATATCTAGGGTCATGTCTGACCTTCCCCAGGTCGGTGTTCTTCACAGCCAGCACTCTGGAGGGCACAAGAAAAGCCAGTAGGAAAATGAGGTGGCCAAGGACAGAACGTGAATGTGAAACACTGTCAGAAGAGAGGCGCAAGGAAGAGTTCTGACACTGTCAGCTAGTGTGAGGAAAATGGGGTGACCACCTGGAAGCCAAGGGACAGAGAGTTCCAGGAGATGCTTACCACCAAAGTGGAACTAAAAAGAATGAACAGAAGAAAAGGGGCATTGGAGAGTATTGAAACGGTGGGCTTCTGTAGCATCTTGGAGTTTGGAGGTAGAGCTTTTGATGGACATTTATTCCAAGAGTTTTATGAAGTAGTCTACTACTAGTTAGTGGTTATTGTAGGCATTAGCAATCCTCTAACTACTGGTTAGTATTATAGGAAATTTCTAGGGACACAAATAAAGAAATGGGTCTCCTGCTTCCAAGGAAACATGGAGAACTTACAGTTGCAAACCAGATGAACTTATTACAGTTTGATGAACTTATTCATGAGGTGCTAAGGAAGAGGCTGAAAGAAATGTTTATCTTGTTCTGCTGTGCACCAGGGGCAGGCTGCGAGGAGGAGGCCAGCTGGGATTGAGCTGGGATCTGATCCACCAGCAGTGTTTGCTAGAGTATGACGTTCCAGGCTTGAGCCATGGCCTGGAACTCTAATGGAATTGAGGGAAATGGCTGGTACCTAGATGTGAACCATGAACAGTCAAGATGCACAAGTAGCCCTCAGGGTCATCTTCTGGAAGCACTGATCCTCTGCCAGGCAGTTTGGATTCTGTGCTGTAGACAACAGGGAGCTGGCATTTTCCCATGAGGATTTTTGCATCTATCATTTCATTTAAGTGAATCACACATTTTAGAGTTTCCGCATATGTCACAAAGGAAAGGAGCATCAGGGAGCACATGGGCCAGGGAGTGCTTGGCACCGAGTTTTGTAGAAAGAACATATGCATCCAGCTCTGCTCAATAGAACATTTTGGTCTGTGTCACAAAAACTGCCTGTTGGCGTTTGCTTTATGCATTAAAGCTCTGCCTCTTCCTGATACTGCCTCTTTGCAGTGTTCCCCAATGCAAGAAACAACTGGAACTGCTCAGTGTTAAATATGTCCGTGTTTGGTGTTGTAGAACTATCTACCTGGTGTTCTTTATGAAATTCTAATTGTTAGCTAGGTAATTTTTCAAAATAGCATGTGACATGGACAGACCATTCTACCCTTCTTGTGAACTGACTATCTAGAAAGGGGACTTGGCTACCTCTAAGTGCCCAGCCAGTCAGGGAAGGGACTCGGCTCTATGTGGTGAACCAGTCAGCCAGGGAAGGAACATGATTGCATTTGATGAAGCAGATCAGCAACACACTGTAGGCTTTAAAAAAAACTCTGACGTTACTTTTCTCTTGTGCCCCTTTATAGACTTAAGATCAAAAGGGAGAATCAGCTGAACAAGGACCCAAGAGATAGAGGTATTTTATGACTACACTTGTACATAGTTGTATAGTTCTTCCCTTTGAATTTTTTTTCCTTTTTTTACTCCTAGTCTCTCTATTCATGATTAAAAGAACATTCTTTCTCCTAAACACAAATTTGACTGTGTTCATCTGTTAAAACCCTTCAAGGGCCTCCAGTGTACTTCATGACCTCATATGGGACTGAAGTGTTGAATGTTTGTGTGATACAGTTGTGATTTTCAGACAGGTAATTCCCAGACCCAGTGAAGGATTGGGAAGATTGGAATGAATAGGTGCTATGGTGAACAATTTAAACGTTTTGTTTCTCATACTAGTAAAGAAGGGGAGTAAGGGGGTTGCGGCCTGAAGGCAGAGGAGGGAGAGTAACTGTCAAGTGGGGAGTCTGAATGTATGGGCATGCCCAAGGGCAGGGGCCAGGGAAGAAAGAGGGAGGGCACAAAGGTAAGGAAGTGGGCTTTAGAGTCAGCTCCCTGGGCATGTTACTTCATCTGAATCTCAGCTGTTCTTTCTGTAAGATGGCTACAATAAAGATACTTACCTTACTGTATTATTTTCATGGTTATATAAGATGAGATTGTTCATGTAGAGCATAGAGCCCAGGACTGCATTTAATGTAATTGTAAATGTTAACTATTATTAAACCACCACTGTCTTCATGGTAGTGTGTACGTGCATTCAACCAATAAATATTGTTATTTATTCTTTACTTATTAATATTACTTACAATATTAATGTTATTTGGGATTCAGAAAGAAACCAAATACAGTAGAGTCAGCTGTTAATTATTCACATGTTATTATCATGAGCAGTTCTAAATTCCAAATTGTTTTTCACATTTTGAAATAGCATTGACTAAAGCAGAATAAATCAGTTTTAGCATTAAAGGTAGCATACTTTGGAAAAAAAGCCTTCTTGAAGCTACAGTACATTTTAGACCCTAGTAGAAATGTTTTAGAAAGCTTTAAACTTAGGTGATCAGGTCGTGCTATTTTAAAATGCTCTTTTTTTTTTTAAGTTTTGAAACCAATTACTTGAAAGTTGCAGGGGTTATTAGCATTTTAAGTCTCAGTGTGTGTGCTGAAATGCTAGGTGTCTTTCTGCAGCATAGGATTATTTGGTGTTTCCTTGTGCAGCTCTGGATGTTGCTCCAGATGCATGGCTCTTGTCAGGCACTGTCTGTATTAGAACTACAAATTTTACTGCTTTATTGATGTTAATGTTATCATCGGCCACAGTCACAAAGTGTTTGAATTGTCTAATAAGTATTCATATATGTTCCTAAAAGGTGTTTATCATTGGTTACCTTTGACATACTCATTTCTGACTGGTACTGAAGAAGGTAGAACATTTCTAATGGCAGATGCTGCCCAATAATTTGAGTCCTGATGAACTTGTATTATGGTTAAGTTAAATTTCCTTTTTTCCTCCATGACCACCCTCCTGGTTTTCTTTTACTATGTCTAGTCTGGTGTATTCCCTAAGTGGCACATGGCCCACCATACTCCCACGGAGTCCCCTGGGCGATGGATTTTAAAACAGCTCCTTGCATATTGTCCCGAGATGCGGAAATTGGCCACTGGCCATGGGGCGGATGCAGAGCTTGAATTGAAAATCAAATTAAGCAGAATTCTCTACTTAGTTTTTAATTAAGCCACTATGTTAATTCAAACAGGACATTTTAGGCCTGGGGGTTGACCATGCCCTTTTAAGGCCCTTAAATAGCCTTTCTTCTTTCTCCTCAATGTGGCGAGTGTTTCAATTTTATTAGGACCATCTTTTTGCTATTCCCTTTCTTTATTATTCTTAAGCCTAAGAGAATAGAAGTGGTTTTGATAAAGTTTTTAGTAAGAAGCTAACTTTTACTTGGATCTTAAACTACTAGCAGTTTAATGTTGATGCAGATTCTTCTGTTGTTAGATTCATGTGCTGCATCAAGCATCGAGTTTGTTCATGTGTGTTTGAACCTGATCCTGTGTTTACATTTGAATTTTCATTTCTGATAGAAAGGCACATCATTGGGTTTGTTTGGTTTTGTGATGGAGATGCCTCTTTGCGGTTTTGAGCTTCGTTACTCTTTAGTGGCGGGTGTCTGTGGGTCGTGGGGATTGGGGTCATCTAAGGGCAGACAGTGCAACTGTTGCTCTCATACCTCAGATCAGAGCTGTAGTTTTTCCTCTCCTCTACCTCAGGAAAGACCTCTAGGTTAGCTGCACAGTCATCAGGAGATGCTTCTGATTCAGTCATGAACTCTAGAGGTATCATCTCTGGTTGGTGCTCACATGAGATGTAGGAATCTATTTGTTGCATATTGTGTCTTAACATCTACTTTGAATTAAATGTTATAAGGAAACAGATTAGCAACTAATGAACGTGGGAAAAAACTCAAATGTGACTATTTATAAGTTTAATGACAGATTAATTCATAAGCCCAAGATTTTTCTGGGAACAAATGTATATTGTTTTTAACGTAATGCTTATCTTTGATTTGAAGTCCTGGTATAAAATTTAACATCAGCGACAGCAACATCCTGACCAATTATCCAAACCACGCAGATATCCTAGACTGTCCAGAACTAGCGCATGATCTGTAGGATTAAGAGGTTAACTCCTATAACTTCAAACAAGTGCTTAATAATAAAAACAAAAAGTACAAAATTTGAGGTGACTTCCTTTCTTAATTAGTTAGGCTGACCAGGTGGGAGCGAGAGGCTCTGTGCTGGTGCTCAGGACATCCATAAAGCCCAGCAACATGACAGCACAATGGAGGAGGAACAAAGATTTTTTTTAATATGTTTCTGTCCTGTGTCACAGTTTGAGATTGTCCTGGTTTATGTCCCTTTTGGCAAACTTACATAAAAGTGACCCTGTACTGTATTTTATGACCAGATGACTTTTCCCCTCAGTGGCTAATTTGTCTCAGGCCTCCATCTTAAAGAGAAGTGAGTAGGAAGTTCAGCCTCTGTCTCTGTGAGCTTTCATTGCATTCTTTCATTATTTTTGCTTGTTTTTTTTTTTTTTTTTTTGCCACTGATGATTCATAAATTGTTGGGAATGAGTGATTAAGGAAGTGCTGCTTAGTGTTAGTGGCACATGTGCATATTTGGCATGGTTCTGGTGGGTGAGAGGAAATCACAGACAAGAGGAAGGCTCCTGCTGGGAACCCTTCAAGGAAATTTAACTTGGGCATGTTTTGATCTTGGTGTTTATTGCAGAAAATGAATTCCTATCTTACTAACTATTGTTGTGTGTTAATTTGATTCTTCCAACACCTGCAAGAAAACCATGGAGTAATGCATTAGTAGAGCTGCTCTACATTCTCCCAGCTGGGAGATGAGTGTGGATGAGAATGGTTCTTATCTTTTTTTATATGTGTGTGGGGGTACTGGGGATTGAACTCAAGGGTACTCAACCACTGAGCCACACCCCAAGCCCTATTTTATATTTTTTAAATTTAGAGACAGGGTGTTATTGAGTTGCTTAGCACCTCGCTGCTGCTGAGGGTGGCTTTGAACTCAGGATCCTCCTTTCTGAGCCCCTGAGTTGCTGGGATTACAGGTGTGTGCCACCATGCCTGGCAGAAAATGGTTATTTTCAAAACATTCCATCTGGCAGTGCTTTGCAGTGGAGGCCTTAGGAATCACCCCTTTGCTGTGAAAGGTGTGGCGGTGGAGGCATAGGTAGAGAGCCTTTCAGATAGGGAGGTTCGCACACGGGCCCTCAGAGGAAGGGCAGAAGCATCATGTGAGGAGCAGAGCACTTGTGCTGGTTTCCTTTAGAGATGGTTTGCGTTCATAAAGACTTTGAATGAAACTTCATTTAGTTCCTGAAATGGCATCAACTTCATTGCTCTTAGTGCAGTTGCCTATTGGAGGGAATTAAATTATAGTCACAATGAATTGTTGAATAGCAGCTGCTTTTTTTAAAAATTAGTTTTCATATACTTTGTGAAAGTACAGCATTTTGAATTGGACTACTACCTATTACTTTCATCTTTCTCTCCACCTAGAATAATGAGGGATTTCTGCATTTAAGGCTAGATTCTTTCTTTATTTGCATAATAATGTAATGGCCAAAAATGTGCATTTTGGAGTTCAGAGCAGCCGGACTCAAGTCCTGATCTAGTCTAAGGTGTTGGTGAAATAATGTGCCCAGGACACATTATCTGTAGCAGTTACCACAAAGAGCTCAAACGTGACAAGTGTGTGAGAGCTGCTAATGAAACATCAGGAAAATTAGTATAGGACAGATTTTTATGTCATAGCACAGTGACATGGGCAGTTATGTTGGCATCGACATGGCCAGCTTTTGTTATGTATCCTGAAACAGGATCTGTTTTATCTTAGAACAGTATAGGTTGTAAAAAACAGGTCTCATGTTTAATAGGCAACTAAATTTTGAACTTTATTTTATGTGATAATTAAATTACTAACTAATGTCTCATAGTTCAGGCTTCTTTGTTAATTGAGGAACGTTTTGGTAGGGAAGAAATAAAAAGTTACCAGGTTCAGATTTTAAACTAATTATACTTTTAATTGTACTGGCCTCAAATACTTCCAATATTCATGAAATATTTGGTCAGAGGAAGGGTGAAAGCATCATTTTAGGAGCAGAGCACGTTTCTGTTTTATAGAAATAATAATTGTTTCATTAGAATTTTTTTCCAAGACTTTTTTTGGGGAATTGAAAATTACCCACCCTTGGTTGAGAGGAATGTTATTTGAAAGTGAAGTTAGATGTCAGACTTCTTAAGTAATTATGATATCATATGACTGCCAGGTAAGTGCTCACCAAAGAGGTTAGAGTTTGTATTGTGAAAATCCTGTATTTACATGGCATTTGTCTTGTACTTATTTGTCTATAAAATCACTTATTCAGCATGTCACAAGGATGATCTTTGATCTTTATGAAATGTTTGCCAATATGTAGCTGAAACTTGGTACATAATATCAATCTACAATCCATTAATTTGGCTCATCTATATACCAAAAGTAGATACTGTGTACTCAGACACATCAAAGACAGTGTGATTGTTTGATAACTTTACTTAGGTAATATTTAGATTGTGCTTCATCTACTTTTCTTTAAGTTACTGACAGTGATACAACTTAAAAATGTATTGGTTTGAACTTTCTGTTTAAAGAAAGGAAATTCTCATCTAGAAAGACAAGCATTGTTCTGGAGTGACTGAACTTTAAAGCAACTGAAATGCTAAACTATATGTATGTAAAAGACATATTTGTCTTTTAGTGATTAAAAATTAGGTTAGCAAGCAAAAACTGAAAAAACATAAGGGTATGTTGACAGTCAAAAAAGTTAGAATAAAGTGTATTGAAAGGATCAGTTTTATGGGAAACATTTCCTGTTTTTTATGGAATACGGGAAAAGAAATTTTAGGTTTTATAAGGCTAGAAGTAAGTATTTTATACTTTAAAAGTTTATTTCAGGTAGAATTACTTAATATTTAATGCTTACATTGCACATCAGTGAATATTTTTATAAGCAGTTGATTTTTAAATAGACTTGTGAAGGGCTTAGATGTTTTTAAACCTTTTTTTGAGGTATCAGAATGATAACTGTTATTGATTTTTACATCTTTTTTTAAACACATAGAATTCAAGTTATATTTCTGATGTAATTTTTAAGAAAGTAATGAAATACTTTATGTTATAATGAGAATTAATTGCATTAAATGACTTAAAATGCTTTACTCAATATTCAGAATAAGATTTTCTTTTCTTCCTGCTGTTATTTTGGTTCAGGCTTCCTCATTTCTCACTTGGACTATTTAAGTTACTTTTTTTTTCTATAGCCAGTTTCATCCCCATACAAAGTAATTGCTGTAGTGCCTTTTAGCTTTGCTTCCTTAAAAATTAGTTGTATATGTACCTCAGCTCCATAAAATCTTTGATAGCTTCTAATTCCAACAAAATAGTCTAAACTCTGGTGCATTACACATAGGAGCACCTTATGTGTAATTTGGCTTCCATCTGTCTTAAGCCGAGTCTTTCCCTGGGCTCCCTGCCTGCCCTGTGTTGTGTCCCTACCAACTCACCTCTCCTAGAACAGGCCCTGTCCTTTCTCACTCCACCTCTTCCTTCACATCGCTCCCTCTGCCAGGAAATCAGTTGTTCCTCAATACACTCCTGCCAGAATCCTTTTCCTGAGTGTTGTCTCCAGCATGATTCTTTTGTAATTATAACTGCTTTGGGTTAGGATTGTGGTTGTTCCTCATTGTGTCTTTAACTTGAATACTTAGGGTGCTGGGGTGGAGTCCTTCTGCAGGGAGACAAGGGTGAAAGTGAGCACTCTGCTATCTCCCTCCACTTGTCTTGGGGGTGTGGGACCTGAGTGTGTTCCAGCAGAGCCCTGTGTGGGAGAGATGGGTTCCTGCAGTTCCTTTCAGGATGTAATGTTTTTAGAACCTTGACACAAAATAAGACTCTTAGACTGATGCATTATTTTAGTGCAGCTTGGTTGACTGATTCTGAACCTTTGCAGACCCCTGACCATCCTGAGCTCTGTTTATAGGACTGGTGTCTTCCCAGCCCCAATCCTGCCTGGTTCCTCAGCTAGCTGGGTAGATTTAGGATTTTATGTGTCTGGAACCAGATGTACTGTTTCCCACAGTTTCTAGAGTGTTTGCCCCATTGATGGCATGGAGCTCAGCCTCACCACATCTGTCCTGGCTGGACCTGACCTCTGCTGGAACTCACAGCTGCCTCTTCCCAATGTGTCCTCAGGGTCCTGTTCTGTTGATCTGGTGCTGCCTTGCTCCCTGTGCTGTCTGCAGGTTTAGGAGAGCTTGTGGCTGGAGTTCTTCCAACTGTGCTGTCAGCTGTAGTTTTTGTTATACAGTTGCTGAGAAGTTGAAGTGAATCTAGAGGATGCTATTACTACTGTTAACCTCAAATCTTACATGCTGAATCCAGTTCTTACATAAAACAGGCACTAGATCTTCCCCCTGCATTCAGACATTATGAAAGATTCATATTTATTTACTATTTTACTGTTTTTAAAGTATTCTTATGTATTTTATTTCATTTGGTATTTTAAATATCTGAGCGATAATCAAGGCATACTTTATTGCACAAATTTTGTAGATAATGTCTTAATATTTTAGTTTTCTCATGAAATTTCCAGGGTATATAGTCAGCAACAGAATCAATAGTGAACCCAAAAAGTCTTTTTTTTTTCTTTTACCCTGTGAATATGTACACCAAATGATTCTCAAACTTTTCAGAAATTACGGAAGTGTTCCTGCAGTTTAATTCTCTAAAGATACCTCATGGTGTTATTTCTGTTTTTTAAAAAGTCAATAAATATTACATGTATTCATACATATTATAAATATTTTTTCTTTGAAGGCATGTTGTGAGTCTGTGACTGTCATTTGGTGAGTATGCCAGACAATTTGAGAGATCAGGGTGCATGCTCAAGGTTTCAGGACTTAACTGATCACTCATTGAACCCCATGAGCCACAATAGTAGTTTTGAGTATTATGTTTCTGTTTTTAAAAATTCTTAATCATGTGTTGTTTATCTGATACTCATAATGAAGGATTGATTAATACCATAAATATAAGGGACATTGATGCTTAAATACAAGGTGATGAGGAGTATGCTAGTAAAGTTGAAGATGATGACTCTGTAGAGCTACTCAGCTTAATATTCAGTGAATTAGTGTTCTGTATTTGGCTGATGAAAACTTGTCTATAGCACATCAAGATAGCCCTAGAACTTCAAAATTGATGCTAAGCAGAAAAAAAAAAAGTAGAATAATGCTTAGGCTTAATTTGGTTCTATTTATTAAAAATAGATAGCTTGGATCTGGGATGTTATTCATGAAGAAATATTTGCAAGTAATTCCTTAAAAATTCAGGTGCGTGACTGATAATTCATATTAGGAAAGTAAAAATGATAAAACAAACAAAAACAACCCACTAGTGAGCTTCTGAAGAGAGAGAAAACAGATCCAAGATGGCAGAATGGAGGAGGTAGCATTCCTTGCTGCTCTGTGGTATGAAACCAAGAAAGAAAACAGGCAGCTTCTCTGCAAGTTGGGTGAAAAGGGACAGAAAACATATTCAATAAAGTTGATATTTATTCATGATTAAATTAGGAGCACATTGCCTGTAATTGCAGCTATGTCGGGGACTGGGGTAGGAGGTTGGTGAGCTTGACGTCAGCCTTGGCAACTTGGTGAATCGCTGTCTCACATAAAATAAAAAGGGCTGGAAGATGGAGCTCAGTGGTAGAGTGCTTGCCTAGCAAGAGCGAGGCCCTGGGTTCTCCCTAAACTGAAAAAAAAAAACAAAACCAAAACCGAAAAATGACCCGCCCACCAAAAAGCAAAACAAAATAAAACAAAACAAAACAAAAAGCACCCAAATGCAAAGTAGGAACAAAGGGAATTTTCTTAACTTGATAACAAATATCTACCTTAAGCCAATAATTGACATAATACTTATTGGTAACATGTAGAAAGTATTTAAAATTGGAATGTCATTGCAAATATTTTTATTTCAAATAATCAATTTTATTTTCTAAATAATGTTAGAATTGCCTCCCCTGGATCTTTTAATCCCTGATGGTGATAGTAATCTTTGTAATTCCTCCAAGATTGTGGTATTGCTTTGTTTACTAGTTTCCTAGGTAGATGTAGTTCTAGTGGTTTCTTCTTGACCTTTCCATCATAGGTAACCCTCACCTCACAGGTCAGGGAAATGATGTGAAAAGACCACCACCAACAAAAAACAAAACAGAAAAATTCAAATGATCATTATTAACAGATGATTATTGAAAAGATTGTATAAAATCCAAAAATTATTTATTGTTTCCAATAAGAAAATATAACAAGAAAGCTGGACATAGGATTAATACATAAAGTCAATAAATACCAGCAACAAAGAAGAAATCCAATTAAAAATTCCTTTTATTCCCTTTAGGCAAGATAGTCTAAAATATGTTGAAATAAATCTAATGAACAATGCTTAAACCCTTATGACAAGCAGTAATGATTTTATGGAAAATCAGAAAACCAAAACTAGTCAAAGTAATTTTGAAGAACAGGGTGGTAGAACTTTTCAGTCAAACATCAAAACTATAATGAAATATTACTTCACACTTATTAGAATGGCTATTAGCAAAGAACCCAGAAAATAAGCATTAATGAGGATGTGGGAGATTAGAATTCTAGAGTGTCATTGGTGAGAATGGAAAAGTTATTGCTGATAGACAAATGTGGTGGTACCTCAAAAAAACAACAAAAATAAAAAACTGAGAGTAAAATTACCATTGGATCCTGCAATTTCTCCACTGGGCATATAACTTAGGTAGTTATTTGCACACTCATGCTCGCAGCAGTGGTGAGAGGATAGGAACATCCTGAGTGTCCGGGAACAGGTGAGTAGATGAGCAACATGTGGTTATGCATGCATGGGATATTATTCTGCTTCAAGGAAGGATGTGCTGACACTGCTGCAGAATGGGCAAACCCCAGACGTTATGCCAAGTAAAATAAGCTAGTCCTCAGAGGACAAATACTGCATGATTATGCTCAGGTGAGGTACCTCGAGTAGTTAGTTACATTCACAGAGGAAGTAGAAGCATGGCTGCCTGGGCTGGGGCAGGCACAGTGGAGCTGTTGTTTAATGGGCTCATAGTTTCCATTTAAGAGGAGTTCTTGGAGATGACTATTGGAGATGCCACCGCAGCATGTGAACAAACTTCTCCCATGAACCTTATTTAATTAGAAATGGTTAAATGGTGAATTTTATGTCTCATGTATTTTATTACAAGTTTGAAGTAAATGAAAACATGATAGTGTTTTGTTATCTTTTGGGTGGGTTGATGTCATTGGGAGGGTTACATGGATGCCACAACAGTCATGGTAATGTTTTTTGAAGTTAGGTATATACCTGGGTATAGTCCACCTAAGTTGACATACAAAGCCAAATAGTGTGCTTTTTATTATTTAATAATAAATAGACACGAAAGCCGAACAACGTGCTTTTATTATTTAGACATAGAAGGAAAAAAGATGATTCATTTCTTGGTGATGGGCTCACATTAACAAAACAGATGCTACTACATTAAACTAGTTTATTGATTTTCAGTGGAAAAATTTATTTACATGCATGTACCACCCAGCTTTGCTCTCATTTATCAAGGGCTGTAAGAAATGCAGAAATCTGGGAGAGACAGCCTGGCGAAGCTCACCCAGGACCTGGTTTAGAGAGAGAACAGACACCTATAGTTCTCATGTGCTTGTGTACTGTTTCTGCCGTAAAGCACAGCTCTTTTGTGGTATTTTGGAATTTCTAGTGCTTTTGTGTAAGTGTATTTTTTGCCAGAAAAGCATCATGACACTTTATCTAAATTGTCATGTGACATTCCTTTATTTTGAATTGCAAACCTGAATATCTTTTCTGCTTTGTGTAATAATGTAATAAATAAGAATCCTAATCTTTTTTTGTCTAAATATTAGAGTGTGTGCTTGGGAGTTTTATGAAAGTGGAATAGTAGCATATTGACTAAGATGTTCTCTTGTATTAAAAGTTTCCCATGGGACTGAGCATTTGACCGTGGTATGAGCTGGCTATTGTAGAATTGAAAATTAATGTCTGGTGAAAGAAGCTTTTATGTTCCTTACTGAAATTGTAGGTTTGTCATATGTTTAAAGCTTTCTTCCCACTTTTCTACTTGTCATTCTTTCTTTTGTACCTAATTTCTGTCTTTTTGGGGTAGTGGAAAGCATGGGCTCTGAAGGTGGGCAGACCTGAGTTAAAAAGTCAGTTCTGAAGTGCACTGAATGTATGACCACAGGCAAATCACTACTCTTGAGTTGAGCTTCTTGTGGATAATAAAATTGAGCTTTTTCTTTATTGTGAGGATTTGATAAGCACGTAGAAGAAGGCTGATGAGAGCTCTGCATGTTAGCTCCCATCTCTATTTCACAGGAAATTTATTACTGAAGGCTTAATTAAAACAGAAATAGAAGAGTCTCACTGACTAACCAGTAAATTGTTTTGATATGAAGTAGTGCGGTGAGAAGTAATTTCTCCCCAAATTTAGAGTTACATTTAAGTTTTTATAGTTCAGTTCTTTCATTTCAGGCTAGGAATTTGTTGTTTTATTTTATTTACTTATAGTCTGGAGCTTATCTAATATCATGGGAAATTTCTGTCCACAAATTTTAATATAATGAACATTTTGAACTAGCAATATTAATGTTTTTATTGTAACTTACCTAAAATACTTTTTTGGGAAAGTTTTAATAGCTGGAGTATTTTATAGTGTCAATTTTTCCATCTTGTGTAGATCACTGTATATGTTTTTAAAATAGACTGCATGGCATGTTAATATTCAAGAGCATCTCACTATTGACCACAGAACTTGAGGAGAGCTGTTTCCTTGGGCAAGCCCCTTTGTGCATGTGCTTAGTGGTTGTTGGGTAAGGGGGACATTGGATGCTCTCCAAAAGTGCTTGCTTGCAGTTTTCTTGTGGTTTAAAATCATTAGTCCTCCTTTTATTTTCTGTTCTGCTTTAGTGTTCCCCCATGACTGCATGTGTGACGGGTCAGCCTTGATGCTATGCTGAGTAAACCTTATCTTAAAGTTACTAAGAAACCCTTTTCATTAAACCAAAACAATGACTTGCTCTTTACATGTTCTGTGAACATAGAGGTTTTCCCAGGCTTTCTTAGTGTGTGGAGACATGGCATATCGAGTGGTGTTTGCATTCCTTATAGGAGGGCCAGATGTCAGGAGAAACCTTGTTTGATTGTTCATCACCATAGAAACATATCAAGTTCTTAGTGATGCTTTTGTAAGTACATTGTAGTTTCCACTTCACTGATATTCAGTATAGAGCAATTAAATGTATCATTGACCAGCACAAAAATTCCAAGAAGCATTTATAACATTTCAGTATTGTAGACTATCCATTCAGTGCTTATATAAATCTAAAATAAATCTGTCTCTGTTTAGTCTTTACTAGCCTGCTTCATCAAATTTAGCTATTATGATGTTGAAGTCATTGTAATTTCACAATAGTACTGGCATGAACCAGTGTGATTACATATTTATTCCTTGAAAACAACATGGCACTTCATTGGCAGAGAGTACTTATCTTGATAGTATTTTGCATGAATATGCTCTGCGCTTGTTATGCTATGATCTTAATTGAAGGGAAGGGTTTCATTAGAGGAACTTAGAGTTGTACTTTTGGGGTGGGTCAAGATATGCATTCATACTTGAGTGTAACAATACTGTGAAGTTTTTGAGGCCCTCGTAGACATAGCAGCCTAAGCATTCAGAATTATGTGAAGGAAGTGCAATTATTGATAGTAAAGAGAAGTCCTCATAGTCCTCTTATCTTCAGGAGGCTTCTCACTTTTTAAGGTCAGCCATAGGGCCCTTCTCCTTCCTTGATGATATTTTGTCCTTGTATTGTTTGAGGGTATTTCAATGAGGTGTTCTAACATCTGATGAATATCTTAGCTCAATATATGAAGGAGTAGAGTTGATAGGAAGCGTCCCCTTGGAGTTGGCTATCTCCTAATTCTGACTCTGGATGGAAAAAGGACTGTAGAGTAGGCATATATGTTGTCCTGCTGGCAATTAATGGTAGTGATAAGGGCTCATCATGCTTTTCATTACTTTGCAGACAGAATCACACCCAGAACCCTAAAAATCTCATGTGTTACATGCCATAAATCCTGCACTCTTTCAGGCTTTGTAATATTCTTATGCTCTCAAGAAAGATATTAAGTTTATAGATTTTTAGTACTTCTGTAAACTAGTTGACTCTGAGTTAAACAATGAAATTTCTGATTATGTATAGTCCTGTTATGTCTTCCCTAAAGTTTTTGAAGATAAAAAAATTTGCTATATTACATTTAATGAATAAACTTAATTGATTTCATGTGCATGGCTGATTTTGTCTCATTTAATCATAAAAAGAAAATAAAATTTAAAAAGGGAAATACAACTGTCACATCCTTATACTGGATTAAGTCAAAGTAATACAGAGTAACACTCATTTCTTACTGTAGCAGCTACCCTTAGTATTTCATTGAAAAGTTATAAGTTATACCAAATAATTTTGATGGCTTATACTGTAGCAGCCTTTTTGTAAGTGTAATATTGTTAATTTATTCTTTTTTTTAGAGAGAGGAGAGAGAGAGAGAGAATTTTTTAATATTTATTTTTCAGTTTTCGGCAGACACAACATTTCTTTATTTATACGTGGTGCTGAGGATCGAACCCAGCGCCCAGAGGCCAGGCGAGCGTGTTACTGCTTGAGCCACATCCCCAGCCCATAGTTTATTCTTTTTTATATAGCTGAAAATCAGATTTCTTTTTGCAAATATTTTTTTTGTCTTTCAAACTGAAAGCATTTCCTATGAAATCAGGAGCAAGACAAAATGTCCACTCTGACCTCTTCTATTCAATATAGTTCCAAAACTCTAGCCAGAGCAATCAGGCAAGACAAGAAAATTAAAGGGATACAAATAGGAAAAGAAGTCAAACTGTCTCTGTTTGCTGATGACATGATCTATAAGACTCAAGGAACTCCACCAGAAGACTTGTAGAGCTAATAAATGAATTTGGAAAAGCAGCCGGATACAACATCAACACTCATAAGTTAATTACTTCAACTGTGATTCTGTTGAGAAAGAAACGAGGTAAACCACTTCTTTCACAATAACGTCAAAAACAAAAACAAAACAATGGGAATTAATCTAAGAAAGGAGGTAAAAGCTTTCTAAAATGAAAATTATAGAACTCTGAAGAAAGAAACTAAAGAAGACCTTAGAAGCTGTAAAGCCCTCCTATGTTCCTAGATAGGCAGAATTAATATTGTCAAGATGGACATGCTACCCAAAACAATATACAGATCCAATGCAATCCCCATCAATGTACCAATGACATTCTTCACAGAACTAGAAAAAAACAGTCCTTAAATTCATTTGGAAGAGGGCTGGGGATGTGGCTTAAGCAGTAGCGCGCTCGCCTGGCATGTGTGCGGCCCGGGTTTGATCCTCAGCAGCACACAAATAAAGATGTTGTGTCCGCCGAAAACTAAAAAATAAATATATAAAAAAAATTCTCTCTCTCTCTTTAAAAAAAAATTCATTTGGAAGAATAAGAGCGGGAGGCATCACAGTAACTGATTTCAAATTATACTACAGAGCTATAGTAATAAAAATAGCATGGTATTAGTATCAAAATAGACATGGAGACTAGTGGTATAAAATAGAGGACACAGATTCAAATCCACATACTTACAGCATCTGATACTTGACAAAGGTGCCAAAAGTATGTGTTGGAGAAAAGATAGCTTTTTAAATAAGTGATGCTGGGAAAACTGGATATCCATAATTAGAAGAATGAAATTAGATTCCTATCTCATCCTGCACAAAAGTCAAATTAAAATGGATCAAAGAATTAGGAATTAGACCAGAAACTTTGAACTGCCAGAAGAAAACAGGAATAATACTCTTGCACATTGATTTGGGCACTGACTTCCTTAATAAGACCCCTAAAGCTCAAGAAATAAAACCAACGTCAATAAGTGGGATGCTATCATATTAAAAATCTTCTGAAGGAAATGGATTAATAGCATGAAGAGAGAGCCTACAGAAAGGGAGAAACTCTTTGCCAGCTCTTCCCCTGTCAGAGTTAATATCCAGCATATATAAAGAACTCAAAAAACACATGCCAAAAAAAAACCCAAAAAACACAAGCCAATCAATAAATGAGCACATGAACCCAACAGACATTCTCAAAAGAAGAAACACAATGGCCTACAAATATATGAAAAAATATTCAACACTCTAGTAATCAGAGAATTGCAAATCAAAAGTGCAGTAAGATTTCATCTCATTAGCTAGAATGGCAGTTATCAAGACCACAAATAATAAGTGCTGGAGATGTGGTGGGGAAAAAGGTATACATTGTTGGTAGGACTGCAAATTAGTATTTGGAAAGCAATATGGAGATTCCTCATAGTACTAGAAATGGAACCACCATATGATTCAGCTATCTCACGCCTAGATCAGCATACTATAATGATACAGCCAACTTCAGTATTTATGCAGCACCATTCATAGTAGCCAAATTATGTAATCCACCCAGTTTTCATCCATAGATGAATGGATCAAAAAAATGTGGTATATATACACAATGGAGTTTTACTGAGCCACAAAGAAGAATGGAATTATGGCATTTGCTGGTAAATGGATGGAAATGAACAACATCACACTAGGGAAATAAGCCAGCCTCAGAAACCAGGGATTGAATGTTTTCTCTCTAATGTAGAAGCTAGAGCAAAACAAGGGAAAGAAGGTAGTGAGGGGAATCAGATTTCATAAAGATATAGGAGGATAAGTAGAACAAGGAGATAAGAAGGGTGGGAAGTGCGGGAAAAGGGAGGAAATATGGAATGAATTTAACAATCATGTTGTATACACATATAAGCATACCATAAGAAATTTCACCTTTATGTATATGTAGAAAGTACCAATCCAAAAAAAGTAAATAAATAAAAAAGTGAAATGAAGGTCAGAAGGGTAGAGGAAGAATAGAGAGTAGAATAGAGACTAGGGGGAGGAAGAAGGGGAGGGAAAGGCAGAGGAATGGGATTGAAATAAAATTTTGTGTGTGTATGATTTTATCGAAATGAACCAACTATACCGTGTGTAATTATATTGCTCTAACAAAAAAATATTGACCAATTTGAAATAAATTTTGGAGCAGTTTATATGGTTCTACTACAGAGAGAGTGGTGTTTGTTTCTTGTCTAAATGTTTCTGGCCTGAGAGCTAAGGCATGTGACTGCATTTCTTCCTGATGTTCTTGTAGAGATGTGATACTGGAGCGTCTCTTGGGTGGGTGTGGAGGCAGGGGAAGAGGGGGGATGTTCTGGAGTTGAACAGTAGAGTCAGAAGGACTTGGTGTTTGGATGAAAGCTCATCAATGGGGGTGCAGGAAAGTAGGTGACAGGAATATTTCACAAATGTTGGCATAAACAAAGTGAGTAATGATACCGTTGAGGTACATTTCACTGAAGGAGGAGCAGATACAGGGAATAAAATGATGAGTTGATTCTAGAAATAAGTTTAGGGTACCTGTGTGTATCTTAGGAAAGATTGCAGTTGGTTTTTATGGGCCTTGGTCACAGTGATAAGATTTGGTCTAAAAACATACGATTCAGGGTTGTTGGCTACAGGAGGAGTCAGAGCATATAAGGAAAGAACAGTGTATCAGTGAACCATCTTCCCCAGATTTAGTTGAGCTGCTACTGCTTCAGGATCAGTGTTCAGGAAAGGGCAAGCCCCTTGTAACTTTGATGCACGCCACTGTTTCAGAAACTCTAATAATCGCTTGTGAAGAGATAACCATCTGGGATTGAGCTATGGGAGGAAAGAGACCCAAAGTGTCTTCTTTTATAGGATCAAAGAAAACCATACAGAAGCAGGGTAGAGGAGGAAAGCCGAGGGGGTCACAGGCCACTCTGCCGTATCCTACTGAGGTAGAGATAAAGTCAGCTATAGTTGGAAGAAAGAAGAGGATGGATCACAAAGGAAGGAAAATGCTTTAAAAACCATGATGGGAATTGTTAAAACCAGCCAAAAGCCAGTGTTAAGATAGCCAAGTAACTCTGAGGCCCATTTTAGAATGTTGTAGCCAAGGTTTCTGATGGTTTTGTGAATCTCTTTCACAGGGTTGAGAATTCAAGGAGTAAGTCATTCAAGGAATTGTTTAAGCTGGCCTGGTGGGAGTCAGTGGGGCAAGGACTGCTAGAGCATCATTGAGACTGGATTGTCACAAAAACGCACTACTAGTTCACAGTGCAGGCAAGTGAAACAGCCTGATGGAAGGATTGGAGAGGTCAGGGAAGAAGAAATTACGATCACAAGTACCTGGGCCAGGTCAGCGGTCTGAAACTGGAGAACAGTGGGAAGTTGTGAACTGAGAGCAGTTTCGAAGTTGAAGATGTTAGGCATTATTAGCACATTTGCGGGCAGCTATGGTAGAATGGAGGTTAAGTTAGTTGGACCCAAGCTTGTACTATACTTTATTAAGGTAGAGGACATTACGGCAGCCACTTAGGAGCTAGGTGGCTTCCTAGTCATGAAGGAAGATGGGGTTGCTTCTTATAGGTTTGTAGGTGGCAGAGACAAGGAGAAGAGGATGGTAAGATGGTAGTTGAGGGTAGTAAAACATTGATTTGGAAATAGAAGTGATAATTATCAGAAGTGATAATGTGAAGCATGTGTTAACTATTACATTGTGTTGACTGAGTACCAGATACTGTGCTAAGCATGTTGCACATACTAATTTATCTGATCTTTCTAGCAGCCCTGTGAGGTGAGGGTGCTTTTCATATCCCCTTCTTCACAGGAGGAAACTGAGGCACAAAGAGATATAGTAATTTGCAGGGTTATATGCTAAGTGGCCGAAATGTAGTAATTTGCAGGGTTATATGCTAAGTGGCCGAAATGTAGTAATTTGCAGGGTTATATGCTAAGTGGCAGAAGCAATACTTGAACCCAGCGGTCAATTCAATTGCTAGAGTAGAGGCTTTAACCACCTTACTGTACTGTCTAGCTTACAAACTGAACTAGGAAAATTTTAAGTTGTGTTTTGGGTGACAATCTTGAGGAATTTAACCTTTATAAGAAAAAAATTGAAATATTAGTTTGTTTTAAAAATTATTTAGTCATATATACTCACTATAGACAATTTGGAAAAATAGAAAAGCATAAAAGTGTATAAGAAAAACAACTCTCCAAAATTGTAACCCTAGAGATAAAGACTGTTAGTATAATACTGATTACACTTGCTTGCTCTGAATGTACTTTTAAAGACTGAGGTCTGCAGACTTTAATTCCACATGGTGGAATTGTGTTATGAACATTTCTCATAGTTTAAGACATAGCTTCTTACTCTGCAGAAGTGTCATAATTCATTCAGTCTTTTATAGTTGGATGTGTAGGTATATATGCTTATCTTGTGTGTATATATGCTTATCTTTAATATCTGAAAATTGTTTATGAAACTTTTCATACTATTTTTGGAATAAAATTAGCATGGAAATTCTGTTATTTGGAAGTTTCAAATATACTCATCTGTAAAACAATCATGCTAACAGCTTTTCCAAAAAAAAAGTTCTTTGCCAATATTTTTAGTTTCTTCAAAGGATAATGTTCTTTTGTTTTTTTCTCTCTCTTCTGCTTGAGTCAGTTTTAACAACATATATTTTCTAGAATTGGACCCTACCCATCTCATCCTATTTCTCAATTCATTGACAAGAGAATTGTATTTGGTATTCTTTTGAAAATGTATTCTGTATCTTGTTTGTATTTTTTCTCATTCCTACTGTTTTGTTCTTTTATTTTCTTAATTGTTCTAGCCAGATAGTTATCTAAATCCTTTTTAAAGAGCCATCTTTTAATTTTCTTACTATTTTGCTTTTTTTCCCCTGTTAATTGCTACATTTAATTTCTTCCTTTATCGTGTCTTAGTTAGGTTTTTTTTTTTAGGTTTTGCAAATTTTCTTTCTTAATATTTATTTTTTAGTTTACCTAAAAACTAAAAAATAAATATTAAATAAAAAGTTTTAGGTGGACACAATGTCTTTATTTTTCATTTTTATGTGGTGCTGAGGAACAAACCCAGGGCCTTGCTAGGCAAGCACTCTACCACTGAGCCACAACCCCAGTCCAGGTTTTGTAAATTTTGAATTTTGAGCACTTTATTTCCTTAATAATAAAACTTATTTGAATGTCTGAATACAAATTTTCTTTGCCCTATGAGTTTTTTCTTTTTTTTTTTTTTTTTTTTTGTACTGGGGATTGAACTCTGGGGCATTTGGCCCCTGAGCCACATCCCCAACCCTATTTCGTATTTTATTTAGAGGCAGAGTCTCACTGTGTTACTTAGAACTTTGCTTTTGCAGAGGCTGCTTTGGACTTGCTATCTGCCTGCCTCAGCCTCCTTAGCCACTGGGATTACAGGCATGTGCCACCATGCATGGCTTTCACTGATTTTTTTTTAGTATGGTTTTATTATAGATATGGCTTATACAGCTGATTTTTTTTTACCTAATCTGCCTATATAGTTATAGTGGGTATATTTGGTTTTTATGTTTTCTGTGTCCGTATTTTTTAATATATTTTGTTGTTAATATTTTGCTAAACTTGTTTTCTGCTTTTTATTATGTTGATTGTTCTTTTCTATAAAATCTTAGTAATATTGCTTTTGATACCAGGTCCTAGTACTGTAACTTTTTAAAAAAAATTATTTTTTAGAAGTAGTTGAACACAATACCTTTATTTTATTTATTTATGTTTTATATGTGGTGCTGAGGATTGAACCCAGGGCCTTGCATGTGCTAGAGTAGCGTTCTCCGCTGAGCCACAACCCCAGCCCAGTACTGTGACTTTGATATTAGTAAGATTAGTGTTAATCTTAAATGTTTAATAGCATTATTTCAATTTCTCTATTACCAGAATAAAGAGGGACATAATTTAAATGACTTTTATTTAAAATGGAGGTTTTCTTGAATTCTTTTTCTCCTTCTATCTAAACATCAAGTTGTTGGTAAGATGACTAGAATTATCATCATTAAATCACTTCTTTCAAAATTTTTTTTTGTCATTGCATTTTAGTGTGTAACCAAACAGGTAATTATTTATATTTGTCTCTATTTAAATTTTTTTTTCATCATTTACCAGCAGTTCTGTGTAGCCATTTCCCAGGCCCAGTTAGAAGGGTGCCCTGGGCCACTATAGTCAGCAGAGCCATAGAAGTTTGAGGCCCTCCTGCCTGCAGTCCCTTTCATACTCCCGTGTGTATGTGTGATTTCCCTTCCCCTCAGGACGGAGAGACTGCCACTTTAGCCCACATGTCCTTTTTTGTGTGGCATTTGAGTTGGGGTAGGGTGTGAGGGACAATGGAACTTGGAGAAGGCCATGGCCTGCCCCGTTAAGCAAGGAACCTTTATCCCTAGTGACCTTATGACTGCTTGTGGCCAAACCAAATTCCTAATGTCTTCAGGTGACACAAAGCTCTGTGGCCTCATTCTTGGCACCATTTACTGAGCGTAGGACTTCTTCATTCAGCATCATGCCTGTGAGATCTCTAAGCTGGTATTGCTGGCCTTACTGTTCCAGTCAGGGTGACGTCCATCCTGCTAGTCATGGCACTCATGGGTTTGTCCACATCCTTTCTATGGCACAGCCTTCTGATGTGCACCAGCAGTAGGTGCATGGACATCTTTGTCAGCTTGCCCACTGTTTGGGATCATTGCTAGATCTGGATAGTCTTTTCATATTCCTTAACCCAACTTGGATGGGTGCTTGTTCTTTTTTTTCGATAATGCCAAAACTGACAAGTCCTGTGAAGGCTCTGAGACTTTATCCTGCTTGGGAGCTGACAGCCTGCCAGGTTTGTGGATGTTGGCTGGAGATTTGAGATTTCTGGGTCAGAGACAGAGGGCTTTGTCATGCACAGCACAGTAAGGGCAAAAATTTCCTGAGGAGGTTCCTCTTACCCTGAGCCCCACAGCTAGGTAGAGGCTGCCTGCCCCACTGTGGGCATGGGTCACAGCTGAGGAGACCCAGGCTTGGGGAGCCCACAGCATTCATTATGGGCTGCAAGCAAGCCTGTCTGACCTGTGATTGGAGGTCACGTCTCTATTGTCCTGGACAGTAAACAGGTCTGTCCTCTGCTTCAGAGGGCACAGTCCAGATGGAAGGCTGAGTGCTATTATACTCATCCTAAGAAGGCAGCCCAGAATAAGACTGTCTCTGCCTCTGTCAGGTGTCGAGACTGAGGAGAGGTGCCTCCGGACTGAGGGGTGTGTTTGAAGAAAATAAGTGGAATTGCTAACAAATATTTCTTACCTGACAGCCAGAGAAGTTTGTAAGTCTTATTGTGATTGGCTTCCCAAAATTTATTATCATGATGCTTATACCTATGTTATTATAATTATTTAACATAATTGTAATTTTTAAAACTTTTTTATTTGTTTTATTAGTTATACATGACAGTACAATGACTTTGATATATCATACATTTGAATCAGATGGGATATAATTTCTCATTTTTCTGAGTGTACAGGTTGCAGAATCATATTGGTCATGCAGTCACCTATATACACACAGTAATAATAATGTCTATTTCATTCTATCTTTCCTATCCCCCCTCCCCTCCCCTCCCCTCCCATCACTTCTCTCTACCTAATTTTATAATTTTTTTTGAATATTAAGTTTCAGACAGGTCCTAGGAGCCCTACTGTATTATAATCCAACAATATTAAACTGTTTAGCTCAGATATCCTGATTCTTAAAACCCACGAGTTACATGTTTTGGGAACCCTGCTGGTTATCTCACATATTTCTGGGGACAGGCTGTAGGCAGAAAAGGTAGCTGGGAGGGCATGACACACACTGCCAAAGTCCTCCTCTCTCCTTACCTGTTTTGTGTATAGGCACCAGAATGTTTAATGTGTATCGACTGTTGATTAGAAGAGAGGGTGGGAGGAAAAGAGGGTGAAAGGTGATGGTGTGTTTTGGTGTATGAAGTTATGAAGTGGAGATTTAAAAGCTTCTCCAGTAAAGAAATACTGTGGCTGGCCATTATGTTTGGCTGTAGCAGTTTATGACTTTTTCAGTTTCTTCTCAGGTGAACAATAGCTGCTTGGTGTTAGAGTTCATGTATTAAAATGCAGACCTGGTTGGTCCTGGCTCTCCAGCCTTCCTTAATGTGTGCGCTTCAGGTGAGCTGGCGTTCACATCCCATGTAGTGTTTCAAGTCTGCCAAGGGCAACCCTGTGGCAAGGCTATGACACTGTTGAGGGATTGGCAAGAGAAAGCCACTCGTCTCAGGTTCTCACGCAGGCCTTGGACTAAGTCTCCATGGCTTTAAGACATTTCCTCTCTATATTGAATTTGTGTAACTAGGGTTACTGTGATTTAAGTGCATCCTATTTCTGCTATTGAGATAATAGAAAAGAATATTTAGGACAAAATTGAAATGAATGTATGTTTTAGGTCTTTATTTAACTTATAATATGGAGTGAAGGATGACATGATTTATTGAGAAACACATATATACTTATAATTTTGTTGTGTTAGATATTATAGGTATAAAACAATAATATACATCTTTAAGTTTAGGTACAGAAACAATTATTTGGTGACTTTTCAGGAGTGTAAAGAAGTTTCTGTGTTTGTCTTGTTTTCAAGTTTAAAAGTCTGGCCTCTGGTTTGGTCCCTAGGTCAGAATTTATTTTACATTTGAAAATGTACGTAATGATTATTATATTCCAGCCTTGTGAATTAACACAAATTCTATCAAATATGAGAAGGGAAGTATGTGCAGTTGCCATAGTACCCTTGGAGTTTGTGGTGTTGGATTGCAGCAAGTAGTTCTGCAGCTGCACGCTAGAGGGCTCCGGAGGCCACGAGCTGCTGTGTGGGTTCTTGCCTTGGGAGTTGGTGCACCATGCTCCCACCAAGCTGTGTTCCCCAGACTGGCCCTCTGCTGCAACAACTGCCTTGGAGCCCCTTGACTAGAATCATAGGCAGAAATTCATAAATTATTTTCTTTGTGAAAAGTGTTAGGAAAGTAATTATTCAAAATGGTTCCATAAAGTGTTTTCATAATTTTTTTTGTAGTTTACTCCAAGCTTGATAGTATTTACTATAATTTTGAAAACTCAGTCTATTCATTATAAACTAAGCATTTTATATTAAATTTTTGATAAATAAAAATTTAAATAAATTTAGATGTAATAAACATTATGTAAATTAACAAGGTAAATTTCATAAATATATAAATAAATCTAATAAAGTATTTCCTTTCCTCCCAAAGGATTATATAGGCTTTTATATGGACTGAAGCCTAATTGTTCATGAAATGAAATAAAATATTAAAATCATCTCTCTTACACATTTTCAGGGAATACGAGCCCGCATCTTGGAAACTCTGGTCATGCTGCTGCTGCTGGCATTACTGATTCTTGGGATAGTGTGGGTGGCTTCAGCACTGATTGACAACGATGCTGCAAGCATGGAATCTTTATATGGTGCGGATTTACTTGTATTAATCAGTTTCTATAATGGAGACCATAGTTTGGGATATAATTACATATGACTTTAATAACATTTTAAATAATTCTTTATATAGTTCACCCTTGATGTTGATTTACAGAATTAAGAAGACTTTATATGTATTTAAGAAATGTTTGTTTTATGAGTAAGAAGCCTTTTATTTTTAATTAATTGGTTTCTGTTCTTAAAATTTTAGAGAGGCTCTTTTTTTTTTCCTTCCTCCAAACAGGTTTTGCAAAAGGGTTATTTTCTATCCTTCTATTTTATATTTTTTTATTCATACAATTTAGAAATTATATGGTTTAGTACACTCAAATAAGCAATTACAGTGTTTATTATACTTTAAATATAGTCAGCCTATATTAAGATAAAACATCTTAATGTGCAGTATTTTGAACTTATTAAAGTTATTTACATTTTTTATAGACCTCTGGGAGTTCTACCTACCCTATTTATATTCCTGTATATCATTGATGGGATGTTTGTTACTTCTCTGTAAGTATTTTTCTGGCCTGATATTGATAGGAGAGTAGTTGTTTTGTATTCTGGGAAATTATGAGAAAGCTTCCTGATGAGATTCCTTAACAACTTGGAGAATTTTTAATTATTCAAGATAAATTCGATAAACTGAAATCTTGAAATAATAATATGCTTTTTTTATTCTCTGAGGAAAGCCTTTCTGCTGGGTTGGAAAAAGAAAGAGAGAGGGACACCCCCCGACACACATTCTTATACTCTGTCTTGCTCGCTTCCTGTTCACATGTTCAGTACCCCACCCCAACACATTCAGAGCACCAGAGTCTATTTTTAAATGGAAATGGTAGGTTAATATGTGATGAATTTGTGATTTTTTATTTCAAAACTTGTTTTGTTTTACTTGAGGCATCACATCCTATCTTAGGGATTAGTTGTTAAATGTATTTCAAAGGACTTAAGACTATAGTTGTCACTATTAAATATTCTTTTCAGGTTCTCACTTCCACCAGTACATGAAATTTAATCTGTTCTTTGCTTGGTTTTATACAATTTATTTTAAACAAAAGTACTTATTGTCATCCCACTGTTAGAATCTTAAGTGTCCTGAACCTTCTCTCGCCTTAACTACCTTTCATCAGATGTCACGCTGCCCTCCCCTCACACTGCTCCTCTAGCCTCTTCATGGATGAAATGCAAGAACCTTCTGACAGAGAACTGGGAGAATCTGTTGGAGTCAAGAATTTACTTAAAACAATGCTGTTTGAGTTGTTTTAGTTTTCTGTGCTTTATCTTTCTGAGCTCTAAAGTATATATCTCTCTGTTGGTGGTCTTCCCATTTCTGCAGTGTGTACACCAGTTGGCCTTTCCCGCATGTTCACAGTAATGGGCCAGTTGCTAGTGAAGCCAGCAGTAAGTATTCTATTATAAATTATTTGACTTATTAATTAAATATGTTTACATTTGAACTTCTTTTAGATTGTGAATTAGCCTTTAGAAATAGAGTATTTTTGTAGGTTTATTACTTAAATTTTACATTTTTTAAAATCTTTTTTTATGTTTAGAAACCATATTTGTTTTTGCTTTAAAAGTACTAATTATAGGCACTTTGGTAAAAATTTGGCGAGGCAATTTTAAGAGAAAATTTTGCAGATATTTACAGATATTCATTGCTTTATATCAAACAATTCTATTGTTTGAAAATTAACTGCATGTTTTGATTTACAAAGCAGAATGCTTTTGAAAATTTGCACATTATATATTATAATTGAATTATACTTTGCTTATTCTTTTATTTATTTCTTTTTGGTGGTACTGGGGATTCAGTCCAGAGGCACTCTACCACTGAACTACATTCCCCAGAGATTTTTATTTTGAGAGAGCGTATCTCCAAGTTGCTGAGGCTGGCATCTAACCTGTGTTCCTCCTGCCTCAACCTCCCATGTTGCAGGGATTGCCCAGCTCTCTATATTCATTGAAAAATGATTTTCAATAGCAGAAAGATCAGTAGAGTACAGAGAAGGGAGCAGGAGGAGGGAGGAGGGGAGGGAAAGGAGAAGTACTGGGGATTGAATTAGAACAAATTATATTCCATGCTTTTATAATTATATCAAAATGAACCCTAATGCTATTTATAATTAAAAAGAACCAATACAAAATTGGAAAAAAATAAAATATGTGACTCAAAAGACAATAAATAAATGTCTTAAGGCCCTTAAAAATGATTTTGAATTGATAGTAATTCTGATGACCTGTTCTTAAGTTTCTTCTATCTTTAACTATTTTGTCAGATATTTAATAATGAGAAAATAGTTTCTTGGTTGTAATTAGGAATTTGCCACTTAAGTTATTTTCACTGGATCGTCATTGCTGACAGATTCAACTCTAACCCCTTCATGCTCTTGGGTTTTCCTAGCCCATTCTGATTGACCTCTCCTACCCCTCTGCAGTCTTTCTCTAGCTCCCGCACGGCTCTGTGCCGCTCCCCTCCAGTCATGCCTTTGTCCCTCTTACCTACTCCAGCATCAGCCGCAGGCTCTGCACCTCGTGTTTCTGCTCTAGGCAGAGAATCAAACTCCTTCCTCTGCACTTCTCACATTCACCTTTTTAACTGACTAATACTATGTTATTTTAGTAGTATTAATGAATCACCCCTATCACGGTGATTCATTAAAGGAAAACCCTGAGGAAATGTTGTAGTAGATAATCATTTAGTAAATGCTTATTTAATTTTGAAAATTATAATCTCATCATATCTTCTTTTAAAAATAAAGTCTAACTTTATATTTGCTCCATAAATGTATGCACACCCACAGCACACATGCTGTCAAATCTTAGAGAGGCTTTGTGACACTCTATTCCTATAGTTTCTCCCTGCTTCCTATAGACAGAGGCCGAAGGTCCTCTGGTGTTCTGAAGTTCTGCTAATGCTCTTCTGGGTGCTCTGGACCACCCCTGCCACTCTGACCTCACCTCTAAATGTCTGATTCTAATGAGAAGACATTGGAAATAGCCTTTAGCACCTCAAATGCTATCCAGTACCTCATGGAGCTGCAAGCTCAGCATGTAGAACCAAACTCCTTATTTGTCTCCCCTCCTCAGGCTAATTTGTCTCCCAAACCCGTCTCTTATTAATGACCTCCTCAAAGCCATATTTATATTTGCCTCTTTCTTACTCCTAACACATAATAACAGTGGTTGGTTATACAACCTGTAGTGATAAGCACTGTATCGGACACAAAATTTCATTGTCTCCTGATGATTAAACCATGAGTTAGGTGGTATTATAAATGAGAAACCCATGAGTTAGGTGGTGGTATTTTATGGCTGAACAAACTTCAGTTCAGGGAGATGGCATGTCCTAGGTCACAGAACTGTGATGGAGTAGGTTTGAACCCAGAGGCTGGCTTCAGAGTCCATTTTGGAGCACTGTTCCTCCTTGAGCTCCAGAGTCACATTGCTGCTTTCCTGCAGAGTGGACCTCTCCTCCTCTGTGTTTCTTGTGTGGTTTTCTTTGTTGAAAGGCCTATCTTCCTCTTGTCAGTTCAGGTCACTGGGTGATGTGCTCCAGCCATCAGCCACACTGGCCAAGACTTTCTTCTCCCTAACTGGCAGTAATCTTTCTTTCTCCAACCTTTCAGAACATTTTATTTAAGCCTCGCTTTTGACATTGATTTTAATCCTATAATTACTTTTTGAATTCATTTGACCTCTTCTACCATTTGAGGTCAAAGACTATGTCTGACCCATATTTAAGCCCTCATTAGTACATAGTAGAGCAAAGGCTTTGAAGGCAGAGAGCATTTCTTGGGAAGCCATTGTTTTTTTGGAGTATAAAATGGTGATGGTGGGAGTGTTTTTATGGTTTTGTAGAAATCAAGGGTATGATGTTCATGGGCACTTGACATATGAACCTCTGTCCTGCTAATGCTGTCACTCATTCAGCACCTGTGATGGTACGTAACATTCAGTAATTTGCAAGTAAAACAAGCAGAAGTGGTCAGTTCTAATCGAAACAGTAGAAACTGATGAAGCGCTTTGATAGGAGAGAGCCTTCCTGTCGTGATCCATACAGGTATACCCCTGTCCACTTGTGTAGGCACCTCTGATTTGTTATCCAACTGGTTCTGTCAGAGGGCCACTCTGTTGCTCCCTTAGGACCATCACACTTTCTGGCATGTGCCACTTGTCTCAGGTTAAGTATTGTCTCCCTGGATAGGCCTCACTGTTGGTTATCTGGAGAAGACTTCCTCCCCTTCTTCCCATTCCTTATCCCTCATAGGACAGTCATTCATTGTCATTATTTATTTATTCGTCATTAATTCATCCTAATTACTTATTTGTTGCCCTCTTCAGGTTTAGGCTTCCTGGGGGAAGAAATGTTATGTCCACCCACTGATTAGCTTAGTTCTAGGACCATAAGTACTTATTGAAAGACTGGGGATTTTTGGATTGCTTTACATAAATATAACATAAACTATTAAAATTCCAGGTGTGATAGGGATTGAGTGATTTAGGAATATCATATTAGGCAGCTGAAAGGGCACACAGTTTCCACTATTGCACTTTGTTCACCAACCCCTCATGATTGAGTAAGTAGTTTTGAGTTTGAATGATAGAGAACATTGATACCAGCTCTGGGTTTCTTTCATGTTTTCCCCTTTCATAGAAGGATGGTTATGTTAGCAAAGGCAGAACTGGAAGCATTAGGTTTTATCAGTTTTTAAGACAGTGCAGGTAATATGCCATACAATCAGTAATTGATGAGTGAGGTTCTTTTCTTACTATTGTATGGCTTCATAGTGAGTAAAAACACCCATTTCTCTAGGGTTCTGTCTGTTGGATGATTTGTTTTGGTCTCAAAATTTTTAAAAGATTATAATTATTAACATTGTATAGATTAACAGGATCAGTATATTTCTATATATGCACATATTGGCAATGGTCATGTCCAAATGAGATGATAAAAAATATTGACTTTATTTTCATATTTTTTCTACATTTTTTTGGTATATTATAGTTGTACATAATGGTGGAATTTGTTACATATTCATACTTGCGAAGTACACAATATAAAAATATAATTTGCTAATATTATTCCCAATACTAACTCACATGATTTTGATATCATCAGTGTTCAATATTCATGGAGTGTTTTTAATGTATAGACATAACATAAATGGAAGGTTCTGCATGTTACTGATGTAGTTTATAGACTCCTTGAACTAGAAATTCTGTCAGTAAATATAAATGGGAGGACAAGTGTTGGACTAGATGATCATTCCTTCCGGCTTTAAAATAACAGCTTTGGCATGAAGACATATTTGCTATATTTAGCTTTTTGACTCTTTAAAATTCATACATTTGTTTGCCATCGAGAAAACTGCAGATGTTTTTAGTTTAACAATATCCAATTTATATGAATGTAGATTTTGTGAGAATAAAGTTTTGATGTGTTTATTTATACACTAAATTGTAGAAAATAAATACAACGTCTATAAAACATGCTTAATTTATAAATAAAATAGTTTGGACATTTTATTTTGGGTTCTTAGTTATTTGAGTGAATATATTATCTGAAATAATAGACCAAGTAGCTTAAATAGTCAATAAACAAGAACTTTGTAATGTTATATAATTGAATAGTTTTGTCTTTAAATTTAGATTCTTGAAGACCTGGATGAGCAAATTTATATTATTACCCTAGAAGAAGAAGCACTCCAGAGACGGCTAAATGGTACATGTATATTACATATTTAGACCAGTGTAACAACTGTTTAATTAAAAAATAACAGATAATTAAAGGAAAGAAATGCAAACCTCTTATAGGCTTCAGAGTAACAAAGGGACTTCCAGGTGAAGGGGATCTGCCAAGAGTTGGATGTGGATACATTGTGATGAGCACAGCTGGCCTCTAGAGAAAGTGGCCACTGGGGGGCCAGCAGCCTTCTACCACCAGCTCTTCAGGTGATTTGCAAGTGCAGAGGTGGTTTGGTCTGTATGCAGCATTAGTGACTGTAATGTCCCTACTTCATTTCCGTTCTGCTGAGATCTTTAAGATAAAGAGTAGCATGTTTCTTGGACACAAAGGTGCCAAATGTGACTCTCAAAGTTTTACTTGTGAACTCTGTTGTCTTGAGGAATACTGTTGGCTATCAGTTGGTAACTATGTAGGCACATTAAAGATTCTAAAATTTCATTTCAAATTATGTATTGTTTTTGGTTTCCAGTGAAGAAAAGTGTAATGATAGTTTAACAGAGAAATGACATAGTTTAGGTACATATCTTCATTTTACCTGAGTGATTTTTCACCCTGTACTTTCCTCTTATGTAGCATGTTTTTAAAAAGTTGAAAAACCACCCTTTCTCCACCAAGATCAGATTAATATCTAATTATGTTTCAGAATCATAATTTAAGAGTAGGTATAGAACAGAAAGTTATTTTTACAATGAAATATTGAGAAATAAGAAATATATCTAGGGGCTGTGGCTGTGGCTCAGTGGTGGAGCACTTGCCTGGCCTGTGTGAGGCACTGGGTTTAATTCTCAGCACCACATATGAAATATATCTAAATATGGTAGAGAGATTAGTGAATCAAAAAATAAAATAAATCTTGCTGGAAAGTTGAACTGTCTCTGTCAGTGTTCAATAGTTTCTCAGTCCTGGAAACTTCAAACTTCAGTTTGAAGACTCCTTGATGATTCAGTTTGGATTATATGTTTTGTTTTATTTATCACTAGCACTATGTTAGGATTATTTATGTTTTCCTCTTAAAATGTGCTCTTTTTAAAAAACAATTAGGCATCTCACACAAGACTCTCTAGATATAAATTGGGGCTTTTCTGTGGTTCTTGTTAAAAGGCAAAGATTATTTAAATTCATTTTTTATGTATTTCCAATAACTTGTCCTTTGAAATAATTTCATCAGCTTTCTTTACTTGAATCTTCATTCAGACTGTCCAGTTTCTATTACTAAATTAAAACCTTAGAGTGTGTGTATACACACATACACATACACACATATTTTCTTCAACTACAAATAGGAAAATTAATTCATCAACTTAAGTAATTTATTTGGTACAGATAAATTGTGTCAAAGACTAGAACTCGATGTGTCTTTTATTTTTCTAACTGGATTAAAGTTATTTTAAAATTTAAACTCACTTAATTTCAGAATTACAAACTTAAGTCAACAGCATCAGCTTTATAAAAGTTTATAAAATTTTATTAAAGTGAATATTGAAATAAATTTGTCTTCTTTAGATGATCATGCTGTTATGTAGTAAACAAGCCTGAGTCACTTATTTTGATGTGGCTTCATTTTATATTATGGTTAGCTTTCTAGCAAGATGTCAGACTACCTCCTGCAGTATATAGACACGTTTCAGCCTGTGGTGTGTGTTATTTCTGTCTTTAGATAAGAAAGGGTAAAACATAGTATTCCATGAATGAAAGAATTTGAATTAAGTCTTATCAAGACAAAAAATAAAAATGAAGCCTATTCTCAATTTCCTATTGCGTGGTAGGGAAGGGTTCCTTCAGAATCCTCAATCCTTTGACTCCTCAACTCAAAAGTAGTTCACTATATCCAAAGAAATTAAAAGGAAAACACTGGCTAGAAAGCTAACCATAATATAAAATGCAGCCACATCAAAGTAAGAGAGAGATCCCAGTAGCATGGAGAAGGCAGAGGGGATGGTCTGGGGGTAGAGAGGGTAATAGAGGTCAGGACAGTGAGTGCTTTGGCTAGCCAGGCATCATTTGTGATAGTTCAGGCTAGTAGGGCATCTTTAAAATTTTTTTTGACAAAGCTCTTTGATGATGTGCTAGAAGGTTATGATTTTGCTTTTTACTGCTGGTTAGCCACTGTGGACTATTTCAGGTGGGAGATAATAGGCTAAATGGTTACTGATTATTATACATAAATGGTTCTGTGGCAAAATTGATGTTTTGACTAACAGGGATTAAGAATTGCAAGATTCATAATCTTCCAAGGCTGGGGCTGTAACTCAGAGGCAGAGCGTTTGCCTAGCATATATGAGGCACTGGGTTCGATCCTTGGCACCACATAAAAATAAACAAAATAAAAGCTTCTGTCCATCTACAACTACAAAAAAATTAAAGAGAAAAAAAAAGAATTCCAAGATTCTGGGGCTGGGGATATAGGTCAACTGGTAGAGCACTTGTCTCACATGCAGAAGGCTCTGGGTTCGAGATTCCCAGCACCACACATACACATACACACACACAAAAAAAAAAAAACTGCAAGATTATGTAGAATATATTGATCAATATGTATAGAGGAAAAAGCAAGAACAGATTTTCATAATTTGCTATTTTTAAAGAAAGTACAGAGATAGGTTGGTAGGATAAACCATCCTCGTGTATTTTATTTAACCTAGAATCATTTCAGATATATTTTGTTGTAAGTTACTTTATATTTTAAATTTTAAAATAGAAGTCTTTATTTTTTATTGCCACTGAAGATAATTGTAGAATAATGAAAGTAAAAAGACTTTAAAATACAAAGTATGAGTGCTGATGTATCACAGAATTCAGGATGGTGTTCGTCAATGGCATACTGAGAGGGATGGGATGCGTGATGCACATCATAGGAATCTCTGGGACATCTGTGCAGTTCCTTCAGTTCAGTTTTACAGTTACTTGAAAAAATTATGACACTTAAACCATATCAAGGGAGTAGTAGGAATCCTGCTACTATTTTTTTTTAAGGTAGTAAGGCTTGAGTAGCAGTTCTTGTGTTATTGGAGTTGAATTTTCATGCCTCATTTAAAAAATATCAGTATAGCTGTAAGATGGAATGCTTCGCTATGTCTTAACTATGTCTTCTCCAGTGTTCTTAATATATTGTTCTTAATATATTGATGTATAGAGAAAAAAGCAAGAATAGATTTTCATAACATGGAGGGTGCTATAGGTTCAAAGCTTTGTTTAGAGGCTTTGTTCCTGTTAATATTGTCATTTCCATAAAGAGTGTCAATAAAGCAAAGTCTTGCACTGTTGCGGTGTTTATCAGTATACTAAAGAAGCCATCCTGTTTCCAGTCTCTACTGCCTCCTCCTCTTTGTTTACTGCATATCTTTTAAGGGTCAAATGTAGTGCAGATGAATTAAGACTCCAAGTCTCAAGATCATAGACCAGTTGACTGAAGAAGGAAGAAAAGGGATAAGAACATATAAAGAGTTATTCTAGTGCATCAACACTTAAGAAAAAGATGTGGGGGAGTAGTTCTGTGTGTTGGTGAGCAGGAAGGTAACGCAAAGCCTCACTCCTTTGGCTCCACAGCTGTACCCCTTTGGCTAAGATAGCCCCTGCCTTGTGTCCCCATCAGCATGGAGGGGATGAAGAGATGTCTGTAGAACTTCTGTGATCTGGAAAGACTCCCACCCTCTCTGTCCGTCAGCACACATCTCCCCTCCTTTCTGCCTTGAGACTCAGGGCTGATGGGCATGTTTCTCTCGCTGGCCTTCTATCACAGGTGGTCCGTATCAAGAGCCCAGAACATAGAGCAGAATTCTTGCCTTCAGGACTGTTGCCCTGTGTCTCGGTACATCACGTTCTGGTCTGATGTTCCACTTCCCCTGGCACCTGAAGCTTTCTGCTGTGCCACTGGACACTGAGTGTTGACCTGTTAATGAGATCCTGGACCCTCAACCCTCCTCTTCCTCAGAGAGGTACGGCTCTCCCCAGCACCATCGACCTCCCTGACCACTTTGTGAGTTGGCCTCTGCTTTCCCAGGTCTCTCCCTTTGCTCCTGGGGTTTGCTATGTGCCCTTTTATCTTCCTTGCTGCTTCCCGAACCTTGGAATCTCATGCTCTCAGACCGTGACCTGTTTCTGCCACCCCCTTTCCTTCCAGGCCATTTCTGCCCTCTTTGGACTTTTTAGCTCCATATTCCCGAGCATGGATTCCGGGCATGTCGTGTCCTGTTCATGACATTTACAGCACTCTGGGGAATGCCTCGCCCTCTCTTTTGTGGAGCTTTGTCTGCCTTTGACATGACTTGGTCCTGGCCTTCAGCAGTAACTCAAGTTCTCACATTTCCTACATTCAGGAATCGTGCGACCACCTGCTATTCCAGCTCACTTCCTCTGGTACTCTGTTTCCTATAGTTCTTCAGTGTGGAAACGCAACATGCCACTTCCCCTAACAGCTTTTCCTTACCCTTCTCCCGCCATTTCCTTTAAATGGAAAATGCCCAGGATGGAGAGTATCATTTTACCATAGAAGTGAAGAAGGTGGGGGAAGTAAAATTTGGTGAGAGGGTAAAAACCAAAATCTCCTGGAGAATATTAGGAAGGCCCAGAGTAGGACTGCAACAGACACACCAAGGTTGAGGGGGCAGGAGAACCATATGCGCTATAACAGAAATAAGGTGGTTTCCCTCTTGTATCCATGGAACATGAGCAATCAAGAACCATTTCTACTCCATGACCCCTGAGCAGGAGCTCAACAGCAAGTCCCATTACAGTAATTGTAGTAGAAAATCTTCTGTAATTCCTTCCCAGTGTTAAGAGGATACATATATCATTAACATGTTTAAATGTTTAGGTAATGCAACAGCATTAATTGAAATAATTAGCTTTCGTGTGTGTATAGCCTATGGGTGTACTGGGTAACTTTAGAAGTACCATAATGAATAGAAATTATTTTTTGTTGTTTAAGTTCAAAGCCTCCACAATCCTTTTAATGTAATTTATTTAAAAATATTGTAGCCTTTGAACTTAATAATTTGGTTCAATTTTGTTAGATAGATACTATTTTCATCATCATGATAAAAAGTTAGTATATCATTTTTGTAGCAATTACTTTCCTACTTGATTCTAATCTTTTTAAGAAGGCTTTTCCATTGAAGCTTATATTCTTTATTCTTAAGAGTATGGCAGAGGTGGTTGTTTCATTTTTGCTGAGTTCTGGGTTTCAATGCCCTTGTATTCTGAAATATATAGGGTTAGAAAGAGCAAGTCATGTGCTGTGCAGCTTTTCCTGAAACTTGGTGACCCCTCAGATGCTCTCAATGTTGTCAGTCCTCCAGTCTTCCTGTTTATAGCCTAGTTTGAATTTTCAGGGGACATGAAGGTGCCAGGGCTTGGAGTGGGGTCTGTGTCTGCTTTAGGGTCATGCGTCCCGTCAGAGGCATTTCCTGCTATCACAGGCAGGTCAGTGTGCAATTTGGTCTTTGCTTATCTGATGTCTTTCATGTAACACTTTATACGAAAAGTTTTCTTTGGGGCTGGGATTGTGGCTCAGCGGTCAAGCGCTTGCCTAGCACGGGCGGGACCCGGGTTCGATCCTCAGCACCACATAAAAATAAAGGCATTGCGTTGTGTCCATCTACACCTAAAAAATAAATATTAAAAAAAAGAAAATTTTTCTTAGATTTTATTCTATGTCTTCTGCATTACTTTCATCTTGGCTTTTTCTGGGCATTCTTCTAGGTTTTGGCAGTGGTCATTCTAAGAAATTTATACATATTTCTATATATCACTGAAGGGAGACTGTCTTGACATTCTCAGACTTTGGACCATTGTGAAAAATGCCTGGATGAAGTCAGACATCCAGGAAGCGATCAGATGCCTGCAGAAATCATTTCTGTACAGGGGCTGAAACAGTGATAGATGCTTGCTATATAACTTACTCAGCCTCTTGGGCCCTTTAATCAGTTTCATGATGTTAAAATGTGGTCCAAACAAATTATTTGTTGCAAGAGAAAATGAGGTAACTCTAAAGATATAAGCTAATAGATATAAACTATTCCAATATGAGTAGAGGAGGAATGTTTTGTAATAACAAATTAGAATAATGCATTGAGTATCATTTTCTATGAAATTTAGAGAAAGAAGTCATGCTGTAAAAATAATCCAAACTTAGGTAACAGAAGATGGATTTATTATGCACAACCACAGTGTACGTGGAGGTGCTGTTCCTAATGGTAGCATATGTGAATCTACCATTAAGAATGGTCTTAACATATAGTTTAAGCCCCTTCAAGCTTATATTTGAAGTAGAAAAAAAGCCAAACCACTATTTTAATTATGTATAACACTAAATAACATTCCTAAAGTTTACTGCTTAATAATTGCCATCATGCTTGCAGTCATTAATAGTGAAAGTATATTTGCATTTTCACAATTCAGTTGGGTATCAGAAATCTTACATTACTTTTTATGGCTCAGTGCTAGAGTGCTTGCCTTGCACGGGCGGGACCCGGGTTCGATCCTCAGCACCACATAATTGTAGATGGCATTGTGTTGTGTCCATCTACACCATAAAAAGTATCATAAATAATAAAAAGTGTCATAAAATAAATAGAAACTATTACTTTAACAAATACCAGCATTCTGAATGAAATAGACATAGGAAAAGTTTTGGTGTATGGGCTCTCTCTCTCCTTTGTGGATTGCAATAACGTTAGTTCATGCAAAGTAGACATGAGATATTTGGACAGGAGATTTCAGTTTTTGCATGCTTTCAGGGGTTAGCTCAGTCAATGTTGGGCCTGTGGTACACAGGAAGATGTTAGGGAGATGGAGGCTGTTTGCTGTATGAATTATTAGGAACCTTGGACTTTAACAGCAAAGTTGTTTGCCTAAGTGATTGGAAATAATTAACACTACTTGAGTGACCTCCCATTCTTGAGGATAGAGATCAGTTTGGTCATATTTAAAGTTGTAAATATGATCAAATTCTTAAGAGTTACTTGGATAAGATATTCTAAGCAAACTATTTTTGGTTATGTTAAAAAGTCAAATGTAAGAAGAATGTATACTGGAGGTCTCTATTTCAAATAATATTCATTATGAGACTAAGTTTAGGACACTGAGCTTAGTTTAGGGAGATAATTGTATTGCACTAAGTTATTCAAATTGTTTACATGTTCATTTGAGAATATAAATTTGTTTTAAAAATACATTGAATATTTTAAATTAAATAATTAGCATCTGCTCTTTAATGTATGAAGGCTGTCTTATGTATTTAGTCTGTGATGTGTGTTAAGAAAAGGCATAAGGAAGTTTAGCTATTGAAGAAATGCTGGACTTTAGGAGATTCTGTTATCTTGGAAGTAAGATATTTTTAATACCACACTAGTTTTTCAACTTAAGAATAAAGCTGGGAAAAGTTGCCTTTAGCTATTAGTTTTCCTGAATCCAAAGAGACGGGTGGGGCAGGATCAAAAATACTTATTTGATCAAAGTTATTGGCTCTGAAAGTATTCTTACCTATGTAAGAAAGATGAAAGGTGTTGTTTTTATTGCATGCTAGTAACAGTGTAATTTTGAACTAATTGGTGTTGAACTGCCAATCACCTGGGGGGAATGCAAATAGATACTCTTACAATTTCCTTTGAGGTAGTGAAATCTTATGTCGGGGCTGGAAGAAAAACAGAATAATACCGTTAAATTGACCTTAAATGAGCTGCTTTGTGGTTTTCTTGGAGAATCCCTTTCTATTTTTCACGACTTGTCTAAACAGGTTTTGTCTACCAATTCAGCTTATTGACTAGACAGTGTTGACATTGGACATTTTAGGTTCATTTTGAAATAAAGTAATGGTAATACAGTTTTTCAGGATATTTTTATTTTTTAGTACAACTTAAATTCATATAATCATCTAGTATGTATTTGTACTGTGTCATAATTTCTCACACTAGCTATCATTTTCTTCTGGTCATTTTTAATGAAATATTCTGTCCCACAAAAGCTTGCTTTTTAAACTTAGATATTGGTATATCACCATGTAATAAAGGTGGTAAGGTCCTTGAATACTGTGCTGGTAGAGATGAATCTTGTCATTTAACAAAAGCACACCTAGTTTGTGGGTAATAGGAATGTGTTCTTGATTTTCATAGGCCAGTCAGTATTTACTAATCACCTGTTGTGTGGCTAGAGGTGGGCCTCCTGAAGTGAAAGCACAGAATTTCAGAAATGTCACTTGTTGTTTTCCTCTGAAAAATCATACAATGACTGGCCTAGACATTTGCATTGAGCTTTTTTAGGTTTACTCATAAGGTAGACATGTATGTCTTTTCATTTAGTTTCAGATTGGCAATGGAAATATCATCTATTCTGGTGAACAATCATCAGGTTATTTTTTTCTGGCCTTGTATTGGTTACTGGAATAATAGTTCTTTACAAGTGTAGGAAATGGCATGTAGTTTGGAATTATACTAATGGAATACAGAGGCTAATTGAGTGTTAATTATAGTACTGTATAATTTATGAAGAATTGGGATAAAAAGTAAAATATAGTTATCACTATTTATGCAAGCAATGTTGGGAATTGAACTCAAGAGTCTCCCACCTTCTAGGTAAATGCTCTACCACTGAGCCACACCCCCGTCCCCAAACAATAAATCTAAAAGATCCAGCTTTATCTTACAAGATTCCTGAATTTCAAAAATATTGACTTGGGGCCAGGGGTCTTAAACTTTCACATAGAAAAATTACAAAGTAAAACCAGGTCAACATCAGACTTGACATTTGCAGCCTGCTAAGGATCAGTGAACAGCATCCACAGTTGGGGGGTGGTGGTGGTAAAGACTACTTCTAAGAACTCACATATCTCAAAGATTCCATTCATCTCTTAAGGCAAAAAAGCAATGCTTATTCATTTCACATCTGTGTAGTGAGTAGTTAATCTGTGCGAGGCACTTTTCTAACTTTCATACTGAAGCAACAATTTACTAATAGCTAAAAATATTTTTTTTAAAAAAGACTATCAATGGACCTTTTCATTTTATTCATTTATATGTGATGCTGAGAATAGAACCCAGTAGTGCCTCACACATGCTAGGCAAGCACTCTACCACTGAGCCACAACCCCAGCCCCCTAGTAATAGTCTTAAGCTAAGTCTCTTTTTGTAGAGGTCCTGGAGATTTAACCCAGGGGTGCTCCACCACATCCCCAGCCATTTTTGTGTTTTTATTTTGAAACATGGTCTCACTAAGTTGTTGGGGCTGGCCTCCAACTTGCGATCTTCCTGCCTCAGCTTCCTGAGTTGCTGAGATCACAGGCCTGTGTCACTACACCTGGCTATTAAGCTAAATATTTTTAAAGCATCAGTCACTGCTCCCTACTCATCTCTCCAACTCCTTGATCTTGTTAAACAACCTCAGCAAGGTCAAGGAGTTGGGGAGATGAGTGGGGAGCAGTGAGTGATGATGAGATGAAACAGTCATGAGCTTTTCCTAGAAAGCGTCCCTGTGGAGTTAGAGAGCATTGTGTGGATATGGAATGGAATGAGAATGGGAAAGTGACCTTGAAGTGCCTAACACGGGGTGGGGGGGGGGATAAACAGGAATCCCACTAGCTGGGGAAAGAGGAAAAAAAAACAGCAAAATAGAAATTATAGAGTTAAATGAAAGGAGAAAGATCACCAGTCTCTCAGCCAAAATGTGGGTGGCACAATTTAGTCCCTTGATGTCACTGTTGAGCTGCTGGAAAACTCACTTGGAAGCTTGCTCTATGTTCCAAGCTGCTAATTACGTGAACTTATTTCCTTACTTTTAAGCTACTCTGAATTTTCTTATTTAGTGGTGAGCTTCCTAATAGATACACCCAGTTTCACAGATAGGAACGCTAGGTTCAGAGAAGCATACACTTACAGGGGTGAAAAATTGAGAGAAGAAAACTATAATAAAATTTTGGAATATAGCAGACCTGAGAGAATTTTGGAAAAAGCCAATTTAGCAGAATCAAGAAAGCTGACTCCTAAGCCAGGTGTGTTTGGTCTATATGCTAGTCTCCCCCAGAGTCTCAAAGGGTGGCACCACCAAGCGGAGTAGTGAGAGCTCAGTGAGGAGGGCTGCTTGAAAAGCCTATTGGGAAGGGGTCTAAGTCCCACATCATCTCCCTCTGAGCAAGGTTCCAGGCACCTGTCTCCCTCCTGAGGAGAGGAGTGAGGGTTACTCTGAGGGTAACACAGGGCAGGTCTTAGCCCAGTACAGTGAGGGTGGGAGTGCCACAGACGAGATGCACAGGCTCCCTGTCCTCACCTAGACAGCCAGGCTTCAGTCCTGTAGGGAGAGAAGGAGGGTCTTAGCTGAGGATCTGTCTTGTCTAGGAGGAAAGTGCTACACATCCAGCAATAAGCTGTTAGCTAGGTGATTCTACAGGAAGTGTCACCATTGTCAGTCCAATCCACAGAGTCTTGAGCTTCAAATTGGAATTTTTGTTGCTTCATTATTTATTTAAATAAAGAATTTAACCTTTATTTATTTTTTATGTGGTGCTGAGAATCAAACCCAGTGCCTCACCTGTGTTAGGCAAGTGCTCTGCCACTGCGCCCCAGCCCCAGACCTGTTGCTTCATTCTTAAACAGGAACAGACAAATGAGGTTCACCAGACTGTCTGAGGAAAGCCTCTCTGTGGCACAGCAAACAAGACCACTTGGGGGACAGAATATGCATGGGAGAAGAACAGCTCATCATAAACTCCCTCTTCATATCCCTAGGGACAGGGATTGTAT
Source organism: Spermophilus citellus (assembly GCF_964194105.1). Lineage (NCBI taxonomy): Eukaryota > Metazoa > Chordata > Mammalia > Rodentia > Sciuridae > Spermophilus > Spermophilus citellus. The sequence goes on along the minus strand of NW_027672905.1, from coordinate 348,124 downwards.
TCTTGAGAAAGGAATCTTGTAAGCAGGAAGGGATTCTTGAAAATTAGAAACAATAGCATACTTAGAATATTGAACAATAAAGAAAAACTGTTCCGGGAAATTGGTCAAAATTACAAAAATAGGGAAAATAGGAGAGTTAATATTAGAGAGCTACTTCAGGAGATCTGATATATGGCTAGCAGGAATTCCAGATAGGGAGAAGAGAAGGAATAGTGCAGAAAAAATACAAAATCAAGAAAATTTTCAGTTTGAGGGACATGAGTTTGGAGATCCAGAGGGAGGGCTCATCTTGCACTGAACAGCACATATGAAGATGGACTCACAGCGAGAACACCGGGAACTCGGATGCTGTGTACTTCACAGTGGGACTCACAAGCACGACTCATAAGACACACAAAGGGGCAGGAATGAGAACAGCAGCAGGCTTCTTAACGTAGCAGTGGCTTCAGAACTCTGAAAGAAAAGTTTTAGCCCAGTACACACCCAACTCTGTATTTAACCAAATGGCGAGAGAAAGGTATTCCCATTTGTGCAGTCTTATGTGATTTTCCTCCCATTCATCTGTTCTCAGCAAGCCACTGGAGGACACGCACCACCTAAGTGAGGGGGAGAGGATGGGCCTTGCAAGAAGGGCAGCCCTAGATGACCATGTGCACCTGGCAGGGGCAGCAGTCTCCGGAGCGGGCAAGTCCCAGACTCTAGGAGAAGCTCTATCAAGATAATGAAATTTCAAAGAATATAAAACCCAGGAGAAAATAGAGACTATTGGTGCAAAGTTTGAATTGGTGATAAATACATAGAAAACTAATAAGTAAATGAAAAGAAATAATTTCTAATTCTGGGGGTAGAAGAATGTTAAAAAAGAAAGGAAAGCTGATCATAGTTTTCTACAGGGGCAAGCAGTGGGTAGCATTTCTGTTGTTACAGTGATGTGTACAGTGAGGAAGGTGGAAATGGAAGTGTACCAACTGCCACGCCGAGTTATTCTAAAGGCAGAATCAGATCTTAAGGATGTAAACCACCTGAATTCCACTGTTACAGAGCAGGCCCGGTCAGGCTGGGTCCTTCAACATGCGTTCCTCATGTTGGCTGCAGGCTCCATTTGCCCTTTCTTCCAGGAAAGCACCTAACTTTGACTTTGAGTTTTCCCATTAGATAAGATCTGTGGGATTGCTTTTCAAAGTTCTCCACCTCTTCTAGCCAAGGAACTGAATCTTCAAGGGTCATCTGAGCCCTGTCCTTAGGACACTTGCTCAAGGGTCACTCTGAGCCCTGTCCTTAGGGCACTTGCCCTGTGGGCTTTCATTCCTGACCCCAACAGCTTAAAGACTGAAAGTGGTTGGGCAGATTCCTCTTGCAGTGACCGTGGAGGGGGATCCTGATGGTCCTGCGCTGACGCTTCCAGCTGCCTGGTGTCCTCTGTTTGCCTCACTGGCAAGTTTCTTGCTATATCTCATGAGTTCCTTTTCCGTTTTAACTAGGGAATCAACTTCAGTTACAATAACCAATGATGTGGGTTTTAAACCTCAAATAAGTTTCGATTGGATAAGAGAAAACGTTTAAAATGAAAGGCGTGCGTGTGTGTGTGTGTGTGTGTGTGTATAGGTATGTGAATATGCAAGCAAGACAAATAAAAAAGATTAGAATTTAAGGCCATAAAATAGAATTTTAGTTATAAAGCATTGCAGATGGGGGTCACATGAAGTGGTAAAAGGTGTGATTCATAATGAAGATGCAGCAGTGATAGGTATGACAACAAAGAGAAACCTCAGCAGCTAATACAGGTTCATGAGGAGAAGCTTCTGCAGAACTGAGGAAATCTGACCAAAGCACAGGTGTGCTGGGGATTTTAACTTATCTGTCGCAGAGTTTAAAAGATAAATCAACAAGAATAGGGACATATTATGTGCAAACCATTAGAGAAAGCAGCAGAAGACCTGAGTAGGGGGGATGCCCAGGTGGAAATGTGGTCAGTCACATCAAGGAAAGGACGTGTTAAGTAGCAGTGGGAAGGTACTTGTCACCCATCACTTCCAGTGCTGGGGAAGAGACTAGAAAACAGGTACTTTCAAAAGTTATTGATGGAAATATAAACTGTTACAGTAAATTAAATTATTACAGTAAATGACACTATTTTGGCAATGTAACCTTTAAATATCTAATAAAACTAAATGCTCACACCTTTGACTCTGATATGAATTTAGAGAACTTGTCATACAAAAATAATAGAATCAAAACATACTGGATGTGCAATGATAATTTTTATTACAACATTGTTTGTAGTGGCAAAAAATGAAGAAAACCTGAATATTCACAAATGGAATAATTTTGAGTAGAATTGTAGTACATTCCTATTATGGAATAACATTCCTATTATGGAATGTTATTCAGCTATTGTGGAGTTGGCCCTATGTGTCAACTTGGATGTAGCATTGAAAAGGACAGCAAATGGTCAAGTAAAGCTTCTTATTTGGTCCTACTAATATAAAATGCACAACAATATATGATGAAAGCTAAGCGCAAAAATGAAGAAAGGTAAGGAAGCGTCAGCTGTGCTGGTGATGGTGGTCACTAAGGAGGTGAAGGGAGGGGAGTAGACCTTGGTTCTTTTCCACTTGGTACAGTAAGCATGTGATGCTCTTACAGTTAAGAAAAGATTAATAATAGATCAAGTAAGAATTTTATCAACATAAGAAATTTTCTAGGAAACATTTTTTTCTTTTGAAATGTATTTCTTCTTCTTTTTATTCTGATTTGTTATAATAGGACAGCAGAATGCATTACAATTCATATTACATATATAGAACACAATTTTTCATATCTCTGGTTGTATACAAAGTATATTCACACCATTCGTACATGTGCTTTGGATAATGATGTCCATCTTATTCTACTATCATTTCTAACCCTATGCCTCCTCCCTTCCCCTCTCAACCCTTTCCCTATCTAGAGTTCATCTATTCCTCCCATGCTCCCCCTACCTACCCACTATGAAACAGCCTGATGCAGGTTGTTTTAATGAATCATAATAATAGCCATTATTTATCAGGTGGTTAGTATGTTAGGAAACATTTTTAATCAAGAAGAACCTGGATGTCTTAAATAATAAAGATGTGAATGTGCTTTTTATAAATCACAGCAACATTTGTTTTTATTCCCAATTATCAGGATTTGCAGTAATGTTCTAATGTGCTAAGGGTTCTGTTGTTATACTTCTAAATATTTTTGCTTTGGGTAGGTCTGTCTTCATCGGTGGAATACAACATAATGGACTTGGAACAGGAACTTGAAAATGTAAAGGCCCTTAAGACAAAACTAGGTACTGTACTTCTTTTTCTTATGTATTGATCTTTAAAGACCTTTCTTATGTATTGTCTTTAAAGACCTTTCTTTGGTGTAGTCTGAAATACTAGAAAATTTGCAAAATCTTTAGATTATGTTAGAACTTTCTGTGTGAAGTCATTAGTAAAGACTGTCTTTTCGTTTGGGAAGAGGACAGTTATATATTCACTCACTTTTTTGTGTGTATATACTAATAACTTTCAAAGATGCTAATTCTCAAAGGTGTTACTCTTCTGTCTTCTCATTTACATTATTTATGATAAATAATCTGTAATACTTATCTTTTTTAATATTATTTTTTTAGTTATAGGTGGGCACAATATCTTTTGTTTTTATGTGGTGCTGAGGATTGAACTCAGTGCCTCACACATGGTAGGCAAGTGCTCTACCACTGAGCCCCAGCCCCAGGCCATATTTATCTTTTAATATATCTTTTTAATGTATCTGCTATTAGGATACCTCCTTAACTGTTAATTTTGGGCAATCTGCTTATGATGAGCCTTTCAGTGTGCTGTATTCTTTGGATTTATTGAGTCTCTCAGATCTGGGAATTTATACTTTTCATCTAATTTGGAGAATTGTTGGCTGTTAACTTCTGCAAATATATTTTTCCTTGTCTCCCTACCCTTTTATCAGGAGCTCAAGTTATGTGTAGATTAGCCCATAGCTTGAGGATGCTTCTGTGCTTTTTTATCTCTTTTCTTTTTGTTTCATTTTTGACGGTCTTTGACTGTCCTTTCACTAATCTTTATTCTACAGGTCTGACCTGCCTTCTGCATGTCTGACCCATGTGTGTTTCTATTCCCAGTTACTAGGATTTATAATTTGCATCAGAGAGTGCAGTTTTCATTTCTGTAAGTTCTCTTTGGGTCTGGTATCTTTCACACCTCTAATTAACATTTCAATCTCTGTCTTCCACCTTTATGAAAATAAGGAACATAATCATGACACCACTTGGAATGTTTTTGTTTTATAAGTCTAACATTTGTGTTGATTCTTGAAAAGTTTGGATTGATTTTCTTCCTCATTATTCGTAGTATTTTGTGCTTCTTTGCATGCTTGGTAGTTTTTGATTTGAAAATTTTGGGGGTGCTGTTTTTTGGGGGGATATTGGGGATTGAGCTCAGGGGCACTTGACCACTGAGCCACACCCCCAGTCCTGTTTTGTATTTTATTAGAGACAGGGTCTCACTGCATTGCTTAATGCCTCGCTTTTGTTGAGGCTTGAACTTGCCATCCTCCCGCCTCGGCCTCCCAAGCCACTGGGATTACAGCTGTGCACCACCTCGCCTGGCTTGGGTGCCATTTTTGTTACTTCCAGAAGTGAGGCGTTTTGTTTTGGAGAGCAGCGAATTCACTTGTAAACCGTGTGATGTTACTGTGTCTTGGTGTGAAGCCTTATGAGGCCGGATGAGAGCTCTACCACATTCAGGGCTGATTTTCCCCTGCCTCTTAGGCAGCCACTGTTCTTGGCCCTTGCTGATTGCCAAGTTCTGTTCCCTCCGACTTTTGTGTGGAGTGTTTCCTGACGTGTCTGATCTGATCATTACTGAGCACATGACTGGCCCTTTGCAGGCCCTGGGCGTTCTTTGCCTGTGTTGCAGTCTCCTCTCAGGGATGGTGCTCTGTATGCGTCAGCAGGTTTGGTCCCCTCAGGTCTTCTGCTCAGGAATGAGCAGATCTCTCCTTGGGTTCATCTTCCCTGTGCCATGGTCTGGGGACTCACAAGAAGGTTGGTCAAACAGACTTATACTCTTTGTTTCCCTTCTTCAGGGATCACTGTCCTGCCCCAATAAGAAGTCTACTGTCTTGAAAACTGTCATTTCAAATATGGGTTCTTTCTGGTTCTTAATTCTTTCAGGCTGGATGGCAAATCTGTGCCCTGTCATTCCATCCTCAAAAGTCCAGAATTAGGTTTTCAAAATCAGATATGTTCATTTTAATTTCTGTAAGTAATATTATATTGCCTCAAGTTATCTTAGTCATTTTACTGTGGATGGATTTCAGATATGTTTCCAGTATTTTGCTTTTAAGAATAATGTTGTTTAAGCATTTTTGTGCGTGTCTTTTAGTGTATGTTTTTTTCAGGACACACTCTAGAAGTGAATTACATTGTACTTAAGTATATTCACTTTTGTAGATAAATGCTAAGTTCTTTCCTAAGTATTTGCATTATTTTGCATTCCTACTAGGCATAGTAGGATTCCCTATTGTCCCCATCCTTGCTAACACTTGACAATGTAGAACTTTTAAATGTGTACCAATGTAGTGGATGGACATGGTGTTCCATTGGTGGTTCTCATCACATGTTCCATTCTGTGATTGCAGGGCCCTTCTAGCTTCTGCTTGGAAACACTCTTTGGAATTTCACTTAGTACATGTGTCCTGCAGTGATTCTTTCAGTTTCTGTTTGTCTGGAAACATTCACTTTGTAGGGCATTTTTTAACAGAATGGAGAATTCTTATTTGTTACTTTTCTGCATTATGGAGATGTCATCCCAGTGTCTTCTGGTTTCTGGTTTAAAGTCATATTGTTGGTTTTCGAAGGGCTTTAAATATTTCCTTTTTGTCTTTGTTTAGCCGTTTTACATTGATGTGCTAGGTTTTTGTTTGTTTGTTTGTTTCATGTGTATGCATTTTTTTGGTTTCTTGATTATGGTTCTTAAGATGTCTGTGCCTTCATGACTGTGGCTTGATGTCCTTCACCCACTTGGGAGAATTATTGGTCATCATCTCACCAAACACTGTTTCTGCTTCATTCTCTCAGTTATATACATGGCAGACATTGTCACTCTTATTCTTGTCCATATGTCCCTCCTTTTTCATTTCCATGTTTCAACTGTGATACTTTCTGCAAGTCTTGTTTTCTATTTCACCATCTTTTCAGCTATGCCATAACTATTCCAAACTATCTGTTGAACTCTTAATTTTTGTTATAGTTTTTTTTCTAGTTCTAGAATTCATGTTTGGTTATTTTTATTGGTTCAAACTTACTTGTGAAATTTTCCATTTTGTCACTTACCTTATTGAACCTATCAATCATTTCAGGCCTCTTTCTGATAAGCCCATAAGTGGACCAACTGAGGGTCTGTCTTCCTCTTTATCCTGCCTTCTGGACATGCTTGACTCAAAGCTAGACTTTTCTAACAGAATCATAGAAATTGAATGCTGTTTTCTTCTTTCTGAGCAGTTTCACTTTGGCCTCTGGTGGGCAGTAGAGTGAGACATAACAACTTAGTCCTTCTGGGCTGGTCTGTTTCCAGCATGACCTTGATCCTGGGTTATGGCATTTCATTGGTCCTCACTGAAAACCTGGCTATTTTGATCAGGCTTTTTTAATGAACTCTAGCTTGCTTCTCAAGAAACTTGAGCCAGCAGAGCTTTGCTGGGCTTCCAGCCAGGACTGCATCCTTCTGCTCTCCACAGTCTCTTGGCTACTGAGGCTTTCTGGGAGAGTGGGTTTGCATGTCAGGTTCTCTTCTTTGCCCTTCCTTTCTCTCTATAATGGTGGCATCTCAAATTCTGGCTGCCCTGGTAGCCCCAAACTCCAGGGTTTGTCTCCCTGGCCCTGTTGAGTTTTCTGAGAGTTTTGCTTTAACTTCGTTGTCTCCTGACTACTGATTTCTGCTTGATCTCTGAGTCTCATGGGTCCATGCCAGCTGCTTATTGGAAAACACCTTTGGGATAAAGTGGTGTACATGGGGGGCTCACCTGCACACAATTCAGAGAATATTGGCTCCTAGTTCTCCTATCTGGGTAGCTTTCTGGTGTCTTAATGCAGATGCTTTAAAAGTGGAATTTCCTTTGTCCAGGTGTTCTTGGCAGGGGGACTGGAATAGTTCATGGTGTCCTTGGTATCTAGCCATGGATGTCTACTTCTAGCCTTCAGAAAGCTGGGAGTGTCACTGAGGCTAGAGGAAAGTTTATGTATGTTATTGTACTCATTCAAGGGTATGTCTATGTCAGTATGTATATCTATACCAAATGCAAAGCTTTCTGTATTTCAAGTAAGCTGTATATTTACAGTATGTTTACATAAAAATGGAATTGTCTTTACAGGGATAAAATTTAGGCCTCCCAGAATTGAGCTGTTTAACACAGTGAACTGATTCTTTTTTTTTTGTACCAGGGATTGACCTAAGGGGCACTTAACCACTGGACTACATATCCAGCTCTGTCTTTATTTTATTTAGAGACAGGGTCTCACTGAGTTGCTTAGCGCCTCACTTTTGCTGAGGCTGGCTTTGAACTTGGGATCCTCCTGCCTCAGCTTCCCTAGCCTTTGGGATTATATGTGTACGCCACTGCGCCTGGCACAAACTGATGTTAAAACTCTGATTTTTGTAATTTATGAAGGAAAATTGAAAGTAATTTATGCTTTTCAAAATGGGAAAAAATAATGTATACTGCTAATATCATGATGGGATGAAAATATAAATCTGGAGATAATTTTTAGAAATTTCTGAAATTTTTGTCTTGTTTTTTCCTTCTAATAGAGAGGCGAAAAAAGGCTTCAGCATGGGAAAGAAATCTGGTGTATCCCGCTGTTATGATTTTACTTCTTATTGAGACAGTAAGAATTTATTTTCATTCTTCGTAAAGCATATTATATTTTATTTACTTTAGCCTTTGAGTATTGTAGCTTTCAGCTAAATGGTTTCTAGTGAACAAGATTTTCTATTGAACAAGATTAAAATGCATTTATACCTTTGTTAGAGCAAAGATGGAAGGTAATGCCAATTAGAAAAAGTCCTCAATTGTCTGTTTCCTGAGGAAATTCAGACTTTTGTCTCATTTGAGAAAACAAGATGTTGTAGAAACCCTAGTTTAAACTTGCTGAAAGGATATGAAAATTACATTGTGAAATTAATTCTGTTGATACTTTACATGTCTGAGATCTGTAGAGTTGTGGGTTTCCAATTGGTGAGACTACTTAGTGAATGGTCTATCTCATTATCTTTTGTCATAAGCTTTGAAATCATAATAATTTGCAGAATTTTAAAGAATTTACCCTGGAGCATTTATACGTCATCTGCTTTGTTTGTGGAATTTGGTCTTGGCTGCTTTCCCTCTGTTCTGGAGCATGCATTTGGTCCTGTAGACTTATCATCTGCATGTTGGAACCAAGAGCTGACCCAGCCCAATCTTTGTGTTGCAGGCTATCTCGGTCCTACTGGTGGCCTGTAATATTCTCTGTCTGCTGGTTGATGAAATAGCAATGCCGAAGGGAGCAAGGGTACAGTAAAGTGCTTTCCTCTCTTTTGCAAGTGTGTTCTGTGTATAGACCTGAGTGTTTTTAGTAAGTGAATGAAAACATTTGCCTTTCTGTGAGGTCAAGTTGTATGACTTTCTTTATGGAAAGAGTTTTCAAACAGTGTTTTTATAAATATTGATTTCTCTAATTTTTTTTTTTTTTTTACTTTGAGTTGTCCTTTTTTTCAGGTTGCAGAGTTCTCTTTAAACTCTGGTATCAGAGTTAAACTTGGTTTTACTGAAATTCCTATTGGTGATTCTTTAAGAAAATGCATGCTCTAAAATAGTGATGTATAAAGAGTATACCTGTTAGACTCATTGGATTTTTTTTTAACCCAGGGCCTCAGGCATGCTAGGCAAGCACTCTGCCACTGAGCTGCATCCCCTGTCCACTCACTGGATTTTTCAAAGATCTAAATATACAGCTATAGGGACTTATACTTTAACTGTATCATACATTTTGTGAAACTATAACAAAATATACAGTTACTGGATAAAAGTATTTCTTTTCATGAATTAACTTTTTTCCTGATTTAAAAATCGATGATGTTATTTAATTGTATTGATGAACCTCTTTGAATATATTATTCATATGTACTATAGTTATCCTGATGTATTCATATTTGCTATTCTTTTTTATATATTACTACAAAAGTTTGAATCCTTAAAGTGGCATTTAAATTTTGAAATTTTATTTTATTTTTCCCAAGTCACCAGCTTTTGCATTCCCCATAGCCAGATTCATGATATCACTGATCCCTCTCTGACCCAGATGACATATCCTTGTCTCTCATAGGAACAAGCCAGTGTCTGTCTTAATTCCTTCCCTTCGGTTTCAGAAAAAGATCCCCTGTTCTTTCAAAGACCGATTTCTTTAGCCATTTTCTTGATTCACTCAACCACCAGCCTGCTTGGGACCTTGTGCCATCTGCCACTGCCATCGCCATACTTAGTTGTGCAAACCTACCGACTTCCCAGGTGCCTCATTCTGCACAATAAACAAGATGGTACTCCTTCTCCATCTTAGCCTTGTCTTTGTATCTCTCAAACCATGGGTTGACCAGGAAGTCATTCCTGTATTGACTGCCCGTTGACTCTTTAATCCATTTTAATATGCCATCAAGACAAAGTAAGTCCCAAGCTCTGTGGCACATTTTTATACTACCCCCCTGAGTGGATATTAGAGAGTGACATGTACCTTTAAGGGCTTCCTGTATGATTGTACAGATAAATTAGTTCATCTTAATCCTGCTATAGCTTTCTCTTAAAATGGAGTATTCCAAAAATATTTTCCATTTTAGTCAACATGGATTTGCAGGGGAGTAAAGTGTCTTTTCCTCACCCAGCATACGGTTCATGAGAGGTCTCTATATCAAAAGAGATCAATGAGAGAAAAGTGAACATATTTATTTAACATAAGTTTTATGTGACACAGGAGCCTTCAGAAGTGAAGACTCAGAGAAACAGGGAACCCTGTGTCTTTATTCTGAGGTTTGAAGCAGATTGGTCAGTGGAGTGGTGGCCCTAAGAGGGTATGGTTTACTTAGTATGTCCTTTGTCTTCAGAGAGGGGAATTCTCCTGGTATCTGGGGTTAGAGATAACCTAGGGTCCTCCCTTTGTCCCTCCCCACAATAAGGGTCCCATGGTCTGCTTCAGAGAACTTTGGGAGGTCAGAGAGTGATCTTTGTAGGTCTTCTCAAATACCGAGGTGTCAGGTTTTGGGGTAGCATGTTCTAAATCCAATCATTTTCTATTGACATCATTCTTTTTGTCTTCAAAATATTGGCAAGAAATTGATAAATTCCTTTCCCTTTGTTTATATCTGAGATTTTCATAGCTACTCTTCCATTTGTTGGCAAAATTGAGTGGATATATAATGTGTATGATAATATTTATTGGCTTATTTTTTATTAGTCTGACTACACATTCTTATCTCTGGTGGTGTTATATAAGCTGACTAGTAGAACAGTAATTCATATGCAGATCATTCCTTTAATATTTAGTTGTAAGATTTGAAAATATTGTTTGCAATTTACTAGGGAATTATATTTTGCCTGTCAGGGCTCATTAAATTAATATATTTTGTCTGGTTTGATTTTTTTTTAAGTTCTAGGTTTTGAAATAGATGTGACATTTAGGGGAAAAATGATGCATTACTTTTTAACAATCTGTGTTAAGTTATATTTTTTGTAACTCTGAGTTTCTAAGAAAGATTTGGGGAAGGGAAATAGGATAGGCATCCACTTTCTTTCTAAGCTTAGCTTAACTCTGACACAATTAATTTGTGTAATTCTGTATGTTGCCTTAGCCTTCAGATGAGTATATTTTCTATCCCTATTGTAACATTCTATTTGTAAAACATTTATCCCAAGAATATTTAAGATCTATTTTCTCAAGTAGCAAATTGCTACACTTTTTAACAGTAAGTATAATATCATTTTGGCAAGTACATTAAATTACATTTGAGGTAAATCAGATTTTTTTTTGAGCTTGTTAAAGTTGTTAACATGGTAGCTGAATTTGTTGATGAATTCAGTCTGATGTCATGTTTCATTGGCCTTTGAAAGCCTACATGTTATTTCAAGGTATTAAACATTCTTAGTTTCAACTGTCTAATGTTTGTGAAACAACAATTTTAGGAAAACTAAATATAGTGGTGTCAGTGGATTCTGAATTTTTTTTTTCTCTTCCAGGGGCCTGGAATAGGAAATGCCTCTCTCTCTACATTTGGTTTTGTGGGAGCTGCACTTGAAATCATTTTGATTTTGTATCCTTTCTTTAACTGAATTTTCTGTCTGTTAACAAGTTTTCTGTCTAGTTTCTGGGACAGTGGTAATTTACTAAGACACTTGTCTGGAAGAGAAAACAGGTCAGTCTTCCCCAAGCACTCAAAGTGGTGTTTTGTTTTGTTTTGTTTTTGCTGTGGGCCTTAAGACCTTTGGGAGGTTGCTGAGAACTCATGGAAACTCGCATTCTTCTGAAGAGTTTTCCTTGATTCTCACAGCTATCTTATGGTGTCTTCTGTTGTTGGTTTCTATAGTCTCCGATTTTTTGGAAACTTTACACCCAGGAAGGATGACACAACTATGACAAAGGTAAGGTAAAGTCTGAGGCAACTGTGGCCCTCTTTTGCCTTACAAGACAAACGGATTGTTTTATTTAGTAATTGCTCCGAATGGTTCATCTGCTGTGATAGGTGTTGGTTTGCAAGCTACATAAACACAAGCAGGAAGATTTTCAGAATGCTGAGTGAGTGGGAAAAAGGATGAGCTCTGTTTGATTTGGATGGGGTCCATTCACTTGTAAATGCACAGAACTGCAGAGCTTGTTCACTGCTATAGAAGGGTCCTGAAAGGACTCTTTTGCCTATAAAGAAAACGTATTGCTAATGAGTAACTTTGATTGTACTAACTCTACTTCTGGGAGCTTGTCTGAAATCTGAAGAACTTAGTTGCTACAAGTAGTAGAGACAAAGTATCTCAAATTTGAATAATTAAAGTAAGTCAGAAGAGTTTTATTCAGAAACATTTTGTAGTCTGAGGTTAATTTGACTTTGTACAATATGTCATTGCCTTCATAATAAAGGCTGTTATCTTATATAGTGATTGAATCTCTGGAAAATGTTCCCACAGGCTGACAAAGAATGACTAATAAGAGTTGCTGGCTTACTTTTTTCTTCCATCGTATGTTTCTTATTTTTAACTTATTTAAAAAGGAGAAGATATATTACACACACACACACACACACACACACACACACACACACTTACACACATATATAGTGTTACAGCTTCTTTAAAGTCAGTAGTTGAGGGTTTTTTAAAATCTAGTATCTAGTTTAAATGATCGTAAGTATTAATAAACATTTCACTCCTCTTATTAAATGTGAACAAATAGCCTAGGACACCTTGAAAACGAGTGACTAAGTTCAGATGTTTAATAGCAGACACTTTTAAAATTAGATCTTAAAGAGAAGTAGATCTTATATAAGAGAACTTGAACAGTAGTCTGGTTTTAAAAATATAGTAAGAAGAATCAAATATATTTTTTTTATATTTGACAAGCAAAACTTTTTGAAATTGGCAATCATACCAATAATGTGAAGTATATTGTCTAAGTGAAAAGTGACATGAGTGTTCCATGACTGTGTGTGTGTGTGCCAGGTACTGTGAATATTTTATAGAATTCACAGTTTTATTCTCGCAGTTCTGTCCTGAGCAGTCAGCATCGCTCAGAAGCTGGCTGAGTGCGGCAGTGACCCACAGGGTGGGTGGTGCACTGTCATCCTGCTGCCCGGTTGCCCAGTATTCTTTCTGATCTCTCCTCACAGATCATTGGTAATTGTGTATCAATCTTAGTCTTGAGCTCTGCTCTACCTGTGATGTCAAGAACTCTGGGTAAGTTTAAATGAGAAATGTTCATTTAAAACCTTTTTTCTTAAAGATACTGTTACTAAACCTTTTTAACTTTTATTTTTTCAACTCTTTTAAAAAGATCACCTTTAAAATATAATGTTTCTTCCTACATTGTTATACCTTTAGTTCTGTACTTGGCCATACCAAGACAAACACTTTCATCAAATAAAAACCTTTAAAAAAAATTTAAAGTGTTTCTTCTCTAAACAATAGACTCCCCCCCTTCTCAGCCCCCACCACATTCACAACTTTTGAATCTTCCAGTGAGGAAACTGTCTTTAAAAAAACATTTTCATCTAGAAAATATTAAACTAATGTCTTTTTTTGAATGTAAAATTTAGTATGTAGTTTAAAAAACTGGAAAATTGTAAACTCATTTTAAGCTGCTTTGTATTCATGAGAGTAGAGTTGAAAAATATGCATGATACAGTTTCTGGGAGCATATGCTTGTTCCAAGGACGTCCTTGGTCCTAAGTCTCTCTTTGCCTGTCAATCAGATCATTTCCTTAGTTTGTCATTATACAGAGGATTCTGATCATCTTTTAAAAGTAAAACAGATTTCTACTTTGTCACTGAAAGGTCATTTGACCTTCTATATAAAATATTAATTATAGAGGTTCAGTTCTTGCCTAGGTATTATTTCAAACAAAACTTTCTATTGGACCGTTTTGTATAATTTTCTAGATTCAGGTTTTAACTTAGGAAACTAATGATTATAGAAACATCAGTAACTTCAGCAACGCGCTCTGCAACAACTGTAGTGCCTCTGGGTTTCTTCTGCTTTAGCTGTCATGTTGCCTCCATTATTGATTCAAGGCTAACGGCCATCAGCAGTGCAGGCTGTGCATGAAAGTGGGGGCTTTGTAGTTATCTTCATAATTTTTATGAAGACTTCATTTTTTTTAATAGAAAGTGTAAAGTGGACATGTAAAGGGACCACTGGAAACCCATTTACTTAGTCCATCAAATAATTTTGGTGATATGACAGCCACCCTGCCATTTAAACATTTAGAAAGCTTATGTACTGTGCTCTGTTACTTAAGATTAGTTGTTCATTATTAATAGATACTGATTTTGCTGATTTTGCTCTTCCTCTTTCTAGGAGAAGCATCTGTCCTTCACTATCAACTGTGAGTAGCTGTAGCCTTTGTGGTGTTCTTTCTCATTTATTTATTTTTTGTAGTTACATATACCAGCCAGGTTGAGGATATTCCTTCTTTTTCCTGCTTTTTTGGAGTGTGCTTTTTGTTTTTTAAACCAGGGATGAAGTTGTTGTTGTTGTTTTTAATCAAGGATGGATGTTGGATTTTTTAAAAATGTTTTTTGTGGATCTTTCGAGATAATATGGCTTTGCTTTTTAGTCTACAGATATGCTAAATTATGTTGAGTAGTTCTCAAGTGTTTGTTAAAACCACCCACTTCCTGGGGTAGGATCCTTGAGGTTTTTTCCTTGTTTATATTGGATGTGTTTTCCTTGTTTATATTGTTGGATCTGCTTCACTGTTTATGACTATATTGGTCTGTAGTTGCCCTTGTTAGTATCTAATATGGTTTAGATTAGGTGTACTCCAAAAACTCATGTGTGAGACAATCAAGAAAGTTCAGAGGTGAAATGACTGGGTTACGAAAGCATCAATCTAATCAGGGCCTTAATCCCCTGATAGGGGTTCAGGTGGTGGTAGAAGTAGACAGGTAGGGTGTGGCTGGAGGAGGGGTCACTGGGGTGTGCATTTGAGGTTTATGTTTTATCGGTGGTGAGAGGAGCCTCTCTCTGCTTCCTGATCATCATCGGGTACTGAGCTGCTTTTCTCCACCACATTCTTGTGCCTTGATGCTCTTCCTCACCACTGCCAGAGCCGTGGAGCTGGCTGTGGACTGAGACCTCTGAAACTGGGAAGCTCCAAATAAACTTTTCCTCCTCTATTTGTTCTTGTCATGTCTTGTGGTCACAGTGGTGAAAAGGCTGACTAAAACACTGTCTTTTACTCTGGTTTTGATGTACATATAAAGAATGCTCTCCTCATTCAGAATATTCTGAAATATACCCTCTTCTTCAGTTATCTGGATAAGCTTTTGTAGAATCATTTTTTTCCCCTTTAGTTCTAATATAGTTCCTCACTGAAACCATCTAGGTCTGGAATTTATTGTTTTGGAAAGGTTTTAGTAACAAATTCTTTTATAAATAGAAGGCTACTGTTTTACCTATTTCTTCTCCAGCAAGCTTTGTTAATGTCGTTTAAGCAATTTGCTTTTTTTATCCAACTTGTTTATTGACAAGAGTTCTCTTACTTTCAGTGGAAGTAGATTTTGCAGTGAAATAATCTTTTGAAGCAGATTGGGTAATTGATATATTTTTTTCCTGAATAGTATAACTGCAAATTTACGAAATTTTATTGATCCTCTCAAGGACCAGCTTTTGGTTTCATTTATTTTCTCTGTTCTTTTTCTATTGTCTAGCTCACTGATTTGGCCCTTATCTTTATTATTATTTTTTCCTTTCTACTTACTTTGGAGTTTATTTTCTCTGATTTTCCTGTTGCCTTGAAATAAAAAGATGGGTTCATTGATCTGGGGTCTTTTTCCATTTCTGATATTGTCACTTAACACTAAAAATTTCCTTTTAAGTTCTGTTTTGGCTGCCTCCTCCCAGTTTTTATAGTAAGTATTTTGCTTCTCATTCAGTTCAAAATACTTTCTGATTTAATCTCTTTATTTCATCTTTGACCCATGAGTTATTTAGGAGTATGTTATTCAGTTTCCACATATTTGGGGGGATTTTCCAGAGATTTGTTACTGATTTTTAATTTGTTTTTTATTGATTTCATTATGGTGAAGAAGTGTATTTTATATGAATTGGATCATATTGAATTTATTGAGACTTGCTTTATGACCCAGAATAAGGTCTGTCTTTAGTGTACAGTTGAAAAGGTGGTATATTTTGCTATGGGTAGATGGTGTGTCCTATAGTAAAAGGTGAATTCAGTTGGCAGTGTTACTTGTACCCTCTATACTGTTCTATACTGTTCACTGTTTTATCAGTTATTGAGAGGAGAGTTTTGAAATTCTGAGTCTATTGTGGATCTGTTTATTTCTCCTGACAATTCTGTCAGTTTTTACTTCATGAACTTTGAACCTCTGGTATCAGATGCATAAATATTTAGGGTTGTTCTGCCCCCTTGATGAACTCACTCTTTCATAATTATGACAGTGCTAATGATTTTCCTTATCCTTAGTAATATTCTTTGAAATTTTCTTTGTGTTATATTAATGTAGCTATTTCAGCTCTTCAGTTAGTATATATATTTTTTTTATTCTTAAACTTTTAACCTGTTTGTGTCTTTATATTTAAATAGTTGGTATTTTATAAACATACAGTTGGATCTTGTTTTCTAGCTGGCCTATCAGTCTTTGTGTCTGAGTTTGGACACTTGAGCCATTCACTCTGAATGTGGCCATGGACATGACTGGGTCTGAATCAGCTCTCATGGTGCTTGTCCCGTCTTTCCTTTGTTCCTCTTTTCCTCTTTATCTGCATTCATCGAAATAAATTGCATTTGAAAGAGATGGTTCTGCTTTACCTCCTTTGTTGACCTATTTGCTATAACTCTTTGTTGTGTTATTTGACTGGTTACTGCAGGGTTTGTAGTATTAGTAAGAAATTTATATATAGTTTATCACCATCTGTCAAGTAAAGTGCCATGTAACATAAGAACCTTCCAACAATCTTCTTTCATTTCTTTTCTGCTAATCTTGTGCTATTATTTATTAAAATCAGATTTATTGTAGTATCATTGACATATTCAAATTTTATATATTTAAGATGCTCAGTTTTACATTGTGATATATATATGTGTGTTCTGAAATGATCATCGTGATGAAGCTAATTAGTGTCATTACTTCTGTGTAGTTACCAGTGTGTGTATGGTGAAAGAATTTAAGATTTATCCTTTTAGCAGATTATAAATATACAAAATAGTTTGTTAATTATTGTCACCACAAAGTACATCAGATTGTGAAAAACTTAACTCATATTACTGAAACTTTGTACCCACTACCTAATGTCACCCATCTCCCCCAATCCCTGGCAGACACCATTCTACTTTCTGTATAAATTTGACGAGTTTACATTCTACTTATAAGTGAGATCAATGCAGTATTTGTCTTTCTATGTCTGGTCTGTTTCACTTAGCATAATTTCTTTATCCATGTGGTCATAACTGGCAAATTTCCTTTACTTTTAGGACTGAATAATATTCTAGAGTGTGTGTATATGTGTACATCTATGTGATTTGTACATGTGTGCATTTTCTCTATCCATTCTTCTGTTGAAGGACACTTTGATTGTTTCAGTTTCTTGACATTGTGAATAATGTTTCAGTGTACGGGAAATGTGGGTATCTTTTTGTGTGATCTGGTTTCAGTTGCTTTGGATATACACCCCAAAGTGAGATTGCTGGATCATGTGGGTAGCCCTGCTTTTAATTTTAAAGAATCTTCGTGCTGATTCAAATGTATGATATGTCAAGGTCATTGTACTGTCATGTGTAACTAATTAAAACAAATTTTAAAAAATCATGAAAAAAAAACCCTTCATACTGTTTTTCATGGTTGATTATACCAGTTTACATGCTCATAGCAATGTACGAGTGTCCCCTTTTTTAGTGTCCTTGCCAACTCTTACTCTTGTCTTTTTTATAATAGTCATTCTAACAGATGTGAGGTGTTAGCTCATCATGGTTTGGATATACAATCCCTAATCATTAGAGATGTTGAGCACCTTTGTATATATTTATATTTGCTGGCCATTTGTATATCTTCTTTTGAGAAGTGTTTATTTAGGTCCTTTACCTATTTAAAGTCAGGTTATTTATATTTTTGGCATTGAGTTGTAATGGTTTTTAAATTGTATTTTGGATATTAATCCCAAATCAGATATATGGTGTGCAAATATTTTCCCCAGTCCGTTGGTTGTCTTTTCATTTTGTTAATTGTATCTTTGCTGTGCAGAACCTTCTTGACTCTTTTTGCTTTTATTGCCTAGCCTTTTGTGTCATAACCCCCAAGACTGTTGCCAGGGTCAGTGTAAAGAAGGTCATAAGAATGTTTTCTTCTAAGAGGTTTTTATGGTCATGTTTAAGCCTTTAGTGTATGAGTTGATTGTGTGTGTGTGTGTGTGTGTGTGTGTGTGTGTGTGTGCAGTGTGAGACAGGGACCTGACTGCATTCTTCTGCATCGAAGATGTCCACTTCTCCATCTTCATAGTTGAAAAGACTGTCCTTTCCCCCCTGTGTGTTCCTGGTGCCCTTGGTGTTCTTGTGCTCAGCTCATGATAATGCATAGATTTATTTCTGGGTTCTCACTTCTGTTCTAGTTGTCTCTGTGTCTTTTTTGTCAGTATCAAACTGCTTTGAGTTTCTGTAGCTTTACAATATATTTTGAAGTCAGGAAGTATGGTGCCTGCAGTTTTGTTCCTGCTCATGATTGCTTTGGCTTTTGTGGGCCTTCTGGAGTTCCAGAGGAATTTTAGGGTTGTTTTCCTATTTCTGTAAAAAGATTCTATTGGGAATGTGATATAGGTTTCATTGAATCTGTGGATTTCTTTAAGTAGTATGGATACTTTAACAATATTAAGTCTTCCCATCTACAAACATAGGATGTTTTCCCATATATTTCTATCTTTTAAAATTCCCTTCATTGTAAATTAATTTTCAGTGCACAATTTTTTTACTTCTTTGATCCAAGTCAGTTCCTAAGTATTTTATCCTTTTTGTTAATCCTATTTCTAATTTAAAGGATTGTTTTTGGATAGTTTGTAACTAGTGTATAAAAATGTCACTGATTTTTGTGTGTTGATTTTGTATCCTGCAAGTTTACAGAATTTATTAGTTCTAAGAATGTGTGTGTTTGCTCGTGAGCACACATGTGTGCATGTCCTGTAGGGTTTTCTGCGTATATGATTATTTTATCTGCAAACAGAGACAGTTTTACTTCTCTTCCAATCCGGATTTCTTTTCTCTCTCTGTCTAGTTTCACAGCTCCAGCTAGGACTTCCAGTATTGTGGTTGGTAATAGTGACTAGAGGGGGCATCTTGACCTTCCTCCAGGTCTTAGAAGCTTTGAGTTTTTCCCCACTGATTATGATGTTAGCCATGAGTTTTCCATATGTTGCCTTTAAAATGTTGGGGTAAATTTCTTCTTACTATTTTGTTGAGAGAATATATAAACCATGAAAGGGCGCTGTATTTGTTAGACACTTTTTCTCCATTTGCTGAGATGATCAGGTGTTTTTTTTTTTTCCTTTGATTCTGTTAGGAAATCACATTGGTTGATTTTCATATGTTGAACCTTCCTTATTACCCACAAGTACCACTTGTTTTGACATATAATCATTTTAATATTGCTGTTGAATTGTGTGCCAAAATGTATTCATCATGGATATTGATTGGCCTGTACTTTTCTGTGTCGTCTTTGTCTAGCTCTGAAATCAGGGTAATACTGGCCTCATAAAATAGTGAGAGTGTTTCCTTCTTCTGTGTTTTGGAAGAGTTTAAGAAGGGTTTGCACTAGGCATGATTGTGCATGCCCATAATTCTACCTACTTGGGAGGCTGAGGCAGGAGGATTGCAAGTTTAAGGTTAGTCTCAGCAACTTAGTGAGCCCCTCAGCAACTTAGTGAGACCTTGTCTAAAAATTTAAGAAAGGACTGGAGTGGGGGGTTGGGGCTGTGGCTCAGTGGTAGCACACTTGCCTGGCATGTGTGAGGAACTGGGTTTGATTCTCAGTACTGCATATAAATAAATAAATAAATAAATAAATAAATAAATAAATAAATAAATAAATAAATAAATAAAATAAAGTACTATCAACAACTAAAAAAATGTTTTAAAAAGTGGGGAGGCTGGGGATGTAGCTTGGTGGTAACCCAGGGGTGCTTTATTGCTGAGTTGCGTTCCTGGCCCTTTTTATTTTTTGCGACAGGGTCTCAGTAAGTTGCTTAGGGCCTCACTAAATTCCTGAGGCTGGCCTCGAACTTGTGAGCCTTCTGTCTCAGCCTGCTGAATTACTGATGAGCTTTTCTTTATTGGTAGGTTTTTGATTACTGATTGGCTACTTGGGCATTTTGTTTCTTCTTGATTCAGTCTTGGTAGTTTGTATGTCTTTAAGAATTTATCCATTTCTTCCAGGTTATCTTATTTGTTGGTGTATAATTGTTCATATTAGTCCCTTAGGATCTTTTTCTTTTCTCTGTTATCTGTTACAATGATCCTACTTGCATTTCTTATTTTAGTTATTTGAGTCTTCTCCCTTTTTTTCTTGATGTTACCAAGGGTTTGTCAATTCTTTTCAAAAAAATCAACATTTTATTGAATTTTTTTTTGGTACTGAGCATTAAATCCAGGGGCCTTTTACCACTGAGCTACATCTTCAGTCTCCCTTTATTTCAAATTATTTTTTATTTCAGACAGGGTCTCATTTGATTGCTGAGACTTGTCTCAAACTTGAGATCCTCCTGCCTCAGCCTACCAAGTTGCTGGGATTATAGGTGTACACCACTGCACCCAGCTGATTTTTTAAAAATGCTTTTCAAAATTTTCATGTATTTCTTCTCTAACCAACATATTTTTCCTTCTTTATGCTAACTTTGGTTTTTTCCCCCTTCTTTTCTAATTTCTCTAGTTTTAAAGTTAGTTTGTTTAATTGAGTCCTTCTTTTTAAACATGGACATTTATCACTATGTACATCCCTCTTTTCCCTTGCTGAAGCCCTTAAGTTTTGTTAAGTTGTATTTTAATTTTTGTTTATCTCAAGGTGTTTTTCAGATGAACACACAGATATGTATTTACAATCTTGTTGATTTGGCCCTTTGATAATTATATATGACCTTTGTCTCTTTTGACAATTTTTGACTTCAAGTCTATTCTGTCTGATATAAGCATGGTCACCCTTATTCTGTATTGGAATATTTTTTCCATCCCTTCATTTGATACTATGTATAGCTTCATATATAACATGAGTCTTATAAACAGTGTATTGCTAGACCTTGTTTTTTTAAAAAATATTTTTTTAGTTATCAGTGAACCTTTATTTTATGTTTGTATGCTGTGCTAAAAACTGAACCCAGTGTCTCACACATGCTAGGCAAGCGCTCTACCACTGAGCTACAATCCCAGCCCCATGGACCTTCCTTGTTTTTTATTTATTTGTTTTTTCTCATCCAGTCATCCTCTCTGTCTTGTCTTCTCCCCAATATCAAACTCAGAGCCTCATGCATGCTCGGTAAGTGCCCTACCAGTGAACTACATTCTTAGCCCTCTATGCCTTTTGATTGGAGAGTTTAAGCATTTACATGTAAAGTAGTGATAGATAGGTAAGGACTTACTGTTATCACTTGGTTGTTTTCTGTTTCATAGTTTTTAAAGAATTTATCCAGAACTTTTTGGATGCATTATAATTATACACAGTGAACTTGATGTTATATATTTGTATATGCACATGATGTGACAATACAGTTTGGTTAGTATCAATCCCTAGTGACTTCCTTTCCTTGATTCTGCTAGCCTGCTTCTTCTCTTCTACTTGTCGTCTTTCTATTTCCTTTCTTTTTTCTTTTTTTCTCTTTAGCTTCCACATATGATAAAAAATATATAACCATTAACTTTCTGAGTTTGACTTATTTCATTTAATGTAACACTTTTAAGTTCCATCCATTTTCCTGATATGACACAATTTCATTCATCTTTATAGCTGAATAAGCTGTGCAACTCCTAGAAGAAAATGTGGGGTCAACATATAGATGCATATGACTTCCTGACCTTTAGGGGCCCTCGGGAGGAAGTCATTGCAATGTTAATAAGTGGGATGGCATCAAGTTGAAAAGCTTCTGAACAGTAAATGAAGCAATTGAGAATGTGAAGAGAGGATCTACAGAATGGGAGAAAATTTTTGCTAGCTACACTTTTGACAGAATATTAATATTTAATATACAAAGACCTCAAAAAACTTAACACCTAGAAAACCTGGTAACCCAATTAATGAATTGGCAAATGATCTAAACAGACACTTCTCAAAAAGGAGAAATGTAAATGGCCAACAAATACTGTTCAGCATCTTTAGCAGTTAAGGAAGTTCAAGTCAAGACTACACTGAGATTTCATCTTAGATTGGCCATCCTCAAGATACAAGCAATAGGCTGAGGTACAGGCCCACGCCTGTAATCCCAGTGGCTTGGGAGGCTGAGGCAGGAGGATTGCAAATTCAAAGCCAACCTCAGCAAACTCTAAGTAACTCAGTGAGACCCTGTCTCTAAATAAAAAACATACAAATAGGGCTGAGGATGTGACTTAGTGGTTGAGCGCCCCTGAGTTCAATCCTTGGTATCCCCTTCTCCTTTTGTTCTTATATTATTTTCCCGATTTCATTAAACTGTTTATGTGTGTTCTTGGGTAGCTCATGAATTTCTTTTAGAGTACTGTTTTGGATTCTTTGTTAGGTAGGCAATGTGTGGATGTGGATTTTTTTTTAATTTATTTTTTTACTGGAAGTTCATTGTATTCCTGATTTCCCATTTTCTTGTATCCTTGTGTTGACATCTGGGCAGTTGAGGCAATAATCAACTTCTAGACTTCATGGATGGTCTTGAGTAAGGAAAGCTCCCAGCTGTGGGGGACACGGGGTCACTACCTAGGCAATGTGTGGGAGTGTGCTGTTGCACGAGGCGCAGGCATAATGGCATGCATATGTCAAGCGTGGGATTTGCAGGGGCTTTGGCTCTAGGGGATGGGGTCAGTGGTGTGGTGGCTCAGGCAGTTGTGGGGTTTCAGTGGTGAAGTCTGTGTGGATATTGGTTATGGCTGCCAGGGCTGTTGATGTCCTCCAGGTGCCCCTGGGTCCAGCAGCAAGTATGCATGGGTAGGCAGGGGCTGGGCCAGTTGTCAGTGGGGGCACACACAGCATTCAAGGCCAGTGTTTGGGGCTGAAGCTGGCCTCTAGCAAACAAAACACTGGGCTCTAGGAGAGCCGTGTGAGGCTCGTATACCGGCTTTTCTAGGTCTTGTGACCAGAGCACCTGGAGCAGCAGTTGTTGGAGCAGCAGTTCTGGACTCAGTATGGTGGTGATGGCTTAGGGCAGCTCCATCTACAGAGGCAAAAATCTTGAGACTCTCAGTGCCAGAAGCTGCAGGATATAAGCCGTGGTTGCACCAGCTGTCAGTTTCTTTAGTGGCAGAATCTGTTGGGGGCTTCTGATGACCATGGTGGCACATGCCACTTGATGGGGATCAGTGGCTTCTGCACAGCTGTGTTGGACTGCCAGTGATCTGTGTGTGTGACAGTGCAGCTGGGGAGGCCATTGGCTTGTCCTGTTCTTCTGGTGCTAAGGTGCAATAAAGTGAAACTTCCTCCTGCACTTCTCTGTTTGCTTGGCTCTTTGCCTCACCCTGAGGTTGTTCCTCCATGGCTGCGCCCGGCTCTTCCAGAGCTGGTCTCCTTTGTGGGTCTCTGTCTGGTTGTGTTTTTATAGGTGGGCAAGGTGCAGTCTTCCACTATACCATGCTTCTGATGTCATTCTCGAGCTGTTGTCATCAGACATTTTACTTTTACACATGCTGTAAACCTCACAATATGTGGTCTTTGCTTTTGCTTTAAATGATGATTTGTTTTTTCCTTTAGTGCTGGTGTTCAAATCTAGGACCTTATGCATGCTAGGCAAGCACTCTACCACTGAACTACATCTACCCCGTCCTAAAACAATGACCTTTTAAAAAAGTTTAACAGTGTTTAAAGAAGTTTTTTAAAATATATTTATCCACATGGTGATCATTTCTGCTGCTTTTCAGGTCTTTCTGTAGAGTCAGATTTCCTTCTGAGGTTGCTTTTCTTCTACCTCAAATACTTTCTTTAACATTCTTTGCAGTGTAAGTCTCTGGGTAATGAATATTCAGCTGTTTGTAAGTGAAAGTTCTTTATTTTGCCTTGTGTTTCAAGGTATTTTTGCTGAATATGAAATTTTATGTTACTTTTTTTCTCTCAGTACTAAAAACAATTACTTCATTGTCTTTGCATTATCTTTAACAACAAATACTTTGCAACCAGAATTTTTGCTCTTTTTTACGTGAGTTCTTTTGGCAGCTTTATTTATTTATTTTTTTATTCTTTTAAACAGATTGGTTGCTATGTGCTTTGGTATAATTTTCCTTGGATTTCTTTTCTTTGAGTTCATTGTGCTTTTTGATCTGTTGGTGTGCAGTATTCATTAAATTTGGAAGATTTTCATTTATTATTTCTTCAAATAATTTTTCTTCTGTTCCCTGTCTTTCAGGGACTCTGATCACAGGCACATCAGTCATCAGGAGTGAAATAACAAACAGTTCTCTGATGCTCTGTTCACTATTTGGTCTTCTTTTGCTCTTGAGTTTCTATTACTTTATCTTCAAATTTGCTAATTTCTTTTTCTGCATTGTCTAATCTGCCATTAATCCCATCTGCTACTGTACTTTTCATATTTTCCATTGTAATTTTCCTTTGAAGAAGGTCAATTTCAGACTATTTTATATCTTTCATATCTCTACTTGTAGAGTCAATCGTTTTTTTTCCTAGCTTTTGAAATTAAAGGACTGTTAAGGTTATCTTATCAACTGTGCCATTTCTAGGCTGGGAGTTCCCTCACATGCCTGCAGTCCTGGGCTCCTGTGTGCAGCTCTCTGGACACAGAGCCATCTGCATGCTCTAAGCTATGTCTCTTCATCTCGGGGAGGTGGCTGAGCCTGACTCCTTCTTTATACACTGCAGCCTGAAGCCTACCTCAGGCTGTGAATGGTGCCACATAGGGGCCCACCTTACGTCTCATCTCCCAGCAGTCTCTGTCCCTCATTGCCTGGTGTCCAGGATCTTGAAACCATCATTTTGTATATTTTGTCCAGTGGATATTGAAGTCTGTGTGGATATTGGTTATGGCTGCCAGGGCATATTTAAATAGGATGGAAAATCTAATTGCCTTTACTCCATCTAGGCTGGCATCTGAAGCCAGTAATTATATTTCCAGTTGATGTCATTTAACAAAAATATACTTTCACAGTAAAATGTGTCACAAGTTAAAATCTTTGATCTAGCAGTGTCATCTACCTTTCCAGCCCCACATTGGAACCTTCCTTAGTCTGTGAATACCTTGATTTTTCTAGCAAATAAAATAGTTGACAGTGAGCCTAAGTACATTATCCTGGAAGTCATGATGTTTAAAGTGATGTAGACTTTATTATTTCATACTCTTGAGTCATGTTTGGTTTTTGATACCATCTTAGCTAAAATTATTTTAAAAGTTTGGTTTAGAGAAGGGAATTTGTAAACCTAGTCAGAATAGTGATTTAACCATTTCCAGAAAGAGAAAATATGTTCATCCTAATATTTCAATAGAATTTAATGTATGAGTTTGTTTTTTATAATGAGATGACTGTGTGCTTTTGGGCAGCCTTACATCTAAGTCATGGATATTTGCGTCAGCCATTTGTACAACAGGCCACATGTGTAATTCATTGACAAAATCCCTTTGCTGTCCTTTGTGTGCCAAGCTTCTGAGTGCTCTCCTACCACCTCCTGCAGAACACGAGTGTGCTTGCTAAAGGCCAAGTCCACTCACCTGGGCTAAGAACAGCAGGAGTTGTCTGACTCACCTTGTGGGTGGAGTAGCCATCTCTTTCTTAAAATGAGGTTTTATTCTGTACATTAGTTCTTTTAAAGTATGAGTAGAAAAAGATTGTTATTCAAAGAATTACACCTAAAACATTTTTGATTGAATCCTGGGGGTGGGGGTGGGGAGTTGTCATGCAACTTTTTATGAAGAGTATTTTATTCTCAGCAAAGAATATGATGCAGGTGATGTGACCTTCTGCCCAGGTGCGGCTTGACTAAGCTTCTTACTTACCTTTTAACAAAGGGAACTTCTGAATGGGTGTATTTAGGCATGTAGTGTTTTAAAATTTGCTGTCCAAATACCCTTTTGCCTTTCTCCAGAAATACAGGTTTTGAAGCACTGTATGTTCATATGATAAGTGTTAATAAATCAAAGCTTTGTCTGAGTGTGGCTGCATTGTGTTAAGTATTGGCGCTTTTTAATTTGAAAATAATTTTAATTATTGCTGTTATAGAAGCCTCAATGCCAGTATCTTAAGTGATTACTTCAGTTTTTTTTTTTTTTTTTTTTTTTTGCTTCAAGTTTCAGAATTAAAGAGCTATGTGTGTTGTCCACAGTAATCTTTGTCAGTATCAGTTCAGTTTTTTAAGAAAAGTTGCAGTGGAAACAGCAGTTATTTTAGACTAGTCCCTAGGAGCTAGTATTCTGTCTGGATTCCCAGTACTCTATGGCAGCAGGCTCCTGGGTGTGTCTTTGTGAGGTCAACCTGAATGATCCTGGGAACCACACCTACTGCTAAAGGCTGTCCTTTCCCTGGACATCCCTGTTAGGCCTGGGCCCTGATTCTCTCGGATGCCAGGTCAAGTCCATTGAGGTGGTCTTAGTCAAAGCCCACCCTCCTCTTCTAGCACACTACCCATTCCTACTGTGGGCTTTCCATGACCTCACCTCTCCACTCTCATACTGCTGTCACAGTATAGGGCAGGCCAAGTCCAGGGTGGTCGAATGACCACATAGCAGGTTCTGTTGGTTTCCAAGTTTCTTAAGATCAGCCACTGAACCATGGGAAGAAAACGTTAGACCTAGTATTTGTATTAGTAACTTTCAAAGTGTTTGATATTAGTAAATAGTACATATATAGTTTATGAATAACTAAAAGCACATGGTAGGTATATGTGCCCAGATTTTGTCTTTACTCAGGGCAGTATATGATCCACACATTGTTGGGCAGGTGAGACTGCTCTGGACCTTTGAGGCAGGGTTTTCATCCTAGGCTGGGGCCTGTCAGTTCTTAACAAATAAGCCTCATGGAGTGCAAAATTTGGGGTGTATGTACATATGTGTGTTTTTCTAGTAAGGCAATGCATAACCCTTACCAGATTCAAAAAGGGATGTTTTGCTCTGCAGGTCAGATAAACTGCCAATCTAGGGTCTTAGTTGAAATTACGGAGACTTGTTTTGGTAGGACCATAGCTCGTTTACAGGTAACTTCCTAGGCTCCCTCAAAGTCTGCTTTATTTGAAAAATTGAAATATATAATTAGATACCCATTCCTTTAACAAAGTGAAGCTTTACTGGACTTACAGCTGAGATGCTGCAGCCAAGATGGCTGTCACCATCTCATAACAACAAATTCCACATGCACTTCTGAAAGTCTCTGGTAGGAGTGACTACAGAGCAGGCTTGGATCCCCTGTTCTTACCCTTTCTGTGAGAGGGTTTTCTGTTGTGTGTATGCAGTTCTGTGCTGCTCTCTGCAGTTGGCAAGGCTGAGAGTCAAGGTCACAAGTCAGCTGACAGTGTGAGACTGAGTCAAAGGTATTCTTGAAATCACATGTAGAATCCTTAAGGCACCCATATTATATGATGTACATAACTGTACAGTTCTGTAGATGGTTTCTGTTATTTCTTGTAATTCTTTGGAATTCCATTTTTTCATGGCTCCCTAGTAGCTCTTCAGTTTATTCCTTGAAGGCTCTTATAATCCCGTTATGTCACTTGACTGACCACCTAAATGTTGGGATTTATTTACCTATGAGTGGTCAGAAAAATCTTGCCGTTCACATTTTCTTTCCAGTGAGTACTGGACCTGGGTGCATGCTCACTGAATAGAATGACTATTAATTTTTTTTTAAAATAAGACTTTTAAAAATATGTGTGTAGGTAAATTTAAGTAACTTAAAAGTATATATGGCATAATCCCATTGCATTTCCAGTTTTGCCCTTTTAGTTTATAAACCTGTAGCATTTAATTCAGATTAATGATGTTTTATGTTGGGGGTTCAGTAGAGAGCCACGATTTCTTCAGACCTCTAAAGTACTGCCAGGCAGAAGAGAAAGATGTGGTCCAGTGGCCCCAGCAGTTGGAAAGGAATCCTTCTTATTTTAAAACATGAGCTAACAGTCTGACTCTCTAAAGTAGAAATTATCTGTGTCTAGAGATGGTGCCCTTCCTGTCATTGATGGCAATCAGAGAATCTTCTATCAGAAGTACTGAGAACAGAGTCCTGTGTTGGGAGAGAGGTTACACCAGGGGACTTCTGAGACTGATTCCAAATCTCAAAATTCAAGCTGTATCTCAGTGGTAGAAAGCCTACCCAGCATGTGTGAGGCCCTGGGTTCAATCCCCAGCAGTGCTAAAGAAAAAAAAATCTGAAATTCTGAGACCAGTTAAGCATGCATCTCTAAAGATGGGCCTCCATGGATTTGCATCCACCCCTTCCCAGCTGTGTGATCTTGGGCATGTTACTTACCTTCTCTGTTCCTCAGTCTTCTTAGGCTGTAAAAGGGAGCTAATAGTCCCTCCTGCACACTGATACTGTGAATATTCATGTGGTCATGTGTCAAGGTTCAGCAAGATGCCTGGCACATCATAAGTGCCTAATAAGTGCCAAATGCCATTCTCTAGAGGGTACATAATGTCCAAACATGAGTCTCATCAGCTGCATTTGGGCTCTAGCTGTAGATTTTCCTAGGTAAATTCTGGGAGCCGAGCTCCAAGAGAGCCCCTGATGACCGCTTCCCTGCCTCCTCTGTGCTCAGGGAGGCTGTCCAAATGCAAGCCTTGAAGAGTCTCCTGACTGTGTTCCTGTGGTCCTCTTAACCACGAGGAAATGACAGCGTTTGTTTGGCTTACACATGACTTACCTTAGGAGCAAGCATGCACCCCCACAGAGGAGTGGTACTCCTTGCTTGAATGACAGACAAGTTTTTTCTCCACTTTGCAGGTAAGGACACTGTGCCTCAGAGAGCTTAAGTCACTTTTCCAAGGGCACACAGCTGAAACCAAAGTCCTCAACATCCAAATTCATTCCACACTGTGAGCTTTTATCCATAACCTCTGGAAGATTCTGGAATTCACTTAGAGCGTCGTATGTATTTCATCAGGAAGTCCACGAAACTAGGACTTTTTAAAAGGTGGTCCTGAGAAGATTAGGCAGTTTGATGATCCCTTTGTGGACGATTTTATGGTGGGTGAGGGATATCAGAAAATAAGACACCCCCCCCACCACACACACACACACACACACACACACACACACACACACACACACACACCTGACCTCACCTCTCAGCCCACTTCTTTGTCCTTCCTGCAGGTGTGGGTCGATGCTGGGACACAGATCTTCTTCTCCTACGCCATCTGCCTGGGCTGCCTGACTGCTCTGGGATGCTATAACAATTAAAACAACAACTGCTACAGGTGAGCACCCCCGGGCCCCGCCTGCCCTCCTCCTTGCTCCCGGGGACCCTTCTGCAGCATCACACCAGTCCCTTCAGCTGCCTGCCTTGCAGGGCCCAGGAGGGAACATATAGGCTGTTTGCTGACCTCCTCCTGCCCAAGGGTCAAAGAGGGGGCCACCAGAGGAGGTAGGGCTACTAGAGCAATCAGAGTCTGCGGCAATGTGAATCTGCCCCCCAGAATCTCTCTCTAGCCTCTGTCGGTGTCACCTCACATGGAGACACAAATTTAGCCCAGAGCTGGCAAGGAACTTGCCCAAGGTCACGCAGCTCACTAGTGGCAACATCAACAGGTGACCCAGGTGTTCCAGCATACAAGGGCTTATCCTTCCACCATCTATTCAGAAATCATCTTCCTTGCCTGTCTTACTTGACTGTAGGGTTCTCCTCTGTCCCACCTGGAGTGGCTGCTGCCCCGCCTTGCCCCTTGGCCTGACCGGCCTCCCTCCCTGACCTCCTATAGATGGCCACACCCAGGTGACAAGGGGAGCCCCACAGCAGGGCTGAGACCTGCACGTGCCCAGAGTTTCCCAGCAGCACGGGGGCAAGTGAAATCTGTACCGTGATTATCTGTTGGTTGAGGTCTCTGCACCTCTGGACTCAGAGCCCTGCACAGGTTAGGGGAGTACTTACAGGTGGATGGTAGAGGGTCTCTTTCTAAGACCCCCCAGATCACCAGAGATAAGACTGTGGAATAATGACAGGAAAGCTGTTCCCTGTCACATGTTGGTGGAGAAAGGAAAGGGGTTGGCACAAGTGATTCTGAGATGAATATTTGGGGGAAATAAGTTAGATCCTCAAACCTCATCCCATATAGTCACATAATACAATTGACTAAAGAGTTAAATTTTGAAAGGGAACTATCCTCAAATAAGGAATAATAAAATACTTAATTTCAGAATGGGAAAACATGTAAAAATCATTAGAAAAAAAGAAATCACAAAGGAAGAGAGTGACATTGGCTCATGTAAAAATCTATAATTTTTTTTTCTCTTTTGGTACTGGGGATTGAACCCAGGGGTGCTTAACCACTGAGCCCCATCCCCCAGCCCTTTGTATTTTTTTTATTTTGAGACAGGTTCTCACTAAGTTGCTGAGGCTGGCCTTGAACTTACAATCCTCCTGACTCAGCCTCCTGAGTTGCTGGGATTATAGGTGTGCATCACCACACCCAGCAGAAATCTAGATTGTTGGGGCTGGGGTTGTGGCTCAGTGGTAGAGCACTTGCCTAGCACATGCAAGGCCCTGGGTTCGATCCTCAGCACCACATAAAAGTAAATAAATAAAATAAAGATATTGTGCCCAACTACAACTAAAAAAATAAATATTTTTTTTTAAAATTTAGATTGTTAAATGTTAGACTTCTAAACTTTAAAATTTTCTACAAAGAAATTTTTTAAAACTGTTCAAAATAGCCTAGAGACTGGGCCTGGGAAGTCAGAGGGCGGAAGATGTTCCCCCCTCCTATACCATTAAGACATTTTTCTTTTTTTTCTATTACTGTGAGTACCTATTGACTTTAATTTAAAAAAAAAAAAAAACACAAGTTAGTACAAATATCTACATGTTGTATTTTATTTAGATGTTGATGGACATTTTTTTTATTCCTTTTATTTATATGCGATGTTGAGAATCGAACCCAGTGCCTCATGCATGCTAGGCAAACACTCTACCACCAACCACAGCCCCTGTATTTTTTATCTCTAAATAAGATATGAAAATCATCCTCAAAACTAAAGGGCGTAGTAATATATAATATGTGGGGTTAGATCCATGCTATGTTAAGGTGATGAATGTGTCAATATAAAAAACACTAAAATACAAAAGAAAAATAAACTATAGCGAGGCACAGGGGAGGGGCACATGCCTGTGATCCTAGCTACTGAGGCAGGAGAGTGCACAGGGCAGGATAATGGGCAATTTAGCAAGACCTTGCGTCAAAATAAAAATTAACAAGGGCTGGATGACGTGGCTCAGTGATAGAGCACCCCTGGGTTCAGTCCCCCATACAATGAAAGAGAGAGAGAGAGGGAGGGAGAGAGAGAAGTCCTATTAGGGCTGGGTGTGCAGCGTGGTGGTGGAGTGCATGTCCAGCCTACATGAGGCCCTGGGTTCCATCCCCAGCACAGCAGAGTAAATAAATCAGAAAAGAAAAATAAGCAACAGACTCTTATAAAAACAAGATTGTTTTTCTCAACTAGATCATGAGCAGTAACCCCAAAAACGAATCCCCATTCAGTGTAGGTGAGGGCATGTGGGAGGGGCGTGTTCCCCTGGGCCGGGAACTGATGACCACAGAACCTCGACCTGATGACCACAGAACCTCGACCTGGCTCCCGTGGAATCGCCACTTGAAAGACCTTTTGTGGATGGTCCATCCCCTCCCCCATTCTCCCCGTCTCTGAGAAAGGGAAATCAGGGCTCCGGGAGGTGGTCCCCAGGTGGAGGTTGTGGAGTCTGGGCTCTGACCAGGCCCTCTCTGCTGTCCCTCCCAGGGCTCTCTGGAAGCCACCTTTGTGCTCACTTCATGAACCCGTTTGTTAAGTCTGCAGGGTCTGCCGTGACATCTGTGCGTCCGCAGGGCATGAGGCAGTGGAATGGGCAGCACAGGAGACTGACAGTAGTGACCCAGTCTGCTGAGTTTGTCATTTGGGGAAACTGAGGCACAGGGGAATTTTTTTTTAAGTAGACAGATCCAACATGCTAACGGCACACTAGGCCACAAGTGCCATCGTTTCTGGGGCCCTTGGGCTGAGGAGCAGTTGAGTATGGCTGGAAGGAGGGATGCCGGAGAGGTGGGCGGTTGGGCCAGGTTTCTGTAAGACCCTCGCTGTGCTCCAGGCTGTCACAGAGGAGATGGGTCTCGGGGTTGAGAGATCAGGCAGTTTGTCAACCACAGTATGGAGTGGGAACCACGGGCAGCAAGGGACAGGCCCTCAGCTAGGGACAGCAGCACAAGCAGGCTCCCAGCCCAGGCTGACGATGACCCCCTTGGGTTGTCTCAGAGAGGTGCTGGCACTCAGCACGGGACCCTATAATCCCAGCGGCTTGGGAGGCTGAGGCAGGAGGATGGTGAGTTCAAAGCCAGCCTCAGCAAAAGCAAGGCCCTAAGCAACTCAGTGAGACCCTGACTCTATATAAAATACAAAATAGGGCTGGGGATGTGGCTCTGTGGTCGAGGGTCCCAAATTCATTCTCTGGACACTGGGAATCCCGTGGTCACTGACTATCCCCTCTAGCCAGGCCATCAGGAGCAAGAGGACACCAGCAAGTTTCCTCATTCTCCCTGTATCCTGTGGTTCTGGTCTCGTGCTGGCTTTCATGCTATAAGACACCCATTTGTCACTTGTACCCACAAGGAGACAGGGGCCCATGGAATTTAAGTCACTTGCTTGTGTTCCCATAGCTAGTGATAGAATATGGCTTTCCTGGCCCCGGTACCCCTATTCCTCACTACCACGGATGGCCAATTCCTTCCAGGCTATTAGAACTGAATCTGGACGAGGCTGTCTTGTCACCAGTCTGGGTCCCTGGGCAGTTGCTTCTTCCAAATGTGCACACGAGTGACCAATACCAGCTACCCCCCAATCCCTCTGCATTCCCATCCAACAGCTAGGGATTTTTTTTTCTTTTCCTTTCTGTCTCTTATCAGCAGAAGAGAGCAAATACCCTAGGTGACATTGCAAAAATCAGAAGGCTCATTTTAGTCCTGTTTCAAAATCGTTCTGCAAGCAGGTCTTTCCCATCTCAGACGGAGTAAATTAATACCCTCTCTCCTGACAGCATAATCACTTCTGGAGGTCTTACCAGCACAGCTGAGCTCCTGCTGACTTCAAAGCACTGGTTATGTAAGGCTTTCACCTAAGCAGTGCTCGAGCTGGCGCAGGGAAGGAATTAGAGGGATGGGAATGGACCCACGCGGACAGGGGCGAGCGTCCCCTCAGAGCACACAGCACTAGGCTACAACTGCCTGATTGCATGGATGCCCTGGGCGCTGGCAAGCAGGTCACAGGGATGGAAGGGACCCTAGGACCCTTGAGAGCTTCCCTCTCTGGCTGCCTGTCACTCTGTGGTTGGAGGAAGGCACCCAAGAGACCTCTGCAAGAAGATGGGGATTTTGTAACTGGGGACATTTTCTTTTTCACCCTCTGTATGGATGCCCAGAGATAACTGTCCAAAACCCGGGCTCTGGAAGTCTTACTTCTTGGGGCACATCATTTTTGTTCAGCTCCTGGAAATAGCATCTGAGACGCATCCCAAACTTCACAAGTGACTGTGAGACTTGCAGTAGATGATTCTCCTTTTCTGGTCCTCCAGGTCTGAGTGAAACCTAGTGTAGGGCCTGACACGCTGGCTGCAGCTCCTTTAAAAACGATATAGGAGCCGGGCATGTGGGGGTGAACACCTGTAATCCCAGCAGCTTAGAAGGCTGAGGCAGGAGGATGGTGAGTTCAAACCCAGCTTCAGCAAAAGCAAGGTGCTAAGCAACTCAGGGAAACCCTGTCTCTATATAAAATACAAAATAGGGCTGGGGATGTGGCTCTGGGGTTGAGGGCCACATCCTGAGTTCAATCTCTGGTACCCAAAATAAATAAGAATAATTCAGGAGAAGTCCAAAATGTGACCCACATGGAGGCAATGCATCCATTGCATTCCCAACACATCTCATGTCACTCTGTTCAGTAAAGCAGGCCCATTTTACCTCAGACTCCAAGACCCAGGCAGGAGAAGCAGATTTGTCTCTGCCTTAAGAAGAGCTTGGCCCTCATCCAGGCCTGGACTGAGTTTCCTGTATAGCAGATGCAAATGAGGTTAATGTGGCAGGGCTACCAGCCCAGCCGGCATTCACAGAGCGATTTAAAAAAAAAAACAACAAACCTGTATCAGTCATCCACTGCCACATTAATGCTGTGTAACAAACAGCCCCAGACATCAGGGAAGTTTGACCATAACAAACATTTTCCCTTACTGCTCTCCAGGCTGCCGGTCAGCCAGGGAAATTCTCCGGGCTGAGGGTTGGATGAGTCTGACTCCAGGCCAAGCTCAAGTGCGTGCCATGTGTGTGCATTCTGGGGTCCAGTCTGAAGAGATGGCAGCTCCCCTGAGGAATTCTTCTCATAGAAAATCACAGAAATGATAAAGGACAAGTCCAATTAGGCCAGCACAACTCAAGCCTCTGTTTGTGTCACATTGGCTCACGTCTCGTTGTCCACAGCAAGTCACATGGCCAAGGCCAGAGTCAGAGGGGCAGGGAAATACACTCGTCTCCAGGGAGAAGGGAGCAGGAGTGAGAGCATGCTGAGAGTGATTTGATGGGACACAAATCCCAAGAGACCCAGTTACCCAAACAGCTGGCCTGGACGTGGGTGAGATCAGACCCCAAATAAAGATACTGCAGGGAGAACTGGAACCCACGGGTCTTGACTGCTAGTCCAGAGGCTCTCCCTTAGAATCATGGTGTCAGTCGCCAACCATGTTCTTATCACCTTTGGTTGCATTTCATGAAGCACAGTGTCAGGAGAAGAGGAGGTGAATATCTCACTCCGTGTCTGAGCCTCGTGCCCGGGTATAATAATTGAAGAGGGGCTTGGCGAACAGGGTACATTAGAGATCAGGAGCAGGATGAAGAGCTGGTAACGGAACTGGGATGTTGAACTGGGAGAACAGAAAACTCAAAGGGATATAAGTCCACTATCTTTAGATCTCCCCAGCCTGAAGGCGCGCCAGGCTATTTTTTTGAGGGTAAAACCAAAACTTCCCAGAGGAAAGCAGGTTTTGGTCTCATGCAGTCTAAGCAGTGGGTGTAGTCCAACAGGGGGAAAGGACTACTGAGAACAGGGGAGGGTCCTGCAGAAGCAGGCTCGCCACCCACTGGGTCACTGTCCCGCCCCAAATCATGGCAGGGCATTGACACAGGCCGTGTGCCCAAGCCACAGCCCCACCCATGCTCTTTGGTGGCTGGGATTCTGGGAGGCGGATGCCCCAACTTGGCAACAGGCTGAGACGTCAGGCATCCGTTTTCTCCAGGTTGACAAAGCCCTGACATTTGTAGTCTGATTTCTCCTGGGCTTTGTGCAGCGAGTCCCTCTCCAGAGCAGATGAGAGCCGCTGCCCCAGTAAATCCCTCCACGAGGGGGTCCATGCTGGAAGGGGCTGCTCCTCATAGCAGCAGAACAGAGACTGATCCGTGAGTTCTGTGAGATGTGGCTCTGGTCGGTAGCTAGTCCCAGATGGATGTCACAATAAAACCTCTTCCTGAAAAGCAGCTGGAGCACCAGGCGTGAGGTCCGGGGTGGTCCCCTGGCTCAGAGGCACCATCTCACAGGGAGGCTTCTCCCAAACTCTCAGTTTTGAGTTCCCAGGAATATAACCCTCTCCTTTCCCTGGCTTTCTCTCCTTCCAGGGATTCAGGGGAGTGTTGGTTTTTCTCCCAAGTTTCTTCTCACTCGATCTGCACTGTACCACATGCCAGCCTCCGTTCCTTCCTTCACCACCCCCTCTCTGTGCTTGTGATCCATGCCCTACCTAATCTTGGAGAAATGCAGGAGAAGCTGTGTGACCGTGGGCCAGCCACCTAACCTCTCTGAACTATGGGTGCTTCACCAGGGAAATGGGGCTGTGCCTGCCCACACTTCCCTGCCTGCCCCCCCCACAGTGCTCAGGTGGACAGTGTTCCGGCAATGCACCTGTCCCGCCCACTCTGACCTGAGTCCCTCTTGCTGCTTCCCCACAGGGACTGCATCATGCTCTGTTGCCTGAACAGCAGCACCAGCTTCGTGGCCGGGTTTGCCATCTTCTCAGTCCTGGGCTTCATGGCATATGAGCAGGGGGTACCCATTGCCGAGGTGGCAGAGTCAGGTGAGTTTGCCGAAGGTTGCGGGTCTAAGAGGCCCCGGGGGAGATGGATGAGCAGAATGTCGATGCAGTCTTCATCTCCTGGGTTCAGGTCCTGAGAGGTGGTTCCACCAGTCATCCACAGGCTGGGACCTCAGGAGGGAGCACCTTCACACTTCCCCTCACTCCTGTAACCCAAAGCCTTCCTCGGCCGCTCATGGTGCCACACTCAGCATGGGCCAGAGCCCTGGGGTTTCATCCTCCCATGCCCACTCTGCCCAATTTCAGTGGTCTGTTCCCTTTGGCAACATAAGTCACTCCCTCGTACCGCAGGGCCTTTGCACGTGCTGCTCTCTCTGCTTGGAGAGTCTCCCTCCCTCCCCTGTTCTAGATGTAGGATAACCCCAGTTTGTCATGGCCTTAAGTGTAGATGGACGTGTTTGTGTCAAACCCAGCGTGGGCAAGGTTGTGGTGCCAGTGGTTGAAAACCCTTCCCTTGTTTTTCATGGTGTTTGAATTCTGGGCAGATAGAGTATATATTTAAAAAAAAAATAGTTTTGTTTGCATGACATAGGAAGCTAGGCTCCAAACTCAGAGAAGTGCAAATAGGTTTTTCCCATACAAGAATGTCCAGGGGGATGGTCTGTCAAGGGCAGCACAGGGCGGTCTAGCCTCCTTGGCTTCCATCTGCTCAATGCCAGTTGTGCCCACCTCCATGGTAAACAACCACGCTGCCTCCCTGGTGAGCCCCAGTGCAAAGTGTGGCTACCTCTGTCTGCTGTGCAGAGTCAGGGCCAGCACCCTCTGACCACCAGGCTGGGCAGGCCGGCGAGTGTGGACTTCACAGGAGGAATTTGTACCTGCTCAGGGCCCTCCCTTCTTGGGATTGTGTGTATCAGACACAGACATGGTCCCTGCAGAAATCAGGGGTCCAGAGCTAGACCAGAGGTTTGCAAATGCAGGCAAAGCTCTGTCAGTGGGCTCCTGCTCTTTGGGTAGGAGATAGCTCACATGTGACCTCATATGATTCTTAGCTCAAAATACCATGATTAGACAGCTGCCAGTACACTTCAGAGGAATGTTCCAGAACACCTATGAGGCTGAGCTAGGGAGGCAGAAAGTGCAAGACTCACTCTATCCTGCTCTAATCCCAGTGCCCAAGATTTGCTGACCTTCCTCGAATATCCCCTAGTCTGTCTTTCTGGTACTCCTTGCGGTCCAGGTGCTCTTTCCTGATATAGAGATTTTACACTGCTTATAGTTGAGTCTTACTTTGAAATCCAGACTGATCATATTCTGCCTTCTAACTGGAGTATTTGGTCCATTTTTCAATTAGTGATATGATTTGGTCCTGAAGTCAGCTTCAAAGAAGAGAATGTCAAAATAATAATCAGAAATGGGAAGGGACAGATGTGTAGAGGAGGTACAAAGGGATATGTTGTTAACTTTAAGTCGACTCTGCTGAGTTATAGATGTGTATTGTTAGCCCAGCTTCTTAGAAAATAATAAAACAGAGCTAAAAAAGCCAACAAATGAAATAAAACCGAGTATCAAAAAATACTGAGAAGTTGAACAGAAAGCTGGAGATGCACAACAGAGTAGAAGAAAGCAAAATAAACAAACAAGAGAAGACCAGAAGGAAAACAAACACAAAGGGCTAGGTGGGAACGTAACTGCATTAGTGATTACACTAAGTGTGAATGGATCAAATATGTCAACTAAAAAGGAGAGATTGTCAGACTGGATTTTTAAAAAGTGAGATCTGATTATAAAATATCTAAAAGAGGCACCTATTAAATTTAAAGACACAGAGAAATTTACCAAAAAAAAAGGAAGAGATATACCATCCAAACAATAAGCATAGAAAACTGGCTTTGCTGTGTTTGTATTAGAGAAAGTAGACATCAAGTCAAAGTCAAAGGGTACTATTAGAGAAAAAGAGAGATGTTTCATAATAACAAAGGGAACAATTCATTGGGAAGATCTAATGATACTAAATGTGTTTATGCCAGATAACAGAGATTAATACATAAAGCTGCCAGGCATGGTGGCACACACCTGTAACTCCTGTGACTGCTCAGGAGGCTGAGGCAGGAGGATCACAAGTTTGAGGCTAGTCTCAGCAACTTAGCAAGACCCTAGCAACTTAGAAAGACCCTTTCTCAAAATAAAAAAAAAAATTAAATAAAAATGGTTGGGAATGTAGCCTAGTGTTAAAGTGCCCCTCGGTTCAATCCCCAGTACCAAAACCTGGAGGGATGAATGGACAGACGGACAGACGGACAGATGGACAGATGGATGGATGGATGATAAAAGCTAAAATAAATAAAGCTAAAACAGAAAGAACCAAAGGGGGAAATAGACAAATCCACAATCATACTTAGAGATTTTAACATCCTTGACTCACTAATGATAGAACAAGACAAATTATCAATAAAGACGTAAAATATGAACACTGTCAATCACATCGACTTAATTGACATTTACAAAAATCTGTACCCAGCAACTGCAGAGTACAATTCTTTTCAAATGGACATGAAATATCCACCAAGATAGAGCATGTCCTGGGCCATGAAATAAGTCTCAAAATATTTCAAAAGAATGAAATTATATAGAATAGAATATATTCTCTGGCAACCACCGAGGTAAATCAGAAATCCTTAACAAAATAATATCTAGAAAGTCCCCAAATGCATGCGGAGTAAGCAACATGTTTCTAAATATTTCATGGTTCAAAGAACAAAACATTTCAAGCTTCACAGTAATGAAAACTTAACATATCGAAATTTGTGGGATGCAGTTAAAATACAGTGAAGTTGACAGCTTTAAATACCTATATCAGAATGAAAAAAAATGCTTACATTTAAAAAAAAGTTAAGTTTGAATCTTAAGCAGGAAAGGAAATACAAATTAAGCCAAAGGTAAATAGAACAAAAAAAAATAATAAAGATAATTGAGTTAGCTTTGTGCTGCTGCAGGGGTCAGAATTCCCAACCAGAGCAGCTGAGAGGAGGGAAAGCTCATGTTGGCTCTTGGTTTCAGAGATTTAGCCCACGGTCAGGGGACTCCTTTGCTCTGGGCCCCAAAGTGAGGCAGGGCCTCATTAAAGGGACAGACATGATTTATAGGAAAATGATCATAGCTTCCAGGTGAGAAAAGAAGGCAAAAGGGAATGAAAAAAAAAAGCACCCTCCTATAAGTGGGTGGTGAAGGAAAAAACAAGAAAGAGGTAGAGCCCCTCAAAACAGCCATGACAACAATAGAGAACCCTAAAATCCAGAAATAAAGAGGAGAACTCACCCTTGCCCCCACCAGCAAGACAGAACCGCGCTGAGTCCTCGGACTTTACAGATGAAAGAGGAGGCTGTTAAAACAGGAAGATTATCAAATACCCAGCAACCCCAAAATGGACTTGACTTCATGCATACACAGCTACCATATAAAGTCAGGAGTAGCCAGTCAGAATGGCAATCATCAAGAATACAAGCAACAATAAATGTTGGCAAGGTTGTGGGGGGAAAGGTACTCTCATACATTGCTGGTGGGACGGCAAATTGGTGCAACCACTCTGGAAGACAGTATGGAGATTTCTCAGAAAACTTGGAATGGAACCATTTGACCCAGTTATCCCACTCCCTGGTTTATACCCAAAGGACTTAAAATCAACATACTACAGTGACGCAGCTGAATTCATAATAGCTAAGCTATGGAACCAACCTAGGTGCCCTTCAATAGATGAATGGATAAAGAAGTTGTGGTATATATTCACAATGGAATATTACTCAGCCTTTAAGAAGAATGAAATCATGGTGTTTGCCAGTAAATGGGTGGAATTGGAGATTACCATGCTAAGTGAAATAAGCCAATCCCAAAGAACAAAAAGCTGAATATTTTCTCTAATGTTAATTCATAATAAGGGGATGGGGCTGGGGAAGAATTGAGTTACTTTGGATTACACAGAGGGAAATGAAGAGAGGGGAGGCCATATGGAGGTAGGAAGGATAGTTGAATCAGACATTATTTCCCTCTTTGCATATATGATTACATGACTGGTGTGACTCTACATCATGTACAACCAGCAAAATGAGCAGTTATACTCCATTTATTTATGATGTGTCAAAAGGCATTCGACTGTCATGTATAACTAATTAGAACAAATTTTTAAAAACATTAAAAAAGAAAAGAATAGAAATTTCCCACAGATCAACAAACAACCATACCCTTCCTCTGAAGACCAAATATGAAGTAGAAAGAGATTGTAAGTCAGCCCTCACATGTCTCTGTCCATTTTCCGTGGCTATCACAGAACACCTGAGATTGGGTAATTTATAAAGAAAAGGTTTGTTTAGCTCATGGTCCGGGGACAGGAAAATTCAAGAATGGTAGCTGCTTTGGGTTGAGAGCATTGTGCTGTGTCACATAGCATGGCAGATTTGGCGCCTATGCAAGAGTAGGGAGCAAGGAGGGCCGCAGAGAGGGAGGGGACAAAGGAGCCCATTCACTTTTGCCACACCCTGCTCTCAAAACACCACTCCATTCTCAAAAGAACTAATCCCCTCTTCCAGAAAAAGACACTAGTCCCTCTCCCTGACTTGATCACCTCTTAAAGACTTTGTCACCTCTTGAAGGGCCCACACCCCCAAAACCACTAACCAGACTTCAATGTGAATTTTGTCAAGGTCAAACCGTATCCAAACCGTAGCACCAACAGAACTAGACATAGTCAACTGGGAATCTGAGGATGCGGAAAGCAACTTAAACCAGAAATTCCAAACTAACAAGTGATGCTGGGGGTGGAATGGGAGATGGACAGGAAGAAATGAAGAGAGTTAATTGAACTCAGGGGGAAAAAATGAAGAAAAGAAAAAACAAATCATCTAGAACATGAAGGAAAAAAATGACAAGGTATCCCATAGAAAATAGTCTTGAAAAGGAGCATTGAAGAAAGACAGAAAAACACTGTGGAATGCAGGCAAAGAAATAATATTTATATTATCAGAGTTCCCGAAGGGGAAAAAAGATAAAAACTAGTGGCACAGAGGTCATGTTTAAAACTATATTCCAAGGAAAATTTTCAGACATGAAGAGCCGAGTCCACACAATGTAAGAAACTCCCTCAGATGCCAGGAAAAATCAGCCCAGAATAATGAACTCTGAGGCATTTTGCTAAAGCCGCTAGCCTTGAAAGATAAAATCCTCAAAGGTCTGCAGGCAGAAGAGATCAAATAACCTGCAAAAGCAGGAGCCCGGCACCCCAAAACCCACTTACAGAGTGCACACAAGGCAACGTTGGAGCATCCCTTTCATCTCAGATCCCGAAAAAGGAAACTTGGATCAAAGCTTTAACACCTGGCCACAATTTTATTTTTCCACTATCAAAGCCACAGAAATCCATTCTCAATGTTGAAGAATGTGGGAGCTCTGTGCACATCAGTCCTTGAGGGAACTTGAGTAGGGGCGACTTCAAGCCAACCTCATAGTGACCAGGAAAATGTCCAACAAAAAGATGCACAGTGAGGGCTTAATGGTGCTTAATTGGGGCTGGGGTGATGGCTCAGTGGTAGAGTGCTCTCCTAGCATGCATGAGGCACTGGGTTCGATCCTCGGCACCACATACAAACAAACTAATGTATCCACCTAAAACTAAAGATACATAATAAATATTTTTTTTAAATGGTGCTTAATTGTTGCTGGGGATGTAGCATGGTGATACAGTGTGTGCTTCCTGTGCACAAGGCCCAGGCTTTCATCCCCAGCACCAATAAATAATAAGAAGAAATTAAATAACACACGTGTGTGTGTGTATGTGTGTGTGTCTAACACGAAAAGCAATGCAGAGAAGAGAGAGGAGACTCATGTAGAAATGCTGGATATTATCTGTCATAAAGTAGAAATTATCCAAATAACACATGGAAGGAAAAAGGAGAAAAAGAAAAATAAATTGGAAAAAAAACTCTGTTTTATAGACAATAGCTCTGTTAAAGAATATGGAAGGGAGAAACCTGGGAAAGCTGAGTAATAAAGAAAACAAGGGCTTAACAGCATTTATAAAAATAACCACTGGAACACAACCTTCCTGAATGCAATAAAAAATATATAGATGGAAACAACACTTAAGTCATTGAAAAATGTAACAAATACTAAAAAAAAATGTAATAAGAAAAATTACTCAAGGGGCAGTTAAGGTCAAACGTATCAATCAGATCAATAAACGTGAGTAGGCTTGACTTACCTATTAAAAGGAAAAGATCTTTGACTTGACTCACAAACCTAGATCCAAGTCTGTCCTGCACAGGAGAGTCACACCTCAAGCAAAGTTGGTTCACAAAGACTGAACATAAAGGGCTGGACAGCCGGAGCAAAGCTCAGGTCACAGTAGGATCCACGCCCAAGGGTGTTAAGCACTACCAAGAAGAACACTGTTTTGTTCCATTTTACAACACACAATGTAATATATGCACCAAATAACACAGCGCAGCACAAGGCAGAACCTGCAGGAGGTGCAAGGAGACTTCATAGAAACACAGAAAGCACACCATACTAAGCACATTTATCATTAGAGATGAAAGAATGAAAATAAACTGACTTCCCCGCTCAAAACAACACAAAAACAAACAAGCAAAGTGAACCACAAAAATGCATAAGGAAGCAAATAGTCAAAAGAAAAGCAGAAATTAGTGAAAGAGGAAAAGAATTAAAATCCTGGTTTTAAAAAAAAGAATAGACAAGTCACCATTAAATCAAGAAAAAAGGGAGGGCAGGCATGGTGGCCCACGCCTATAATTCCAGCAGCTTGGGAGGCTGAAGCAGGAGGATCACAAGTTCGAGGCCAGCCTCAGCAACTTAGCAAAGGCCTAAGCAACTCAGCAAGACGCTGTCTCTAAATAAAATATTAAAAAGGGCTGGGGGTGTGGCTCAGTGGTCGAGTGTC
The DNA here is from genome assembly GCF_964194105.1 of Spermophilus citellus. Lineage (NCBI taxonomy): Eukaryota > Metazoa > Chordata > Mammalia > Rodentia > Sciuridae > Spermophilus > Spermophilus citellus. Next base: position 304,983 of record NW_027672905.1, on the reverse strand, counting down.
CCAGAATTCAAACCCTGATACCAAAAAAAAAAAGAAAGAAAGAAAATTGGGCACCAGCCTAGTACCAACCACACAGGGACTGACTCCACCAGCAGCTCTCTCTCTCTCTCTCTTTCTTCCCAGGTCCTGGCCTGGCCTTCATTGCCTATCCAAAGGCTGTCACCATGATGCCTCTCTCCCTGCTGTGGGCCACCCTGTTCTTCATGATGCTCATCTTTCTGGGCCTGGACAGCCAGGTAAGCAGCCCAGAGGGAGAGGGGCTGGGGAGGCTGGATGCTCTTTTTTATTTATTTTTATTTATTGGGACCAGGAATTGAACTCAGGTACTCGACCCCTGAGCCACATCCCCAGCCCTATTTTGTATTTTATTTAGAGACAAGGTCTCACTGAGTTGCTTAGGGCCTCACTTTTTGCTGAGGCTGGCTTTGAACTTGTGATCCTCCTGCCTCAGCCTCCCAAGCCACTGGGGTTACAGGCGTGCACCACTGCGCCCTGTGGCCAGGCACTCTTCCTAGGAGCGACCTTTGGTCCCAGCCACCACCCCTCCTGGTAACACAGAGTCCCACGCGTCCCAACCAAATATCCAAGGACCCCAGAGCACAGGAAGGCACCTCTTCCTTCCTCCCTCTGTGTTGGGGTCGCCATGACACAGCCTGGGTGGCCACTTGGTTCCCTTGGCATGTGGGAGCTGTTCTGGGTGGGAGGCTATACAGGCAAGATGCCCAGTTTTAACAAGATGGTGCGCGCCCCCCCACCCCCGAGCCTCCTGCCCAGCCAAGCCTGTGCAGGACAGTGTCCAGGATGGCCCAGCAGATACTGCCCCAACCGTGCCTCTGCACAAGTCACTTAGCACGGTCAGTGTAGGCGTCTGTCAACCCAGCCAAGCTCAATTCTCCCCCTGAGCCATTCCTCCTCGGAAACTGCTAAGCCGGGCTGCAGGAGCCCGGGTGCTTCGCCTGATAATCTTCTCATTGTTGCGGGCAGAATCCTCTGAGGGACTTTGGAATCGGGCAGGGCTGGATTGGAGTCCCAGTGCCAGGACTCTCAACCAGCTGTGTGGCTTTTGGATAATCACTTTACCTCTCTGTGCTTCCTTCCTTTGGTCTGCACAGTAAGGACGGAAATATCTTTCCTAAGAAGGTAGAAATGAATCATAAAGGATTTAAGACCAAGAAATCGCTCCAAGGAAGGGGTCTGCCAACATGGTGCCCATCAGAAAAAAAATTTTTAAGTTCTTCTCCAGAAAAGGGGTCATGCAAGAGATCTGCCCTTCGTTCTCTGAGAACCTGGGAGCAGGGGTGGGTATGGTGTTGGGATATTGAGTCTGGGTATTGACAGGCAAGGAGTTGGCCTGCCTGATTGTGTCCAACACTTGGGATTCAGATGCTTCAATTCAGCCATCAATGCCTGGACAGTTTGGCCCAGAGATGGCAGAAACACAGGAGCTGGGTGTTGTCCTCGAACCAGCAGAGGGGCGCTCGCCCAGCAGAGCTAGAGGCCAGGGAACTCGCACAGCCCTGGAGATCACAGAGCCTGCCTCCAGGACAATGACAGAGGGAGAGACCCCTGCCTTGCCCCAAGGGCCAGGACTGGGTCTCATTTAACTCATTAACTCCAGGAAAGGGGCCAGCACATAGACAAGACTCTGCATGCTGAGTGACCCTGGGCAGGTTCCCTCCCCTCTCTGAGCAACTTTGCCCTTGTGTGTTAAGTGGACAAGCCAGGTCCCTATTAGTGCTGGGGTAGCCGTCATGATTCCCAGGCCCCCCATCACGGGAGTGAGTGTGGGAACGAAGCCTGAGCTGGGTAGAAAGGAGGCCGGGGTTTAACCCTCCGCAGCACTCACCCAGAGCCAGCACCCCCAGGAACAGCCTTTTTCTTGGGTTTCACACCATCACATCTCCCCCCACCCACCCCATCCAGTTTGTGTGCGTGGAAAGCCTGGTGACCGCCGTGGTGGACATGTACCCCAAGGTCTTCCGGAGGGGCTATCGTCGGGAGCTGCTCATCCTGGCCCTGTCGGTCATCTCCTATTTTCTGGGCCTGGTGATGCTAACAGAGGTGAGTGGCATACGTGGCCGGGTTCAAACGCCAAGTGCCTGGGCTCTGGGGCAGGCAGGTCTGACGTCACGTCCCTCCTCTGGCCCTGTCTGGCTGCAGGAGCCTGGGCAGGTCTAGTACCTTCTCTGCCCCCTAGTTTCTCCTCTTCCCAATGGGTCGAGGTGAGAATGGAAGGTAGGTTCCTATCAGGTCCGTAGCCACAGGGTCTGGCATAAGCCGCGCTTGGCTGATGGTAGCTGCTGTTGCCAACAGAGAGGGGTAATGCCCAAGGGGGCCCTTGGGTTTCGCCAGTATTTAAGAGCGTGGGGATGCCTGGGTCGTGGCTATGAGTAAAGTGGTTGCCTTTGATCTCTTTCAAAGCAGGCTTTTCTAGGGGGACATCTGAGAATAGGCATCGGTGATATCTGGGACATCCGGGCACTGTGCTCCAGCTCCGGTTTTGTCCCTGGCCCCGTCTTAACCAGCTTTTTCATTGCTGTGAGCAGAGTACCCCACAAGTCCAACTCTGAGGAGGCCTCCGTCCATAGATGGCCGACTCCTTTGCTGTGGGCCTGGGTGAGGCAGATCGATATGGTGGAGAGGTGTGGTGGAGGAGAGCAGCTCAGCTTGTGGCCGGGTCAGGAAGCAGAGAGAGAGGGGGAAAGGGGGCTTCAGGGCAGATGCACCCTTCCAGGGCACGTCCCCAGTGACCCTACCTCCTCCAGCCACACCCACCTCCTACAGTTACCACCCAGTCCGTCCATTCAGACTGGGGTGGACTGCTGAGGCGACGGCTCTTGTGATCCAATCATTTGATCTCTGAAGAGTCCTGCATTCACAGGAGCTTTGGGGGACACCTCACATCCAGACCAGCATAGTCCCTAGTGTTGCTCTGGCTGGGCCAGCAGGCGATTAAGGAGGGTTTCCCACGGTCCCCCAAAGACTGTCTTGAGAAACCATGCTTCTCCCCGCTCCTGCAGCCATCCTGGCAGACACTTTCTCAAGTGCCTCGGGAGGGTGCAATTCGGTGTGTCTCTCTCCCCACATGCACAAAGGTAATTAATTAAAAAAAAAAAGAACGTCGCTGAGAGAAAAAGGTATTGTAAGAAAGAAAAACGGGAACTTGGCATCAGTCAAAGCCGCTGATGTGACGCTGGGGTCAGCCTAGAAAGTGAAGCCTGTGAGCGGGTTGACTCCTCCTTGGTGAACCTCCTCGTCTTCCACCTCCAGCTCACAGGCCACCTCCTCCTGGGGACACCGCTTCTGCCCTTCTTCTCTGTCACAGCCCCCACCCTCCAGCAAGTCGCTCCTGCTCAGACCAGCCTCCCTCCTACCCTAGGTCCTTAAGTCCATCCCGTGTCCTAATCCGCCCTTCACCCACCTCCCCGACCAGACCCAGGGGTCCGTGAGAACCGGAGCTGACCCTTGTCCAGCCTCGTGGCCCCACAGCCGGCTCAGGCCTGGCCCCAAGCCGAGGATGCTGAGTGGCATTATTCCAGGCTCTATTATTGCTGCTTCTCGCCATCGTCAGCTTCGTGAGCCTGACAATCAGCACCTAAGCAAGTGAAGGGACAGGGCGGCAGGGCATTTCCTGGTCCCTCTCACCTCTCCCCACACAGGGCACCCCGGGCGCTGCAGTGAGCAGAGCCTCATTAAAGCACCGATTAATTACTACGCAGAGCAGAGTCTTTTGTCGCCAGCAAACGTGGGGGTTAACGCGATGCCTTGAAGAGGCCAACAGGGACAGGGTTACCAGAAGAGCAAAGCGCTGGCCCGGGTGTCCCTGTCTTGGAGCGCTGCCCACCCCCAGCTGCCCCCAGTTTGCAGAGCCTCTCCCCTGCCTTGGGTCTGCCCACGGGGTGCCTCAGGACCTCCAGGGACCATCAGGAAACCAGCACTCTAGCCAGCCGCAGTGCAGACGCCCTGGCTTCACACGCCAACCTTCGGCCTCTGCAGGGACATATCTGTGGGCCATTGCACCAGGGAATTTCTTTAAATTGCCAAATGGACCGTGTCCGCCTCCGCCTTCGTGGTAATTGCTGGCCGGATCTTCTCCCTCATTTACATACGTTAAAAGCTCAGCTCCCCCTGAGCCCTGCAGCCAGACCGCCCCTCCGAGAGCCCGCTGCTGATGACCTGCAGGAGGGGTTCTCACCTCTCTGTGCCGGAGTTTTCCCCCAGTAATCACTGGGGGATAACAATAGTCCCTATCTTGTAAGCACCTGGGGACAGTCAGACAAGTGGATCAAGACCCAGGACGCAACCGGGCCTACAGTGGCACACATCTATCATCCCAGCAACTCAGGAGGCTGAGGCAAGAGGATTGCAAGTTCGAGGCCAGCCTCAGCAACTTAGCAAGGTCCTAAGCAACTTAGCAAGACCCTGTCTCTAAATTAAAAAAAAAAAAAAAAGAAAGAAAAGGGCTCGGAATGTGGCTCAGTGGTTACATACCCCAGGGTTCAATCCGTAGTACCAAAAGATAAATTTAAAAAGAGAGAGAGACAGAGAGACAGAGAGAGAGGGAGGGAGGAAAGAAAGGGTACAGCCGGGTACTGCTGTGCATGACAGGAATGTGTTCTGAGAAGCCTGTCCTCAGGCAACTACTTTGTTCTATGGAGCATGACTACAATGTCACCAGGCAGTACAGTCTTAGGAGACTGCATATATGCAGTTCATTAAGAAACATCATCAGGGGCTGGGGCTGTAGCTCAGTGGCAGAGCACTTGCCTAGCATGTGTGAAGCACTGGGTTCCATCCTCAGCACCACATAAAAATTAATGAAAAAAATAAAGGCCTTCTGTCCATTCACAACTCCAAAAAAAATCATCAGTTGAGGCATAGCTGTATTTGACAAATGCTTCGTAAAAGGTTTCCTTGATCTTTTTGATAGTTTTGTTTGATTTTGTTTTGGTACTAGGAATGGGACCCAGGAGCGCTTCCCCACTGAGCCATATCCCCAGCCCTCTTTATGTTTTATTTTGAGACAGGATCTCCCTAAGTTGCTGAGGGCCTCGCTGAGTTGCTGAGGCTGGCTCACCATCCTCCTTCCTCAGCCTCCTGAGCCACTGGGAACCTTGTTCTGTTCTTCACAGATAACGTGCATAGAAGGAGAGCAGTTAGGAAGGGGACCTTAAGTTGGGACTGAGAAAGTCAAACCCACTTCAAGCCTCAGGGGTGCCTCAGACCTGCCTCATCTGCTCTGTAGCGGTCACAGACAGGAGACTGTAGATCAGATATGGCCCAGAGGGTGGTTTTGTGTCACCCCTAACACATTTCTTTAAAACATGAAGAAGTCAGGCTGGGGTTGTAGCTCAGTGGAAGAGCACCTGCCTAGCATGTGTGAGACGCTGGGTTCAACTCTCAGCACCACATATAATAAATAAAATAAAGGTCCATCAATAACTAAAAAAATATTTCAAAAAAACATGAAGAAGTCACCAACAAGTCAAAAAATTTCCTTGAATATGTGGCCTTCTGACGTCTCCTAAAAAATCCACAGATCTGGCATCGCACCTACACACCCCCTCCCCAACAGTCATAACCCAGAGCTGTGTGGCCAAAGGGGCTATGTCTCTCTGGTTAGCCATGCTCCCCACCGCTCCCCTATGCCCATCCTCCCATAGACTTTCAATCATCTTTAGATGATGTATCACACCTACTACAGTGTCAGTACTGGGAAAGTAGTTGTAATCTAGGGAATTATGTCTATCCATGTTCAGTACAGATGTAGGGTTTTTTAAAAAATTTTTTCCAATTATTTTAGTTCTGAGGTTTGTTGAATCTGTGGATGCTGAACCTGTGGGTGCAGAGGGCCAGCCATATATTACAGAGGCAGCGCATTCATCCCCTTCATCCCACAAAGATTGACTGTGAACCTACTGGGTGCCACCCTCTGGGCCAGAAACTGGGGCATAGTTCAGGACAAGCCAGAGCCTTTGTCCCACAGACCAACACTCTGCATGATTCTGCGTGCATTTATCAGGGACCTACTGTGTGCCATGCCCCATCCAAGGGCTGGAGGCAAGAGAAGGACCGATGTGTGGGGCCAGGCCAGCAGGAGTGAGAGCTCACAGAGCAGCTAGTGGGGAAGTACTTTTTGTTTTATGACCATGAATCCCTAACACATGTTTTGGAGGCCCAAAGAAAGAATGAGGTTGAGAGGGTTTTTTTAGAGGAGGTTACATTTGATCTGAGCTTCAAAGGAACTTGACAGGTGAAAGACTGAGTTGTCCCTTGCTCTGTCCAGGAGGGAGTATGTTGAAGAAGGGAGGAGGACAAGTCCCAGCCCTGACTTAGAGAGCCCCAGGGTGATTTTAAACTATAGAGTGACACCGGTGGAAAGGTCCCTCAGAAAGCTGGTACCCAAAAGCATTGCAGAGGGTGAGGCTGGAGTCAGGGAGGCTCTTCAGGAGGCTGTTAGCACCATCCAGGGAGATGTGCTGTGGTTTTCCAACCTTGACTCTGATATTCTGTTCCATGTTTTTGGCCCTTGGGCAGATGGAAAAGAAGGGGCTGAGGCACGATAATCCCCCCACAGTCCCAGCAACCCCCAGAGGATGGGGCTTTGGGGACACCCAGGTGCAGTGTTCAGGGACAAGCAGACTCCCGACCAGTGGTAGCTGCAGAGCTGCAGAGAAGAGGGGCCCGCCCAGAGGCCTGCTGGCTGACCCTGCTCTTTCCCGTGTCTGTCTGGCGTCTGTCCCCACACCTGCAGGGAGGCATGTACATCTTCCAGCTGTTTGACTCCTATGCGGCCAGCGGGATGTGCCTTCTCTTCGTGGCCATCTTCGAGTGCATCTGCATCGGCTGGGTGTATGGTGAGTCGACGGGCACCTGCGCACACTCGGGCTGCCTGTCTCGGCCCCGGTCCTGGCTGGGCTCTGGTCTCCATGGTGGTCCTTGTCTGTGTGAGCCTCTTCCCCTTTTCTCTTCTGGGGCCCCTTGGCCCCTTCCCACTGTGGGGGAGACCTTCCTGCTTGTACATACCTGCAGCACAGGGGGAGGGGCTCAGGGCCCAGGCACTGTGACCTCGGGCCAGTCCTTCCCCGAGCTTCAGTTTCCCCCTCTGTGAAATGGAGCAGCCATGGCCCTGTCTCTGAGTAGGAGACAGGATAGGTGAAATATCCTGTGCAGTGCCTGGCCCTCGGTGACACCTGCCTCTGATCCTTCCATTCCCCAAACCAAACCCAAGTGCAGGCTGCCAGTCTCAGGGTCAGGTGGAGCGTGGCTGGGAACAGCCACCTCTGCTCAGGGTCCGTCAGCTTCCGCCCTCTGCCCACGCAGGTCACCCCCCTCGCCACACTTGGCCTCTCCAGAGGGCTCACCTTCCTAATCTTTCTCCAGAATCTCCTTGCTGTTCTCTGGACCTGGCTTCCCAGGTCAGGAGAGCCCTTCTCCATTAGCCGTCCAGAATCCCTCCTGCCCACAGTTTATTCCAGACCGCGCCCCCTGTGTCAGTCACCTTGGCACCACTGTAACGCAGCACCTGAGACAGGCTCCTCGTGAAGTGAGAGCTAAGTTCATGTTGGCTCCGGGGTTCAGGAGATTCACGTTCAAGATCGGGTGGCCCCATTGGTGAGAGCCACACAGTGTCAGGAATACATGTCAGGGCCTCTCAATCCAGAGAGCAGAGAAAGAGAGATCAGGCAGGGTCCCACAGTTCCTTTGGGAACCCCCCAGTGACCTATAGGCCTTCCATAGGTCCCACCTCCTGCAGGTCCAGCACCGCTCCCAATAGCACCGCCCTAGGGACCCAGCCTTTAGGGAGGTAACTTTGGGGGACATAGGACATCCAAATCCTAGCACTTTTTGCTAGGTGTTAAGTATTCAATAAGGTCCCTGCTGCAGTTTCTCTATCTCAGGGTCAGACAGAGTATTGCCTTTGGGGCAAGCACTTCTCCCAAGCAAACAGACAGACACCTAACCTCTCCTGACTTGTACTTGGCTGCCTATCTGCTTTATTCTGGACAGGAAGCAACCGGTTCTATGATAACATTGAAGACATGATTGGCTACCGGCCACTGTCGCTCATTATATGGTGCTGGAAGGTCGTGACCCCTGGGATCTGCGCAGTAAGAGCCCCACCTGCAGCCCCTCCAGTTCCCCGCCTACTGGGTCACCCACTTTTCCACATTGTAGCCCTTCAGCCTAGCAGAGGCTGGTACTGAGAAGGCTCATGACCCCCTGTGTCCAAGCCACCTGACACCCTGGGAAGCTGGGGTCACAGGGCCAGACTCTGGGCATGGCAAGGCAGGACCCAGCTCTGCCACCAAATCAGGGTAGGTGACCAAGAGCAAGTCTCCTCCTTCTCAGTGCTCCAGGTTCAGAGTACTCAAGCTAGGTGCTGGAATCTGCTCCTTGGGGGTGGAGGATTATGTGAGTGAGAAGGTGTTGCCTTGTCATTAACAAAGAGGGTGACAGAGGTGGGGAGAACTGGGACTTGTGCTCTTCCCTAAGACCAGACTACAGAAGGGCTTCAACGAGAGCATTTTTATTTAATTTTTAAAAAGAAAAAAAAAAAGCAGCCAGGCACAGTGGCTCATGCATGTCATCTCAGCAGCTCAGGAGGCTGAGGCAGGAGGATCACAAGTTTCAAGCCAACTTGCCTCAGCCACTTAGCAAGACCCTGAGCAACTCAGCAAGACCTATCTCTCAATAAAATATAAAAAAGGGGCTGGGGATGTGGCTCAGTGGTTGAGGACCCCTGGGTTCTGTCCCTGGTACAAAAAAAAAAAAAAAACAGACTCATCACTGAAAGTCTGAAGAACATCTTTGAAACTTGAAGAAGTAGATAGGAAAAAATTAAAATTCCTAACTGAACAGAGGCTAGGGAAGAGACTCCTGGGAATGGGTAGGGAGCGCCTCAGCCCTGGTGACACCTCAGGATCCCTGGGAGTCTGGAACCCAGGGTCCCATTCCCTGTATGAAAGATGACTGTGGGGAGGGTCTCCAGGTCCTTCTGCCCCACACTCACTGTGGACATAGGCAAGGGGACCTGGACCTATCTTGGTTAAGCGGTGCTGAAGACCCTCCCCGGGGACCTCTCTGTCTCTCTGCAGGGCATCTTCATCTTCTTCCTGGTCAAGTACAAGCCCCTGAAGTACAACAACGTCTACACCTACCCTGCCTGGGGCTATGGCATCGGCTGGCTCATGGCCTTGTCCTCCATGCTCTGCATCCCGCTCTGGATCTTCATCAAGCTGTGGAAGACAGAGGGCACGCTGTCCGAGGTGAGACGGCTCTGGAGCAGGGTCAGGAGGGCGCCCACGGGGGCAGAGAGGGACACAGGGAGGGCTGGTGAGCAGGAGCAGAGCCCGGCCCATCTTCACTCCTTAGCTTCCTCATCTGGATCACAGGCCTGATGGAACCTGTCCCTACCCATCACACAGGGAAGCCATGGCAGACGTTCATCATTCCAGTTGTGTTGAGCATATCTCTGTGAGGCCCTGGGGGGTGAGCCAGGTGTGAGTTCAGCGTCAGTTTCCCCATCTGTCAAGTGGAATAACAGCAGCTCCTAACGTATAGGGCCGATGAGGATGCTAGAAGTCCACACAGGGAAAGCACAGGACCAGGACCCAGACTGGGAGTAGCCAAGTGTTAGTGTTCAGTCTTCTGTTCACTCTATTCATCCTGACATTTGGGGACACCTATTCTGTGTCACCCCCTTACTGGGCTCTACCCGCTGCATCTTTTGCACTCCTCAGAGCAAACCAAGGCCCTGCAGTTAACAGGTAAAGGAGATGGAGGCTCGGAGAAGTGGAGTCACTCTCTAAGATCCCACAGCCCAAAGTTAGCAGAGCAATTTTTAAAAACAGCTTTAAGTACATACCACAGAATTCATTCATTTCAGATACACAGATAAATATTATTTTAATAGCTTTCCATATAGTGCAATCATCACCCAAAATCAAAAACTGTGAATCATTCACAGTTCACCCCTGTTCCCACCTTAGACAACCACTAATTCACTTTCTCTATCTGTGGATTTGTCTATTCTGGTCACTTCTTAAAAAGGAACCATACAACATGTGGTCTTCTATTAGCAGACTTTATTTAAACAAGCCCGTCTTATCCTTGGGTACTTGCTCTCCCCTTTACTCTCCTTCCCCATCTGCCAGTCAGAGGGTTGAAGTCACTTTCTGCAAACCACAATGTTTGCTTCATGCTACGCACTGTCCTATGTAGTTTACAAATACTAAGTCATTTAATCCTGTGAGATGCAGATGCTTATCACCTGTGCAGATGAGAAAACTAGCACACAAAGAAGTAAAGCAACTTTTTCTGGTGGGTGCACACCTGTCATCCCAGCAGCTTGGGAGGCTGATGCAGGAGGATCACAAGTTCAAAGCCAGCCTCAGAAACTTAGCAAGGTCCTAAGCAACTCAGTGAGACCTTGTCTCACAGTAAAATACAAAAAAAAAAGGTTGGGGATGTAGCTCAGTTGTTGAGTGTCACTAGGTTCAATCTCTAGTTTAAAAAAAAAGAAAAGAAAGAAAGCAACTTTCCAAAGAGACACAGCCTCTGAAAAATGGAGCTGGAACTAAAGTCTGTGTTCCTGAGCTTTGCTGCCTCAGCTTCTTTGACTGAACTGACCATGCTCCATTTCAGGGCCCCGTTTCTGCCCAATGGCCACATCACACAGGGATGGCAGAAGTTGACTCTTGTCTCCTAGCTCAAGGAGAGAGGGAGACAGGAGTAGGAAGTGTGTGTGCAGAAGCAAGTTCCAGCTCAGAGTCAATGTCACCCAATTCACCTGCTCACAGAGGGCCCTGGGCACCCAGCCAAAAAGAGCAAGCCAGGAAGGAAGGTCCCTAGGAAGCCTGCTCATGCCCAGAGCAAGTCAGGCTCCTCATTGCTTGTAAGGAATGTGGGTCGAAAGCAATTGGTTAATTCTGATCTGAGACCTAACACTTCCAGAAGGGAGCTGCCCTTGTGGCTTTAAAAGTTCACCCACTGGACGCCTGCGCACTGACTGAACTTTCAGATGACCTCTGGATGTTCAGAAATGTTCGGTGCTTTCTGCTAGATCCCCAGAGATTTTTTTTCTCAGCCCTTGTGTGTTAGAAAAGAGGGAGAGAGAGTACAGGCTGCTTTCCTGAGCTTCCTCCATCTCCCTAAACTTACACCCCTTCTGACCCAATGAGACAATCTGACCCTGGACAACATGACGTATGAAAGAGCAAAGTCTCTGAAGGTGGTCAAACCCAGCTTCCAGGCCTCACAAACTTCTGCCCACAGACAGGAAGAATCTGGAGGGGAAAGTGGGGACAACAGGACCTGCCTTGGAGAACTGCCCTGAGGGAAAATCATACTCATAGAAGTAATGTGTCAGTACCGTGGCTGGTCACCTCATCTGAGCCTCATGACAATGCTAGACAGCCAGTGCCCTTATTTTACAGATGAGGAAACCGAGGCACAGAGAGCTGAAGTTTCTTGCCCTTGGGCAGCCGTGGAACTGGGTCAGAGCCTGGGCTCTAGACCCTAATCTAAGTCAAGAGCCTGACACACAGGAGGCACCTATCAATCAGCCCCAGTGCATCAGCCTGACGCTCCTATGTGGACACTGTAGGTTTAGTTTCTCAGGCCTGGCAGGGTCTGAAAGAGAAGACCTTGAAGCAGTTACCTCCTCAATTCTTTGCAGCCCCCCCGCCTCCACTCAGGAAAGCGTTTCTGATTGGAAAGGGCCTCCCAAATCCTGGCCTCGTGTCTTTTCCTCGGGGAACCTGGGAAGTCCTGATGAAGTTGATGTGGGGTCCCATTCTGAGAGGCAAGAGGTGGGGGATGATAGCCATCCCACTGTGTCCAGCCTGCAGGGCCATGAGCATTGGCATTCCTGATCAAGATTAGTGATCTGCATTTGAGCAAGGCCCCAGGAGCACATTACACACCCGTGCATTGCCCTGTGTGCTGGCAGGGTGAGGACATCCCTTTTGTGGGACAGGTGCCCATCCATGTGGGAGTCCTTATCTCAACAGCCCTTCCAGGAAGGAACTGTTAACCCATTTCACAGAGGAGGAAAAGATAGCTCACAGAGGTTAAGTGCAGTGGCTGAGCGGCGATTCAAACCTCAGCTCCTGGGTCCCCTCACGTGGGTCCTGATCATAGCTCTCAAGTCCTGATCACCTCTCACAGGCCACGCAGTAGGCCTTCTGCACATGCCAACGTTGCTCCTTACCTAAGGCCAGGGGTAGGGAAGACCCACAGGAGCCAAAGCACCATTCAGATCAGATCAGTATGGCAGAGGCTGAAGCCCAGACCCCCCACCCCCGCAGCCCCTCTCAGACTGTTCTCCTCTCCAATCACCTAGAAACTCCGGAAGTTGACAGTCCCTAGCGCCGATCTGAAAATGCGGGGCAAGCTTGGGGCAGGCCCACGGACGGTGATGGTTAATGACTGTGACGCCAAGCTCAAGGGTGACGGCACCATCGCCGCCATCACAGAAAAGGAGACTTCTGAGCCACCTCCCGCCACCTCAAGGCTTCTCTTCCCTCCCGTGTGTTTAAAAACAACAACAACAAAAAAATGAATACCTGAAACACATACTTCTCCTAATGCTAGGGGCTTGCTCGTTTTGCACAGGATGTATTAACAAGTTAATTTCCAGCCGGACACCGTACCCTCTGGTTTAAAGCCAGAGCCCCCTGCCTCGCCCTCTCCCAGTGACCATGGAAGTATCCACCACAAGATAATACTGTACAGTGACTAGCACACCCTTCTTGCCCTAGGGTGGTTTTAATTAGTGTTTTCTAGGGATTAATGTATCATATTGTAAAACTTTTATACTTGGGCCTGGGGGCAGGTGGGATGGGGAGTGAGGCTTGGCCTCGCCTGTTGGCCTTTGAACCCACCGGTCCACATCTGCCACATCTGCGCTGGTCCCTGACTGTTGGCAGCCGCCCCTCCTCCGTGCCCCCAGGGAGTGTTTTACTCTGAGCCTTCCCTTGGCCATGGACATGGGGTCTGCAGACTCCAGGTCATGTGGCAGAGAAGGACTCCTGATTTGTAGGACCCCCCCCCCCGCCCTGATCTCTTGGGCACTACCTTCCCTCCGCTGGGCTTCAGTGTTCCCATCTTCCCAGCTGGGGGAGGAGCTAGAGCGGGTGACCTCTTTGCCTCACTGCCTTGCAGAGCTGCCATTGATATCAGCTTCTCCTGAAGACCCGCGGGCCACCTCTGCCCTCCCCTCCGGACCCCCATTCCCACCTGCTTCTTTACAATCGGATGTATCATGGGACACTGTGGTGGCGATGTGTATTTTCCCCCAAACTCTGTTTGATCTCATCCCTGTTCCTAGAGATGGGCGGGGCTTCCTCCCATCTGGGCCTCCCCGTCTCCAGGCTCTCTGCTGTCCCCCTGAGTTCTGTCCCTCCATCCCAAGCATGGCTGTCTGGAGCAGCCATGGGGGCTGCTCTCTGGAGTCAGGAGGCAGCATTTTTTTTTCTCCTTGCAGCTTCCCCTGCCAAGACCTGCAGCCTCCCAGTGAGGCCCCTGGAGCCAGGTTTCAATCTGAGCCCCTCTGTGTGCCCAGGGCCACTTCTTCTCCCTCTTGTTGCCCCTGGACTCACCATCTTGACTGTGCTGGAGGATCTTGTGTGGCAGCTTCTTCCCCACACTTTATTCAGGGGCCATCCCATCTGCCCTCTGTCTTCATCCCCTGCTAAAGAGGAGAACTGGCCATTCCTCCTGGCTCTTCCTCTGTGTGAACCTGGGGTCTTCAGGGGAGACTGATACTGCACCCTCCCAGCCCGGCTCCTGGCCTCCCTGGCTGGTACCCCCCTTCCCTGTTCCTCGGCTGCTGGAGGTCAGGAAGGTGAATTCTTTTTCCTTTCCAAACTAAGGCTGCATTTTCCTACAGGGCACCCACGTGTTGGATTCACCCCCAAAGTTTCCAAATTGCCAGGTTCTCTGCTCCCACCAGCCCCCATCTAAAACTGGAAATTTGCTCCGAGGGATGCCCAGCTCCCACTCTGGGCAGGTTGGGGCACCTTGTTCTGGAGCCCCCTCGTGGGCACACAGCTCAGGCCTGCCCATTCATTGGTGGAAAGTCCAGTGTCCTCCTCATGGGAAGGCCAGTGTCACCCTGAGCTGTCTGGCCCAATGGACCCGGGAAGATGGCCTGCGTGTGTTGGTCTTCAGCTGCTATCCTCCTGGCAGTCAGGGAGGGGGCTTCCCAATGCTGCTACTGTGTCCTCCACCACCAACTCCCTCACGGACGGACCGATAGATCTCTGAGGTCTCGTCTTCACGGACACACACGGGGTACATCTGGCACTTAACACTTGACACTTAACACTACTCATCGGGCGGGGTGGAGGGAGGCCGTGGGTGTGGGAGTTTTTATTTCTTTTTTTTTTTTGTAATTTCCTACTAGTGTGTTTGGGTAACTTTAGGGGGGTGGGGCGGGCAGCGTGGGGGTGGGGGGAACACATCATTGTGATGACATTTTTGATATTCATTAGAAACAATACATCCTTTCTGAGATATCTACAGTATTATTAAAAAATGTAAAAGGTTGTACTGTTTTGCATAATGAACGTTTTTACTGGGGATCCAAAGGGCACAAGACTGCTTACTCATTTTTAAAAATTAAAGAAGTGAACTACCACATTCTTGTTCCCGGCAGGGTGATATTCTTTGAGTTTTTCTTGTTGTTGTTGTTGTTGAGGGGATCGTTGTTTTACTCCCATGATATGCCTGCCAAACCATCCTGGTTCCATGTTTGGAGTTTATGGTCAGTATTGCCGATTGGAAACAACTGGAGCTGCCATTTCTTTCCGTTCACTGTTGATGTGGCACAGTCTGGTCACTTGGTAGCTGCAGGTTTTCCTCCATTTGCCCACACGAGCTTGTAGGTGGCTGGTAAAGCTCTGAATCCACACTGGCTATATCCTGAAGGAGCAGTTCCCAAGCTCCAACAGTGTTTGTAATATTGCTTAGAACTTAGACGAAAATCTCTAAATTTCTATCTGACATTTCCAAACGTCCGCTCAAGACCACAGAGCACATCTTGTCCTGCCAGTCCACAGTACAATCAGCTCATCTCACAGTGTCTGCTCATTGCTATCCCACATTTTTTTTCTTCCAGTCCTGATCTCAGTGTTTACTTGAACCTGTCATGGTCTCTCGCTGTCTTTGAGGTGGTGATACCCGCTCACAGAGAAAGCATCCCACTAATGACATACACAGAGGGTCCCTGAGGACCTTGTAATTTCTTAGAGCTACAGGGATTGGTACAATCATCTGTTTCCTTCCACCTTCCCTCCCTGTGTCTGAAACACACATGTATGGGCAGCAAGACAAGAAGAGGTTGAATCACAGAAATGTGGGTCTGTCTCCTTTCCAGGAAACCTGATTGGTAGACCTTGAGTCTACAGAATTGGTAACATGAGAAATTATTTTACACTTCATATCTAAACCATAACAAGTTCTGCTGACTTGAGGGCAGGAGATGGATGTTTCAGCTCAAGCTGAGAGAACAAGTTCACCCTTTCTCCACCTTTCTCTTCTACCTGGGCCTTCCACAGACCAGATGTTGCCTGCCACCCATATTGGCAAGGGCCATCTTTTTTTACTTGGTTCAAAGATGCAAATGAGCATCACTCCAAGAATCACCCTTGCAGACGCACCCAGAGGCAATGTTTTACTAGCTATCTGGGCATCCCTTAGCCCAGTCAAGTTGGCATGGAACGACCGTCACACACCACTTTTGGGAGCCTCTGAGTGCCACCCCAACTATCTCTAGGGATGGATCATCAAGGCCATGGAAAAGCTACAGAAGGTGGTGAAGACCTTGCAAGAAACCCTGAGGGTCTTTAGCAGCTTCAAAATCCTTTGGTCCCACAGGGTACCTCTTGAAGCCTCCATAATTTCTCAGAAATGACAGAAGTCCACTGGAACTTGCTGAGTGGGACAAGGGGATATATGAGACCAGCGAGAGGCATTGAGGACAGAAGGTACCACCAGAGCCCCTGGAGACCTGAAAGATGTCACAACGTCCTGGGAAGCCAGTAGAATCATGGAGCCATCAGTGAGTGATACAGGTGTTTGAGAGTTATGATGGCTGAGGGACAGGAGTTGTAAGGGGCTGTTGAAAGAAAGGGAGAATCACTGGAGCTGTGGGGGGCCTTCAGGGTACTTAGTCACTATTGAAAGTCATTACAGCCATATCTCTCGAACTATTATCTCCAGCCCCTTGTATTTATTTTCAAAATTTTTATTTTGAGGCAGGGTTTTGCTAAGTTGCCAATGCTGGCCTTGTAGTTTTGATCCTTTTGCCTTAGCCTCTGGAGTTGCCACTGTATCCAGCACAAATGAATTTTTAAATATATAAGCACTGCTTGCTTCAGTGGCACACACCTATAATCCCAGCAACTCCAGAATCTAGAGGCAGGAGAATTGCAAGCTCAAGGCCAGCCTTGATAACTTAGTGAAACCATGTCTAAAAATTCAGAAAAAGGGCTGTGCTCAGTGGAAGAGCACCCCTTTTGCTGTACTCAACCAATAAAAAAGGAACCGAATAATTCATTCATTTTTTTCTTCCTCTTTCTCCATTAGAATGAAGTCCAAACTGCCAAGGAGTTTATTCAAATCATAGAGAGTGCAGAAAATGAATATCAGGTAAGAAGACTTGGAACTAATTTTTCTAGTGCCATATTTTTCTGTTAATATATTTGTTAGACCTTTCTCTCTTTTAACTTGAATGCCTATGCTGTTGAGTCAGACCTTTTAATCTGGCATTCTGCTTGAAATTAAGGTTTCAAGTTTGGAAGAGACCATAGCTCTAGTTTAAACAATATAGATGATCTTCTTGGCTCACTTCAGAATTTGAAGAGGAGCTCACTAGAAATAATATAATCTATCCTGTCTAACTCTTGTAATGTAAGCATGTCTTTTGACTAAAGAGTTACTTTCGTATTCACAACCAACCCATTTCTGTTCAAGTAACTAACCTTCAATTATCTGTTGCAGACTGCAATTAGTGAAAACTACCAAACAATGTCAGACACCACATTCAAGGCCTTGCGCCGGCAGCTTCCAGTTACCTGCACCAAAACTGACTGGAACAAGATACTCAGCTACAAGATTGGCAAAGAAATGCAGAATGCTTAAAGGCTGACTGTAGGATTCTTCAGTATGTAGAAAGAAAAGGATTCAACATGTGGTCATATGATAAATAAGTGATTTATAAACAAGAGTGATATTTTGCTAGGGCTTTCAAAGTTAACAGATTTTTTTTAGCCTCATGAAATACTGTTGAACCTATAGCATTGACTTCATCTTTTTGTGTTCTCTGCCTTGTATTTTTCTGTTATCACTATATCTACTTGTAAATCCTTTTTGTTAATTCTGCTACAATTAGTGTTGAAGAAAGATCCATCTATTCTGGGGTCATTTTACTCTTTAGAAAATTTTCCTAGCCATGAAGTCCTGTTACTGATTTAGACAGATAATATGCTTAGTACTTTTACCCTGTGCTCCAAAGCACTTCTGGTACTTCAGTGCTTTTGACTGATCCACCAACAGCCAAGGAGGCTCTACTACAAATAGGAGCTAAATGGAAGACACATTCATCCTTCTCCCTCTGACTGCTTTGATCATCATTTATAACATCTCATAACTATAGTTTTCAAAAGTTTGGATTGAGGCTTTTCGGGTCTATTTTGGGGGGCAAAGGAAGTTTTCTGGAAATTCCATGACAGCCAGCTTCTCTGGGGGGCACTCATTTTTAAATCCAAAGACTTGAACAACATTCCCTGCACATGGAATATGTTTGCTTTCTTCATTTCCTCATTGTCTTCTTCCCACTTAGTACCATTGTAGTTATAGACATCTTCATTTTTAGAATAGTTTTATTCATGTATTATTTTTTTAAGTATACAAGAACTACGGACATACTGTGGATGTACTAGAGTATAAAACTTGAAAATGCAGATGCTGAAGGAATAATCCATATCTTGTGCTTTAACACTTTGTGGCAGGTTTATACTATAAGCAAATGAATCAACTCTGTAAATCACAAAAACTTAAGATGAACCAAAGTGAAAATGTAACTTACAGGCAGTATCTTTCTACTGTAACCTGTTATTTAAGGGAATACTAGTGTTTTCTAAGTAGGATGTAAAACTTGTTCCAAATTACTCTTCCTCAGTCCTGCCTGCCAAGAAACACAGTGTAACTGTGATGTAGCAACCCTTCCCAGGTATATTGGCAGGTATGTATGTGATCTCAGAATACACAGGTGACATAGATATGATAGGACAACTGGTAATGGTAGATTCATTTACATTTGCATGTTCCCCTGGCTCACAGGCTCTCAGCCTCTGTGGGGAAAAGTGATGACCCTGACCTGCTGGGTGAGGCCTGGCCTTCCCAAACCTTGGTGCCTCTCTCCCCGAACAGCGGGCTCCCGCTCTGAAAAGCATGAATGCCTTCACCATGTCCAGCAGCTCCCCTGATCTTCCAAGATTCAAATGCCCACAGCAAACACGGCCACAGGACTGCCAGCGGCCGGGAGCCAAAAGAAAACTAGGAAAGTGCAAGAATCTGTAAAAACTCAGTTTTCTTGCAGCAGGCACATCATGGTGGAGTGAAGACCTGCTGAGTTCATACCTGAGTTCAGGAGGTCAGGCAAGCTGGCCCAGGCGCTGTCCTCTGGCTCTGCCTTCACAGTAGGATAGAGGTGGTTCATCCTCGGCGCCCCTCCCCGTACTTGGCTCCATGCTCCCATCACTGGCCCCTGGCACAGATGGCGTTACTATCCCATGCTCATGGGCTTCCAGGAAATCGACACCCCTGTCAGAACAGCTCTAACAGGAGCTTTGCTCAAAGACTGTGCGTGGGCTTGTGGAATTCAACAGATAGGGAAAGAGACTACCAGAAACACAGAAAACTAACTGTTGCCCTAGGGTTAGGGCAGAACACCAGGGTTTCAATATTTTCCACATGAAAATAATTTTTAACTTTTTTTCAAAACATACTAATCACCTTTATGGAAATTCAACTGTTGTTCTTCAAGAAATTCTAAAAGAAAAATAATCAATTCTCAATAATATAACAATAAAAACACAAGGTAAAGTGACAAAACATTGTAATTTTGAAAATTCAAGAATGTAGTGATGATTTTGAAGTTCATGTTTTCTTATATATTAGTGAATAATTTACTGATAAAGTTGCAATTGTTGCTTTCCTTTCAAATAAATGTTTAAAAGATTATCAATTTTTAAAATATAATCAGCAAATGAATTATAAACCAATTTAAAATTAAGGAATGTTTTCTTTTCCAATTTTGCTTTGTTTTTAACATCCCATTTGGCCTCTTCTGCTACTCTTTCAGTAAATGAGTTCCTCTAATTCACAAATATTTAAAAATATTACTCTATAGAAACAAAGCATCATTAGTAGCTATGGTACTTCAAGCAAAACTAAATACAGTGCTTCAAATGTCACTAAAAATCAGTGTTTATTTTTACTCAATCGTAAGTTTTATTAACAAAATTAAAGTTTTAGCTTCTTACACATGGATAGAGAAAATATGTGCATTAAAGCACATTGTTCCCTTGTGCCCTTGATAGACAGACATTAAACACAGAATCCAGAATTCTATGAAGATTTAGCACCTCCCATGGGTAGCAGCTCTTTCAAATTTAAGAGGATAAAAGTGAATTAATGACATTTAGTAAGAAACAAATGAGCCTTCAGCACACATCAATTACTGTTGAATTCAGAACATGATAAACATTGTTGAGCAGAAATCAAGATAGGAAACACACCTGTAAAGACTTATTTTCAAAATGGAAAAGATGATGCTGTGGAACTATATATTTGCTAAATTTCCTTCATTATTCTGTTTTTGCTTTTTTTCCACCATATTTTTCCATTCAGACCATGTCTAGATTTCAGTGATTCTCAAAATTTGAGATTTTGATAAAACAAACAAACAGCAATAACGCAGCACTTCAAGACTGCAAAGTGTCACATTCCCTTTTAAAACCAAAAAGTGTCCTAAGTAATTTTCCCTTATATTTGCTTGACATATTTCTTCCTTCTGCCTATTAAAATATTTAATTAATTTATTTATTGTTGAAACTAGCATTAATATTTTTAACCAACCAAGAAAAACAATCAGCAAATAAATTTTTAAAGAAAAAAAAAACTTTAAAAGGAAAAAAAAGAAAAAAATAATAGGAGCTTTTACATATTAGTGGGATGAGGAGTGGTGAATGATGGGTGGGCAGTCTGAAACCTTTCGGGCTTTAGCTTTGTACTGTATCACTTTCAACAGTTACTGCTGAAGCTTTAAGTGCTTTGCAACTTCTAATTACATCCTAGGGAAATGTTAAGCTCACCAATAAAACAATTGTGATGATTTTTTTTTTGCCTGGTGAGGAGAGTGGGTAATCTTTTGATTGTGATGTTTTTGCAGTTTTCTGCTGGGGGTACATAAAATGAACTTTATTTACAGTACTTTGATTTGACAGATTTTTTTTCTGCTTTAAACTGTTTCCATATCATATTAAAAGCAAGTATATAGCATTCCATTACATGTGACTTAGTTATTTTTTTTAATAAATCACCCTTGTTACATGTAACTAGACTCTCCAGAATATAACGGTGGAAAAGTAATATTAGAAAATGTTTTGTTAACTCAAATTACAGATTAAAAAAAAATCTTAACAGCTGATGTTTTCTAAATGCTTTTTTATTCCAGAAGCTTTAAGATAACCCATTGGCAAGTACCATTCTTGCAAATTTTCTCCAATATAACTTACCAGTGCTTATTTCATAAAACAAGCAGATATATGTAAATAATTACAGGCAATAGGTTACAATTACTGGTTAAAAATAACTTTGGCATATGGGCCTTGTTGCCCAATTTAATTTTCATTTTTTTTTTAAATTTGAGCCCTGGAAGTGGAATAAAGTTTGACTATTTAAAATTTTAGCCAAAAAATAAAAGTTTAAATGTGTATTTGTACTGACAACAAATAACTGCTAATTCTCAGCCATCTTTTTGATTGAAAGAAGAGTGGTAGGAATGTTGTGAATGTTAGCAGACTTTCCTGCTTATGTCAGAAAATTCTATGTATGAATCCTGTCAGTATTGTTTGCTAGTCTGAAAAAATATCAAATCCAGGCATTAGTTCTTTCTAAATTTGAAAAACAATGAGAAATTGTATTAGGTTCTGTGGGAAACATTTTCCTTCAAAACATTCTTCACTAATAATGGATTTGAAAGAAATGTCTTAATTTTTCAATGACTGAAATCAGAAAAATTGGCTTGAGGGTCTCTTTATTGTGAGAAAATTTAATAGACTGTGAAATAAGCAACAAAAGGAGGGTAGTCTTAATTATGCAACTTCTGTTAATATTAAGTATTGTTCTCTGTTTTACGTCAATTTGAGCAAGTAATTTTGTGTGCATACTAGACATGCTTCAGTATCCATGAAATGCTCAGGATGAATGTCTACTAGATTTTAGGATGCAACTTTCAGAGTCACTTTGGAATTCTCAAGTATTCCTAAATATGTTTTTTTTTTAGAAAAGCTCCAACATTTTGAGTCCTAGGCTTGTTAAATGACACACATGCTGTATGTAGCAACAATAGAACCTACTGACTATTCAATTCAGGTAAACCAATCGACTCTTGGCCTTTGGTAATCATTTTTAAATACAGGTGTAGAAAACAACAAAGAATAAGTTGGGCTCTTAGGTAAAAAAAGAGCATTTACAATTTTTCTCTTGAATGCAGAAGTTGTTTTTATTTCATGATTCTGCTAGCAAACATGATGGTTAAAATGGTTTATTTATATGTATTTGAGAAATAAAATGAAATGAAATTCCATTTTATAATTTTTCTATCCTGTTTAAATGATGTATCTAATAGTTTGAGCATTGGGAGGTTTTATGTTTTATCAGAATTGTCAGGTATGAATCCCTCAGTATTTTTTTAAAATTCTGTCTTAAAATAAATCTGATTTAGCTCTTGAGACCCGTTGTCACAAAGATTTCCAATACTAGTTATATTATTTTATTTTTAAATTACAATTGCCAGTGCCTTGAAGAAAAGGTTTCTTAGAAAACATGGTATTGGATGGTAACTTTTACACAACCTCTGAGCACAGCCTGGAAATTATTTTGAAAGATAAATGGAAAAGCTAAACATTCTAAATTTAACACAAATACACTTATTTTTGATTCAGAAGAGAAAATCAAATTTTTCAAAGAAAATGCCAAAAACATAGGCTGGGGATGTGGCTCAAGCGGTAGCGCGCTTGCCTGGCATGCATGCGGCCCGGGTTCAATTCTCAGCACCGCATACCAACAAAGATGTTGTGTCAGCCGAGAACATTAAAAATTCTCTCTCTCTCTCTCTCTCTCTCTCTCTCTCTCTCTCTCTCTCTCACTCTCTCTTAAAAAAAAAAAAAAGAAAATGCCAAAAACATAAACTATACAGATTACACAAGGAGGGGGCTGCCTAACATATGTCAACAATAGATGTGCAGTTTATATTTTCATCTTTTTATTAAAATTCCAGAGGGCTGGTGAAAAAGTTTGATCAAACTTCTTCTTTAAGTCAATTGTATAGAATTTTAAACTTATTATATAATTAATGTGAATGTGAAAATGTGTATGTCTTAATAAACTCACGTTGAAAGAAAAACAAATCCCCTCAAGTTCCCATTTTGACTCCCTGAAATAGAATCCTTGAGTCTGTCACATACCCTACAAACTTATTTTTATTTCTTTATTTTTAAATCACAACCCAGCCTGGGATCTTCTTGCAATACCTCTCTCTGTAGACTTTAATGGGGAATCAAAATGTAAAGCAAAAATGTGATTTGAATTGCAAATTTCCAAACTAAGTATCACAAGCTTAGTATCAAATGGTAGATTTGGAGTTAAGATATAATAACCTCATAAATGGCATATTTACTATCACCATTATTATTCAAAATTGATTTGAAAACTTGTGTTAATACAGAAGAAAAACATGTGAATGAAAATAAGGAATGTTTCCTTTTCCAGTAAATGAGTTACTTTCAGTACTAGAAAACCATGGACAATTTACATTATTTTCAGATGCTATAATACCTAGGATGTCCAGGAAACAATATTAAAACATGTTTTTAAATAATAGAATTAGGTGAAATGGAAAAATGTAAAATAATTATACAAGTATCAATGGACTTTCTCTGTACTAGCTGCAACTTTGTTGAATAGCCAAAGGACTGTATATGTCACAGCAACTCATAATAGCTAAACTTTCTTATTAACATCACAAGAAAGCTGAGGGTTATTGTTGAAGAAGACTCCTACAAGGGTCTGTCACATTCTCACATGTCTTGCTAGATATGATAAATATGCAAGAACCTGATCTTTTTCTACCCATCATTTTATCAGGGTTGTTTTTAAAGTGAGAAACCTTGAGAGATGAGTTAATTTCTACTTCTGAAGAAATTAACTCATCTTGCTCACTGTATGTGACAAAATAATGGGATTTCAAGCCCAGTGCACTTTTCCTATAATGTAGCCCAGTTTTTATCCAGGCATATATCTATACCCATTAACATCACCACTGCAGGAATGGAGATTTAGGAAACTGATCCAAATGTGCTGATATCTTGATTGCTGCTTTTTCTGTACAGAACTGGGCTGGTGCTCCACCATGTTCTTGAATCCCCAAAACTGTGAGCTAAATAAACTTCTTTTCTTCATAAGTAGCCTGCCTCCAGTATTTCATTATGGTGCCAAAATGTTGACTAATCACTCAAAGTATATAGAACAAGCATGGATATATATAATCTTCTTACCAAGTAGGGAAGAGGTAATGGCCAATAATAAAGTCAAACATTCGAATGATAAACAGATATAAATGGAAAACCAATTTTTATTCTTTTATATTTTGGTAAAAAAACAAAATTTATGACAGTCTCCCACTGAAAGGGAAGCTCTGAAATGACTGAGAGGCACCAACCCAGCATCCAGCTTCAGAACCAGTTGTGTTGACAGATGATCAGGACTGGGGGCACAGAGAAGAGAATGTATGGACAGTGTTTCCTATAGAGCCTGGAACCCAAGTCTGTGCAGGGTTGAGGGGTGTTGCTGGACAGGCAGTTCAGAGGGCAGGATCTTCATCACACATAGTTGTTGATGGACCTTTATTTAATTTATTTATTTATACACAGTGCTGAGAATTGAACCCAGTGCCTTATGCATGCTAGGTAAGTGCTCCACCAGTAAGCTACAACCCCAGGCCCTTCACAGAGTCTTTTAAATTTGAAAACTATTTATGATGGTAAGGTTTTCTTGTGAAACACTCATTTTCCCCAAAGAGCAAGTTAAGAATAGAGTCTTGTTCCCAATGACAATAATACACCACATCCTAGGCAAAGGGGCGATTGCCAGTGGTACATGTGGAATGATGGAGAGCTATTCATATCAGTCTATACATTTAATCCAATGTTTTATGAACAAACAAAACGCTGCATTTGCTTAAGGCAAAACTAAACAGTGAAATCTTATTAGTTTAAACAGTGAAGTCTTAGAATTTTACACAGGCAAAGCCATTTCAATTAAATTAGATTCTGGAGAATGCTGTCTTAAAGACACATAAGTTAATATTATGATCTTAAGCAGTTATTTCATACAGTTTTAAGACTCCGCTCTCTTATTTTTGGATGTACCTAGCAAAGCATTACAATGATACTTTTAATGGATTTTTGGGGGGAGGAGTGGGTATTTTGGGGAATCAGACCCAGGGCTTCATGCATGCTAGGCTGTACACCCCCAGATCCCCAAAAATCCCCCTATTAAAATACATATAGACACTGGAATTTCATGTGGTGCCTACAATATTGATTCTTTGGAGTAAAAATGTCCCTTTCCCAGAAGGAGACCTGCCTTCAGTACCAAGCTGAACCACAATTTATTTTAACCTTCTCCTACCTAAATTGTGTGTTCTCCCTTTGCAATATTAAATATGTTTCTATTTTAACTGCATTTATTCCTATACATTATCAGCTTTATTTAAGAAAACATTATTAAGGTGCTTTGTGATCTAAAACCAAGGTAAATTGGCAGCTTCTGTTATGTAGAAGAGACTGAGGGATCTGAAATCCATTGTCCAAAGTAAACCATGGGGAGCTGGGGTTACAGCTTAGTGGTAGGGCTCGCCTAGCACATGCAAGGTGCTGGGTTCAAGCCTCAGAACCACAGAAAAATAAATAAATAAAATAAAGATATGTGTCCTATGACAACTAAAAGAAAATGTTTTTTTTTTTTAAATAGTAAATTATGGATCTGAAATGTCCAAAACTAGATAGTCAGGTGTAGTGGGAGTTCAAGATATAATCTGTACTGAGTTTATAATAGTATCGAATAATTCAACCCTTAGGTCTCACATACATGGCTGCAAATGTTTCAACAAGGAAAAGAACAGTACAGTATACAAGCTAGATTGACAGTGTTTAAATGAAAATATCCTTTCACACCAATGTTTCACAGCAGTTGAGATACCTTGCAGCCAGAATGTTATTTCACAGTTATGGAGATAACCAAAATAGTCTGGCTTGCCATCATGCACCCTCTACCTCTTGTCAGCTGCATGAGGATCACAGTTATTTAAGCCATCCAAGTACAGATGCCAACAAAAACCTCAGGAACACCTGGGGTCCCCTAAGAAAAATCCCTAATTTGAATCAAGTGTACTGGGTGACAGGGTGACAGGTATGCTTGAGTTCCTACCATAGGATGTCCCTGGAAACTAACAGACACATTCAGAGAGTGAGCCATAGCAGCAACAGGTGGCAGGGAGAGAAGGTAGATATATCTACAACTTGTCAGAAGCTCTTCTGGTAAGGTTCTGACGGTTATGTGAGTTGGATTTCAGCAGTATAGAAAGCACATTAAAGGTACAACCTCACACAGCATATATGAGGGAATCTGCTGGAAGGTGTAGAAAATTTGGTCCAATTTTCTTATCACCCTTAAAAATTCAATATTAATATAATTTCTACTATATTTTCTTCTTACTATAACATTTAGGTGGCTCGTGTTCCTGTGATCTGGAATAACTTAAAATTATCTCAAATATCTCCAAAGTGTACTTTAAATTCTGTGCTCCCCAAACTTAAAATTGAAAATTTTATTTAATTAATTATAGTAGACACTTGCACACTTTCACATCGGTGCTTCCTATGGAAAGACATCCACTGCATATGAACACTTTTAAGTATTTACTGAACCTGATACATGATTTACAGTTTACAGATTTCATACAATGATAGTGATACTGCCTTAGGTTGATATAAAGAATGTTAGCCAATATTTAAAACTTAATATAATGGCCTATAAAGAGTTATATCATAATTTTTTAACAACTGTTAATATCATACACACCAATGTTTTCAGAAAATCTTACTTGTGCTTTGAAAGAGTTATTTATTTTGTTGGTGTTGATATAATTTCTAAGGAAATGGAAACCAGTTATAAAGTGCTCACGTGCTAGCTGCCAAACCTCCACTGAGTGCCTCCCTGAACTGATTCATGCCTGTGTAGGGAAAGACCATATATTGAGCTCCATGGTCGAGAAGGAGCTACAGGCCACCAAAACAAAGCAGGTAAGGCCGCCTTACTCTGTGAAGTTGTACCAAGAGTTTTCTAACTTAGGGCTTGAAGTCAGTCCCACCTGTGTTTAAATTCTGTCTTTGCCATTTACTAACCATGAAAACATTATATATATATCTTATGACATTCTTGTGAAAGTTAAGCAAAATAGTATTATGTAAACTGCTTTATATAGTTCTTGACATAGAATAATAATTGAACAAATGATAGTAATAGTGATTAATAACATTACTGGCATTATGAGAACTTGTTCAGTATAAGGCTTTCAAGCTCACTTTGGAAGGCTCCATTTAGCCTTTCCATCACCAGATTGCATTACCCATGAGCCTACTCCATCTCTTCTAGGGAGTTTTGCCCTTTTTATGGTAGGGGATATTTTCATCTAATTCCTTCAATTACTTGTTTATGTTCCACTCTTATTTTAATTACATTATTGTTCCTAGATTCAAAGAGATTCTTTCAAATAAACCCCTTATTTGTTCACTATGTAACTTATAAGGAAAGTTAAATCTAAACAATCTTTGGAAGGCCAAAACCCAAATGAACAATGCCAGATACTTGGCTTTCTAGCCTTTTAAGTCTTAAGCAGTTTTACCCTAAATGTGTCAAAGTGAATGTTCAGGATTTATAACATGATTATATTGATTTTTATTTACACATATTAAAAAAAACTTTTAAATCATGTCTCTTTATCTTTCCAAGTAAAACTTTTTTTTGAACAAGACTTGTTATAATTAGTTCACGGAGAATTCACAAGTAAACTTATTTAATTTATTTGCATAAATTTCCATTCTGTTATCTTTAAAACCAAATGCAAATTGGCTCTGTCTGATATGATGATGGTTATTTGGCTCAAAAGTTCTTCAATTTGCAGAGCAATCTGGTGTCGGCTTTGCAGTGAGGCGATCCCAGGTAACATACAAATCCTGAATTATTCCAGAAATTAGTATGTTTAAAGCATCAATTTAAGTGCTAATTGCAGTAGTAATGAGAAAAAGCAGTATGACTGTGAAATTTGCATCTCCTACCCCATCAGTATGCCTGGAACAGTTGCTGACTGGCAGAGGATTTGGCTGCTAATGAAATAATTGTCTGCATGGCAGTGCTCTTGCCTGATTCAATAGATGAAGATTAATCCTCAGATAGATATGTTTGGCTGGTATTGAAATATCTTAGCAGTTTCTTTTAAGAAGCTCATGTTTTATATACATAAATATACATATATACCAAATAAATATATGTGTACACATTATAAGTTAAAACATAATAATAAGTCCTACAAAAATATGTCGTATGTAAATATAAGCCAGTTAGATATTTGGAAGCTTTGTAAAGAAAAATATCAGTGAGTTGCTAATATCAGAAAACATCATATTGGTGACTAATTTAATGGTATGAGTACAAAAACATATGAAGTCCTGCTTTGTGTGGTAAATGTTACTTGCTTTGTTTCACAAAATTAAATGTTTTGCAGAAATTGTATATTTAAGTGTTCCCTCGACCACTTTTCTGTGTCGGCCAATATTAGAATATTAATTGGTGCAGCTTCTGAACTCAGTGACTTTTGGTTCTAGTAGGAGATAGACCATCATTTGTACTTGAAGTACATTTTGTAGCTTGACAATTTCAATTTCAGAAGTCTAGTTGTAGGCATAATTTCAAATTCGCAAGACAAGTTACAGGATTGGAGTTGAATTGAAATTTTGCATTGGATCTATTTTTTTTTATCTTTATTTTTTTAATTCCTAAGTGATAGTTTGGTTCATCAGGGCTACTGCGTTTGATTACATATACCAGCAACACTAAAGTCTTAGCAAACAGAAAATTAAAGCTTGTAAGGAAATCCATACCATATATAAAAGAACTAAAAGGAAAACTAAAATTAAACTCATTGTGTAACTTTAAAAATGACCTTAGAAGGTAATAACTGATAAAACAGCTATTAAGAAGTTGTCTTGGGCTGAGGTTGTGGCTCAGCAGTGGAGCATTCGCCTAGCATGTGCAAGGCCCGGGTTCGATCCTCAGCACCACATAAAAATAAATAAAGATATTGAGTCCAACAACAATTAAAAAATAAATAAATGTTTAAAAAGAAGTTGTCTTGACCAATAGTTACATTACCACATAATTGTAAATGTTAAAAAAAGGTTACAGTTACCTAGTCCTAAAGTTTATTGTGTTATATACTTTCCGTGGATATAAGATTCACTCCTTCATTTGTTCATTCAGCATTGTTAAGCATGTACTATTGGAATACTGATTACTCACAAATATCTTTTAATTTAAAAGGCAAGAATAAAGTTGGTGGGCCATCCACAGATATCCTAGACCCAGAGGTTGTGTGGCTGGCAGACCTGCCTGACAAGAGCTGCTAAAGAAATTTCCTCCAGCTGAAAGCAAGTGACCCCACACAGCAATTCAAGTCCACAGAAGAAAAGAAAGAACTCCGACAAAGGCAATTATGTAATTAGAAAAGACACTCTAAAAGTGTATTTTCCTTTCTTCTCTTAATCGATTTAAAAAAGCAATTGCATAGAACAATATATAATTGTATTGTTGAACCTACAACATACCAAAATGTAATTAGCGGGGTGAGGTGGTGCATGTGTGTCATCACAACAATTTGGGAGACTGAGGTGGGATGGCAAATTCCAGGCCAGGCCTGGCAGCATAGTGGAGACCCTGTCTCAAAATAAAAAATAGAAAGGTCTGAGATGCTGCTCAGCGGTAGAGCACCCCTGGGTTCAATCCCCAGGATGCCAAAAAGAAAAAAAAAAAGAAGGAAAAAATTATTCAACAGCACAAAGGGAGCACGCAGTAGTGAAGCTGTTGTAGGAGTAAGAAACCCCATCAGATCGCATCTCACATCCACAGGAACAGATGAGGAGAACCTCAAATGGTGAATAAGGAGTTCAATATAATGACTCTAAGAATATTTGTTCTTATTTATTCTATCATCCTCATTGACAGACAAAATCGTGTGACAGTTATGGAAATTGTTAACTTTGTAACATTGACAGATATAATATGTGATGTTTACTGTCTTGGCTGGGGGACTTTGTGCAGTGAGCAACTTGAATAACCCTGCCCTCTGGCCTTGTACTCCCAGAACCCACTGGCACCCTGACAGGTGTTGGCTGAGTAGGACCCTGGAGCGGTCTCTCTGGGAATAGAATTATGTTTATAATTCTAACAGGAAGTATCATCCTGCAGGGTGGACTTCCTGGAAGGAATTAAGCAAAGAGGGAATGAAGTGAAGTGGAAAGGAGGGACCGCGTTCTGGGTGTACAGGGTGCTTGGATGCTGGATGGACTCGTGCAGTGGAAGGCCCAGGGCTGGTCCTCGCTGCCTTTCAGAGGAATCCCACGGCTTGATGTGGGCAGGGAGGGGACTCTCTGTGCTGCAGCCCACCTTGCCCACAGCAGGGTCGCCATGGGACAGTGACAAGAGCTCAGTGCCTTCACCAAGAGCAGAAACAACAAGGGCACAGCAAGCAAACCCTCTGCGCCTGCCCACCAGCCATGGTACGTGCCCTGGTACATGTAGGGAGGCCCACAGGGAGCATCCCTGGTGCAGCAGGTGCCATAGCAGCAGCAGCAGCAGCACAGAGGCCCTACATGTGTGGCAGGGGCCTCCTTGAGATGTCACCTCCATCTTCGTGAAACTGCCCCAGAGCCTCT
Organism: Spermophilus citellus; assembly: GCF_964194105.1. Taxonomy (NCBI): domain Eukaryota; kingdom Metazoa; phylum Chordata; class Mammalia; order Rodentia; family Sciuridae; genus Spermophilus; species Spermophilus citellus. The sequence continues at coordinate 274,639 of NW_027672905.1, read as the reverse complement.
GGTGTCTGTTCGTGAGAGTGATTTTGCAACCTCCCCCGTGGCTTGCCCTCTAGAATACATGCTGATAAAACAGAGGGAGCTTGAGGTGCAGTCGCAAAGTAGAGCCTGCTGCTTCCTCCTATTTATATGTGTGCATTCACAAACAGTGCTTCTAATCATTTTCAATCATCATATGCTCCCCCAGACCTGATTTTCAAGGAACTTCATTATTTTAGGCTGAGATATCTATGACAGTGTATTTGGCAGAAGAACTCTGTCCAGTCAGTCATTGTGCATTACACTACAGAAACCACCTCTGAATGCTGGAACCAAATTCCAGTTGCTACAGAGCTTGGTTGCTTGCCGTATAAGTGCCTGTACTCCCATGGTACATGGAAGAAGGCAGTGCTGATTTTGTCATTCTTTTCAGTGACATTTCTGTTGTTGGAGATATGTAATTTTACTTTCAAACCACAACTAACTAGAAGTTGGAAAGAAGTAGTTGGGTTTTGGATCTCAAATAATTACTAGATCCAATACAGATTGAAAATTGAGTTTTCACAAAAATAACATTATTCCATTTTTCTTCTGGAGGGTTCTGTTATGCTCGAATTTTCCTTGTTATAGACCTAAACTACCATTGACTTTGCTCAAAATTTGTTTTATAGCTATCAACTATAATGCTCGTAATCTTCAGTTTTATTTCTAACCACAACAGTAGTAAATAGTTTTATTTTAGGAAGTTGGTTTTTCCTCAATTATCATTTGAATGTACACTGATATATTTGTAATCATGGTGGAATTCTTCAGATCACTACTGAGCTGCAAGTTCATGATTCACATTAATTATTCAAAAAATATATGTATGGGTCTCTGTCATAGGCTTAATGTGTAATCAAAATGGAGAGCATTCTATCTGTGAATGTCAAAAGCCCAGTATGCATTGTTATCTGTCATAGATATTTTGTGAAATTTGCACAAGACCAGCTTAATGGGACTTCCACTCTTTCTTCATTTACAGAATTTTAATTAGATAAAACATCTGCCCTCCCAAAAAGGAAGGAAGGAAGGAGGCTGGGATGAAGGGAGAAAATAGGAAATAGCAAATAACTAAATGCTGTTTTCAATAAGTTGCTTAAAATGAGATGGACTAGCTCTGAGTTCTGCTTTAGGGTTGTTGTCATAAGATCACATGAAGGAATTACTGTTAGGTTTCTTGGGGATAATTTTTTTAATTAAATGATCTTGAACTGATCTAATTTGGGTCCCTCAATGGTCAGATTTTCTTTTATTCTTGCAAAATGGAGTAATGTCCCTGATCTGACTTTTTCTGCTCTCACATAGAGCCTGTACCTTTTGTTAAACTTAGAAATACCTATTTTCTCTCATCCGTAGAAAAAAGGATGGAATGGTTTGGACAGCAGAAAAGGAACAGCAAAAAAGTATCTCAGTCAGTAATAATGAAATTCCAAGTGATTTGTTCTTTTCCTTTTCTGACTTATGGGTTCTGTTTTCTACCATTGGATTCAGCAATTGCACTGTCCATCATGGGTAAACAGAGCTCTTCCGGGTTTCAATTCTGTATTCTGTCAAGCTTCCCCTAGAATGTAGGATTACGTTTTACAGATATCATGAGCTTCTGCTTAGGCTGGAGTACATCTAACACACTTCTGCTTTCACAGGTATTATCTGAAAAACAACATGGAGACAGAAGTGCTTTGTTCAGATGAGGATGCTCAGGAGTTGTTGTGAGAGGGTCAAGTTTCCCTCCATCAGCTCAGTACTGTGGAAGTTGCCACCCAGCTCTCCATTCGGAGTTTTGAGCTCTTCTGCAACATTGAGCCTACTGAATATATAGATGATTTATTTAAACTTAAGTCACAATCCAGCTGTCACAACCTGAAGAAATTTGAAGAAGTCATTAACCAGGAGACATTTTGGGTGGAATCTGAAATTCTTTGAGAGACAAACCAGCTGAAGAGGATGAAGCTCATTAAGAATTTTATCAAGATAGCATTGCACCTTAGGGTATGCAAGAATTTTAACTCAATGTTTGCAATCATCAGGTAAGAGCACATATCAGTCTTCAGATTCAGTGTATGTTACAGATTAGAAATCATCTCCTTCTAGGGATATCATATGATCTTATAAAATGTGATAGTTTATAAATGACTGAGGTTTTTAATACCATTCTGGTAATCTAACTCATTGTCATTGACTCTCAGTGAACAGTTATTTTATCTGATTCTTAATCCTTACCTTCAAGAACTTCTCATATGTTGATTTGGAGATTGGACATTTCAAATCCATCATATTTTACTTTTTTTTATCTTGGACTGTGTGCAAACTATTTGAGCTGCTGGAAACATCAATTAACCTCCTTTAAAAATAATAATAACACAAGGAATTATCAAGATTAATTGATATGATGTATGTGGAATTCCATTGGAGAGGATGGATCTGCATCACAATAAATGTTAATTTTCCTTCCCTTTAAGTGCTTAGATTGAACCTAGTAGAAATTGCAAATGTGTCCAGGGGAGCTCCCTTGTGCACCCACCACAGAGGGGCACTCCCCACTCTAACCCTAACCTTAACCCTCCTGGGGGAGGCCTTTGGAAGTTGGGTGTTGGAGTAGGGGGTTGAGCTCCCCCTCCACCCCTCACACAGGGCAGAGGGCACTCGCCCCTCCGGAGGGGAGGCTTCACCAACCTGGGTGTCAGGGTGGGGGGTGGAGCTCCCGCCCCCACTCCGCACCCAGGGGAGAGGGCACTACCCCCTGGGGGGGGGTGAGGCCTCTCCATCCTGGGTGTTGGGGTGGGGGGAGGAGCTCCCGCCCCTAACCCCTCACCTAGGGGAGAGGGCACTCCCCAGTCTGGTAGAGGTAGAGGACATTCCCCCTTCTGGGGTGGATGCCCCACTAACCTGGGTGTGGGTGGGGGAGCTCCCCCTCCGCACCCAGGGGAGAGGGCTCTCCCGACTCCAGGGGAAGGCCCCTCTAACTTGGGTGTTGGAGGGGAGCTCCCCCCCCTCCACAACCAGGGGAGAGGGCACTCCCCCCTCCAAGGGCTACTCCCCTCTAACCTGGGTGTCCTGGGGAAGTTCCCCAGTGCACCCAGGGCACAGGGGAACTCCCCTCTCCAGGGGGGAGGAGCCTCTAACCTGGGTGTCTCGGGGAGCTCCCTTGTGCACCCACCACAGAGGGGCACTCCCCACTCTAGTCCTGACCTTAACCCTCCTGGGGGAGGCCTCTGGAAGCTGGGTGTTGGAGTAGGGGGTTGAGCTCCCCCTCCACCCCTCACCCAGGGCAGAGGGCACTCCCCCCTCCGGAGGGGAGGCTTCACCAACCTGGGTGTCCCGGTGGGGGGTGGAGCTCCCGCCGCCACTCCGCACCTAGGGGAGAGGGCACTCCACCCTAGGGGGGGAGGCCCCTCTGACCTGGGTGTGAGGGGGGGTGGGAGCTCCACCTCAGCACCCAGGAGAGAGGGCATTCCCTCCTGGGGTGGAGGCCCCTCTAACCTCGGTTTGGGGTGGGGGAGCTCCCCTCCACACCTGGGGAAGAGGGCTCTTCTGACTCAAGGAGGGAGGCCTCTCTAACCTGGGTGTGTGGGGGGGGGAGCTCCCCCATCCGCACCCAGGGGAGAGGGAACTACCCCCTGGGGGGGGGGTGAGGCCTCCATGCTGGGTGTTGGGGTGGGGGGAGGAGCTCCCGCCCCTAACCCCTCACGTGGGGGAGAGGGGACTCCCCAGTCTGGTAGAGGTAGAGGACATTCCCCCCTCTGGGGTGGATGCCCCACTAACCTGGGTGTGGGTGGGTGAGCTCCCCCTCCGCACCCAGGGGAGAGGGCTCCCCGGACTCCAGGGGAAGGCCCCTCTAACTTGGGTGTTGGAGGGAAGCTCCCCCCCTCCACACCCAGGGGAGAAGGCACTCCCCCCTCCAGGGGCTAGTCCCCTCTACCTGGGTGTCCAGGGGAGTTCCCCAGTGCACCCAGGGCACAGGGGAGCTCCCCTGTCCAGGGGGGAGGAGCCTCTAACCTGGGTGTCTGGGGGAGTTCCCTGGTGCACCCACCACAGAGGGGCACTCCCCACTCTAGTCCTGACCTTAACCCTCCTGGGGGAGGCCTCTGGAAGCTGGGTGTTGGAGTAGGGGTTTGAGCTCCCCCTCCACCCCTCACCCAGGGCAGAGGGCACTCCCCCCTCTGGAGGGGAGGCTTCACCAACCTGGGTGTCAGGGTGGGGGGGTGGAGCTCCCGCCGCCACTCCGCACCTAGGGGAGAGGGCACTCCACCCTAGGGGGGGAGGCCCCTCTGACCTGGGTGTGAGGGGGGGTGGGAGCTCCACCTCAGCACCCAGGAGAGAGGGCATTCCCTCCTGGGGTGGAGGCCCCTCTAACCTCGGTTTGGTTGGGGAGCTCCCCTCCACACCTGGAGAAGAGGGCTCTCCCGACTCAAGGGGAGACGCCCCTCTAACCTGGGTGTGTGGGGGGGAGCTCCCCCCACCGCACCCAGGTGAGAGGGCACTACCACCTGGGGGGGGGAGGCCCTTCCATTCTGGGTATTGGGGTGGGGGGAGGAGCTCCTGCCCCTAACCCCTCACCTAGGGGAGAGGGCACTCCCCAGTCTGGTAGAGGTAGAGGACATTCCCCCCTCTGGGGTGGATGCCCCACTAACCTGGGTGTGGGTGGGGGAGCTCCCCCTCCACACCCAGGGGAGAAGGCACTCCCAACTCCAGGTTAAGGACCCTCTAACTTGGGTGTTGGAGGGGAGCTCCCCCTCCTCCACACCCAGGGGAGAGGGCAGTCCCCCCTCCAGGGGCTAGTCCCCTCTAACCTGGGTTTCTGGGAGAGTTCCCCAGTGCTCCCAGGGCACAGGGGAACTCCCCTCTCCCGGTGGGGAGGAGCCTCTAACCTGGGTGTCTGGGGGAGCTCCCTTGTGCACCCACCACAGAGGGCCACTCCCCACTCTAAACCTAACCTTAACCCTCCTGGGGGAGGCCTCTGGAAGCTGGGTGTTGGAGTAGGGGGTTGAGCTCCCCCTCCACCCCTCACCCAGGGCAGAGGGCACTCCCCCCACCACAGGGGAGGCTTCACCAACCTGGGTGTCAGGGTGGGGGGTGGAGCTCCCGCCCCCACTCAACACCTAGGGGAGGGGGCACTCCACCCTAGGGGGGGAGGCCCCTCTGACCTGGGTGTGAGGGGGGGCGGGAGCTCCACCTCAGCACCCAGGAGAGAGGGCATTCCCTCCTGGGGTGGAGGCCCCTCTAACCTCGGTTTGGGGGGGGAGCTCCCCCCTCTGCACACAAGGGAGAGGGCAATACCCCCTGGGGGGTGAGGCCTCTCCATCCTGGGTGTTGGGGTGGGGGGAGGAGCTCCCGCCCCTAACCCCTCACCTAGGGGAGAGGGCACTCCCCAGTCTGGTAGAGGTAGAGGACATTCCCCCCTCTGGGGTGGATGCCCCACTAACCTGGGTGTGGGTGGGGGAGCTCCCCCTCCGCACCCAGGGGAGAGGGCTCTCTGGACTTCAGGGGAAGGCCCCTCTAACTTGGGTTTTGGAGGGGAGCTCCCCCCCCCTCCACACCCAGGGGAGAGGGCACTCCCCGCTCCAGGGGCTAGTCCCCTCTAACCTGGGTTTCCGGGGGAGTTCCCCAGTGCACCCAGGGCACAGGGAAACTCCGGTCTCCAAGGAGGTGGAACCTCTAACGTGGGTGTCCAGGGGAGCTGCCTTGTGCACCTACCACAGAGGGGCACTCCCCACTCTAGTCCTGACATTAACCCTCCTGGGGGAGGCCTCTGGAAATTGGGTGTTGGAGTAGGGTGTTGAGCTCCCCCTCCACCCCTCACCCAGGGCAGAGGGCACTCCCCCCTCCGCAGGGGAGGCTTAACCAACCTGGGTGTCAGGGTGGGCGGTGGAGCTCCCGCCCCCACTCAGCACCTAGGGGAGGGGGCACTCCACCCTAGGGGGGGAGGCCCCTCTGACCTGGGTGTGAGGGGGGGTGGGAGCTCCACCTCAGCACCCAGGAGAGAGGGCATTCCCTCCTGTGGTGGAGGCCCCTCTAACCTCAGTTTGGGGGGGGAGCTCCCCTCCACACCTGGGGAAGAGGGCTCTCCCGACTCCAGGGGAAGGCCCCTCTAACTTGCGTGTTGGAGGGGAGCTCCCCCCCCTCCACACCCAGGGGAGAGGGCACTCCCCGCTCCAGGGGCTAGTCCCCTCTACCTGGGTTTCTGGGAGAGTTCCCCAGTGCACCCAGGACACAGGGGAACTCCCCTCTCCAGGGGGGAGGAGCCTCTAACGTGGGTGTCCAGGGGAGCTCCCTTGTGCACCTACCACAGAGGGGCACTCCCCACTCTAACCCTAACCTTAACCCTCCTGGGGGAGGCCTCTGGAAGCTGGGTGTTGGAGTAGGGGGTTGAGCTCCCCCTCCACCCTTCACCCAGGGCAGAGGGCACTCCCCCCTCTGCAGGGGAGGCTTCACCAACCTGGGTTTCAGGGTGGGGGGTGGAGCTCCCGCCCCCACTCAGCACCTAGAGGAGAGGGCACTCCACCCTAGGGGGGGAGGCCCCTCTGACCTGGATGTGAGGGGGGGTGGGAGGTCCACCTCAGCACCCAGGAGAGAGGGCATTCCCTCCTGGGGTGGAGGCCCCTCTAACCTCGGTTTGGGGGGGGAGCTCCCCCTCTGCACACAAGGGAGAGGGCAATACCCCCTGGGGGGTGAGGCCTCTCCATCCTGGGTGTTGGGGTGGGGGGAGGAGCTCCCGGCCCTAACCCCTCACCTAGGGGAGAGGGCACTCCCCAGTCTGGTAGAGGTAGAGGACATTCCCCCCTCTGGGGTGGATGCCCCACTAACCTGGGTGTGTGTGGGGGAGCTCTCCCTCCGCACCCAGGGGAGTGGGCACTCCCCCATCCAGGGGCTAGTCCCCTCTAACCTGGGTGTCCGGGGGAGTTCCCCAGTGCACCCAGGGCACAGGGGATCTCCTGTCTCCAAGGAGGCGGAGCCTCTAAGGTGGGTGTCCAGGGGAGCTGCCTTGTGCACCTACCACAGAGGGGCACTCCCCACTCTAGTCCTGACATTAACCCTCCTGGGGGAGGCCTCTGGAAGTTGGGTGTTGGAGTAGGGTGTTGAGCTCCCCCTCCACCCCTCACCCAGGGCAGAGGGCACTCCCCCCTCCGCAGGGGAGGCTTCAACAACCTGGGTGTCCCGGTGGGGGGTGGAGGTCCCGCCCCCACTCCGCACCTAGGGGAGAGGGCACTCCACCCTAGGGGGGGAGGCCTCTCCGACCTGGGTGTGAGGGGGGGTGGGAGCTCCACCTCAGCACCCAGGAGAGAGGGCATTCCCTCTTGGGGTGGAGGCCCCTGTATCCTGCGTTTGGGGGGGGAACTCCCCTCCACACCTGGGGAAGAGGGCTCTCCCGACTCAAGGGGGGAGGCCCCACTAACCTGGGTGTGTGGGGGGGAGCTCCCCCCTCTGCACACAAGGGAGAGGGCAATACCCCCTTGGGGGTTGAGGCCTCTCCATCCTGTGTGTTGGGGTGGGGGGAGGAGCTCCTGCCCCTAACCCTTCACCTAGGGGAGAGGGCACTCCCCAGTCTGGTAGAGGTAGAGGACATTCCCCCCTCTGGGGTGGATGCCCCACTAACCTGGGTGTGGGTGGGGGAGCTCCCCCTCCGCACCCAGGGGAGAGGGCTCCCCGGACTCCAGGGGAAGGCCCCTCTAACTTGGGTGTTGGAGGGAAGCTCCCCCCCTCCACACCCAGGGGAGAGGGCACTCCCCCCTCCAGGGGCTAGTCCCCTCTAACCTGGGTGTCCAGGGGAGTTCCCCAGTGCACCCAGGGCACAGGGAAACTCCGGTCTCCAGGGGGGAGGAGCCTCTAACCTGGGTGTCTGGGGGAGCTCCCTTGTGCACCCACCACAGAGGGGCACTCCCCACTCTAGTCCTGACCTTAACCCTCCTGGGGGAGGCCTCTGGAAGCTGAGTGTTGGAGTAGGGGGTTGAGCTCCCCCTCCACCCCTCACCCTGGGCAGAGGGCACTCCCCCCCTCCACAGGGGTGGCTTCACCACCTTGGGTGTAGGGGTGGGGGGTGGAGCTCCCGCCCCCACTCCGCACCTAGGCGAGAGGGCACTCCACCCTAGGGGGGGAGGCCCCTCTGACCTGGGTGTGAGGTGGGTGGGAGCTCCACCTCACCACCCAGGAGAGAGGGCATTCCCTCCTGGGGTGGAGGCCCCTCTAACCTCGGTTTGAGGGGGGAGCTCCCCTCCACACCTGGGGAATAGGGCTCTCCCAACTCAAGGGGGGAGGCCCCTCTAACCTGGGTGTGTGAGGGGGAGCTCCCCCCTCCGCACCCAGGGGAAAGGGCACTACCCCCTTTGGGGTGAGGCCTCTCCATGCTGGGTGTTGGGGTGGGGGGAGGAGCTCCCGCCCCTAACCCCTCACCTGGGGGAAAGGGCACTCCCCAGTCTGGTAGATGTAGAGGACATTCCCCCTTCTGGGGTGGATGCCCCACTCACCTGGGTGTGGGTGGGGGAGCTCCCCCTCCACACCCAGGGAAGAGGGCTCTCCCGACTCCAGGGGAAGGCCCCTCTAACTTGGGTGTTGGAGGGGAGCTCCCCCACTCCACACCGAGGGGAGAGGGCACTCCCCCCTCCAGGGCCTAGTCCCCTCTAACCTGGGTGTCCGGGGGAGTTCCCCAGTGCACCCAGGGCACAGGGGAACTTCCCTCTCCAGGGGGGAGGAGCCTCTAACCTGGGTGTCCAGGGGAGCTCCCTTGTGCACCTACCACAGAGGGGCACTCCCCACTCTAACCCTAGCCTTAACCCTCCTGGGGGAGGCCTCTGGAAGCTGGGTGTTGGAGTAGGGGGTTGAGCTCCCCCTCCACCCCTCACCCAGGGCAGAGGGCACTCTCCCCTTCGCATGGGAAGCTTCACCAACCTGGGTGTCAGGGTGAGGGGTGGAGCTCCCGCCCCCACTGGGCATCTAGGGGAGAGGGCACTCCACCCTAGGGGGGGAGGCCCCTCCGACCTGGGTGTGAGGGGGGGTGGGAGCTCCACCTCAGCACCCAGGAGAGACTGATGGGGCCAGCCACATCAGATCAGGTCCCCAGCCCAGGCCTCCAACCCTGCTCCCCTCCCACCCACCTGCTGGTCCTTGAGCTGCTTCTACGTGCTAGGGAGAAGGCCTTTCCTTCCTTCCTTTCTTGTTTGTGTGTGTTGGGTGGGAACTACTAGGGATTGAAACCAGAAGACCTCTACCACTGAGCCGAACCCCCAGCCCTTTATATTTTATTGGGAGACGGGGTCTCGCTCAGTTGCTGAGGCTGGCTTCAACTTGCCCCAGCCTCGGAAGTCACTGGGATTACAGGTGTGCACCACTACACCTGGCTGGGGGAAGGTTATTTAAGAGATTTCCAGGGCTTTGGTTTTAGCTCACTGATGGACCACATGCCCAGCAGCATCAAGTCCTGGGTTCGATCCCCAGCATCACACACAGAAAAAATCCAATGGCAGGGGAGAAAGAAGCAGATGAAATCTTCCTGTTCCTCCCCAGTGGAGCCACACTCATCACCCTTTGGCAGACCCTGGGTCTGAGCAGAAGAAAGCTGAAGTCTGGCACCAGGTCCCGCCCCCACCTCCCTGCTTTCTCAGGGTGAGGGCAAGGGCCCCAGGGCTTACAGTGCGTGGGGAGGATCATCCACTTATATAGGCTTCAGCCATCCCAGAAGGAAAACCCCAGAATTAGGCCAGGAGGCTAGACTTAAGCCCCCACCCGAGGGCCTCTCTCCTTGCAGAACACCTTCTGGCCTGGAAGGGACAGAGAGCAGTGGGTCTGCCCAGGCATCCTCCTGGTGGGGATAGCAGAAGGAAGCAGTTGCCTGGGTGATGAACAAAGGAGGAGTCAGAACCCTGAAATCTATGGATTTTACTTTGCCTCCGAGATCTGCTCGCTGTGTGGAACAGGGTGGGGTGTTATCCAGTTTTCCAGGTGTGCTGGAATACCAAACCTCCTTCCCAGTCCCTGCTGCCTCTCCCTAACCTGTGGCAATTGGAGGCTGCAAGGAAGCAAAGGCCAGGAGGGTCCACAGCCACATCAAGCACAGTGCCAGCAGCCAATGGCCTGAGTTCCAGTTCTGCACGGCCCTTTCACTCATCCTGTGGAGAGAAGGGCACACCTTGCATAGCTCCAGACAGGAGGGGCTCTCCTAGTGCCCAGCCCTAGTTGCTTCTCTGTGCTATGCCCTCTGGGAGGCAAGGGTGGGTAAGATGCCCACCTTGTCCCCAAGCAGCTCAAAGCCTGGCACAAAGTCACTGTAGGAAGCAATGGATGCCACAGAGAACAGGGGAGCAGGAAGGGAGGACCTGAGGAGGAAGTGACATTTAAAAGGGGTCTTAGAGCTGGGCACAGTGGCACACTTGTAATTCCAGCTGCTTGCGAGTCTGAGGCAAGAGCATCCCGAGTTCAGAGCCAGCCTCGGCAAAAAGCGAGGTGCTAAGCAACTCAGTGAGACCCTGTCTCTAAATAAAGTACTAAATAAGGCTGTGGATGTGGCTCAGTGGTTGAGTGCCCCTGAGTTCAATCCCTGGTATCCCCCCAAAATTTAAAAAATGGGCTGTGGTGTGGGAGGAACAATCATGCTAACTCCCATTTTTTTTCAGTTCTTAACCGAGGCATGCTCTTGAATCCTTCATGACTATTCCAAAAAGTAGGGTAGTTATTACCTATTTTATAGATGAGCAAATGGAAACTCAAAATGTCTGGACACAACCCAAACAGCCACCAGTGAAGGACTGGCTAAATGCTTTGAAGAGAATCTGGGCAGTCTCTTCCAAACAGCTGTGGAAACACAATGGAAAATGCTTTATTTAATGGTGCATGCAGTGATCTCCAATGATAATCCACTGTTAAGAGGGAGCAGCAACATGTGGGACGATGTGTATAAAATGTGTAAAAGAGAGGGATTATTTATGCTGCTTGTTAGGCATAAACTAGCTCTGGAGCCACATGTGGTGGTCTGTACCTGTAAATCTCCGCAACTCTGGAGGCTGAGGCAGGATTTCAAGTTGGAGGTCAGCCAGGGCAACTTAGTGAGAGCTTGTCTCAAAATACAATAAAAAGGGCATGCACTTCGGAGGCCAGATAAGTCTGGCTGAAGATTCCTTAAAGGGTGTGTTCTGCAGTGTCCTGTTAGTAGGTTCTATACCAGGCTCCGATGTCATTGGTGTAGGATCCATATTTTAATACTGTTCCTAAAATTTCATTTAATACCAACATGTCTTTGACTTGATTTTATTCTTTGTAATTCTAGAAACGAGATTGTAGTTTAGCCATTACTGATATTTTTTTTAAAAAGGGATATGATTTCTTGCATAGCGCTTCAAAAGAGAAACAAGCTTCGGTTCTCAATGCTGACATTTCTTTTTCAGGTACAAGTTTTCTAGCTCAGACAACTGAGAAAAGCTATAGACCATTCTTGAGGCATTGTTTACACGTTGATTTTCTATATTGCAGGCCGACTGGGCTGTGGTGGGTGGTGTGCAGGCAGATACAGGATCTGACAACCTGGGAGGTTCTGTACTAAAATGTTACTTTGTATCAGTTTTAGTACAACAAAATAAAGGACAATTTCAGAAAAAAAAATAATTAAAAATAAAAAGGGCCAAGAAAGTAGCTGGCAATAGAGTAGCCCTGAGTTCAATCACTAATACTGCGAGCGTGCGCCCGCGCACACACACACACACATACACACATACACACACACACAAAGCACCAAACCAAACCAAACCTCACCAAACAAAAATGTCAAAAAATTAGCTATGGAAAAAAAAACAGGAATAACATTGTTTGCCATTAAGAAGGAAAAATGGTTGGCTGAGAAAGAAGATGACTTATTTTTCTACCAATTTCTTTTTTACTCCCTATTTATTTTTTCCTTTTTTGTACCAGGGATTGGACCCAGGGACACTTAACCATTCAGCCACATCCCCTGCCCCACCCTTTTTATATTTATTTATTTATTGTTTGTTTGTTTGTTTGTTTGATTTGAGAAAGGGTCTTGCTAAATTGCTTAAGGCCTCCTTATGTTGCTGAGGATAACCTTGAACTTGCATCTTCCTGCCTCAGGGAGTTGCTGGGTTAACAGGTGTGCAACACCACTAGTTATAATTTGGGGGGGTAAGAATAGCATTCTATGTATTTTATGATGTGGACCATACTTTCTACAACACTTTTATAGTTTTGCATATAATTTTATATCCTAGAAACTTTACACCCCATATTAGTTATTTTTTACATCTTTATTCCTATTCATTGCCTCATATACACAGACTATTAATGTAGTTGCTCAGATATAAAGAATTCCTGACACTTTTAACAATTACACTTTATAAACTGGTGATAAAAAAAACTACGCTCATTTATGATACTATCCAAGGGAAATTCAGACTTCTCCAACCTCTGAAATAATGTTCTATAAACCAGAACCATAATATGTATGGCAAAATTGAATTCATATCCCATTTAGTACATGTTTATGGGCTCTGCAGCTTTTTACTTTGTTTTTGTTAATGCTTTAAACCAAGGAAACTAAGTTAACAGTTTCCTATGCACAAATATATTTCCTTAATTTAATCCTCATTCTAAGTAGAATTCTTGTGAATTTTAAATTAATCAATTTACGTTACAGAACTATCTTTTATGTTTGAATATAAATGTCCAGTCCCAGTAACATGCAAAATCAAATGGGTTATTCCAAGTCATTTTCCTATGAATCTTTCTGACATTGAAAATTACCACTTTTCATTGTGAAAATCTCTATGAATACCACATCCCAGTTCCCATAAAGTTGTATCAGCATATTGAACACCAAGAAAATTAGTCCAATTCTTCACCATCAAAAGTAAGATTACAGAGAAATTCCAGTAGAGGTGACAGCACCATTTCATCCATCCCATAGGCTTCTAGTCTTTCAAAAGCATAATACTGTGAAGTGAGTGATTAGGTTAGAGGTAAGCTGATTCCACAAGGTAATCTTTCTGAAAGGACCTGCCAGGAAGGTGCAAGATCTCTGCTGCTTTGTTACATCAGTTTTTCACATACCTTTGTAGATAATACCTTCAGTTCTTCTTTCCTATGCCCTCTACCACTGGTCTCTCCTCTTCTGAAACTAAGCTTGGAGGTTATTCATCTGCAAGATGATACTCTTCACATCCTGTCCTTGGCATAATGAAATGATGGATACAACACTTAACCTGTGACACTTTGTGACTTTGTCCCAAAAGTAGACAGACGTGGAAAGAAATAATAAGTTATACCCGTTAAGGCACACTAACATATGTGATCTAAATGTTATTCTAGGTAGGACCTGACACAATTTAGTAAGAAGTCAGCTTCTTATTGATCATTGTAGCCAATGGTATGTAGCATTTGAAATTTTCGAGATTTCTTTTGTGATTTTTCACAATGATGTAGAAGAAAAGATACTTGTGAGAAAAGGATGAAAGAAATGTCTCAAACACAGGGAAATATGCAATACTAGAATACAGGCATTCATGGGATTTGATGTCTAAGGAGATTCACTTGAAATTACCAAGTCATTTTATATAAGACATTCAATTTCTCAAGAAAACTCTCTAAATGTGAGACTAGTAATTCTGTCATAATGCAATTTTGATGAAGATATTCTAATTGGTAGCTATTATATACAATGTATACACACTTATTTTATTCCAATTATTCTCTTAAACCCCTTCCTCTTTTATATTAGGAATTGGTTTTTATTCCAACCAAATGATCTTGTTGAAGCTTGCAATTATTCATATAAATATTCATATTCACTCCTGATTTCAGAAGTGAGTTCTGCCCAGATTTGGAACAATTATAACACCTCATTCACAGTGTAGAACAGTGATGAGCTGGGGCAGTAGAATCATTCCTGGGCACAGATTTACGGAGAATCTTCTCTGGTTTATAAGTCCTGAACAGAAAGTCCAGGAGCAACTGGCCATGGTCCTAGGTCTTGTTTTTGTTTGATTTTCAGAGAGCCAGCATTTATGAATGAAAGCAATTAGGCAGAGACAAGGGGAAAATAAAAAGGAAAAGAGAATTTTACCAAAGTTTTAGCACATGGATTTCAACCATCCCTAAGATTAAATTCACCCATGGCTTCCAATAATATATTGAGGTAAGCCAGTGGATTAGTATTTTTTTAAGTATAAGATTAAATTTAGTTTGAATTTTATTGTGAGAAGCTATAGGGGTCCTAACACAAACTTGTTATTTTCTTCTTTCATAGAATAACAGTTTCCATACAAAAAGAACATCATAAATAGATAATGTATTCTCATCAGTTTATCTCTATGGGGCTCAACATGTTCACGGGTAGAGTAAAAGTTCTGATCTGACAAATATCTCTCTAGACTATTTAACAGAATACAATCAAATTGCATGAAATGGTCTTTTTGAAATTTAAATGAAAATTCTAATACATCTTATCTTTACAACAACATAAAATAATGTTTTGGTGATTTTATCTGAACAAGCAAATTATAGAAGCAAAGTGATATTTTAAGATAAATGCATTTTAATGAAGTAATTATTCATACAGGTTAATACTGAAAAATAAATCTGGCTGTAATTAACCAGTATGAAAATCTAAAAAAAGAAAAAGACAACTTCACTTTCTTTTATGTTACTAGTAGTTGCTGTCTAATTTAAGCATAAAGTTCATTGTATTAGATGCTTTGTACAATATCTACAGAGTTCGGTAGCAATGTCATGACATAGAATTCTGTATCTAAATATTTATAATGTGTATAATTAAATCCCACTTAAAATTTTATTTAAATAAATATAAATGTGATAATGTTTTTATTTTTCTTTCCTCCTGTATGTTAATAAACAATTTAATATTTGGTTTTAGCTGACAGAAAGCAAGTATATCTAATGAAAGAAAGACCCTCACTCTCCTTGAATGGCTTTATTTTTTGTGGAGCAGTCAAGTTTTTCCTAAGAAAAACATTCATAGTTCTATAAGGATTTATTTCTGATTTTAAATGTCAATATCTATTTTTACCCAGTTGAATTTAAATTGATTTTCTTTCTTTAGATAACTTCATTAAGCACATTTTTTGATATAACATATTTTCCCCTGATTTAAAGTATTATATCAGGATTCTGTGAAGACAATTACAGTTTCACCTTTTTATTCAAAAATTAAACTAAATGTCCTGTGATTCCATTGACTCAGAAAATAATATGTAAAAAGTTATCACATACTACACTAAGTATCCTTACTCTATCTTATTCTTTTGAAAAACTTTAACAAGATCCATACCACCTAAAATTATGTGTCATCTTGAAGAGCTTTCAGTTAACATTGTATGCATTTTATATTTCTCTTAAATTGTTCATAAATATCTTTATTTTAAAGAAGTCTTATATCTTAAAAAATTAAATAAGTACTGAGAATTTCTATAAACTCTGTACCCATATTCTTCTATTAATAAACATCTTTAATTTGTATTACACACTTATTAGCCATTACTGACATTGCTGCAATATCAATTAATACTGATATATTTTTGTTAAAGTCCATAAGATGCTGTTTTATATTTTATCTTTTAACCTATTAAAAGACAGATCTAACTTGTTTCTAGTTTTTGGTGATTACAAATAAAACTGCTATCAGCAATTACACTCAAGTTTTCGTGTAAATAAGTTTTTTAATCAGTTTGGTGAATACCTAGAAGCATTATTTCTGAATTTCATGTTAAAACTATATTTAAATTTGTAAGAAAATTATAAACTATCTTTATCATGGCTGTACTAGTATGAATTCCTATGAACAATAAATAAGTTTGTTCTTCTGTTTAAAATTCCTATTCTTTCACTAGTAAATATCAATTTTTAATAAAATCAGCTATTTTATAATAAAGCAAGAGTGCATCATGTGGGATTTATCAAAAAAGTCTAAATTGAATATTTATTTTTAAAACTCAGCTTATGTAGCACCTAGTAAAGTATTGAGTGTTATAAAATAAATATCATCTTAAAGAAAACCTTATAGAATCAATTTAAAGAAAAAAAAAGAAACTTAATTTGAGTTCACTCAGTATATTGCTTCATTATATACAAATAAAAGTTAGGAATATGCTTAAAAATTTATTGCTAAGAACTTTGACAGTCTTATAAAAATTACATTTATGAACTAAATATGGCATTAACATTTTTTTTATCAGTTGAACAAATTATAATACGCCTTAAATAAAATTCTGGAAAAGCAGGTCTATTAAATTTAGAATAGCTCTTAAATGTGCCTTCTGATTTTCATGTAAATGTTATTTTTCAGATTTATATTCTTGTGGAATTTTTCTCAAATTCAGCTATTCAAATAAATTATATACCTTTCCCCGGAATTTGAAATATCAGCTTTCTGTCTTACAAGAGTTCTTTTCTAAGGGTAAAAGTCTAGTGATAAGATTTACGATAACCAAAATCCCAGGCAAGCAAAATCTCTTGAACTCTTGTTTTATTGTGTGTGTTAAATTTTCTACTACAACTCTTATAAGGAATCATTTAAAGATTTTTTTTTAATTAAAAGAAAAGCCATGTTACAAAATTGTATCCATTTCAACTTTTTAAAAAATTTTTTTTGAAATTTCATAATGACCAAGTAATCCTCAAAACACTGCTGAGAAGTGAGTAACTAGGGTTCTAATGGTCTATAAAATTCATTTTTTTTGTATCCACAAATGGATTTTGTTTTTATCTTTGATCATTTTTTTGTGTGTGTGTGCTGACTTAGAGAATATCAGTAACCTTTCACAGACGGGGCCTTTCTGTAATAGTCTTTCAAGGGCACAAAATGAAATGTGTCTCTATTAAAGATGGTTCCATAAGCCACACTGAAATCTTTGCACAGGAGTGAGGTGAGCCATGCTATTTGAAATTAAAACAAAAACAAAAACAAAAAACTCAACAAAATAGTCCCAAATTAATGTACATAATTTTTTAAAAAATGAGACTGTTTGTTAATAGTAAATTTCAAATCTCCAAATGAATAAAAATATCACCTTTGGCTCTAACTTTCAGTAAAATATATTGTGACTATGTACATCCTGTGCCTATGTGAAAAAAGAACATTAGTACTGGGATGCTTTGGTAATACTTTGAGATGAAATCCTGATGACGATGAACAGACCTTTGTAACTCAGCCTCCTCTGTGCTTTTGTCTGTCCATCACGATGATAATTTACTGCTCAATGGTACCTGCCTACTGACCTATGATAACCACAATCTTTGCCTGATCCTGTAATTTTGTTCTTAAAGAAAAATCAAATTAATAAAAAATTCTCATGTTGCCTTCTGAACAAAATTGACTTTCTCATTTAAATTAGCATAAAGTATTCTATAATTATCCATGTTATTTACTATATTAGTAGTTTATTCCTTTGTATTGCTGAATAGTATTCCGGCAAAGGCACAAGTTTGTGTTTTTTAGCTACTGAAGTATACTTGATGCTTTACTCTTTGAGATGAAAATAAATAAATCATAAATATCTGTGGTGAGCTATTTTGCTATGCTGCCTTGTGTGGGCGTGAGCCTAATTCTTGGGCTGAGACCCAGTTCTTTGTTTTCAGCCACTCCCTAGAATGGAATGTATCAATTGTCCAGCTCCTGGAACAAACTGTTTTCAAGAAGTGCTTGTTGTTTTGCACAAGCTGGAACTGGGTGTCTCTTGCCTTGTGTGCAAGTGCTGGGTCTATCATTCTATTGGCTGCTGCTGTGTTGCTATGCGCTCTTTGTCCAATGGTGTACGAGCAGGGCTGCAGTTGAAGTATATAAGGGGTGGTTTTTTCGGGCTCGGAGTCTTTCCTCTCATCTATACCTAATGGATGCTCCCAATAAAGCGTGTTAAAGAAGAATCCTGTTGTTGTCGTCATTCCTGCTGGCGGGTAGACGCGACAAATATCCATGAAAAGTTTTGTGTAAATAAGTTTTATTTCATTTGGGTAATAGAGGAGTGAGCTCATTCGGTCATAAGTAATATAAAATTTATAATTCTTACTTTATAAGACTGCAAAATTATTTGTAAAAATGGTCAAACTATTTTAAATACATTGAAGTAACATATTTGTTTTCCAATTGTTCTAAAACCTTACAAGGACTGGATATATGTTATTTTTTTAGACCTTATTTTGATGATATGGAATGGTATCGCATTAAGACTTCATTATATTTCTTTAGTTTCTAATGATGTTGAGTATATTTTCAGGTGCTTTTAAGTGATATGTCAATTTTTTTTCCATTTTTAAATTGGGATATTTTATTAAAATTTAGATTTGAAAAAAGTCTGTATTTTGATTCTATATATCAGTTCTTTATTAGTTATAAATTTTGCTAATATATTCACCTAGTCTGTGTATTGTTTTACAATCCTTTTAATAGTATATTTTAAAGAATTTAATTTTATTGTGATGAAATTTCTATTTTATCAATCACCCTGCATGAGCCAAATCTAAGAAATTGTGCCACAAAATAGGTCACACAAATATTTCATCTTTTTCTAAAAGTGTTATAGTTTTAAGGTTTTCACTATGACTCATTTTGACTTAACTTTTCTCTATGGTGCAAAGGGTGGAACATAATTCCTTTCTTTGCATATGCATATTGTTGAGAAAAGAAGTCTCATCTATACAGTTTTTTCCCCTCACTAAGATACAGAAGAATTGAGTCTGGCATCTATTCTTTCTAAGAGTAAAGAGCCCCAGGGCTTGTGCTGGGCTTATTGTCTTTTGAGATTATGTCCCCCAGTTGCAAGTTCAGTGCAGTAGGAGCATCTTTGTTCTGTTTAAGCCTGGGCACTGTGTGGCACTTGGCTAACCACACCGCTCTCTCTGTCCTCTACAAGAAGAGGATGGGGTCATTCTGCAGTAGGGAGTTGGGTAGCTACTGGCCCTGTGTTGGCTGCCAGGAGAGACCTGCTACATTATTGAAGCTGGTATCATCTTGTCTCTTTGTGTAAGTAAAGTGTGTGCCATCTAGAGCTTGATTACACTGGTTTCACTTGATGGCTCTGATACCAACATGCAATTGGACTAAGTCTGCAGAGTCCCCTCTGAGTATTGATAAACAGTGTGTTGTGTTTTGCTTAAATCAGTTTTTCCACATTGAAGAAGAAAAATATGTTTCCATAAGAAATTTACATCATAGAGAGAAATTAGTCAATAATATTCACATAATTATGGTATATGGTATACAATGATATGTTAAGTCCTACAGCCAGAGTAAAACTAAAATAGGATATGGACTTTCAGATTTGAGTAAATTTATTAGATGGGTTTATTTTTTAAAAAAGAATAGGCATATGTCCTGGTTTTTGAGAGCTTTTAACTTTCTATGCTCTACATTACTATTATAAAGGTAAAGAGTGACTCCATATGATTCCAAATAAGCATTTTTATATTACCCAGAAAAGCCAAATATTTCTAATGAAATATAAATATTATCCCATTAATAATACTGAGTGGGGCCCAAATTATTTTTCTTATGGATTTACAGTCACAATGATGATGATTTAAAGGCACTTATATTTCCTTAGTTTGTTCTGATACAATCCAAATTTCTAAGAAATATTGATATTATTAATTTATTCAAATCTATCTTTTTATATTCCCAATATATTAAAGTTTTTCAAAGTAAAAGAACAATGATAATATAAGCATACACAAATCTTCATGAAACCTGAGAATTGAAATTTATTAAATCCACATATTAATCATGTTATCTCCTCTTGTAAATAATATCTGAGGAAAAAAAAAGCTATTCAGAAAAATAGATCATGTTTCATATTGAAATGAAAATAAAAACCTGGCAGAAGTCTGTTTTTACTTCTGGGTAAATTAATAAGAAAAGACAGAGGACTGTTTATGTATTTTTAAGTAAACAATAAGGGAAAATAACTATTTAATTTTTTAATGTATTTTATTAAAGAAAATATTTATTAAAATATCATTGGAAAATTAAAGGCTACTATGAGCAGGTGAATTGATATCTCACAACTAGAGCATATTGGTTTCATTAATGAGGAAAAAAACATTTGCTTGCTTTTAATTCTGACAGCAATGCAGTTTGTTATTTCTTTGTATCAACCCCAAATTTTGTTTTAAAAGCCATGAAAATATTTAAGTAAAAATAGAAGGATAATAAGCAAAGAAACACGTTACTTTTTGAAAGCATTTTTTATTACACATCATTGCACAATTTACATATGTGTTCAACATCTTTCTCATCTTTCTCTGAATTATATTGTCTAACAAGTGAACTATTCCATTGTTTCCTGGGAAACATAATTAATGGGAAGACATAATTAATGAATATAAAATAGATTAGGTTGATAGTCTTTCCCATTGTTTTAAGTAACATTCAGGTACAGGAAGAACAGAGATCTCTAATCAAGTTTAAACCAAAGATAAGTTCACCAAGACACATAATCAAATATCAAATGTGCAGTATAGATGAAATATTCCTGTTTTGGAAATAAATGCCTGAACATACTCATGCATAAGGAGATCAAATCCATCCACGTTTCAAGGCTTCTAGAGACAAGATAGCAGTCTTGCTTGGGGCACAGCTACAGGCTACAAATTGAATTCCTTTGTAAGATGTCATGGTGAGAACTATAGGTCCTTCAAGCATATCAGTAAACACAAACTTCCAGTGTACTATAGGAGCAATAAGAACTCATAGATGGATCAGATAAATACTCTTCCATGATGCCCTCCAAAATGTCCATGCCAGTGAAATGGAGAACTGCTATTTGGAGTATAACATTCAATTTTGCTTCTTGTTGTAATGCACCTGCACTTCCTACCTCTGTAGATGATCATCATCCCAATATCAAAATGTTTTAACCCCCACATCTTTGATCCAACCAGTAAACTAGGAGTTATAAGTTCTTTTGAGGCCAAGTAACTGAGGAAAATGCTTGTCCAGGCTTTTCTGCTTCTGGGAAAGACACTGAGAAGATGCAGATGCCATTCTGGAAACATTACAACATTTATGACTGCATGAAGAACATTGCTTGGGTGTAGGGTGATATCACTAAAGAATATATGAATGAATCTGGAAGAAGATATGTGAGAGGTTCATCTGTGACTTTAAAGAATTTGCAAAGAAAGAATTTGGAATAATCAGCAAAATAGGAGTTTAGATGATAAATTTTAACGTGGGAATGGGTAAGAATGATCTTTGGGAGCTCTTAGAGGTATGATTCCTGACAAATAGACTAATGAGGAGTGGAAACTAAAACAAGAATAGGTAGCTGAAGAAGAGGCAAGAGAAAATTAATTTCAAGTGATAAAAAAGAACTTCCACAAAGATTCACAATAAAAGATATCGCAGAAGCTTTTACACACTCACCAAGCTCCTTACAAAGTTGGAAAATGTGGACCCCAACAGTGAAAGGTTTTTAATTGACAGAGAGGAGTGTTCATATGGCATTATCTTACAACCAAATATTGCATAACAAGAGAAACAAACAAGGCAAATCACCATTAACATGTTTTTGAGAAGAACTTCAGGCAGGTCCTACCAGAAAAAAAGTTACCATAGGAAACCACAGCTCCATGTCTCTCATTAACCTAAAGAGAGTGATAATGTAGGCCTAGGCTAATGTGTCATTTGTGAACTTAAATAAATAAAAACATTTTAAATTTAAAAAGATTAAACACAAAGATTCTTAAAAATAAGAATGTAAAACGTTTTTTGCATAGCTATTCATTGTGTGTTGTTAAGTGTTTTTTCAGAGAATCAAAAGTAATTTAAAAATATGTAAAGTAAAAAAATGTTGCAGCAGGCTAAGATTAAGTTAGAGAAGAAATAAATATTTTTATTAACAGTATAATCCAAATGTAAGTGTTTATGAAGTCTATAAAAGTGCACAGTAATGTCTCAGTTTTCAAATTCACTCACCACTTACTGGATGACTCCCCAGTATAACTTTCAGTCATGCAAGCTGTATTCATGGGAAACACTCTATACAGGCATGCCATTTCACCTTTAATAACATATTTTACTGTACTTTTTGATGTTTAGGTATGTTTAGACAACCTACGATTTTGTTAAAACTGCCTAAAGTATTCAGTAGAGAGGCATGTTATGTAAGTTTGTAGCCTAGAAACAACATGCTCTATGAAAAGCCTAGGTGCATGGTAGACTACAGCATCTAGGTGTAAGAACACTCTATAATTTTTGCACAATGATTAAATCACCTAATGATGCAATTCTGAGAACACATTCCATCACTAAATAACACATGACTATTTTAAACCTCATATAAAAGTACATGACACAGAAGAGCTGCATAAATATAAAAAACTTTTATTTTAGGTATAGTAAGTAATAATAGAAAATCTGGATCTCTATATTTAGTTCACACCTTAAATATGTAAATAAGTTAAAATTTCAACTTGAAGGTTTGTGAGATATATATATATATATATATATATATATATATATATATATGGCATTTTATTTTTTTCACAAACCAGAGTGCAAAACAGGCCAGCATTCAGGTTTGGTGAAGTATAATAAATTTTTTTACTTAAAATTTGTTTCCAGATATCTTATTTTAAAAGTGTTATTTCAGCCAAAATATTCCACAGAAAAGACCTGCACATCATTGAATAATTAAGCACTCAAAAAATTAAACTGGATCCTACAAGAAAGGAGATGATTTGTGTGCTATTTATAAATTGATTAGGTTTTTTATAAATCACAAGTACTATTATCCAAATAGCACCCATATATCAAGAGCAAAAGCTAAGTAAATCCATTTTTCATTTTGTGACACAGTTTTAGAGTATACATAAAATTACATGAGAAGATTTACTATTGATTAAAATATGGCTATTATACATTTGAAATATTCTATATTTATACATTCTTCTACTCTCTCAATAGTGATTTTAAGTCTCTTTGGCAAATCTGTTGTCATACCTGAGCAATGTATCTTAGCGTGTCAGAAAGGAACAAGAAGTAACCCATGAACGTACTCAAACACAATTCCATATATAGGCAGAATATCATTTTTAAAATTAACAACAGCTATAGCAAATATAGAAGAATTTGAAAGACAGACTGAAAGTTACTGTAGTTTTTTTTTGTTGATATGTATTTTCTGATATATATATATATATATATATATATATATATATATATATATATATATATTTCAAGAATATAACAGTAAAATATCAGGCTTCAACTAATATTAAATAGGCACTTTTTCTCAAAATATTAAATCCTGGCAGGTAAAGAAAAATTACAAAATATTATTTAAATGATTTCAAAATAAATTGTTCAAAGTCTAATTATTTTACCAGTAAAATGTATTTAATTACCTTTTCTTAATGAGAAAATTTTTAGTATCAAAAATTTTAGTGACCAGAATACTTTTTCCCTATGTTATCCTATATATACAGTTTGTCATAGGAAGTTTATATGATTTCATATGCAGCAATCTTTTTCCTAAACTATTGATTTGATATTTTTTATAATTCACAAAAATGCTTTTTATCATTTCTATAGGTATTGATCGGCGCGTACCTGCGTGCCAGCCGCGGCTCGGCCACTCGGCGTGCTGCGTGGCTTCCGAGCGGTGCGAAAGCCTGTGATACGTGGTTAGCCTCTTCTGCAGTGTGCACCCATTCGAAAGAGATTGAATCCTAACGACCGTCAAGGAAAGGGCCCCGGCTTCAGTGAAGGCCGCGGTGATGGCCCGACCCGAGGTGGCAGCGATTCGAACTCTTTCTGCCCTCCCGAGTACACCTCTGCGGTAACCCAAACCATAAACTTTTCCAAACCCAAAGCGGGGCCTAGGAAACCACGTGTCTCAGGCAGCCCACGCGCAGCGCCCGCTGGCCGACCCGGAGGCCCCGGGCAGGATGGGGCAGAGCAGGAGTCTGGGTTGCCGCGCCTCTCCGCCGGGCTCGCTCACCCAGGCTGAGCGCCCGAGCCTCCACCGCCTAGGCTTCTCGGAGGGCAGCCCTGGGAAGGCCCCACCTGGCGGCCCGGAGGGGCGTGGCTGGCGGAGACGCGCGGAGATCCGGAGGGGCGGGGCGTGCTCGGGCTCCGCCCCGCTCCGTCTCCGCCTTCCACCCTCTCTGCCTAGGGTTCTGCCACTGCCTCTACCTTGGGACCTGAGGCCTCAATGTCCGGCCCCCATGGAGTCTGGGCATGCGGGTGGAGATGGGAGCCCAAGGCGAGGACAGTGGCTTAGGAGAAGCAGGTGACTCAGGGGCTGCTTTGCTTTCCCAGAAAGAATTGGAGCCAGGACAGGGACCAGGAAGAGCTCGAAGAATCCTCCCAGTATTCCCATGGACACTGAGTTGTAGGCACCGTGTCCGAGGTGCTGGGCCAACTGGTCTCTGGGAACCGCAACACTGGAGAATAGAGAGAACCATTTACAAAATGGGAAACAGGCAGATTCAGGGATGTCGCCCATTTGAGATTTGTTCCAGCTATTTCCTTTAGCCCCTAGGGAGATCAAGACTTTGAGAGGGACCTATTGGAGCTTGACTGGCTTGGCTTAGCTGGAGGCACTGATCCGTGTCCCTAGCCAACTGGCTTTGTTGGTGTGACCTGTTTAACAGCCTGTTGCAGCCACAGCACTGCTGGGGAGCAGGAGAACCATCAACCATCACCTCTCTTTGCCTTCTCCAATTTGAGTTTTCCCACTTGCAATGCAGGAATAATGAAAGATATCTCTTGCATTGAGATGTGTTTGAATTAAGTGGGGGAAAAAATGAATGGGGAGAGGCTGGTGAGATTGATATGAGACTGATGCCTGAGACACCCCTATTTTTTGCCCACCCAGCAGCTGCTCCACCCTAGGATAGGATGTTTTATCCTTTACTAAATCTAGGAAGGAAACCCAATGCCCAGTTCGTCTGCCAAGGCAAATTTCTTCTCTTTTTGTCCTCTTGACCAAGACAGCTCTTGGCTTGCTGTACAGTGCTGGTTCTGCCTCACTGCCCTTGGTCCCTGTGGTGCCTCTCAATTCATTCCAGCACTGGGCCATCTGCTTAATGCCCACGGGGCCTCAGGGCAGAGGAACAAACTGTAGCTGAGCAGGATGAAGACCTAGACTCAAGTCTGAGTGAATCTCGGGGCTAAATAAGGGAAAGGGGAGTTCAGTCTGGGCCTGAGGCCCCATCCCTAACTATCTCTCAGCCCCAACCTGTCCCTGATTGCACCCAACCCAATCCTCTATACCAGCCCTGCTCCTACCCCACCTTTCTCTCTGCTCCTTCCCTGGCTTTTCTCCTCCTTGACTGCTTCCTGATCTGAGTCTCGCCCTCATCCTCCCCTGAAGGCCAGATAAAGGGGCAGAATGCTGACTATTGCTACGGATTGAATGTATGTGTCCCCCAAAATCTATAAGCAGGAACTTAATACCCAGTGTGACAGTGTTAAGAGGTGAGAATTTGAGGAGGTAATTAAACCACCTCTCATGAATGGAATTAGTACTCGTGAAGGGGCTCCAGGGAACTAGTCAGACCTTTTTTGCCTTCCACTCATTCCATTATGGCGAGGACACCTGCACAGTGCCAACCATGGGGAACTGGCCAGACACTGACCCTGCTGGTGTCTTCATCTTGGACTTTCCAGCTTCCAGAAGTGTGGGCAATAAATTTATATCATTTTTAAATAACCCAGTCTGTGGCTTTTTTTTTTTAATCAGGTATGAACCCAGAGGTACTTACCCACCGAGCCACAGCTCCAGCCCTTTTTCTATTTTATGTAGAGTCAAGGCTCACTTAGTTTCTTAGGGTCTAAGTTGTTGTATCTGGCTTTGAACTCACGATCCTCCTGCCTCAGCCTCCCAAGTTGCTGGGATTCCTGGCATGCACCACCACCCCTGGGGTGTGGAATTTTTGTTAATAGCAGCAGGAACAGACTAAGACAGGTGCGTTCTTCTCTGTTGCTGCAGGGATCCCTGGGAACAGGTAGCTAGGCCCACAGGTTCTTGCACACAGGAAACAGTGGAGCTTCTGTGTAGGCAGAACCCAGACCTTGCCAGCCCATGAGCCCCATTTTGGGCTGAACTTCTGTAACCACCTTCCTGGGTGGCTACCTTCCTGGGTGCCAGCAGTACAGTCACAAGCCCCTCTGTATCTCTGTGACCCCACCGCTACTGGTTTACCTTTAGCCTCTCTGGACATGCTTTCCAGTCACCTCTGTCCTCTCCTCTTCTGCAAGAAAATTGAGTTCTTCAGGGTTTAGTCCTAGCCCCTTGGAGGTCAGTGCACACATCCTTGGCCATACCTCTCTCCCCTGTTTTCTGTCACCATCTCTGTTCTGAAGGACCTAACCTGTGTCCTCAGCTCAGCCTTATCCTAACTCCAGGCCTGCATTTACAACTCCCTCTGGGATAGACTGGTTGTTCCCCAGGACCCCTCACTTCAGTGCTGCCACAACTACCAACCTGCCATTCTTCCCACCTGGCTCCTTTCTTGCCTTCTGTTCCGGCCATGGTGGCCAATGGGGACCCCAGGAGTCCTGCCAGCTCCTGCCCACTCCATGACTCCCCATTGCCCACTCTGCCATCTGCCCCTCCCCAACACTTCAGGGGGGCTCTGAGTGTCTCACTGCTCTCATCGGACCCAGGACCTACAGAAGGGATGAGATGCACAAGTATCATGCCACGCACACCTGTGATCCCAGCAGCTAGGGAGGCTGAGGCAGGAGGATCGCAAGTTCAAAGCCAGCCTCAGCAACTTCAAGGTACTAAGGAACTCAGTGAGACCCTGTCACTAAATAAAACACAAAATAGGTTGGGGATGGGGCTCAGTGGTCGAGTCCCCCTGGGTTCAATCCCAGAACCCCCCCCCCCGCAAAAAAAAAAAAAAAAGAATTATGCTGAGTGAAAGAGGCGGACAGTGAAGAGTCCTCACTGCAGATACCATCTGAACAGGGGATGCGAACTAGTCTGTGGCCAGAGTTGCCTGGGGTGGGAAAGTCATGGAGGAGAGCAGGAGGGGTGGATTATAGAAGGGGCAAGAGGAGATCCTTGGGAGATCTTTGTGAGGTGATGAAGATACTCACTGTTTCACTGTCTGGATTTGGTAGTAGTTTTGTGGCTTTTTTTTTTTTTTTGCCATACTTGGGGAGAATCCAGGGCCTCTTGCCTGCTAGGCAAGTGCTTTGCTACTGAGTTAAAACCCCATCATTGTGGCATTTATTTATATCTAATCTTCCCAAATTGCTCAAAAACTACACTTAAAGGGTTATACAAAAAGGACTCAGGAGCTCCCAATGGCCAAAGTTGGGACAATTTGAACAACAAAATAAATAGAAAACACAAAGTAGAAATGAGGTCGTACTGGATTATGATCCATAGAATAAATAGACATCATGCACGTGGTCGCCCCCCATGAAGCTACTTGAGTGGTCTTTTACTCTGTGCTGAGCTACGGGGGCCCTAGGTCTCCCCTTGGGAACAATTCCGGCATTCCCGAGGGTAGACTCTATCTATCACACAGCTCTCCTAGCTCTGGAATTGGGCGTAACCTTCTGGGTTTGGACAGCCCAGCTCCTGCCTTATTGGTGAAGAACACTCTGAAGAACACCTTTGAAACTCCCTTGTGTAAATAAATTGAACGCGGTCTTTCTCTCTCTCCACTGTGGAAGCTGGACCCCTAAGGGTGGTAGAGCCGGTGGCCCTCGCTGTTCAAAGTTACTTTCTGTGTAGTGTGGATTTCCGCCACCTACCTTTCTTAGCTTTATTTCACAGCCAGTTCACTCCATGCAGAGGAACTCTGACCCTACCACCTGCGTGGGATGTGGGCAGGACATGAGTTACTATTGACTTAAATAAATGATTGAGGGTTGGGGATATAGCTCAGTTGGTAGAGTGCTTGCCTTGCATGCATAAGACCCAGAGTTCAATCCCCAGCACTACAATAAATAAATAAATAAATACATAAAAAAATGATTGAGTCTGGCACAGTGGTATGTACACGTACATGTCTGTCCAGGTACTCAGGAGGCTGAGACAGGAAGATCACAAGTTTGAGGCCAGCCTTGGCACCTTAGTGAAGCTGTCTCAAACTAGAAGGCCAGTGGTATAGAGCACCCCTAGGTCCAATCCCTGATATGGGAAGTATATAAGGGAGGAGAGACAAATCTCACCTGCAGAAGAATTCCAAATAATTTATGTAATACTGTGCCCCTGAGGTGGTGGAGCAAACCCCCCCACCCCACTCTTTAGCTATGGGCTGTGTTCCTTCTGAAGAGCACAGTATAGGAAGGGGAAAAAATAACTTCCCAGTAGAGAAACCTGGCAAAAATCTTGACCTTGACCAATTCAACATTAACCATGAGGTCACCTTATTGATACTACCGTTGATACCATATGATGCAAAAATGACTTTTTGTTTTTTCTGACCTTCCTCCCTAAAGCCTCTAACCCCAGTCTAATTGTGAGAACAAACACTCCACCACCAAGACAGATCTCACATTGTCAAGATCAAAACCCAGAAAGTCTGAGGAGCCTCACAGCCCAGAACCCTGAAGAGACAGAGTATTGCTGCGGTTTATGTCCCTCAGATGCTCATGAGCTGAAGTCAAATCCCCATCCTGAGATAGCAGAAGGTGGAAACTTAATCTGACTATGATATTTAGAGGGGGCCTTGGGCTGTGATTAGGATTTGAGGTCATCAGGGTGGCTGTCCTAATTGAATCCAGGTGGCTGCCAGCAGCCATCTGCGAGCTGTGCATGAGCTAAAGCGATGTGGACCATTAGGCAGGAAAGCCTGCTGCAGCGACCCTGCTGGTTTGAGAAAGCCTGGTTCACGCGGCGGCGTCGCGCCCAGCCCCACAAGTTCAGCACAGCACCAGAGATCCGTGACCCTGCTGGAACCACCAGCCTCTCAGAGATGGGTGTGGCTTTGGCAAAATGCCAATCCACCTGTTTGCTGCAAGACCCCTGCTGCACCCAGGAGCAAGTGCAAACCAAGACTCTTCCCGCTGAAGCCTTCTCCCTGCCTTTGATGGACTCGTCTTCAGGTGTTCAGTTCCAGCTCCCATCGGGACTGGAAGACCCATCAGGTGCTCCCCTTTTCCTATCTAATTTCTGACTCTGTCTTTATTTCTGATTATTTCAGACTTTTTATTTCCCAGGCAGCTCACACCTCCTGAGCGGGAACCTACCCTGGCCGTGCTGGCCACCCACCCCAATAGTGGTTTTATTTTTATTTTTTATTTTATTTTATTTTTTGTTGCTGGGGATCGAACCCAGGGCCTTGTGCATGTGAGGCAAGCTGATAGTGCTCCCTGTCTCTTGCCATGTGACACACTATTTTGGGATTCTGCAGGCAGAAAGACCACCACCAAATGTGACCCCTCAACCTTGTTCCTCCAGAACCATGAGTCAAAATAAACTTGTTTTCTTTATAAAGTAACCTCCCTCTGGTATTTAATTGTAGTAATGTAGTGGCACCCTCTTTCTCCAAAGGAAAATTTTAACTGGGCCTCTCCAGAAATCTTCACCATGGCTGATTTTAGGACTGTCAGCAAGAGACTCTCTGCAAAGAGTTCAATGTAAATAAACTTCCTGTTTTCTCGTTGCCCTGTTTTACTTGGCCACTGGCCAGGAAGATACCGGAACTCCAGGTGCTGGACACCCCCTTACTAGTTTTCACAGTGAAGTAGTTTGTAGAAATGTGTAAACAAGGCCTCTGGCCTTGAGCTGGACTTCACAGAGATGTCTACATTTTTTTTTAAAGAGAGAGTGAGAGAGAGGAGGAGAGAGAGAGAGAGAGAGAGAGAGAGAGAGAGAGAGAGAGAGAGAGAGAATTTTAATATTTATTTTTTAGTTCTCGGCGGACACAACATCTTTGTTGGTATGTGGTGCTGAGGATCGAACCCGGGCCGCACGCATGCCAGGCGAGCGCGCTACTGCTTGAGCCACATCCCCAGCCCGAGATGTCTACATTTTTAAGAGAAGTTATGGGCTTGGGATGTGGCTCAAGCAGTAGCGTGCTCGCCTGGCATGCGTGCGGCCCGGGTTTGATCCTCAGCACCACATACAGACAAAGACGTTGTGTCCGCCAAAAACTACAAAATAAATGTTGAAATTCTCTCTCTCTCTCTCTCTCTCTCAAAAAATAAATAAATAAATAAAGATGTTGTGTCCACCAAAAACTAAAAAATAAATATTAAAAGAAAAGATAAGTTACAGTTGGGCTCCATGGTAACAGTTGGCAGGGGGAGGAAAGAAAGGGGAGAAGAAGCTCCCCACTTCTCAGGTGTTGTCTTTGTTGCCCAAAACAGTGAAATAAAAAGCTGCTTAAAAAATGTGAACTTCTGCAGACTGTGAATTTCTGAGCCCCTCCCCTTATATGCTGGGTATAAAACTCTGCAACTCCCTGAACTTGGGGTTCAGGGGATTGATTGATTACAGCAAAAGCTGTGCCCTCTGAACCTGGCTGCAGCCAAATAAAATGGTTTTTGCTATCTTCAGTGTCTTGCCTTGTTTGTCCCTACAACAGTAAAACAATTAGCCTAATACAATGACTAAATCTAATATAGTATACTGGATGAGATCTTGGAACAGAAAAAGGGCATTATGTAAAAACTAGAAAACCAGTGACTTGGGAGGCTGAGGCAGGAGGATCACATTTTTGAGGCCAGCTTGGGTCCTTAGAGAGACTCTGTCTCAAAATAAAGTGTAAAGGACTCAGGACGTGGCTCAGTGGTAGAGCGCTTGGTTAGCATACAGGAGGCCCTGGGTTAGATCCCTAGCACGGTCCCCCACAAGAAAATTATGCTTTCTGAAAATTCAGATGCACTGCCTATGTAAAATAAACACATCATTTCAAATATTCGAGATAAAAATAATGTAGAATATCTTAATGTCATATTGATTAGACAGAAAATGAGACTTTTTAAAACGTTTATTTTACTAAAATGAATGTATTGTTTATTTTTGGTGCTGGGATAGAACCCAGGGTCTTGTACAAGCTAAGCCCATGCTCCTACACTCAGCTGCACCCCTGCCCTTTTCTAAATTCATACTGTGACCTTTTGCCCATATTCAGTCATTCACTTTTTTTTTGGGGGGGGGGGTTCTAGGGATTGAACCCACGGGCACTTTACCACGGACCCACGTCCCCAGACCTTTTTTGTACTTTATTTAGAGACACCTAAGTTGCAGAGGCTGGCTTTGAACTTGGGATCCTTCTGCCTCAGCCTCCAAATCTCTGGGATTATAGGCTGGGCCACAGCCTTTCTTATTCTAAACACGCATTGAAGTCTACAAAGGTCCCTGTGGACTGTGAGCCCAGCAGGGTGTGGAGGTCTGTTTTGGGCTGGGTCGGGTTAGGAAACGTTCCATTCCTAAAGAATGACAGCGTCCTCATTCCTGGTCCATAGAGCCATGTGGAGTGTCTTCTGTACAGTGATTCTCACGCTCACTGACATTTCAATGCTAGAAGACAGTGTCCTACACTACCACGGGCCTGGCCCCTTTCTCCCTTATCTTTCCTTCCTTCTTTCCCTCTTATCTTTCTGCCTTTTAAATAAATTGAGGATTTGAGATCCAGATTATCCTGGATTATCCAGCTGGACCCTAAATGTCCTCTCAAGTGTCCTTCCTGAGACAGGCAGAGGGAGATGAGACCCAGAGGAGGCCCCCTGTGAAGAGGGAGCAGAGATTGGGGGGCGTGGGCACAAGGCCAGAGGCTAGAGGAGGCTGGCACAACCCATGGAGCCTCCGGGAAGCCAGAGCCAGGCTCTGCCAACACCTTGATTCCAACTCAGTGATCTTCTGATTTCTGACTGCTGGCCTTTGGAATGTGTGGTTTCAAGCCAACAAGTGTGGGCTTTGCTTTGTTTGCAGTGCTTGGGATTGAACGCAGGGCCTGACACGTGTGAGGCAAGCACTCCACCACTGAGCCACATCCCTAGCCCTTTTTTAAAATTTTTTTTTCATTTTTCCTTTTTTTAAATTTTGAGACAGGGTCTCATGAAGTTGCCAGGCTGGCCTTGAACTTGCCATCCTCCTGCCTCAGCCTCCCAAGTAGCCAGGATTGTAGCTACTCAGACATGCACCACCGGACCCAGCTGAGTGTGTGGTTCTAAGCCAACAAGTATGTGGAAATATGTTGTAGTAATTTGATAATTTGGGAAATTCTTGGCCTATCCAGATTGCAGAAGATGGCAACATTAGGAAATTCACAGTTAGGAAAGCGGGTTCTTGAGGGAAAGCCAAAGTCAGGGGACCTATGGAGGTGCGGAAGAGGTGGGCCAAGACAGGGGCTGCAGGAAGCAGGCGAAGTTGCCTGAATCTAGAAAACTCAGCATCATAGGAGGAGGTATCATGGAACAGGTGACCCAGCAGGGTCAGGAGGAGGTGGCTCAGGACAGGAGGGAGACCCAGGGATGTAAATAGAAACCAGGGAGCCACAAGCCTCTTCAGTCCTGGCAGACCCACACTGAGCTCCTCGGGAGAGGCACTTGGGGCTGCAGTGACCCTGGGGGAGGCCAGTACCCAACCAAGGCCTGAAGGACTCTGGACTCAGAGGGAGGCCCCCAGGCCTGTGACCTGTGACCTCTAGCCTACCTGCCATCAAAGGCAGGGGGTCCCATTCCTGAGAGGTAACTGAGAGTCATGGGAAGGGAGCAGGGGGTGGTCTTCCCTCCAGCCCAAGGTCTGGGCCACCAAGTCCTGTCGATAGAGATGCACACTTCCTTCCAGACCTCTGACCGAACCTTCTGAGAATCAGGCTCCAGAGGGACGGCCGCACCCAACAGCTTGGCACCCCACACTGCATGCTCCCCACCCTCCCTGCCCTCACCCCATCGGCCCCGGTGGGCTTCTCGTCCTTAGGTGGACAGGTGTCCCTGGGGCCCCCACCCTGGTCCTCACTGCCCAGCACAGCCTTGCTTTCCCCCCCGCCCCAGAGTGGAGGCTCAGCCACCGACATTGCCCCCGTCTGAAATAGAACCTTGGGGCCAAGGAACAGCCTGAGCTGGGGCTTCTGACCTTTCTCCACCTCTGGGATAAGGAGCGGGCAGAAGGGCTGCCATCCCCTTGGGGTACCTAAGGGGACTCCAGGCAGAAGCCCAAGTGCCACGATTCTGCAGCCAGGGACACCATCTTGGATACCTGGTCTTCCAACCCTCTGGCATCTATGACCTTGTTCCCTTGTTCTCCTGGTCTGGCATGAGCTCCCAGGGCACAGAGGAGAACCAGCCCTGTACTCTCACCCAAGCCACCTTGCATGGTGCCCAGCAGAGGCCCAGCCAAGGGCCCAGAGAGCAGCAAGTCAGAGGGCTATCCAGAAGTGACTGTGATGGACGTGCCGCGAGCCATCTGTGGGCTGTGTGTGAGAGTTATGCACACTGGAGTGATATGAGGGGACAGGTCTGGCGTTGCTCGCTGATTGGGCTGTGCCACGTAAGTGTGCCTTTACTCTCACTCCACCTGTGATCCCGCACAGCACCTGAGATGGGTGTGACTTGCCATGATGGCAACCAATCTGCTGACCACAAGACATCACCGAGCAAGACTCCACCTGCCTTATTTGGTGAAGAACATTCCATCAAAGCTCCTTTGTGTGTCCCCACTATAAAAATAAAGAGATTCTGAGTTCACACTCTCTTCCCAGCGCTGTCCAGCGTGGAAACTGACCCTTAAGGTCGCAGGGCAGTCCCACCCTCAATCGGAGAAACTCATGTCGTGTGTTACATGATTTCTTCACCGTTTTCTTAGTTTAGTGCTGAGCCGACCCCTTTGATCCCAGCTCATCTCCCAGCACAGGCAGCTGGCAAGAAATGAGCCCCTTTCCTGGGCTACCTGGCAGGGCTTCAGGCAGGAGAGGGGCAGAGTTGAGAGGAACAGATGTCTTGTCCAGTACCAGGGCCATGCCAGGCAGAGGTCCCCTGACCAGGCTGCAGGAAAGCCCAGCAGCCACCTACCATCCCCGCAGAATGGAAGGCCCTCTGCTGACCTTGCTCGGAGCTGTGGCCTCCAGTCCCCTGTGCCCCTGGTTCCTGTAGGCCCTTTTACCTGCACAGACATCCAGGCTGTAGAGCAAAAGGCAGGAGCACCCCTCTAGGGGGCAGCCTGGGCCAAGTACCTGAGGACCAGCACCAGCGGGGGAGGTCCAGCTCTCGAGCAGCAGGGCCTGCTGCCCTGTCCAATGGGCTCCAGGGCCTCCCTGGAGGGGGCAAGTCCAGTGTGCATATTGAAGGTTTAGGAGGGGCTACCTTTCAGAGTCCCCATAGGTGGGGTCCCCATCCAGTGGAAGGGGCAGGAACCCAGAGGTCCTAGAGTGAGCCCAGGGGTGAGAGATGAGCAGGGGACTAGAAAGCCACTTCTGGAAAT
This sequence comes from Spermophilus citellus, assembly GCF_964194105.1. Lineage (NCBI taxonomy): Eukaryota > Metazoa > Chordata > Mammalia > Rodentia > Sciuridae > Spermophilus > Spermophilus citellus. The sequence goes on along the minus strand of NW_027672905.1, from coordinate 240,281 downwards.
GGAAGACTGCAGCCAGATCCCTGGGGGGCAAGCACCTCACATGGAACAGTCATGCCCATCCTGGGCTGTCTGGGAGCAGGGTGTCACTGGACCTGCAGTGACCAAAGAGGGCCCCTCCATGGACACCAGGAGTTCCCGGGGCCATGATTAGGCCTCCTAGGGCCTCTTGCCTAGAGGCTCCTCAGGCATGGCCCTGCCTCTGGGAAGCCTGCTTCGTCCTGTACTGCCCTTCAGACAGGTCAGAGGGTCTACCTCTGCCCCAGTCACTTCCAGGGCTGAACACTGTCCATGAGCTCCTAGAAACCAGACCAGGGGGTCAGACTGGATTCCTGAGATGCAAGAAGCACCAGGAAACATCTCACTGCCTTCAGGGGTGGATTAGACCTGGGTGGGGCCCTGGGAACAACTAGAGTTCTGGCTTCTGGCCATAGAAAACTCCGGTGTGGACAGTGTTCAAGCTCCTGCTGTTTCTAAGCAGGCCCAGAGCAGGACTTGGGAGGCCCAGGCCTGGCCTTTCCCAGAAGGGTCTTGGCCCCAAAGCTTTTGTATGGCTAGTTGAGGGCCCACCAGGGATGTCTGTGTTTCCTGGAGAGAGACTGGGGGGAGATGGTGGGGGTGGCCCTGCGGGAGCGGCTCAGGGGTCACAGTGGAAACCAGCAGTGGGGCCCAAGGGAGATGGACCAGGGCCTGGCACTCTGTGGGCACCGTGCCACCCACGTAGCACAGACCACTCCCAAAGCCACAGGGCCCAGTAACTGCCCCCAGCTCTGAGCCATGTGAGCCCTTGAGTCCCCTCCTTGGCCAGGGGAATGGGGCCCAGTGGGAAGGGAGTGGGTGGTACCTGGAGCCTCCAGTGTTGTGTCCACCCTGGAGCCTTGGAGTCAGTCCTAACCTGAACAGGAGGTCTACACTGTGGGCCTCACACCATCCCCCAGTGCTGAGCCTCAGAGCCAGCGTGAGGGGAAGTGCCTGTTAATCTGACCCCTTCCCACAGCCCTGCTGGACTCTGACGAGGGTCCCACCCAGACTTTGGGAGCCTTCCTACCTGATAGGATGCATTGAATCTCAAATCCCTCAACCGGCCTCTTCACTCCATCCCCGACCTCCAGAGAGGACCAGGACAGATGGCGGGAGGCAGTCGGGGAGGAAGGATGAGATGGCCATCCCCAGGTGTCAGCAAAGACAAAGTCCAACACGAGATGAGGACAGAGATACAGAGACCAGGCCAGGGGACCAGACAGGCCTGAGGCAGCACGGGGAGAGGAGCAGACCCAGCAGGGTTTGTCAGAAACCTAGAGACAACCTCAGCAGGGACACCGGAGTCCCCGTGTGGTCTGTTCTGGCTCCCAGAATAGGCAGAGCCACTCCCTCTGCTGGGAAGGAGCCTGGCGGGTGGGAGGCGGGCAGAGATTTCCTTGCTCCTTGAGGGGCCCAGCTTCAAAGCTGCCTGGGGTCCCTGAGCCGGGCCATCTCCTCTCAAACTCTGTACACCACCCCACCTGGGAGCACTGATCACTCAGCCCCCTGACTTTCAGGGTCTGGAATATTCTACCCAGCAACTCCTCTGTGATTCAGGACACTGCCTCTTGCTTACTTAAAAGTTTGGGGGACTCTGCCGCCCCCGCCCTGTCTCCTCTGCATCTGATGGTCACAGAAGACTCTTGAGGATGCCTTGAGTGCTGGGGAGGGAGCCCAGGCCCCGTGCGTGCTGGGCAGGCGCTCCTTCCACTGTGTGCATCCAGCCCCTGAGAACACCAGCCACGGGAATGGCAGGGGTGGAGCCCCTGGGGCTGGAGAGGGGGTGGGAGGTGGGGACAGGCTCTAGTGGCCTCGTCGTCCCCTCAGCTTTGCTCACCTTCACTTCTGCTCTTTCACCATCAGGACCAGCGGGCAGGGCAGGGCCAGAGGCAGTGAGTCCAGCTGGGGTCTCTGGCACTGGGGATGCCGAGGCAGCACCCTTCCCACCAGTTCAGGACCCCCCAAAGCCCCTCTCTTGATCTGCTGATTCAGAGCCCAGACTGGGGGTCCCAAGTAGCAGGTAGGTTAGAGCCAATAAGGGCCCTTCAAGTCCCATGGAGGGCCAGTGAACCCTCAGGGTCAGACCTCCAGGACAGTCACAGCCCAAATGGTGAGTCCTCTCAGGGGGACACTGCACAGGGCCTGGAACCCATCACTGCCCTCAAGGATGCTGGCCAGCCTCCCTGTGGGGAAACAACTTCCCGCTGGGAGGACAAAACGTGGGTCAGGGATGGTTCTCAGACCTCAGGCCTGGGCCACTGGGTTCCATGGCCCAGAGACAGACAGATGGACAAGGCCAAATATTTGTACTCCCTGTGTCACAAGGGAGCAGAATAGAGCCCACTTTCATGGCCACCCACCAGTCCACCTTGCCTGGGGCTCCCACCAGCTCCCCATGGTCCTCTTATCAGGGCTCCAATGGGAACGGGGACTGAAGCCTCAGCAGCCTCATCTGTGCCCACATGCTGAGCCTGGCATCCCTACCCACTAGGCTCACCCAAGCAGCCCAGGCCCTGGGGGGTGGGCTGCTGTTCTGTCCCCTCCTGAAAAATGGGGAAGGGAATGTGGTGGAGGGGTCTCAAGGTGGGAGCACTCCTGGGCCAGGAGCATTCTTAGGCCAGTCTCTCAGGCATCTCATTCCATACCAGGGTCTGGCCAGGGCTCCTGCGAGGGGCCAGGGTCTGGGCTCAGAGGGCTCAGCAGGCGCCTCATCCTTCTCTGTCTAAAGTGTCTCTGTCCCACTGCCCTGCACTCCCCTGACCCTCACAAGGAACAGAAAGCATCACAGGGCTATGGAAAGGGACCTTCTCCCTTCCAGCAGATGCAGGGAAAGGGCAGAGCCACCCACAGCCCTCCCTGGACACTAGGTAGGCTGAGGCTCCTGGGGGTCAGAGATGACAGCTTGTCCAGATCGGAGCTCTGACCTCAGACAGGGCCAGTCACATAAAGGGAGAGGGCACAAAGAATGCCCAGAGGGAACCCTTGTCCCTGCCAGACTGTGGCCTCCTGGGAATGTCCCTCCTGTCCCCCTTCCTTGCTGGCCTTCCTTCCCCCCATTTGCATAATCCTGACCAGAGGGAGGAAGGGGCAGGAACCTTGCCAAGCATTTCCATAGGAGTTTCTGGTTATTACCTCACTCTTCCTGGATTTGGCAAAGGCAATGTTACCCCACCCTGTGGGGAGCAGCAGCCAGTGGCCCATAAATGGTTCCCCCAGGCTGGGTTCCTTGTTCTCTCTGCTTCTTCCTTCAACACCTGCCAGGTTCGGCTGCCCTGAAATCATGCCCCTAGTTCTCCTGTATCTGGGCTTCACCCTGCTGGGAGCCCTGCAGACCCAGGCCCAGGATTCTGCTCCAAACCTGATCCCAGCCCCACGTCTCAGCAGGGTCCCCCTGCAGCAGGGCTTTCAGGATGCCCAGGTAAGGAGCCTGGAGGAGCAGCCGCAGGGAGGGCCCAAGGAGGCAGGCACAGAGGGAGGAGAGCTGAACCGTCCAGGGCAGTGCTGGGTGGGGTGGGCGGGAGGGGCTGCAGCATGCCCTGCACCTGGGCTCCCGGAGGAAGCCATGCTAGTCCACCCATCTCCTCCCCACCCAGGGTTGTCTAGACAGATCTTTCCAGGTTCACATCGAGTCTCCCATAATTCCCACTGTCCATGCAAGGTGGGGACATGTGTCCCTCTGCACAGATGGGGAAACTGAGAGTCTCTTGTCCAGGGCCACGCTGTCCCTGCCAACTCAGGGCTAATTCCTCTCTCAGGGATCCCTCTGGGTCCTGGAGGCCCCGAGCTCCTGTGGGCTTCTCAGAGCAGACCCAGCCCAGGGCCTTGCTGCCCAGTCAGGGGGACTCTTGGTTCCTAGATGGGCTGCCCAGAGGTGCCGGAAGGGACAGAGAGCGAGGGGTGGCTCCCAGGCCATCCCTGATCTGCCCATCATCAACTCCTTGCAGTTCCAGGGGAAATGGTATGTGGTAGGCCTGGCGGGAAATGCAGTTCAGAGAGAAGAACAGGGCCAGTTTAAGATGTACAGGACCACCTACGACCTGAAGGAGGACCACGGCTACAATGTCACCTCTACTCTGCTCAGGTGAGGCTATGACCTCCCAGGGGGCTGAGAGGCGGACTGATGTCACAGCCAAGGGCCAAGTGGGGCTGAGGGGCTCTTCATGGCTCCCACACTGACTCTCCCCCTCCGTCACCCTCGCTGCTCAGGACAGACATGCATGGAGGGCGGGAGGGAGAGACACACACCATCAGTGGAAACAAGACGGAGAAAGTAGTGTTAAAAGTGGGAGGAGAGAAACTGAACTCAGCTGGGACCCCACCAGGGCCTCCGTCCAGGGCCTCTAGGGAGGTGACTGTCAAGGACCCACGCTGCCTCAGATGGAGATGTGTGGGCCCTGAGTCAGAACTGTGCCTCAGGAACCACAAGCCACCTGCTTGGCCACCCCAGCAGGGGGCTGGTGAGCAGCCAAGGGGAGGGGAGCACTCTCAGCTAGTTTCTGGGGCACCTCACCTTGTGCCTGGGACTGCCTGAGACACCCTGGGACTGCCTGGGAGGGGTGTCTCCCCACAAGGGCCAGAATCAGAGCTCAGCGGCAGCAGGGAAGAAATAGTGGGGTGCTCCAGAGAGGTGGGGAGAGCAGTGAGGGTGCGGTCAAGGTGGGAGGTTGGGGCTTGGAACAGGGAGCAGGGCGTATCATCAGCTCCGGATTTCTGACTATGGTGACAGGAGGGATTGGAGCTGGAGCATCTGAGGAACAAGGGGCAGAAGAAAGGCTGGTTTGGGGAGCTCAGCTCTGGGGTTCCAGAAGGCAGGGTGGGACTCAGGGAATGGGGCAGGTTTGGCCCAAGAGCTAGGGGAGTGCTGGCATAGAGCAGGGGGTAAGTACCTGGGGCAGGGGACTGTGTGGAGACTGTGTCCCTTCTCAGCTGGAGAAGGGACAGGGGCTGCTGAAGGAATGTCTGAGCAGGGTCAAGTGGCTCCTTGCAGCAGACCAGGCAGGGACATATAGGCTCTGAGTGGAAGGCCCAGGTCCATCTGAGCTGGGCAGGGTGGGGACTCCTGCCATAGTGGAACTTGACCTGAGACATCAGAATTCTGCTGCATCCCTGGTCCCTCCTCAGTTAGCCTGGGAGATCAAGTTGCATCATCTCCATGCTGAACCCCCATCTCTCTCCCACAGGGACCAGGGCTGTGACCACTGGACCAGAACTTTTGTCCCAACTTCCCCACCTGGCCGGTTCACCCTGGGAAACATTAGCAGTGAGTCCTGAGTGGGTCCTGAGATGGGGCCTTGGGGTTGGGGTTCCAGGGTGCAGTGTCCTCCTGGAAGGGTCCTCCCTGACCTTCCACATGGATGCTCCCCTGTGGGGAAAAGCCCATGAGCAGTTGAGGAGAAAGGGGACAGCCCCCTCCTCCTGGCCAGGGTAGGGTCCATCCTTTGCTGTCTATACCTACAGGTTATCCCAAAATACAGAGTTACATTGTGCAGGTGGCAGCCACCAACTACAACCAGTTTGCCATGGTGTACTTCAAGAAAGTTTCTGAAAACAGGGAATACTTCAAGATCACCCTCTATGGTGGGTCCTCACCCAATCCCCTCTGGGACCCAGATCCTGGTCACGCCCTGGGGCAGGGGATCCCATTCCCTTAGACCTCAAAGTCTTCTCCAGTTCCAACACCCCTCAGGGAGGAGGTCTTTCTGCACACCCTCCATGGAAAAGGGTTTGGGTCTTGTTCATTAGCTCAACAATATTTATGGAGTGTCTTCCTGTTGGCCACTCACTGGCCATCTTGGTCACAGGGAGAACCAAGGAGCTGACCTCTAAACTGAAGGAGAGGTTCATCCGCCTTGCCAAATCTCTGGGCCTCACTGATGACCACATCATCTTCCCTGTTCGCATAGGTAACAGCCAGCTAGGGTGAAGGGAAGGGGACACGGGGACTTTCTAGGCCTTGGGAGCCACTTTAGGTTCAGGAAGATCCAACCCCTTCCTGGGGTCTGTGGAGTCCCAGCCCCAAGCACTCCCCCCTGTCAGTTTAGGTGGGGACTTCCCAGAGGAGAATTTCAGGCCCAGGCCCATGTTTCCTCAGATCACTTTCCTGAGCCACCTCCTCCCCACACTCCTTGTCCTGGGCCACCTCCTCTGCATACCCTGGGCCTTGCTATCTTGGGCCATCTCCCCCTCCCCCCCCAGGGAGGGACTTAAGAGATGTCCTGTATTTCAAGTGGCCTCTTCCAGCCAGGCCACTCTGGGCCATGGGCTAAGGGGTTGCCAGGTTCAGCAGGTGAACAGGAGGCCTGAGCAGTCATGAGGCCCAGTCCCTAGGGGCAGCCCACCCCAGGCCTTTCTCTTACACCTTTAGCCCCATCTTGGGTCCTCCTACTGCCCCAACCCTGAATCACCAGATCTTCTGCAGCTGGGCCAGAGTGGGCCTGAGGTGGCCCAGGGGTAGTGCAGGGGTCCTTGGCAGTCAGAGAGATATCACACATGCACACACAAACATGGACTTTCTCCCCCACAGATCAGTGCATTGACAACTGAACCAGCTGTGAGGATGTCTGCTCGGGGGGTCTACAGGAGGCTGGGGTGCAGAGGGAAGGAGGTCTCAGGCCTACCTTTGCTCCTCTCGCTGTTCCTGGAAACACAGCTATCTTCACTTTGATGTCCTCTCTCAAGTGCCTCCTGCTTTCCAACCCCTGTCCTTTCTGTAATCTCTGCTGTGTTACCTGACTGCCCCACCAGCCACAATGCCAGGTTCAGAGCTGGGAGACCCTTCTCATGGTACAGTACTGCCCTGAAAGCCTCTGATAAAGCCCTCCTTGTCTGCTAAATAAACCCATGCCACCAGTCCCCGAGTCTGTGCTCCCTGAACCCTGGTGGGAGGGAGGGCAAAGTGTGGCCTCACACCAGCATGAATCCAGGGATGGAGTCTCCAGAACCCAACCTGAAGTTAGGGTTACAGAGAGACCACATAAAGGGAAGACTTTAGGACTCATGGCTCTCCCTCCCACCATTATCATCCCTGCCAACCGCCCTGAGTCCTCTTCCATAGAACAAAATCGGGCTTAGCCAGGAACAGTGGTACATGCCTGTAATCCCAGTGGCTTGGGAGCCTGAGGTTGGAAGATTGGAAGATTACAAGTTCAAAGCCAGCCTCAGCAACTTTCAAGACCTTAAGCAACTTGGCGAGACCTTGTCTCTAAATAAAATACAAAAAAAAAAAAAAAGAGCTGGTGATGTGGCCCAGTGGTTAAGCACCTTGGGTTCAATCCTTGGTACCCACCCCCCCAAAACCGGGCTTATTCCTGCTTTGATTGGGCATGCCTCGTCACCTACAGAGAAGCACAGCCTTCACAAGCCCTTGCTCACAAGGGCTGCCTGAGCCAACAGAAGCACTGATGGCACCACACCTCATGCCCATACTAAATCATTGGTAACAGGCCTCACAGCACTGGCCGCAATAGGGCCAGGGAGCTGAAGGGGCCTGGAATGGTTGTAAGATGCATCTATCCTGACTCACCAGGCCCCTGTGGATTATGGAGGCTGCATCCAGGACAGGGGTGCACAGAAGAAGGGATGGGTGCATCCTACCTACTTTGAGGGCAATTCCAGGCAGAGGGTGAGTAAGGGTATAACCCTGGACCCCTGCCAGACTCATAGGTGGGGACTGTGTTCATGCTGACCCAGTTTAGAGGGCTGCCCCTCACCCCCACACACCCTATGACCTCCAGCCACCTGAAGGGACATTCTGAAGCCTCAGGAGGGTGAGTTGAGGCAAAGAGGGGATAAGCTGCCAGGGATCCTGCCTACTAGGAGTAGGCTTAAGGCCCCAGACTGGCACCCATCATATGGCTGGGCCTGAGCCAGGCCTGACAAGCCCCTGTCTCCTCACTTGTCACAGATGTAGCCTCTCCACGTCCGCATCATATACAAGAACATACCCTTCCTGCCTCTCTTCTCCCCATGCATGGTCAGAGGCCTGAGTGGGTGGGACTCTGAAGGAAGCCAGGCTGCCCACCCACAGACACACAGTGAAACCAAGACAAACCTTGTCCTGGCTGGGGGTAGGAAGCTATGGAGTGATGATTAACCCAGCCTTGGCTCCCCAGGAAGCAGGGCAGGTCCACAGATTGTGTCACAAGTCTGGGCCAGACTCCTTGAACAGACCAGGTTGGTACAGGCTGGGCTTCTAATGAGGGATGAGAACTGTGCCCAAGTCTAGAATGGCTTCTGGCAGAGAAGGGTACCTGGGGGGCTACTGGCCAAAGCTCTCTAGCTGGCTGAGGAGACTGAATCTGCATGCGGCACGCCTAACCTCTGGACTCCAGTTCCTTACCTTGGCCCAAGTGAGGTAACTTCCCATTGTCCCCTGCTCCTGCTGGGCCTTTCAGGATACACTCTCAGGCCCCTCCTGGGTCACTGGAGGCATGAGTTTCCTATTGCCACTGTAACAAATTGCCACAAACTGTTGGCTTTGTGCCTTCTGGTTTAGTTCTGAGGACAAGGTTTGTCTTGGTTTCACTGGGATAAAAGCAGAGTGTGAGCAGGGCTGTTCCCTCCCGCGCTCGGAAGAATCCACTTCCCTGCTCTTTGCAGCCAGAGCTGCCCAGGTGCAATCCTTGGCTAGGGCTCCTTCCTTTTTCTTCAAAGAGAGAGACAAATCCCTGTCTCTGGTCTTCCTCTTCTATCAAGGAGGACCAACTGGTCGGAATGAAAGACCTCTGAACTTCTCTGGGTACTGATTCTGTGGACCCCACTGCCACTCAGCCTGGTTTCTGGGAGAAGAAGGCAGGACGGCTAAGTACAAGTTAGTGGTGGCCCATATAGCAGCATTCACTACACCTCCCCTTACCTCAGGTGAAATGGTGAAGGTGGCTTCAGGGATAGGAGAGTTTTCCACCCAATGTCACCATCTGGGACATCCAGCATGAGACCAGGACCAGGCTGCAGTAGCCATAGGTCCTCCTGGCCACTACAGCTGCAGGAGTAGAAGTGAGCCCATCTCCCTTGGGACATGGGCTTACAGCTCAGTTGGACTCTTGGCCAGGGCACATCTCTGGGTCCAATGCAGGAGCGACACTTGCTGGCCCGATGACTTTCTGCAGGAGGTGGGCAGCAAACCTTTTCCTTATGAACATGACGAGTCCTGGGGGCCACAATCAGGAGGAGTCTCCCACTCCTCCCCACCACTGCCCCAGTTATGCGGCTCTTCTTGAAACGGGACTGTGTCTACCTCTGGTCCAGAGCTGGAGCCCATACTGGTTTCGACGCACAAGATGTAATTATTGAGAGCCCGAAGAGAAATGCCGAAGACCGGGAGGCCCCGGACAGAACAGGGGTGTGGGTCGTTTCCGCAGGGACTGGGTGAAGGGCAGGAGGTGGACCCTCCATGACTCTGGGGGATTGCGAACAGGAATTTCCCGAAGTCACAGGAGGCCTCGGAAACTCCGTGTCTGAGGGCGGAAGCAGCAGGATGGGGCGTAGTGGGGGGTCCCACACTGCCCCGCCCCTCTACGGGGCTCGCTCGGGCTCGCTGGCCCTCGCCGCGAGCCCGGACCTCCACCGCCGGGGATTCCCCGCGGGCAGCAGGCCCCGCCCAGCGGGCAGTGGGCGGAGCTCGACTGTGAGGCGGGGCGCCGGCGGGGCCTGGGTCGAGGGGCGGAATCTGCCTGCGGGGCGGGGCAGGGTGGAGTTCGGGCCGCGTGGCTCCGCCCCAGGGCGGGGCCCGGCCGCCATCTGCAGCTGCGTTCCACCCTTCCGGCCCCGCGTTCTACCAGCTGCTCCTACTTTCCGCCGGTCGCCCGCTGGAGGCGGACCGCCGCCGTGTTCCTTCCTCGCGCGGCCCCAGCGGCGCCCAAGCCCGCAATGTCCGGCCCCAACGGGGACCTGGGCATGCCGGTGGAGGCGGGCGCGGAAGGCGAGGAGGATGGCTTCGGGGAAGCAGGTGATCCAGGGGGCTTCAGGGACGGCCTTTGCTTTTCCAGGGGTGCCCTCCTGGGAGCGGGCACCGGTCGGGGACGGGGCTTTGAAGGGTCAGAAGAGCCCGCCCCACCCGGCCCTGGGTGAATCCCGAACTACAGGCGCCGGCTCGGAGGTGCAGGGCGAGCACCGTGAACGGATCCCTGGGAACCGCAGCATTGGGGGAACCGTGGGCAACCAGCCCCGTTTTACAGATGGGGAAACGGAGGCAACTTGAGGGGCTCGCCCATTTGGAATTTGCTCCAGCCACTTCCTTCGCCCCCGCGGGCGGGGCCGAGTTTGGCGAGTTTGGCTCTACCGGAGCGACTCATTGGGGCTTTGCTGAGTCAGGACCCCCAGCCATCTGGCTTTGCTGGGGTAACCTGCCTCCAGAGCATCCTGTTGTGTGCAGAGCACTGTGGGAGGGCCGAAGAATCATCAGTCCAGGGCTGTTTCCCCCTCTATAATGTAAGAATAATGATTCAGTGTCGCCTGCATTGAGATGGGTCAGGAGTAAAGGAAAAATTGAATGGAAAATGCTTAGCGCTTTCCAGAAGGCAGGTATTCATTCAGTAAGTGGTTAGTATGGTCGTTTTTTTTAGTGTAGTAAGGATTGGTGTATTAACATGATTTTGTAAATGTGGGGTAAGGATGGATTATGCTTTTTGTTTCTGTTAACAGCTTTATTGAGCTATAATTCACATACTGTACAGTTTTAGGATTTTAGTATATTCACATAGTTGTGCATTGATCACAATAGCTTAGAACATTTTAATCACCTAGGGTCTTCTTTTAACAAAGGTACAAGGCCTTTCACTTAGGGGACAAGCATTGGGCTACTAGGCTTGCACTGTTGACCAAACAGTGTGGTTACTGCTGGTAGCCCTGTTGGGGGCATCAGGAAGGGCCTCCCAGAGATTACATTTAAGTGAATGTTGGCAGATTCACAGGACAGTGGGGAGAAGCCAAGTCCTGAAAGACTTCTAAGTACCCTTGATACAGATAGCTGGCCTGGAGTGGTGTGGAGACACCCACCTCCCCCATTCCTTTTTCCAGTTTGTCTCTGACACAGTGCAAAATATTTATGGTAATGACTGCCTGTGGCCAGACCCTATCTGAGCTTTTTTTGTGTGTGCTCTGCAGGGGGAGTCAGACCCAGGACCTCATGCATGCTATACAAGCACTCTTGTGGCTGAGCTCTTGATACATTTGAAAACTTGTTTCTTAGCCCCTTTTCCAGAAGGGAACTGTAGTGACTGCAGTAACCCAGAGAGCTGGAACTCAGACCCAAGGGCCCTGATCCCCAAGTCAGAGCTTCAGTGGTCACCAACCAGCTGTACGACCCTTGGCTGGTTCCTTTCTTCTGAGGCTTCCGTTTCCCCATCTGTACCATGAGTGGAATGGACTTTAAGATCAGCAGATTCCCAGGACTCTTTGTCTCTGAGGGGTGCCCATTTGCAAGAATGCAGGCACATTTGCACCCCCAGTCCAGACCTCCTGGGCCCTGGCCTTTTCCATCACCACCAGCCGCTTCTCCTCTGGTCCCAGACTGGCAGCTGAGTGCATCTGAGTCATGGGCTGGCTCAGAACTGGGTCCCGCAGTGGGCACAGGCCCAGACCTTGGGTCCTCAGGGACACTGTGTTGCAAAGAGGCCAGTCAAGAGTGGCAGTAGAGGAGTGAGTGCCAGGTTCTAGTGGAGACTAGGGAAGACATCTGGGAGGCTGCATTTTGAGCTGGTCCTTGAAGGGTTGTTGAGGCTGAAGCATTGTAGGTGACAGAGACAGTTGAGCAAAGGCAGAGGTGGGATCAGAGCTTCTTCCACTCACTCATTCATTCATTCAACGAACGCCCACTTTGTCAGTGAGGGCACTGGGAAGACAACAGAAAACACAAGACCAGTCACCTCTCAAGGAGCTTTATTTGAGTGGGCGACACCCACCACACAAAATAATCACAGCAGTCAGTCCTGAGGGGAAGCCATGGAAGTGAGCAGAGGCAGGCTGGGGGATCAGGACAGAGGACTGATCTGGTCTGGGACACTGGGAAGAGTCCCTGTGGTGTCATCCATACTGAGTCTTCAAGGGTGAGTGGGACTCATCAGGGAGAAGAGGAAAGGACGACAGGAGGAACCCACACACCCCAGACAGGGGCACAGCACATTCAAAGGGCTTGAGGTGAGAGGATAGGAGAAGACTTGGGAGACGGGGCTAGAGAGAGGAGCAGGGGCTGGGCCCCATTCCAAAGCCTGGGAGAGTCCACTGGGTGTTTTGTCCTGAAGGCAGAGGGAGACAGGGAAGGGCTAGAGAATAGGGCCTGCCTGGGACAGAGGCGTTGGTTGCTCTAATCAGGAATGTGGGCTCTAGGCAGCTGCTGAAGGAAGGGTAAAGGATGCTTGGTACCGGGCAGGAGCTCCCAGGCAGGACACGGGCTGACTGCCCTGCGACCACCCTAACCCTAGAAAGAAAGTTGTTGCGCTAAGGTTTTATCTCTTCAAAGCCTCTTTCGGGATGTCTACCCATTTCCAGATAGTGACACTGAGGCTCAGAAGTAGGGACTTGCCCCAAGCCCTTTTGGAGTCAGCTGGGGGACAGTGGGGTGTGAGTGCTGAGGAAACACAGGAACTTGGCTGTTTTCCCCCTTCTTCCCAGAGTATGCGGCCATCAACTCCTGTCTAGACCACCTGGAGGAGAAGAACGACCACCTCCATGCCCGCCTTCAGGAGCTGCTGGAGTCCAACCGGCAGACGCGCCTTGAGTTCCAGCAGCAGCTCGGGGAGACCCCTGGTGATGCCAGCCTCTAGGCTGCACGCGCCCCGCCAGGCCCCAGCCCTGCCTCTCTGGGCCAGACCAGCCGAGCACTCACCACCTGGCTTAGACACCTTCTCACGGTCTGGCCTTTGGGTCTCCTGGTGGGTCTGTCACTGGGCCAGCCCCCACTGCCCAGCATCCTTCCTGGGGCCAAGTGGGGACCTGCAACCCCACCACTTGCCTGCCTGCCCAGCTCCTGAGTCCTCCACTCCTCCCAGGACCAAGGGTCCACATTAAATGGGTCCCCCATACCACTGTGCCCCTCTTCTCTGTGTGCTGGGATGAGGACTCCAGTGGCCACTGGAGGGGAGTGGGGTGGTCAAGGCGTCTGGGCACATCTGCCAGGGGTGGGGTTTGTGGCCATCTTGGACTGGAGGGTGCAGTGAGGTTGGGGCCGCCTCCCTACTTGGTGTGTCCCTCCCTGGCCAGCAGCTGCTTCCCAGCCTGGCTGACATGCAGTGGTGGCCCAGTGGTCCAATGGTGCTGGACTTGCCCTATGGCCCTGTGGCATGCACTCAGTCTCCCAGGGTACCGGGGCCTTTAACAAGACAGCTGGGACCAAGACAGGCTGCGTGACCTTGGCATTGTCCTGCTCCTGGCCTGAGTCTCCCCAGCCGGCCACTAGCAGGCTGGACTGGTTGCCTGTCTCTAAGGGTCTTCTTAAGAGAGAAGACAACAGAACTCAGGAGCCGGTGTGGTGTGGGTCCCCTCTTGATGGTCCTGCTAGTGCTGCCTGGCTGGAGGCCGCAGCCCTGCTGAGGAACCAGGAACTCAGAGCCACAGTGCCTGAGGGGCAAGGACCCCCACACCTGCACCTCAGCTCCCACAAGGTCCAGCTAGAGAGGCCAGCATGGGCATCAAGCTCACACCTGGTCAAATCCTGGCCACTTGCCAGCTCTGTGACCTTTGGCAAGTCACTTGACCTTGCTAGGCCTCAGTTTCTTCATCTGTAATTTGGAAGTAGCCACAAGACCACCTTCTAGGGTGACAGTGAAGTTTATCCTAACCCTGATAACATTATTAAGAGGGAGACAGGCTTAGAGAGGTCAATGCCTTGTGAGTCCCTGGTTTTCAGGGAGCCTGTCATTGGTCTCCCCGTTCTGCCCCGACATGGTCCCCAGAGAGGCTGGGCCCTGGTTAACGGCCTAGCCGGGGTGCCCCCTTCCCCTGGTCACCAGACAGAAGTGCTGGTGGGAACTGCATCACCAAAATGACCTTCTTTTATTGGATTTTGAGTAAAAAAACACCAACCACGTCAAAGTTATTCATATACACTCCTAGAAAGCATTAGTAGATAGGGACCCAGAAGGGTCTAGGCTCAGGTTTTGAGGTGAGTTGAGCGTCGGGGAGGGGGTGGAGGGTTGGGGGGTTGAGCTGTCACCTTGCTGATGGTTTTGGCCACGTCCTGGGTTCTGGGCTGGCTGGGTGGGCAGCCGCTACTGTCATGGGAGGTGAACAGTGCAGTCAAAGCATTCCTGGCATTGATGGCGCACCGACGGCTCACGGGCTGGGAGGTGGGGCTGGGGTTCTTGGCTGCCTTGTATTTCTGGATACAGAGGATGCCAGAGAAGTCAGGGCTCCCTGCCTATCTGGGGTGCTCCCAGCCAGCAATTCCTTCCCCAGCCCCAGGCAAGACAGCATCACTGCTGTGTGACCCTATGTAATACTGTCAGCCTCTCTGGGCCAGGGCTCTGAAGTTAATAGCCTGGCCCTCAGCAGCCCCCAGAACCATAATAGAAAGAGCCAAGCCCCATACCAGCTTGGATTTCCTTCTAGTTGTGGGAGTGTGCCTGGGGCTGAGGCTAAACATAAGAGAAGTGGCCACTGACCATCCCCATCAGCTTGGTCAGAGGCTGGGGCCCTGGGCAGGGCAGGGTGGGAGGATGTTCAGCTCACCTGCAGGTTCTCAAAGTGGGCCAAGGACTTGCAGTGGGAGAGCTGTGCGCCCGAGTTGCTGTGGTAGAACTTGTGGCAGATGCGGCACACGTAGCCCATCACAGGCACCAGGAAGTCCATGCCTGAGGGACAGACAGCAGGGTCCACACACGTCCCTGGAACCAGCCAGGTGTCCGCCCTCCCTAGGGGCCCATTTGCTCCCCACCTTCTAGGCAGGAGTAGAAGAGCCAAGAAAAAATGGGGCATAGGCTGTCTGGCCAGAGCGTCTGGGCTGGCATCTGGGGGTGCCTGGAGGCCGAGCCCCAGCATCCCCCGCGTGCAGGCCCAGGGCCGGGCTCTTACCGTATGCAGTGTTGGGGTTGTAGGTCTCCGAGCCCTTCCACTCCTCTATGGATATATCTCTGGACCTCACCTGGAGACATGCAAGCATGTACCTTGAATTTGACTCACTGAGACCCCTCCCAGACAGGTCGGTAGCCTGGAGCACACCCATGTCCTCAAATACAACATCCCCTGGACTTCCAGGCTGTTGTGGGTGGCATCTGCTGGGCCTTCATGTGCTCCTCTTGCTCCCAGAGGCCCTTCTGGTTTGTGTTTTCTAGCCTCCACTCAGTCGGTCCCCTCCTCCAGGCAGTCCCCCTGCTCCTGTTTTGGCGTAATCCACACCAAGTCTGCTCAACACAACGTGTCACTTCACTGCAACCCCATGACAGCCCTCTACAGTTGCACCCATTTCACATTAGAGGACACTGAGGCCCTGGAGACATACACTTGCTGGTTTGTGGAGGGGTGGGGTGGCGAACCCTGGGAGCTCAAGTCAGAGTCCAAACTCACCTGTGAGCCCCGCCAGCTTCCCGAGTTCCTGTCCAAAACCACAGTGACCTCGGTCCTGAGGTGGGTTTCGGATGGGGTTCAAGGACCTGCATCTCACCTACTAGACCTGAGCCCCTCTCATAAGAGGCCATTGTCTCTGGCCCCGTGGGTCCCTGTGTCTGCAGCGCCCGCCCACTCACCAGGCAAAGAGTGCCAGGAGTGACAACCAACCCCTCTGCTGTGCCTTTCCGGGGACCACCCTGGACTGTAAGGGGGGCAACCAGGCAAGGACCAGGCCGTGGTCCTCACCTGTCCCTGTGTCCAGCACCAGAGCCCAGCTCAGAAGAGGGGACCGGAAACATCTGTTAAACTGGGACGAATCCAATTCTTTGCAAGATTCTGCAATGAATCTGATTCTCCTGGGAGGCAGCAGAACTGGGTCAGCAAAGGCTGGGGCTGCAGAGACCCGCTTCATGTCATCCAATAAGATGAAATGCCAGGACAGAGCATGGTGCCTGCCCAGCGCGGCAAACAGGAAGTGCTCGAGAAATGTCAGCTGCTAACGTCATCACTGTCACCTTACACTGAGTCCTGCCCACTACCTAGCTGCTGCCTCTGCCTTTCCCGACTCTGTCCCACCCTTTCCCTTCCTCCACACAGGCTAGAATCTCGGCCAGCCTCCCAGAGCCCTGCACGCTCCACCTGCCACTCAACAGTTTGCCTGATGCATATGGGCAGATACGGATAATAGGGTTCATAATAAATTGTGGCCAGGTATGGTGGAACAAGCCCATGATCCCAGAGACTTGGGAGGCTGAGGCAGGACGATCCCAAGTTCAAGGCCAGCCTGGGCAACTTAGTGAGACCCTGTCTCAAAATAAAAAGGGTTGGGAATATAGGTCAGTGGTAAAGTGCTCCTGGATTCAAGCCCAGTATCTTCCCCTGCCACACATACAAAAAAACAACTTGACATTCATTAGTTTCTACAAATGCCAGCCCACTACCAGGCCCCCAAGGTTGGAGCGAGGACCCCCTAACTGACTCCCACAGCCCACCCTAAGCACCTGCTTGCAGAATTCCTCCTCAACCTCAATCTCTTCTTCTTCTTCTTCTTCATCCTCATCCTCCTCTTCTTCATCACCCTCAAAACAACTCACGGCATCCACCGTGATGAAGTGGTCCTCGTCTTGGCCAGCTATCTCCTTCTCAAGCGTCTTCAGCTGCCCAGGGGAGTAGGTGAGGGGCTCAGGTCAGTTCTGGGCAGCCACAATGCCACACACCCCTCAGTGAATCCCTCTGGGACTGCTATGGATTAGGCTGGGATAAACCTCAACCTGCTGTATGGCCTTGGCCAAGGCTCTGTACCTCTCTGGGCCCATGTCCTCTGGGATGGGTGTGATTACCTCCTTGGCCTTGTCCTTGTGCCCCTGGGACTTCACATGCTCTACAAACTTGTGCGGAGTCTTAAAGTAGCGGTTGCAAATGGTGCAAAAGGGTCGCAAAGACTGTTTGGCGATCTGGGGAAAGAAGAGCAAGCCATGTGGGGTAGGCAGTGTCCCCACGTGCAAGCCCCTGACTAGTGACCAGGCAGTGCCCAGTACGGCTTCACCTATCATCCATAAAAGTAAGACCTACCACATCTATAAAAAGCCAGCAAGGCTCTGCCCCTGCCCTGGAACACACAAAACCACATCTTTCCCCTGTGTGGTGAGCACTGAGATGGGATGACAGGTGGCAATGGAGGAGGTCAGAGACAGGACACAAGGGAGCCGCCAGAGGACCCCTATGCCCATGGAGGAATGGCAGGGTAAGCTGGTGCCATACCCACACTGGACAGATGGGGAACCTGGAGCCCAAAGAGGAAGCATGGTAAGCTTGTCAGAAGCCACGCTGACGGACAGACACATGGAGACAGACACTAACTCTCTGCTGGCATCCTGGCTCCCCTCCCCAGCCTCGCTGAGGAGAGGTGATGCCTTCGAGGCATGCAGCCCTTCTACCTTGTGGTCCTGCGTCCTGCGGTGCTGGATCAGGTCCCCCGTGTAGTAGACCTGGCAGGTGTTGCACCAGCGTCTCGGTGGAGGCTCTCTGGTGACAATCCAAACAAGCACAGTGTGACACTATGTTCTGGTGGGAAAGACACCAGCTCTCCCAAGCGCTCATGGATGTGATGCAACTCAGGGGCTGGGGTGTGGCTCAGTGGCAGGGTGTCCTTAGCCCTGCTTCAAACCCAAGGGAAGAGTGGGGAGGGCCAGGGCTAGGCCCTAGAGTCAATGGCTCGCACCACCAAAAAAAAAAAAAAAAAACCCACAAGTGTTCCAAGTTAGTGAAATTAAGGGCTCTACAAAATAAGCAGATTTACATCAGTTTTGGGGGATGTAAGAACCTAGCCCAACATCCACTGATGAAGTCATGTGAAGTCGTGGTCAGACTGTGAGGCAGAGGGCTATTTAGAGGCACAAAAACTGTTCACTACCTCCTGCAGGATGATTCTACTTTCTACTTTTTAAGAGGTAAACACAGATAGGATCATGGGAGGAGGTGGGCCAAGAGACAATGTTTATCTCTGGGCGATGGGATTATGGGAGATTTTTATCTTCTTGTGTGTGCACGTGTCTCTGTGTGTGTGTTCTTGTATTTTCAAAATGTTAACTGAAGCCAGGTGCGATGGTCACGCCTGTGATGCCAGCAATTTGGGAGGCCCAGGCAGGAAGATCACAAGTGTGAGGCCAGCCTGGGAAACTTGGTGAGACCCTGTCCCAAAAATAAAAGGGGCTGGGGCTGGGGCTGGGCCTCAGTGGGAGGCCCCCTGGTTCAATCCCTGGTACCAAGAGAAAAAAGAAAACAGGGAGACGGCTCGGCTCCTGCGGACACAGGTGCTGCCTTTTGCCAGGTCACTGTGCAAAGAAGCTGGGGCAGTGGGTAGTCTGGCGCCTACAGGAGACGGAGCTTCTCTATAAAATAGTGTCCCCTGGATCCTCCTTCCGTAGCCTGTCCTGCATATGCAATTTTAATCTGACACGTTTCAGGTTACCGCAAGCTCCCCGCAGACCTTCCTATTAGTGGGAGGCCGCCGCTGGTCTAGCCCAGCCCCAGCTTGGATGTTTGGTGGTTCCCAGTTCCATTCTTTCACCATTACATTAACTGCAAAGAACACCTCTGTGAGATCCCTTCTCCTGTGCTTGTCATTATTCACCTACAGATAAAACCACGGAAGAAAGTGCTTCTCAGGGAGAACCCGCTAACAGAGACATGAGCTGCCCGTGAAGGGACAGCCACCTAGCTTCTGGTCACATGAGGAATGAAAGCAGGGGCCAATCAAGAGCCCTTCTTGTCCCTCGTTCCAGCCTGGGGAGGTTCGAGCTGCAACCTGGGTACACTCTACCACAGAACCCCTGACCTCTGACTGAAGGTCACTGTCTGGCCTGTAAAAGGGTCCCCCGGGGCCTCTCGGGTTTGTTTGAATTCTGAATGAGCAGTTAACATTTTGAAATGGGGTGGTGTCACACGCCATCTGGGTTTCTAGATTCTCCTGAAAAACTAGGAGAACTTGAGCTGAGAGGCAGCTGTCCCGTAGACAGAGCCCATGTCCTGCAGTGGCCCAAGCTAAAAGTCCTGCTTCTCGGATGACACCTGCCAGCCCCTGCAGGTCTGTGATGGCTGCTGGGTCCTGACAGCTCCTGCAGCTTCCCCCAGCCCTTCTCACCCCAAGCACTAGTCCCAGAGCCAGGAGGGGGGATATTTCTGACCTCATGATGAGAGGGGGACACAGGAAACCCTCGTGTCAGGCCACAAGATGACCTCATCCTTACCACTGGATGCCCACAGTTGAGGTCACACAGGCCAGAGGGGCAGGGCTCTGTGCCACAACTCACCTCCCTTCTACATGGTTGGTCACACTGTTCCTGACTGGATGAAACCTTAAGAGATTGTCAAGAATTCCTGAACCCAACCCTCATGGGGCCATTTTTCAGGTGGGGAAAACTAAGGTCCAAGGTCATTGAGTTAAAGGAGCCTCTGGGGAAGGACAATGCTTAACCCAAAGGCAGATTTTGCAGAGGACAGATTTAGGGCTGGGCCTGTGAGACTGCCCACCCCCCAGCACTACCTCATTCAAGATGATTCTACTTTTTACTTTTTAAGAGGTAAACACAGATAGGCTCTTGGAAGGAGGTAGGCCTTCTCCCACTCACTCCTCTTCTCTCTCCAGGGCGTCCCGGGGCATGGGCAAGCAGGGACAGGAGACAGGCTTGGCTCATGTGCTGGATCTCCCCAAGCCGCTGCTGGTGCTGAGCCTCCGACAGGTGGTCCTGGAATTCCTGTAGCATGAAGGAGCCAGGCATGGGCATGGGGGGTGGGCCCCAGAACATGGGCAAGGGCAGGCCAAAGGGGACTGACTTCACGGCCAGCCTGCCATCTCAGTGAGGTCATTTCTTTTACAAAACAGCCCTGCGGGCCAGAGCAGGGACACTAAACTGAGCAGAGAACTAGTATACACACAAGCCAGGTTTACGCCCTAGAAGAAAGGGTCTCAAAGAGAGCTCTCTGATTAACACAGGTGTCCGTGCTCTGCCCTGGGGAGGCACCGAGTAAGAAGTGACAACAGCAAGAGTAGCAGCAACATAGGTATAAGCCTACTATTTTTTATGTTCATATTTTTTTGATACGGGGTCTACTGTGCCCAGAAAGGCCTTGAACTCCTGGTTTTCCGGCCTTGGCCTCCCGAGTTGCTGGGACAACAGGTGCATGCCATGATGTGCGGCCAAGGCTGCTATTATTGATGCCACACTCACTTGCCCAGGATTCAGGACTTCAATGACAAGTCACTGAATCCCCAGAAGCCCCAGCAAGGTGGGCCCTGTATGTTTCCTCGTCTGCTGCCAGAGGAACCAGGAGCAGGAGTGGAGCTTGCGTGCTGAGGCCCTCCCAGCTGTGCAGGGCTGATTGGAACCCGGTCTGCCTGACTACAATCCCACCCTCCTGGCTGGTCAGCAAATTCGGACCAATGGAGGCCCAGCTGCCCGGGGCAGGGCTGGTGAGCCCAGTGCTCACCCTGCGGCAGCGGTGGAAAGGGCAGTCTGTGCAAGCCATGGAGACCCCCACCCTTCCTGCCCACCGCCCTTCCCACGGGCCCGGCTCTGAGCACCTGCTGGCTGGTGCAGCTGGCCTTGCAGATGTAGCAGAAGAACTGGAGAGCCTGCCTGGAGGGCGCGGGGGCCGCAGGGCTGGCGGAGGTGCAGTCACTGGGACGGGACACAGGCGTGAGGGACACAGTGCTAAATGCCCAGCTGTTGCTGCTCTGTAGGATGGTGACCTTCAGGGAGCCCCCGGCACCCCACATCTACAGCAGGAGCAGGAGCAGAGCTTCCACTATCTGGGTGCCTAGGGCAAGCCGGCCCCAGGGCTAACCGCCTATGAGCATCGTCCCTAGAGTCTCAGACAGTGGGACTCTGGGCTGGCAGGTGAGGACGGGAGCTCACAATGTTAGGATGTCCTGTGGCCAGGATTGGAGCCCGGGCCTGCCCAACTCCAAAGCCCACCCGCACCACCTTGTGCAGGACGGGTGGGGAAACTGAGACCCGAAAAGGGAAGGGGCCTGACCGCAGCTCCACTGTGAGCTGTGAGCCAAGCCCCACAGGGAAGCTACCACGTGGGTGACGATGTCCCCTATGAGAGGAGACTGAGGGCTCTAGTTTGGGGATGGGCTCACTGGAAGGGACTCTTGTCACCAAAAGCACCTAGAGGCCTTTGGAGCGGAGGCTGTGCAGGCAACTAACAGTGGTGGCGGGGGTGGGGTGGGGTGTTCATGGCAGACAAACCCACCCCCCTCACCCCCCACCCCCGTGTGCTGCCCGCGCAGCCAGGCAGGGCTGCCGTCCCTGCACATGCGGGACATGCACAGAGCCCCTGAGGTGGACCAGGCAGGGGTGCCATTCCGCCATTGCCCTCTGGGGCTCTGGTGCTGCCACATTTCTACTCTACCCACCCCCAGCATCTCCCTGGCTCTTTTTTCACATTCTCCCACATCCAGGCCGCTGGCTGGCTCCTCCTGGCTCGCTCCCACGCTGATCTGGGTATCCACTGGCTCCAGAGAGGCCACCTCTGTGCCTGAAATGAAAGGTGTGCACCTTTTTTCAGGGTCCCTCTGCCTTCTCTGCCCACAGCCAGGACCTTGAAATCCTGGGTTCCAGGCCCAGCCATCAGGCTCTGGCAGCACCCGTGGCGGCTGGACAGTGCCAGGGAAAAAAGAAGGGCCTGGACAGAGCCGTGCCAGCACCAGCAGGGCTGGAAGCCACCTCACTCACCTCCCCCAGCCTCCACTGTGTCGGGCGCCTGTGCCTCCAGCACAATGGCATGAGCCGGAGCTGGCGTTGGCTCGGGCGTTGGCACATACCCCGGTGGCTGGGCCTGCGGCTGACCCTGGGTCTGCGCTGGCACCTGAGTGGAAGGCTGCTCCTGCGGCTGCTCTGACAGCTGCTTCAGGGCCTGTGCCTGCGTGTGGCACTGTGGCTGCATCTGTGTCTGGGCCTGCTTCTGCCGCTGCGGCTGCACCTGCTCTGGGGGCTGCGAACGGGCCTGTGGTTTCCCCTGATTCTGCTCCAGCCCTAAGTGCTCGGGGCAGGTCTGAGTTTGTGCCTGTTTGTGCAGTTTTGGCTGCACCTGGGTGTCCGCTGGCGGCATCTGTGGCTGAGTCTGTGGCTGTACTTGAGGCTGGAATCGTGGCTTCCCTCGGGCCTCCAGTGGCTCAGGCAGCAACCCAGGGGTTTGCGTCTGCTTCAGTGCTGTCATCCGGGTCCGTGGCTACACTGGAGGCCCATTCTCTGTGGGCTCCTCTGAGCTTTGGATCAAAAGATCAAAGTCATGTCTTTCAAGAGGTTGCAGAGGTCTCCAGTAAGACCAAGACCCAATTCCAACTTTAGTTCTTCCACTTAAAAGTGAGGGCTTTGGACAGCTCCTTGGCTTATCTGGGCCTCAGTTTCCTTCTTTTGTTTTTTCTTTTTGTGGTGCTGGGGATTGAACCGGGGCCTCATGCATGCTAGGCAAGCACCCTACCACTGAGCCACGTCCCCAGCCCTAGACCTCAGTTTCCCCTAAATAAATTGGAGAAGACTGTTCTCTTCCACAGCTTGCTCACAAGCATCTAAACAGCCTTGTAAACACCTACTCTCTAAGGTCCCAGGGGCGCATGTTCACCTCTCCAACCTGCCACCACTCAGGCTTCCAGGTGGCTCAGCCTCAGTGAAACACCAGGGTCTGACCTGAAGCCTCCCCAGGGAGGAGCAGAAATAAGTCTCACCTCCCTCCAAACCACAGGCCAAAGCCCCTCCTTGCTCCAACTCCACTGAAGGGCGCACCCACTATCTTTGCAGGAATGAGCGCAGGGCACCTGGGCCCGGGGCGCTGCCAACATCAGTTACCTCTTGGTCCTCTTGGCTGGTGGCTCTGAGGCCTCACAGGGCTTAGGCTCAGGTGCTCGAGTGTGTTTTTCGCTAGTGATGGCCTCTGGGCAGGGGCATAGCCCCTGGTCTGAAACAGAGGCGGGCAAGGAGAGAGAGATCAGGCAGAATTCGTGTGAGTTCCAGGTGGGCCCGGGCTCTCCCTTCCAAGAATCCCTGCCTCCCACATCTGCCTCCCTTACACTGACCTTGCTCCCACTGCCCCAACCCACGCCCCCTCTGAAGGGCCAGCAGCCTCCCTCCCTCACCTTCAGCTGTGTCCAGTTGGAACTCTCTGGCTTCCTCAGACCCCTCTGGGGGGTCTGACCTGTCTTCCTCAGGCATCGTCTGAGCAGAGGAATCCTGCTTCCTTTTAGAAACCATTTCTGACACCTACCACCCAGCTGTCCAAGAGCAGCCCCACAGGACCCTCTGGCCTCAGTGTCTCCTCTCTCCCTTGGCCCTCTCTGTGTGTCCACGCTGGCCCTGTCTCTGGTCAAGTACTGGGCCTCTTCCTGCCCCACACCTTTGCCTGAGCCTCAAAGGCATTTCTTAGAGGAAATCTTCCTGACTCCAGACTAGGTCCAGACCCCTCGTTCAGGCCACCAGGCCTTCAGCTTCCCTTCTGAGGCATTTTCCAATCGTAACTGGTTGGAGCATTATTTGCATTAAGTCTCTCCACCAGCCCCCGAGATCTGCAAGAGGTCAGGCCAGAGGCCACATGTGCACTACTCACCAAGGCCCAGTTGGTTCCTGGGCACCTGGGAAAGGCTTCCAGAACCTGTTGCAGCCTCTAAATTCCTCCTGCTAAGTCCACTATACAAGGCTGAGCAGGAAACACAACTGAACCCCACATCATTGCATCCCCCAAACTACCTATTCTGGGCCCCTCAGAAACTACCCAGCTCTTACCCTGCACAACAAGCTCCCCATCTGGGGCTCATGGGCCTTATCCTAGGCCTGTCTCACCCACCCCAGCTCTGAACCATAGTTTTCCCACAAGTGGTTCAGAAGTAGAGTGTGGACCTAGCATGTGCCAGGCCTTGGACTCCATCCCCAGCACTGCAAAAAGCCAAATGAATAAATGCTACTTTTATTTTAAGAGGGAACTGCCTACAAAATTTTAAACTGTCTAAATTAATTGCCATACATAGAAGAAAAAGAGAAGCTGGCGATACAGTTCAGTGGTAAAGCACTTGCCTAGTGTGCGTGAGGCCCTGGCTTCAATCCCCAGTACCAAATACCAAGAGGAAAAAGAAAGGTAAACGCACCTGGGGTAGAACAATCTAAAGGTTCTTATTCACCCTTTCCCTGATAAACTCACAAAGGCTGAGACTTGCACAAGGAACCACCTCCTCCCAAAGCATCCTGTCCCTGAGCTTCCTGGTGGTTCCTTGCCCACACACTGCTCCTGAGTGCAGTTTGGAGTTTTGGGTATTTTCTTGGTCCTGAGGTTGGAACCCAGGATTCTGCATGTGCCATGCAAGACCTTTACCAAGTAACTGACTTACATTCCCAGGCCTCACTCTTTTTTTTTTTTTTTAACTCAGGGCACTCAACCACTGAGCCACATCCCCAGCCCTATTTTGTATGTTATTTAGAGACAGGGTATCTTTGAGTTATTTAGGGCCTTGATAAATTGCTGAGGCTGGCTTTGAACTTGTGCTCCTCCTGAGCCACTGGGATTACAGGTGTGTGCCAATGAACCTGTTCCCAATTCACTTTTTACATTAATCACAGGTTGAAATGATAATATTTTTCATATGCTGAGATAAATAAAATATATCAGTAAAATTAATTTCTCTTGTTTTTGGTCTTTTTAATGTGGTTACCAGAAGACTTTAAATCACACATATAATATATTAAATATCATATTTTATTTCCACTAGGCAGTGCTGCTTAAAGAGAAATGTTAAGTAAATAAGTAAATATAATGCTAGTATAATACTGGTAAAATCATATTGGTGGGGCTGGGCTGTAGCTCAGTGGTGGAGGGCCTGCCTAGCACATGTGAGGCACTGGGTTTGATCCTCAGCACCACATATAAATAAATAAATAAAATAAAGGTATTGTGTTTATATATATAAAACATTGGGACCGGGCATGGTGGTACACGCTGTAATCCTAGGGACTCAGGAGGCTGAGGCAGGAGGATTCAGAGTTCAAAGCCAGCCTCAGCAACTCAGCAAAACCCTAAGCAACTTAGCGAGACCCTATCTCTAAACAAAATTCAAAAAAAGGGCTGGGGATGTGTCTCAGTGGTTAAGCGTCCCTGAGTTCAATCCCCAGAACCCAAAAGAAAAAGAAAATCACATCAGAGACACAGGACTATTTGATTTGAAATCTGGGAAACACTAGGCGAGTGTGACCCCCTCCCCAGTTCATAGATGAAGACCCCCAGGCACAAAGAGGAATGTGGCCCACCTGAAGGCCCGGGCAAGCCCTCCCAACCCCCACCCCAGACCTGCCCCATCCCAGCCACCACTCACCTTGTGATTGGTGAAGGAGGGGGCCCGGCTCTGTTTCTGGGGCATCCGCCCTGAGAGGTTGAGCTGGGAGGGATTAATGGGGACCCCAACAGGAGGGGGGCCCAGGAGGGACTGGCGGGTGGCCTGGGGGAAGAACTGCTACAGATTTGGGGGTGCCAGCTGGGGCGGTGTCAGGATAGGGGCTGTCAAAGTCGGGGTGGCCATGCTGTAGCCCCGGAGGTTGCCTGCAGGCAGGAAGAGAGAAGAGGGCTCACACCATGATTGGGTGGTAGAGGCGAGGGTCATGGGTCAGCTCCCAAAGCATTCTGGGAATATCAGATAATTCTCAGGAGACCCTTCCTGCCCCAGGGCAGCCAGAGGGAAGAGTAGAGCAGAAGGCTCATCCTACCTCAGACACTGTGGCA
Source organism: Spermophilus citellus (assembly GCF_964194105.1). Classification (NCBI taxonomy): domain Eukaryota; kingdom Metazoa; phylum Chordata; class Mammalia; order Rodentia; family Sciuridae; genus Spermophilus; species Spermophilus citellus. Next base: position 214,457 of record NW_027672905.1, on the reverse strand, counting down.
AAGGAGGCTTTAGGGCAGGTTTCCTTCTCTGCTGGGAGTTGAGGTTGCCCCCCCCCGACATGCCTCTGGGTCAGGGTCAGTGGCTTGAGCACCCCAGCAATCCTGCTCATTCTCAGGCATGCTTTAGGGCACCCCTCAGGTATAGGAGACCCAGCACAGGGCCCACAGGGAGAACCAGCAAGAGTCTGGTCCCTGAATAATGAGGCCCCTCTGCCCCACTAGCTGCCTTACATCAAAGGCCCACCAGAGCCAGGCACTGGGCCACACATGGTCCATTACCGTGTCTGTCACCTGACCTGTCAGGCATCAGGGCAGTCATTATGATCTTCCCCAACAGTAAAAGGGAGGAACAACTTGCACGATCTCTATGAGGGCCCCTGCCGTCCACCTGCTGGTCAGGCCAGGATTCTCCTGATCCTGGGGGTCCCCTGATTCCTCTTTCTCCTGTCCTACCCATGCCAGCCACCAGCAGGTCCCATCATCTCTATCCACACCTCCCCAATCTGCTTCTCCTCCCCATCACTGCCGCATCCAAGCTGCTTCATCCCTGGCCTAAGTCTCAGCTTCTCCCCGCACAAACCCTCCTACAGCTCCCTGCTGGTCAGGAATGAAGCCCTGGGTAAGGTCCAGCCCCACCCAATCTCCTTCCTTGCTATTCTCCCCATATGTCCCTATGACATTCTAGTCACTTGTCCCTGTGCAGTCCTTCAGATATCCTGCCTCTGGGCCGGGCACATGCTATTCCCTCTGTAGAGGCTCCATAAACTCCACACACCCTGCAGCCCTCCCTTCAGAAGTCTCTCTCCCAAAGGCCTTCCCAGATCATCTGTGTTCCCACAGCCCCTGATCCAGGGCAGCTGCATAATTTTTTTGCCTGCTTCCTGCTGACCCTTATCTGACTCAGCTCAGCACCTCAGTGAAGGCACAGAGCCTGGGAAATGTTTGAGGCATGAAAGGGAGGTGGAACTCTGTCCCAGTGCTCAGACAGGAAACACAGGGGTTAAAGCCTGTGTCAGTTCTCCTGTAAGAGCTGGGTTCAAATCCAGACCGCAGAGTATGAGGTCTGTGTCCTTAAACAAATCTATCCCCTGCTTTAAGCCTCAGTTCCTTTATCTATAAAATAGCGATCACCTCACAATGTTTTATGAAAATTCAATAGAATTCAATAAATATAAGTGTGCATGGTATATTGTAAGTGTTCAATTGATATACTTAATGCAAACACATACATACATATATGCAGGAGCCAACCAATGCTTAAAAACAACAGGACAAAAGATGGAATACCTTCAAAGAAAGATAGAAAGGACATGGACAAATCACAAAAAGCAATTGGGGCTGGAGCTGGGGCTCAGTGGCAAAGCACTTGGGGGTGCCAGCTGGGGCGGTGTCAGGATAGGGGCTGTCACATGTGAGGCACTGGGTTCAATACTCAGCGCCACATACAAAGATAAATAAAATAGAGGCATGCTGTCCATCTACAACCACAAAAAAATAAAAATAAAAAATACAAATGTTTAACAGATAAATATAAAAATGTTCAACTGTACTAGCACTCCAGGAAATGTACATTAAAACGTTAATGACACAGCTCTTTTGTTTTGCCAACCAACTTAGTAAATTATATGTATATGTATACATTTATATATTATGTATTATATATATAAAAAAGCAGATAATACCCAATGTTGCCGTGGGCATGGTGAGACCGGCACTGTCATACGTGGCTGATGGCATTGCAAACTGGTCCAGTCCTTTAGGAAAGCAAGTTGGCAATATTTATCAAAAGCCATAAAACATCCATCCCCTCAACTCAGTCATTCTACTTTTGGGAATCTATTCAAAGAAAAAAGTCGCAAACATCACATTTCTATTAAAATAGAAAAAAGAACAGCTGAGAAGACTTAGGTAAGCAAGGGCACGTCCCTTCGATGAAATATTATACAGCTGTTAAAAGGGCTTTGGCAGAGAATGTCAAATTATATGGTTAAAGATCATGCTGTTCTATTCAGTAAAAAAGAAATAACACCCAGCCTCTCACTTATGTCAATCACAGTAGTCCTATATAATTCCACAAATTTCGGTTTTCCCACCTCCCCGCCCTTTTTTTTACATGTTATTTTTCTCTTTGAAAAGTGTGACTTTTAATATGCAAAAGTAAAAGGGGGAAATAGGGTTAGGCACATAGTTTAGTGGTGGAATTCTCGCCCAGCACCTGCAAGGGCCTGGGTTCAATACAGTACTGAAAAAAAAATGTGTGTGTGTGTGTGTGTGTGTGTGTGTGTGAGAGAGAGAGAGAGAGAGAGAGAGAGAGAGAGAGAGAGAGAGAGAGAGAGAGAAGTGAGAATATCTGTGTATACACTGGGGGTCCTTGTGTCTGGTTTCCGTTCTCATCTACACAGCTGTCATGTGGAAGTCAGCGTCAGTTTCCAGGACTATCCACACTCATGAGGCCCTGGCAAAGCTGATGAGAGGTGACCTTCCAGTCAGCTCCTGCCTCTTGTGCAGGAACATCTTGGGCACATGATCCCTTTCTGGGCCTCAGTATTTTTATTAGGATTGTTGGTGTACCTTCCCTTGGGGTCATCAGTAGTATCAGGAGCAGCAGCCTGGAAGGAAGAGCTGACACTGTTTTCCATATGGGGACGCTGAGGCAAGGGCACAGCCTTAATGCTCAAGGCCCACTGCTTAGGAGGTCTAGCTGAGCCACTGCTGGTGTGCTATGTGACCTAGGGCAAGGGACTTACTTTCTCAGCTTCCTCATTGGCCAGATGGCATCTAATCTGAATGTCAGTGAGGTATGTGGAGCACTGCCCAGAGAGCCAGTGTCATGGCCCAGGGCACTCCTCAGTCTGTCTGCAGATGGACCTGCATTCAGCTGAGCAGCTTAGAGTCTTTCAACCCCTGGAGCCTGGGTGTCCTTAACTGTGAGTCAGGGCACTCTCAGGGTCACTGTGATTTGGTGAGACTGAGTGCTTGGCTTGCTGGGGAGCCAGTGTCCACACAGGATGCAAAGGGGCCTGAGTCATACCTTGTAACTGCTGCAAAAGCAAAGCTCTCTGGAGCATGGAGCCATTGAGGAAGGAGGCCGAGTGGGTCCCCTGGAGACTCAGAAGCTGCTGCTGGGGCTGCTGCTGGGGGAGGCCCCTGTGTGTTTGGAGGGAGTGTCAGAGGGTGACTGGGAAAGTTAGAACCATCTTCCTCCTTGAGACCCCCATCTCCTGAGCCCACCCTCCCATACAGATGGAGGATCCCCTTGGGGGTGAGAGGTGATGAGCTCTAGGACTCAAAACAAGGATGCCCCTGGGACAAAGGACTGAATGGAGGTGCTGCAAGTCATGGGTGAGAGCTGAGGCCTCCATCCCCCAAGTGGGAAACCCACCTGCTGACAGCCATGGGCAAGGGGGCCTGTGGTGGGGGCTGCTGCAGCAGCTGCTGAAGCTGCAGCAATTGCTGCTGCTGCAGCTGCTGCTGCTGGAACTGCTGCTGCTGCTGCTGCTGGTTGAACATGGTGGCTAAGGGAGGGAAGTGGAGTAAGGCCGGGTACCCACCATGGGTCAGTCCCGATGCCCTCCCCTCACCTCCAAGGCCATACACACCAACCCACAGTCGCAAACACCGGCGCTGAGCTGCACAGCTTCACTCCCAGCCCTGCCAGGGAAAAGCCACATTTGTACCCCTTTCCTTCCAATCCGCCCCCAGTCCTGCCAGGCTCAGGATTCAGCCACTTTCCTTGACAATTTCCTTCCAATCCTGCCAACGGTCCCTCCTCCAAACCCCCAACCTCGCCCCTCCAACTCTCCAACTCTGACGTTTCCAAGCTTCCAACATCCCCGCCCCACCTCCAGTCGATCTCTGCATCCATCACTTCCCGATGTCAGCTACTCCCCACTCACACCCCCTTTGAGACCGCCACCCTCTCCCTTTGTGCCTGTGTCGTGTCAATAACATCATCACCCTCCCCCAACCTTTCATCTTCCTCCCTCCACATCCCCAGCCCCTGCGCCCCTCCGATGCCGCCGCCCCCTCCCTCGGCAGACACAGCCAGCACTGCCCCGCATCCCGAGCCCCCGCCCGCCCGCGAAGCCTGCAGCCTCCGAGCAAGTAGCCACGGTCGCTGCAGCCCTCCGCGTCCCCGCCCCCCACCTCGGCTCCCCGCGCGGCTTCCGCGGCGGCCACTGCGCAGCCTCCCCCAAGCGCTCAGCAGTCGCGTCGCCACACGGGAAGCGCCGGCCGCGCACCAGTCACACTCGAGCCCGGTGGCTCCGGCTCGCGGGTTCCGGGACTCCCCGCAACACCGCGGGCGCCTGGACGCTTGGAAGGCCAGTGCCCTGGCGGGCCGGGGCAGCGCCCTCTGCAGGACCGGAGGTTCCGCTGCAGCCGGTGCCGCCAGAACCGCCCCGTGAGTCCGTCACGCTGCGGGCGCGGCGTCAGCTCACCCCGGGCCGAGCCGGGGCAGCTGCGGCGTGGCTCCCGAGGGCCAGGGGGCCCTAGGCAACACAGACCCTCCGTCTCGCGTCCTCTGCATTGGGAAGGGGTGGCTCTGAGACTCAGGTCCTTCTGGTGCCCAGAGGGGTCTGTCGTCCGGCGAGGACATCGCCAGGGACTTTCAGATGGACTTGTCCCTAACCGATCTCTCCGAGGCTGCCGCCGTCCCGTGATCCTGAGCCCTCAAGGGCCTGGGGTGGGAGGGGGCGACAGCGGGCTGGTGCACCTTCGGCTACTGGGCCCGCGAGAGGGCGCCCAAGGTCGCACAGCCCCGTGGGAGTTTGCCCTAAAACGAGGCGAGGCGGGCTGGCTTGAAAGTATTTTTCTTGTAAGAGTCGCCAGAGACGTGAGGAAAGCCGAGTTCAGTTATAAAAGACGGCCCTGCCCCCTCATCCTGCCCCTAAAACGGTCCCCACTCCCAAAGACTCCCTAATGACCGCTCTGTCCACTACCCAGGACCACTCTGCCCACTATCCTTGGTTTCTAAGTGGCAATTCCTTTCCCCTTTTCTGCTGCTCAGAGCTGTCTACACATCTGGGCAAATCGCTTATTTTGCGTTCAGCGCCGACTGTGTGAGGACGGGGCACACGGTGGCGCTAGGGACTGCAGTCCTGAGGCAGGTGATAGCTGTCCGGTAGCGTCAACAAATCACCGCAGTCAGGTGACAGGCGCTGCCTCAAGGCTCCGGACGGGCTCTACTGCAGCCCGGGGCGGGGGAGTGGGCCGCTGAGGTCTCTAACTCGACCTGAACCAGCCCAGAGGAGCTGGACTTAAGGCACCGGACCCAGCGCGGGGATTTCGGCGCTGATGGGAAGAAATGCATCCAGGAAGGTGGGGACTTTGAACGTCAGGATGAGGAGGTGGGCATCATCCCTGAAGGATAGGGAACTGCAGGAAAGGGAGTGACGGCCGCAAATGACAGCATCAAATCCCTGGATTAGAAAACACATTTTGTGGACTGAGGTTATAGCTCAGTGGTTGAGCGCTTGCCTCGCATGCGTGAGGCACTGGGTTCGATTTGCAGCACCCCATAAAATAAATAAGTAAATAAAATAAATATATTCTGTCCATCTGCAACTAAAAACAAAAACAAAAACGCATGTTGTTGCCACATGGGCACAGCCGGTGGCAAGGAGCGAAAGTTGAGAGTCCGGGTAGCCCAGGCTGCCAACCAGGCGGAAGGACGTTGACACCTCGATTAGGTGACTGCCTTGGAGAAGTCCAGGGTTGAATCTGGGCTCTCCGCCTTGAGGCCAGGCGAGAGTCTTCTCAAACGGTTTCATCCTCTGTAAAATGAGTGCCCCCTCCCAGGAGAGTGTGAAGGTAACCTTATATAATCGGTAGCACTCCTTCTGGCACACAGACTAGCAAATTGCCAAAGTAAAACCACTAAAAATACTGCTGCTGGTGGTGAAGGTAGGAAGCCAGGGCTAACTTCCTGAGTTGGTTCATTTTTTCCCGAAAGCAATTTGCATATCTTCTATTAAGACTTCAGAACACAGTTCTTCCCTTTGACCAGGTAAATCCACGTGTAGGAATCCAGCCCAAGAAAATGATCAGAAATGAGACTTTTAAAAAACAGCAGGTTGTTCATAAGAACATTATTTATAATAGCCGTCTAGAAAAGAATCAACCTTAGGGGAATAATTTAAAAAATCATGGTGTCCACCTCTTAAGGAACAGCACACAGCCATCAGAAATTACATTTTCAAAGGCTTAAATATATTTAAACACAATATATGATATGACATGAACTCAGCAGTTTACAAAACTGCATACACTTTATGATCTCAGTTTGGGAAAAATAAATATATATGCATAGTGGGCTCAAGGGAGTTTCACTTTCTCTCCCTTTTTCTAATTTGCAATGATAGGTTTGGATAACTTAATCCTAGGGTTAGAGCGGACTTTATTTTACTTTTTTAGTGTATTTGATCTCATGCTGCCTCCTGAGGACCATATAAGATAGGGGAAGGGAGCACTCTGGGGACACTGGAACTAATTGCTTTTAATCAGCCTCTTGCTGGCAAAGCCCCTGGAAGAATATCTTTGGAGGGTGAAGAGAGGTTCATCTCTGTCCACCCCAAATGAAGTCCAAGGTCATGGGAACAACTGACTTGAGTGTTCTCTATCACAAAGCAAATTCTTAAATTCGCATGGATCTATATTCAGACTTACTCTGCTCCCCAATCTGCCAAGAAAATACCATGGTGATTATGGCTTTGGAATACATCGTAGTGCCTGACTGTGTAAGCTTCTGACATTATCATTCTTTAAAGAAAAAAATACTTGGGCTGGGTGCAACTCCGTAGTAGAGCATTTGCCCAGCATACTTAAGCCCTGGATTCAATTCCCAGTACCATAAACAAAACAAATTCTTGCTGACTCCCAATTGCAAATATTTTTCTATGTAATTTTCATGTAGATTATAGAATTTGATCAAACTTCTTCCAACACCAGAAATCCCATCTGAATTTTGACTGATTTTGTATTAAAGGTGTTTCAGTTAAACAAATGACATCCTTATTCAGTTTTAAAATGAAGTAAAAGTCTCCAAATATTGAAGCTTTGCATTGTGCTATAGTTTTGGAAGTTTCTTTGCCTAACACCTGTGTGATGTGTGTGTGTGTGTGTGTGTGTGTGTGTGTGTGTTTGTGTGTGTGTGTGTGTGTGTGTGTGTGTGGTGCTGGGGATTGAACCAGGCCCTTGTGCATGAGAGGCAAGCACTCTACCAACTGAGCTATATCCCCAGCCCCCCCACACACACACCTATATGATTTTTTTAAAAAAATATTTTTTAAGTTGTAATTGGACACAATATCTTTTATTTATTTTTGTGTGGTGCTGAGGATCGAACCCAATACCTCATACGAGGCGGGCACTCTACCAATGAGCTACAGCCCCAGCCCCACCTGTATGATTCCTACAGTGGCAATTGTCACTATTTTTCCCAGTAAGCTTTCTAAGTGGCTATCGATTATGGCATCTTTATTTTGTAACCTGGTAATGTAATCCCACATTATTTCTGTCTTCAGTGATGTCATGTACTCCTTGATGGCAGGAAGCAGCTTCTGCATGTCCCCATTTCCTTGGGATCTAGAAGGGCCGGGTACACCACAGGGTTGCCTGGTGAAGTCAATTAAACAAGTAAATGAATGAGTGGATGCATGAATCCAGGATGCAATTGCCTCCCTCTGCCCTTGAGTTGGTGTTCATGGTGGCAGCACAAATGGGCAGTAAAGTGAACCCCACAACCAGACTCCCTAGCTCAGAATTCCCAGGAACAGGCTGTGCTCCTGGGAATGATGGAGGGCATGATGGAGCATACCAATTGGACACTGAGTCACTCCAAGTCAGGCAAGAGGCAGGGGAAATGGAAGGCCATATCCTTATCACGAGGCCTCCCCAGTGGCTGCCGCCCACCTGTTCCTTTTCCTATCAATAAATGGGGTTGGAGACAGAGGACAGAGGTGGAATTACCTTGTTGCTGCCCCTGTCTTCTGGAGTGGCCTGGGGCAGGCCCCCTGCTGCCCTTAGGGCCATCTCTTCTGAAGAGGACCAATGTGTGGGTAATAGGTGGTCCTCGTCTCCCCACACCTGGTCGCCACATGCAACAGCACCCTCCGCTTCCTTTGGCAGACTAAAGAAGTCTCTCTCTGGACAGCGCGATGTTGATGGGATTGCGATTACACTAATCACAGCGCTCACTATTCACTGTTCCAGTGCTTCCCTAAATTGTAATGACATCACTAAATCCTCCCAGCCTCCTACAAGTTGGGCTCTATTATTATCCATCCCCCTTTCAGAGATGAAGAAACTGAGCTCAGGGAGGTAAAGTAAGTGACAGTAAGACATCAGGTCAGAAAGTGGTAAAGGCGGGATGAACCCCCTTTTCCGCAGGACAGGATGAGCCCTGCATCTTGTTAACCTCTTCATGCCCTGTGTCTTGCATGAAGCCTGGCCACTGATCCAGACCTGTTGGAGAATACATGACGAATGAATGGGCAACTCCAAAGGCCAGCCTCTGAGCAACTTAGTGACTAAATATAGTGGCTTGAAACAGGAGTTGTATGAGGCCACTGTTCAAATCAACTAGTGGTTTTTTGTGGTTGTTGTTTGTTTGGTACTGGGATTGAACTCAGTGGCACTCGACCACCGAGCCACATCCCCAACCCTATTTTGTATTTTATTTAGAGACAGGTCTTGCTGAGTTGCTTAGGGCCTTGCTAAGTTGCTGAGGCTGGCTTTGAACTCTCGATCCTCCTGCCTCAGCCTCCCAAGCCCTGGGATTACAGCTGTGAGCCACCCCGCCCAGCCCAGTGTTTTTGAGCACCTGCGACGTGCACAACAGAAATGCTACCAGAGGGGCTAGTGTATAGTTTTATGTGCATTAAAAAATATGTGGAGGGTATGGCGGAGAATATCAGTGTGGAAGCTGAGTCACCCACTTCCGTCCACAACTTGACTCAAAGTCACTTCTTGACTTTGTGACCTTTGCCACATCCTCCGTTACTTTTATGTAGCTCAGTCAAAATGAGCTAATGAAGGGTGGGAGACAGCTGGTGCCTCCCTTGGCCCAGTGACCTGGCTAGAAGGAGACGCCCAGTGAATGCAATGGGTTTAGCACAGTTGGTCAAAACTCTGGAGGGAGAGAATCCTGCCTCCCGGGTACTCAAAGCAGAGGGTCAGAGCCATTTCTAAGACTCTCATTCAATTCATCTGCCCCCAGGGGACCCAGCTGCCCTGAGCCTGGGACACCCATCTGTAGCAGCTCTCCTTTAGCCTCTGCTAAGCCCAGTGCAGAAAACGAGGCCAGGTAGGCTTCAGGTGTGTCCCCTTTCTGACTTCAGACTTCATGCTGTTTCCCTGCCCACCACATTCTCCCTCCTTCACACCTCCAAGTGGTATTTGGTGTATTCCCCCCACTTTTTAAAATACTTAATTTTTAGTTATAGGTGGACACTATATATTTTATTTTTTTATGTGATGCTGAGGATCAAACCCAGGGCCTCACACATGCTAGGTGAGCGCTCTACCTCTGAGCCACAACCCCAGCCCCACTTTTTTTTTTTTTTGGTGGTACTGGAGATGGAACCCAGGTTTAGGGCCTCACACATGCTAGGTAAGTACTCTGTACTCTATCACTGAGCTACACCACCAGTCCTTTTCTTTTTCTTTTTGAGACAGAGTCTTGGTAAGTTTCCAAGGTTGATCCTTTTTAGTCTCTGAGTAGCTGTGATTGTAGACGTGTACAGCCACACACAGTCCATTCATTCATTGTTCAAGTCCAACCCAGCAATTTTTAGTAGACCAGGGAACAATCAAGGCACTACCAAATAGTAAAAAAAAAAAAAAACTATGCAGCCCTGAACAAGGAATGTGGCAGATTTGGAAGATGTCTAAGACATTGCTTCTAAAAGGAAAGTTGCACACAGTATATATAAGAACTTCTCCAACTTTGATGTGCACAGAAATTTCCTGGAGTCCTTGGTTCTTTTTAAATACAGGTCATGATGCAACAGGTCTCTGCTGAGGCGTGAGACTGAATTTCCCCAGGAGGCCCAGTCTGCTGGCGTGATTATCAGTGACACAGAATCCTAAAGTATTTAGTATGATCCCATCTGTGAAAACAAAATAGAACAAAACAAATTCATATGGGGGGCGGGATCTAGAGGATAAACCCTAAGTTATAGATACCCGTCATCTCTTGGTGCAAGGATAATCTGAGGCCTTCAAATATTTGTATAAAGCCTGATTTTTATAAAAAGACTAGCTATTATAATTAGGGAAAAAGATAAAACCAATAAAAGCCCAGTGGTGACAGTATCCCTCTAGGCAGACATCTGTGAATGCAGCCCGGTTGAATGTACTGTTCATCCCAGCTCCCATCACTGCCCTCTCTGGTCCTCAGAGCATAATAATAGGCCAGCTTAGAGCAGCCACTCAGGATGCAGATGTGAGGCATATGGAATTGATGTTTCAGCTGGCTGGAAAGTTGTCCTCATCCAGGTTCTCACAGCTGGGGACTAATAAGAGCCTCCTGAGTACCTGGCCTAGGCCCTGCCCTACATGAGCATTCTGCTCTAGCACCATGTCCATTAGCCAGATTACACAACTAAGGCTCCGAGATGTGAAAGGACCTGGGTCAGACAGCTTGTCTAAGGCTGGGCTAGACTCCTAACCCACTCCCTGGGGCTCTGAGGGGTAGGGTCTACTGACTCCCCCTGCCTGCCTGGAAAATCCGTCCCCTACATGGGGCAGTCCCTTACTTGCTTCAAGTCTGCTCTTGACCAACCCGTTCTGTGTCCACTCTCCACAGCAAAACAAACCCTGCCCTGCTTCCTGGCCTGCAGACCTGCTTCCTTGCTCGTCACCATATGGCAAGCTGTGTCTATTGGCTGACTCGTGTATCATCCCTCTTTCTTGCATTAGCCTGTAAGCTACATTTTAGTAAGCAACATGTCATTTTGCTCGCAGCTATATCTCTGGGGCCTAGCACAGTGCCTGGTTCCATAATACGTACTCCGTGCATGAAAACTGGACAGTCTCCAACTCCTGGGTCACTGCTCTCCCTCACAGGGAAATGACCTGCTGAGCCTCCAAACATCAAAGTATGCTGCCTCCCTTTCTAGCCTCCCGGTGGAGAGTTCAAATTGTTTCTTAAGTGAAGAGGCAGATGGTTGTGCCTGGAGCCTCAGGGCCTCTCTGTGTGGAAAGACTTAGCAGGGAAGGGTTACGGTGGTCCTGGATTTGAATCCCATATTTTGCCACCATCCTGATGGAGTCAGGTACAGGGCGTCTCTGTCTAAGACAAGAACTTCTAACTCTCCCAAGGGTCTTGTTAGCATCGGGGTCTTTGTCCCTGCTCTTCCTCTTGATCTGCCCGTGACAGACTCTCTTCTCCAAGGTCACTTCTTTGGAGAACCCTAATTCCTTCCAGTTTAAAACGACTTTTCCACACCCACAGATAACGCTGCATACTCCCCATTGATTTCCTCCATTGCTCTTGCTATGAAAGGTTTCTGCTTTTACTATTCCATTTGCCTGCTCATCGGTTCCTGTCTATCCTGCCAGCTTTGTGTAAGATCTGTGAGGCCAGAGACCTGGCTATCTTGTTAGTGCTGAATCTGCAGGCCCAGGATGGGGCCTGGTTTATAGTGGGTGCTCAGTAGGTATGGTTGAATTAATGCTCCATCCTTCTCCTTCTAGGAACAGAGAAAATGAGGCTCAGACAGGAAAGGATATGCAGGAGACTAGTGTCAGACCCTAGGGCAGAAGGCAGCAAGGTCAAGAGGAACTCTGTCAGGGGACTGTGACCTTGGAGCAATTTGATAGTCTCTCCAGGCCTCAGTTTCCCCAACTGTACGATGAAGTAAGACAGGTGAGACCACCATCCAATATCCCATTGCGAGGGGTGGTATACAGCCCACTTCCAGAAACGATATCTTCTGCAAAGCATCAGTACCCCTAGATACTGGTAAATCGCCCCGAAAGCCGCAGGAGAAAACTACAACAACCATAACACCCCGGGAGGCGCCTGCGCACGGCCGCCTGCCCGCAGGGCCGCGGACGCCCTCTCGTGGCGGTCTGACGTAGTGCTCCGCTCCGATCCCCGAGGGGCGGGGGGCCCACGGCGCCCGCAGTCGGGGCGTGCGGCTGCAGCGGCGGAGCGGGAGCCGGAGCGGGAGCGGCGGCCGGATCGCAGCCCGCGGGGCCCGCCGCAACCATGGGCAACCGGGGCATGGAGGATCTCATCCCGCTGGTCAACCGGCTGCAGGATGCCTTCTCCACCATCGGCCAGAACGCGGACCTCGACCTGCCGCAGATCGCCGTGGTGGGCGGCCAGAGCGCCGGCAAGAGCTCGGTGCTTGAGAATTTCGTAGGCAGGTAGGAGCGGCGCGCCCCGAGCGCGCCCCCCACCCCGGGGCCCCGGGCTCCGACGGCGCCCCGGGCTGCGGCGGCGGACGGCGCGCCCCCACCCGCTGCGGGAGGAGGCGGCCCTCCCCCACCGCGAGCCCCTGGGGGCGGCGGCGCCCCCGGCTAGTCTGCAAACGTCGGCCAGCCCGGGGCCACGGAATCACGCCCCCTCCTCCGCCCCGTCCTTTAGGGGAGACAGCGCTCTGCCAGGAGCAGAGAAGTGCCCCCAGACCCATCTCCGCGGGGGCCGCATTACTCAGCGCCTCCCTCGGCCCGGGAGTCCCTAGGACCGGGCAGCACCCCGGGGCAGTGCCCCCTTTCCTAGGCTCCAAGGGGTCAGCCCCTGGACCGTGACAAGGGACCTCCCCCAGGTCCTGGAAGAGGACACAGCCCCGTGGGCATCGAGGACCAGGCAGTCTCCCGGCTGACACACACACCTCTGCGGCTCCCGCCGCCATCCGTGCGCAGCGCGGCGCAGTGGGGGCGCGGGCTGCGGGGCGAGGAAGGGAGGGGGGAGAAAACACTTCGGGTCGCTTCTCAGCTGCAGCCCCTGGCCTCGCCGCTGCCCCCGGGTCGGGGGCGCCTGCCAGTGTGGTTCTCCCCAAGGCCTGGCAGAGGGATTGTGATGGAGGGAGCAGGCAGCGGAGGGCAGAGATGACTAAGACAGGAGGCAGGAGGCGGGCAGGGGGAGCCATTTGCAGAACCTAATCCCCCTCCCGCCTCTGATCCCACAAGGCGCTGGGAGGGCCAGGTGACAGAGTGGGGAGCACGCAAAGACAAAGGGTCCTGGGATGGGGGGGGCGCGGGCAGGTCATGACACCCCAGGCTCCCCTCTGAGACGGAGAAGATAGAGGTGGCTTTCTGGTGCTGAGAAGGAGCAGAGAGGATTCCGCGGTGCTGGAAGCGGATGGGGGGCTGGGCAGGCTGAGGCAGGAAAGCTGACAGTGACCTTCCCCTCCATCATCAACATCCCTCCACTCTCCAGGAACCTGGCTTTCTTCCGATGACCTTCATGGCTAAGGAAGTGGTTGGCACGCGGGAAAGGAGGCAGGGGCCCCTCCCCCCAAGGGGACAGCAGTTCTGTAGGGTGACATCCAGGTTCTGCTTTGAAACCTCAGGCTAGTCTCTTGCCCTCTCTGACCCTCAGTTGTCACATGTTTAATATAACAGTTGGAATGGACTGGATAGTTGTTCCTGCCCCTCAAATGTCCTGGGAAGACCGCTGCCAACCCTAGAGAGTCAAGAGAAGGACCTGAGTATCTGTGGGATGTTGGAAAGTCTCCCCCCAGGACATGCCCATCTGGTCAGCACAGAGGGAGGCCTTCTGTCTCTCCAGGACAGCTCCTACAGAACACCCCTTCAGATCACGTGACCCCAGAGCTGCAGAGAAACCTATTCGGCACCTTCCCACAGCCCTGTCCAGCACTCAGGGTTAGGGCAGAGGGTACTTTGGAGACAACGGTTCCCAAGGGTGTCCAGCACTTGTTCCATATTCTACCTCTTGTTAAATATTTGCTGTGCCAGGCCAGCTGGTCTGGGCAGGGGTATAGAGTCAGGGACCTCAGCTCCTGTCCCTGCAGCCCCTCCCTCATGCCCCACACCTTGCTGAGTCCTCCACAGGCTCACAGCAGCCCCCCCCCCAGAGGCAGGCACGTGAAGCCCACCCTACAGATGGGGAAACTGAGACCCTGGAGGTTAATTAAATGCCTTGCCAAGATCACACATTCAGGAAGTGCAGCCCATGTCAGTCCAAGCCCGGGTTCCTGAGGGTGACCAACAGCAGCCTCTGAGGGCCAGTCCCTGCGCTGGGCGTGGGAACGTGCAGGTGTGTGGACTTCGTTTTCCTTATCTGAGGAATGGGAACACTGACAACTGCTGCCCTGCCTTCCTGAGCCAGTGGCTGTGGGACACGAGTTCATGGGTGGCAAAGCCCTTTTGTAAACATGTGGGGGGAGGTGTTGACAGTCTAGATGTGTGCCGCTCCTGGCTCCCGCTTCTGGGAGTCCACTGGGCAGCAGGCCAGCCCTAGCCCCACCCTGGCCCCAGCCCCTAGCCCAGCCCCAGCCCCAGCAGATTCAGCCACTGTTGGCTCGTTCAGGGGCAGAATGAGGTGTGAACTCTGCTCAGGAGGCCTGGCCCTCTTGCTGCCCTCCGCATCTCAACACCCTTGCCGGGATCCCTGAAGGAAGATGTGTAGGGTGCCTGACACCCACCGGCCCAGAGAGCTGGAAGAGCCCTCCTCTAAGTGTGGGGGAGGGGTGGGAGAGCACTGGGATCCCGGAAGCGAGGGAGGGGGCCGGTGCTGGGGCAGAAGCAGGGAAACCGAGGCTCAGTGGCCCTCAGACAGCCCTGCCCGCTCCCTCACAGGCTCCCGACCTCTCCACCCAGGGCTGGTCCCCAGTCTGGTGAGCATGGTAACAGTAGCTCTGCCTCCTGGGGCTTCCCAGGAGCCAACCCCCTGAGGAGAGGAAGTGGAAATCGAGTTGGAGGAAACCAGCTGAGGTAGGCTAGCCTGGGCTCCTGGGTACCCAGGAGGACCTTGCCGCCAGCTCTGCGATGGAGGTGGCCCGGCAGCTGCCCAGGACCCTGCTGGGACTTGTCTGGATCTATGCTATGTCTTCACTCCCCTTTCACAGAAGGGCAAATGGAGGTTGGCTCCTCGGGTCATTTAGCAAGCATTCCTGGAGGCCACGGAGCCTTGAGGCCAGGGATTTTGCAGGGAGGAGACAAAGGCAGAGGAGTGTGGCCAGCGTTGGAAGGGCAGAGAAGGCCTCCAGGAGCAGGCGGCACCAGGGTGAGCGATGAACCGAGAGGAGCTATGAGAGTAGCTGGGGGGAACTCTGGGCCAGGGAACAGAAAATGCAAAAGCCCTGGGCCAGGACAAAAGGCAAAGGCCCTGGGGCAGGACAAAAGGTGGTGTCGAGGAGAAATGAGATAAAAGAGGTAGGCAGGCAGGGGCTCGGTGAGGAATGTGTGTGTGTCTTCATTTTTCTTGGAAGCCTTTAAGTAATTCAATGACTTTAACTGATTCTGGCAAGTGTGTGACTTGGGGACAGGGTCAGAGAGAAAGCAAGAGTGGCTGCTGCATGGGCACGAGGCGGGGGCCTCGGCCAGAGCCATACCTCTGTCGAGAATTGTGGGGTTCAGGATCTGTGGTGGGTGGACACAAAAGGTGGGAAAGAGGGATCAAAAATGACTTCAGGGCCTGTCATCCCTGCGATTCAGGAGGCTGAGGCAGGAGGATCACAAGTTTGAGGCCAACCTTAGCAACTTAGTGAGGACCTAAGCAACTTAGCAAGACTGTCTCAAAATTTTAAAAAAAGAAAAAAAGGGAAAGAAAGGAGGGCTGGGGCAGCCCAGTGGTTTAATCCCGGGTACCAAAAAGAAAACCAGGTCTTTGACGCATGCTCAGAAGCAGGAATGTCGCCGTTGATGGAGTCAGGGATAGGGGGGCAGGGCAGATTGGGGGCCAGGGAAGAGGGTGCTGGGTTAGACATACTGAGCCTGAGGTGCCCATTAGACTCCCGGGGAAGTGTCAGGAGCTGGGGGAAGGCGGGCTGGAAATGGAAATTTGGGAGTTGTCGTGTAAACCCGGAGAGTAGATGAGCTCATTCTGGGGTAAGTTCAGAGGAGGATCCAGCAACACCTGGCCCTAGGTCAAGGGGCCTGTCCAGGGTCCTGGAGCGCTCCTCCAGGGCCAGAGGCGTGCCCGCCCCGCCCCGCCCTCCAGCCCCCCGGGAAGGCTGAGGCAGGGGGGATTTGTGGAGAGGAAGGTGCAGGGGCTGGAGCCAGGCCTGAGGGTGGCCCACCTGGAGCGTGTGCTCCACCCCTGCCCAGCTGCTGTCTCCTCATCTGTAAAATGGGGACAATGACACCTCCCTGGTGGGACTGCAGTGGAGCTGGAACTGGAGGGCCTGGCGTGGAGGACGCGCCAGTTCATCCCTGCTGGGGCCTGGGCAGGCAAGGCTTTGATGTCCTGCAGCCTGGGAGGGGGCCACAGTTGGGGTGGGGATCGGCTCCATCCAGGTGGGGTAGCGGACCCCTGGGAACCTCTGCCTGGATGGAGCTGGGGTTTTAGGTGGCTGCCTACCTACACCCCATGTGGGTCCCCAGCTGCTTCCCCAGGGGCCTGGTGCTGGCCTTGACCTCTGAGAGCCCTTCTTTGGTCAGGCCTGGCCCTCCTCTGGGAGACACCCACTCCCCACTGTAAAGCTCTGTGCTGTCCCTGAACACTCTGGGGCGCACACTGGTGTTCCCGTTTCTTAGACTGGGAGACTGAGACCAGAGAAGACGAGGGGTTAACTGGGATCTGAGGCAGGGAGTCGCTGTCTGACTGCAGATATTTCCTTGAAACCTGCCCTGGGCCAGGCCCCAGGGACGGGGCTGAGAACCAGGTAGACCTACCTGTGCTTCGGGAAGGTCCCAGCCAAGAGGACAGGAGACTGTGAAACCCACAAGGATCCCACGGGAGCCTGAGAGTGAAGAGAAGCCCTGGCCTGGGGTCAGAGAAGGCCCTCCGGAGGTGGCACTGAGGCTGGACAAGCAGAGGGAACCAGTCCAGGTGCCTGCTTGGCCCCAAGAGGGGAGAAGCCTGCGAGATTGAGGACCCTGGTGAAGGACCCTGAGTGAGAGGCAGAGGCCACAGGCCAGACTGAGAAGGTGGGGGAGGCAGGATTTTTGTCCCTGTCCCCAGAGAGCTGTGGCAGCTGCCCTGGGCGCCAGCCTCCGTGTGCCTCAGCGCACACACCTGCCCCATGCTCAGTGGTGCTGCCAGGGACTGCGTGTGGAATCCATTCCTGGGGGCTGGACTTAAGGAAAGGTGCCCTGCCAGGGACATTCTGCCCAAACCCCGCCCCTCCTGGTGGCCCAGAGGAGCTAGGAATGAAAGTTTACCCTGGCAGACAGCATCTGATCCCGGTGCCAGGAGACTGAATTTCCCAGGCTTTGGCCAGGGTCAGAGGGTGGGAAGGCAGAGGGTGGGGTGGGCAGGCAGGCAGGTGGGGCAGCGGCAGAGGAGCCAGTCACGGGTGCAGTCTTGTCAGACGTGGGCAAGAGCAGAAATGGAGGCCCACATGCCATATGGCCTAACAATCCAGCTATAAATCAAGCTGCGGCTGCTAAACACGAGGCGTTCTGTTCTCCCACCTTGACGCACACCTTCACAACCGCCTGGTAGGCTGGGTTTGAATTTAGGACTTGAGGTCCCTCTGAGTGGGGACAGATGGCCCTTCCCCCTGGGCTGCCCTGGTCCCTCCTCACTCCACCTCACGCCACCAGGAGCCTCCAGAGCTCACCCGGCCCTCATTCTCCACTCCTCCATGGGCCCAAGAAGGACCCTCCTTGGGCCTGTGCTGCCCCCTGAAACAAAATCCATTTGCAGGAGGCAGACCCAGGGGTGGGCTAGGGACTGCTTGAGAGGGGATCCCAGGGTTCCCAAGGTAGCCTGGGAGGGGTCTGCAGGCTCTAGCTGGCTCCCTTCCCTTGGCTCCTTGCCCCCCGGGGAGGGTGAAGCCGGACAAAGTCCAGAGGGCCCCCTGAGTGTGAGACCCAGGATCAGGGCCCGATTCCCCATGTCTAAGGAAGACAGTGCCCACCGCAGTCTCCTTGGAATCAACATTCCACTTGCAGAGCAGCAGAAATGAACACCCCAGGTTTTTAGATGGCCAAATGGCACACAGAGGGTAGGGAACCTGCCTGAAGTCACACAGCGATTAAATCAAGAGGAAGGACAGGAAGCGGCACAGGTCTCCACACACATGTGCCACCCCATCTCCCCTCTCCTCTGCTCCCCCCAGCGTCTCTGCGCTCTTACCCATTCCTTGGGCTGAGATCTGGGTAAGAACTGAGAGTGGAGCCTGGTGCAGTGGCGCACGCCTGTAATCTCAGCGGCTTGGGAGGCTGAGGCAGGAGAATCATGAGTTCAAAGCCAGCCTCGGAACTTAGCGAGACCCTGTCTCTAAATAAAATATTTAAAATTAGGCTGGGGATGTGGCTCAGTGGTTAAGTGCCCCTGGGTTCCATCTCTGGTACCAGGGAGATTGAACAAGGGCTGGAGTTGGGGCTCAGAGGTAGAGCACTCGCCTAGCACTCATGAGGCACTGGATTTGATCCTCAGCACCACATAAAGTAAAATAAAGACATTGTGTCCGCCTACAACTAAAAAATAAATATTAAAAAAAAAACCTGAAAGTGGTCTGGAGAGCAGCTCTAGCAACTCGGAATTATCCTAGGCAACGGGGGAAAGGAATATCAGGTTGAAAGATACTCAGGACGGTCTTCTAGATGGATCTTCCCAGGGCCCTGGCCAGAGGCCCCGGGATCCACCTCCCCTCACCCTCCCCATCCAGTCCAGCTTCCTGCCCTGTCTACCTACCCCTGACCTCTACTGCCTTCACCCCTCTCAACCCAATCCATTCCCTGCACAATAGTGGGGGACTCTCCAAGCCCCCCATCTAACCTCTTCTGCCTGAAGTCTACTGTGGAGACCCTGCCCCCATAACCAGGCCCCAGCTCCCGAGTTGGGCCCCTGAGGCCTGGCCCCCGGCCCTGTTTCCCCCAGCCCTGCCTCCTGGGCCGCCTGAGCTTACAGGTCATGGGAAGAGGGAGCTGAGCCCTTTCCCATGGTCCTGGGTGCCCACTGCGCCCCGTTGCCCCAGCCCCATCTCCCTGCTTCACTGGCTCCTTCCCCCCGAGTCTCTCGTCAGCCGTCACCTACTCCAGGGTGCCATCCCCATCACCCGCCCCACCGACCTGACCCTCCTGGTGTTGGGTACGGCTCTATTTCCTCTTAGGATGTCCTGACAGACAACAGCAATGACCGTGGCTACTTTTCACCTCGAATCCGTTCATTACCATGTTACTCTTTTATCAGATACCTTTGGTCTCAGCACAGGGAGAAAGGAGGCCACTGGCCAGGAGGAGGAGGAGGATCTCTGTAGCTGAGTCACGCTCACCTGAGAGTCCCCAGCTGGAGGGAGTACAGAGAAGGTACCCAGTGCCTGCCAGTATCCAGGTCTGGTTGCCCAGTGGGCACCCTCTGTGGGGCCTTCCGCAGCCAGGACCTCAGGGCAGCCCCTCTACAGTCCAGGGAGGGAGCTGCTACATTGGCTCCCATTTCACGGATGGGAAAACGGAGGCCTGGAGCAGGGGCGCACTTCTGTGTTAGAGCTGGTGCTCCTGGTGAATCCAGATGTAGCTCCAGATTGAATGGCTCCAGCGTGTTGTCTGGTGAGTCAAGAAGCTTCTGAAACGTGGATAGGGACCCAGCTCAGGGGCACAGGGCTTTATCTCTCTGAGTGTCAGTTTCTTCCCCAGGGAGATGGGGAAACTGATGGCATCCACCTCCCACAGCCGTGGGAGGATCAATCCAGAGGACGCAGATCCCTTAAGCAGCTTTATTGTGGTGTAATAAAAAATTTATATACCATAAAATTCACTCATGCTAAGTGTATAATTCAAGGATTTTTAGTATATCTATGGAGTCGTGAAACCATCTCCACAGTCTAATTTTAGAATATTTCCTTCACCCCCAAAAGAAATCTCAGGATGGTGTGGATTTTGAAGCTGCTGGCAAAGGTTTGGCCGACAGCCAGCAATCCATCAGCAATTATTATTATTGATAATAAAATGTTTACAAAGGTTATCCCCCGGTGTTGGGATGATGATTGGTCATTTCTAAAGTATTTATGTATCTTCTGGACTTTTTCAAATGGAGAGCATATGATTTTTTTAAAATTGGGGGCAAAAGAGAAATATGTTTCCTTTTTGGAAATACAGCCATCAACACTCGGAAGGAAGGAAGAGAAAAGAACATCAATGAAGGATGGAAGGAAGGAAGGAAGGAAGGAAGGAAGGAAGGAAGGAAGGAAGGAAGGAAGGAAAGTTAGTAGATCCTCCTTAGTGGGGAAGAGGAGGACAGGGTACTGGTCCAGAGCCCTGGTGCCCACCCTACCCTGTCACCAGCTTAACCACAACTTTGGGGCCAGACATGTCAGCCTTTGCTCCTGGGTTTCCATGCCTGCCCAGTGAGGCTGAGGGGGCACTGAGAGCTCACCTTCCAATCTTCTTGGCACTGGGCAGGGTGATCTGGGTGCTGCCACAGAGTGTCCAGGTGCTGGGACATGGTGGGAAACAGCGCCAGCCCAGTCCCTGTTCTTGGGACCAGCAGGACTGTCAAGGAACTGTCTTGAAATATCTAAACCTTGGGGCTGGGGCTGGGGCTGGGGCTCAGTGGCAGAGCACTTGCCTAGCCTGTGTGAGGCACTGGGGTGGACCCTCGGCACTGCGTGTGTGTATATATAAGCAAATAAAAGAAAGGTCCATTGACAACTAAAAAATATATGTTTTTTAAAAAGTAGAAACATTTGAAAAAAAATGTAAACCTCATCTTGGAATTCATGCGCTGTGATGTGGGCGGCTGTGGGCTCCCAGGGGCCTCTGGGATGGTGGGAACAGAGAGGGGCTTGTCGCCCAGGGCAGACTCACCCCTTCCTGCTGTATTTCTTGGCCAGCCCACTGCCGCGCCCAGCTCCCTGCCTCAGAGGGCACCTGGGAGCCTGCCCAGCCCCTGCCTTCCATTTTCAGGGCAAGATCTGGCCTTAGACACTCCAGCTCCCGGGCCAGCCAGCTGCTGGAGAGCCGCCTTCTAGCTCCTGCCGCTCAGCACCCAGCACAGCCCCGCCGCTCTCCGCGGCTCAGAAGCGTCGTCTTTATTTATCATCGCGGTGACAGCCAGTTCTTCAGGCATTACTGATATAAGCCTCGGAGCAGCCTGATTTCCTGATGTGGAAACGGAGGCTCAGAGAGGTGTGGTTGTTTGCCCTCGGCCACACAAGTCCATGCAGGTCTGACCTCAAAGCCCAAGAACTAGTGGGTCCCCCCACTGTCACTTTTATGCAACAGGGTTGGGAACCGGGATCCCTGAGCTCTGGCCCCAAATCTCAGCTCCTAGAGTGGAAATGGGGTCCCTTCAGCCTTTTGGTGAAGTTTCTCCAGACCCCCTTCCGGGGGCGACAGTACCAAATCAGACAGGGAGTCGGTGGCGTTTGGAGGTCCTGAGGTGTGCATTTTGTCCTCTCTGCTCCAGGTTTGAAGGTGCCTCTGCAGATGGCGAGGCAAGGCCTCCCTGGGAAGCCACCATCTGCTCAAAATGAGTGGGAGAGCTGGCAGGCCACCATCCACCCTCCCCCGCACGGAGCAGCACGCGGCCACCGCGGCTGCTGGGCCCCCACACACTTTGTCTGGGCACCTGCATGTCCTCCTTCCGCCTGGGCAGGAGCTGGCAGGAACTGGGCAGGAGGTGCAGGGGTGCCACTGACTGGAGGCTGGATCAGGCTGACTTCCCCCAGGGATCTGTTAGCCTTAACAGGCACCGAGTGGGTCAGTGTAGGCAGGGGAAGGAATGGCCGAGCCAGGCTCCTTCTCTCCCGCATTGCCTGAGCCCTCCCTTGTGTCAGGCTCTGCCATCGGCGCTGTCTGTCAAGTCGTTGGGACTGGGAAGCTGGCCTCCAGGTTCTCTTCCCATCCTGGCCTTCTCTCCATCGCCGTGTGCCTTCCCAGTTCCCTGCCCTCTCTGGACTTTGGTCCCACCTTCTGGACAGTTATGGAGGAATGGGACATTGTCCACAAGCTTTGCTCTTCAAATTCCCATCCTTCCCTCTAACATTTCATGATCAGGGTCCCAAGATTCAATTCGGTGGCCATAAGAAGTGAGGTGGAGGAGGGTTCTGTGGGATTTGGGGATTGTTGATGGAATTTGGGGATCATCCCAGGGGGGGAGTGAGATCAGGGGACCCTCAGCAGCCCGCTCCAGTTGCGGGGCGGGCCTGGGCTCAGCTCTGGTGTGAACCAGCTCCGTGAATCCTCCACTGCTGCCGGCAGGGAGGTGCATGAGGCAGGGTTAATATGACGCCAGAGGACGTTGAGGCCTGGAGAGTGAAAAGACGTGACCAAGGCCACCAGGCTGGGGAAAGGCAGATGTGGGGTTCCAGTCCAGGGCATCTGCCTGCATGGGCTTTGAACCACTCAGCCAGTGAGCCTTAAACCTGACAGGGAGCAAGACAGCCATGTGGGGATGGGGTTTGAATCCGGATTCTGCCTCCCTGCATGTCTGAAGGTTGTGCGTTTGCACAAGCTGCCTCAAAAATTTGATGTGCCTCACTCTGTGCACCTGGGCCCTGAGAGCAATGGACACCTCCCTCCCTGGCACCCCCATGACCACCCTGCGGAGGAGAGACTCTTCCCCCAGACATGGCCCTGCCCGCTAATCTCTGCTGTCCATAAGCTGCTTGTCCTTTGAAGAAGCCCCAGGGAGGCAGTGATGTGGGGCAGGCTGGTCCAGGCCGTGGACCACCCATCACCCTGCCTAGGTGGGCCCTGGGCTCTGCATACCCCCTCCCTATTTGGCACCTCAGAGACCTCCACGCTCAGGGGTGGGCCCTTCTGCTCAAGGGGGATGCCTCTTGGGGAAGAACTCTAGGCAAGGTCCATGTCTCTGCATGGGGGACTCTCCGTGGGGAGTCCCATCCTTTCCAGCCCCTCCTGCAGTTTCCATGGCAACAGCAGTTGCCATGGTATTGCTGGGCAAGAAGCTGATGGGGAAGAAGGTGGACCCCAGGCCCCCACGCCCACTGAAGCCTCTATGAGAACAGCTGTCCTATCTTCATGGTCCTGGGGGTCCCCCAAAACCGAGGGGTTGTCTCCCAAGGAGTCACTGAGTAACACCTAGGAGAGATAAAGGAGGAGGTCCCCCCAGGAGGCCCCGCCCTGTGTGCCAGCCACTCTGCAGTGCAGGCCACACAGACTTGCATGTACTGTTTACTTGCCTGTCTCCTCCCCACATTGCGAGCGCCTGGGGTGGGGAGCTGTCTGACTCATCATCTCCCGTCCCCAGGGCCCAGCACAGGGCCTGGCACAGACCAGATTGAATTGAATTACATAAAAAGTGGAGTCTGGCTCCTCGGGTTTAGGGGGTGACACAGTTGGATGGGGAGGTTTCCAGGCTCTGGGGGCCAGCCTGCACTTTGTTTGAATCTCAGCTCTGGGGCTGGCGAGGCAGCTTAGTGGTGGAGCACTTGCCTGGCACGTGCAAGGACCTGGGTTTGAATCTCATCACCCCAAGGAAACAAAACCAACAAAAGCAACTTCTATCATAATCCCAGCTCTGGGGGCTGGAGTTATAGCTCAGCTGAGACTGCTTGCCTAGCATGCATTAGGCCTTGGGTTCAATCCCCAGCAGCAGCACCACCAATAAATAAATAGATGCAAGGAGAAGAATAATCCTAGCTCTGCTGTGTGACCTTGAGTGAGTCACTTCCCCTCTCTGAGCTTCAATTGCTTCATCTGTAAAATTATAATTTCCATATCAGAGCATGTTTGAGGAGTTGGGATTCACTCAGAATTTATTGAGCACCTCTGGAATACTGGGATTCTGAGCCCTGGGATCTGTGGCAGAGAGAAAGTGCTGGCCCTGCCCTCCCACAGCTCATAGTCTGGCAACAATGAAATTTGCTTGGCACCTGAAAATGCAGAAGCTACCTGCCATCTCCTTTCCATTGGCTCCTCCTCACCAGCTCTGCTCTCCCCAGAGGTGGCTCAGGCGAGGGCTCCAACAGGAGGCCTTGATCCTGGGAGCCCTGGGCCTCTCTGTTGCCCCAGGCCTTGAATCTGAGTCAGGCCCTGGGCAGGTGGTGGGAGACCTGGCTTCTACCTCTGGCTCTGTCAGTCCTGTGTGTTCCCCTCCTGGTCTCCATGTGTTGCTCCATGAGGCGGCAGCTGGCCACAGTCCCTCAGGCTCTGGCCTGCTTCCCCCTTTCCTGGGTCCTGGGGATCCCATGACAGCCTGATTCCTGGAGAGGCCTCTGCCCTCGTGTCTGCCTGGGGTGGGGTAGGGCGAGGTGGGTGGGGTGAGGGAACAAGAAGAGCTGACAGGACAGAGTACTTGCACCCTCAAGACTCAGCCAAAAGGACAGCTGGGGTTGACATCAGCATGAGCGATGTCTGCAATACAGACTGGACTGTTGGGTCTGGAGACAAATGACTTGTGACCCCTCAGTCCAGATCCACAGGCACTGGATCCATGGGGGGCTGAGAACAGAGAGCTTTCACTGCATGGTAGAACAGATCCAAGTCCAAGGTCCGCTCTGCTAGATACTGATTGTGTAATCTGAACATCACTGAGCCTCAGTTTCCTCATCCATAAAATGGGGATAGTAGCAGCAACTACCTCCTGAGGCTACTGTATGGAGTCTAGAGATATCGCCCACAAAGCAGCTGGCACACAATGGGCACTTTTGAAGCCCAAATTCTTTTCCTTGCCTCCTCCCCGCTGCATCTGCCTGTCCTCAACCCCAGCCAGATGGGACCTGAGAAAAGGGAAGTGAGATGTTGCCCTTCCCCACAGAGAAAGGAAGGGGATGAAGTGCAGGGCCATTTCTCGGGATCCACTCTGTGGCCACTGGACACTGAGGGTGTAGGCCAGCCATACCTCAGTTTCCCCCAGGCTGAGTGGCTGAGGCTGGGTTGGGGCAGGAACTTCCTGTTGGTCCTGAACCAACACAGGGCATATCTAAGAGGCATCTGGGGAATTGCTGGTGCAGTCTCCTGGCAGCTTAGGTGCATAAATTATGTGGGGACTTGGAAGAGGGTGTTTTCCACTTTTCTGGGTGGCATCACCCCTTCAGGGCCTGAAGCCCTTGTTCTAAGGTGCGGTGGGGTCAGCACTTTAAGGGGATTTTGGATCTCCCAGCTGCAGAACTGGTACTCCTGATCTTGACCTTCCTCTGATCCTTGCAGGGACTTCTTGCCCCGAGGATCTGGCATTGTCACGCGGCGTCCCCTGGTCCTGCAGCTGGTCAATGCTAACACAGGTACATGCTCTCCATCAGCCCCAAGGTGAGGGGCTACCTTTCTATTGAACTTGAAAGTTACCAAGGAAGGGCTTCGTTCCCTCCTCGGGTTCCATTCCTTACCTGAACAAGGGAGATAAAAGTGTTTGGAGTCTGTTTCTGGTGGGAGATGGGGTGCAGGTGGGTTCCGGACTGTGATGCTCGCCCCCTTCCTCTACCCGCTTCTGGAGCAGAATACGCGGAGTTCCTGCACTGCAAGGGGAAGAAGTTCACTGACTTCGAGGAGGTGCGCCTGGAAATCGAAGCCGAGACCGACCGGGTCACCGGTACCAACAAGGGCATCTCTCCGGTGCCGATAAACCTGCGGGTCTACTCGCGGCACGGTGAGACCTGGCCCCGCCCTCCTGCTTCTTTGCCTAGCCACGCCCCCAGGACACTTTCTGGCTCCGCCCCTTTCTGGCGCAGACTCCGCCCCCGCAGCCGCCCCCTCCACGCCCTGCTAGCCCGAGCTCTGCCCCGCCGTGGCTCCGCCCATCCTTAGCCCCTACCCTGGTCCTTCTTAGACCCCGCTCCCACGCGG
The DNA here is from genome assembly GCF_964194105.1 of Spermophilus citellus. NCBI lineage: Eukaryota > Metazoa > Chordata > Mammalia > Rodentia > Sciuridae > Spermophilus > Spermophilus citellus. The sequence continues at coordinate 188,627 of NW_027672905.1, read as the reverse complement.
ATCCCGTGGGTCCGACCCTGTTCTGTAACTCTGCGCGCCCACGGTCATGCCCCTTGCTTTGAGCCATCCCTCTTGTCGCCCCGTCCAGTACTGAACCTGACGCTGATGGACCTGCCCGGAATGACCAAGGTGCCCGTGGGAGACCAGCCTCCGGACATCGAGTTCCAGATCCGAGACATGCTTATGCAGTTCGTCACCAAGGAGAACTGCCTCATCTTGGCGGTGTCCCCTGCCAACTCCGACCTGGCCAACTCTGATGCCCTCAAGGTGGCCAAGGAGGTGGACCCCCAGGGTAGGTTCCCACTTGGCAGTCCGTGTGCCAGGCCCCGGGGGTGGTTGCTTCTTAGTTTAGGGGAGCCCCTGCAGGGTCTAGGTGGAATAGCGGTGGGAGCAGATCCATGCTTTTAAACGTCACTGTGTAAAATATAGGAGGGGTCCCAGGAGTGGGTGAGGGGATGGGCAGGGAGACGGGGAGCAGGGTGGGTGGGCTTGGGGATTTCCTCCTGAGGGCAGGTCTACATGAGGACTGCCCTCCTGCTGCCCACCCCCAGGTCAGCGCACCATTGGGGTCATCACCAAGCTGGACCTGATGGATGAGGGCACAGATGCCAGGGATGTGCTGGAGAACAAGCTGCTCCCCCTGCGCAGAGGTAGGCGACCACTCCCCTACCCACTGCCTGCTCCTCTGGACACTCCTGAGAAGGCCGCTTCCCTGACCTTGACTGCCCACAGGCTACATTGGGGTGGTGAACAGGAGCCAGAAGGACATAGATGGCAAGAAGGACATCACGGCTGCCTTGGCCGCTGAGCGCAAGTTCTTCCTCTCCCACCCATCCTATCGCCACCTGGCTGACCGCATGGGGACACCCTACCTGCAGAAGGTCCTCAACCAGGTAGGGGCACAGGCTAGGACAGAGCCTAGGGATACCAGCATGACCAAAGAGTAATTTAAATGTATCTTGAGGGAGACTGAGAGGTTCGCACCCATCATGCAGACGAACAAACACCCAGAAAAGCAAAGGAGGCTGCCCACATCCCATGGCCACAGAGCTTTGCAGCTGACCCTGTGTGGGACCTACCTGGGGAACCCCAGAACTCCTGGGACACAGAAAAGGCCAAGACCTCGTGTGGAGGGGGGCAGTGACAAGGGCTTGGTTTGGGGGCCATGATTGGTGTGTACGCAGCTGAAGACCTGGTTCCTTTCGAGATGGGGAGAGATGGACCCTAGACTGGGGTCAACACCCCCCGGGGTTTCCCTGGGTGCTTCTCCATCTGGAATGGGCCTCTAGAATTCAGGGCTGTGGGTTTTGACAGGAGAGGGGCAGTGGGGAGTGCCACAGACCTGGGTTCCAGCCTGCGCTGAGACACTCTCCAGCTCTCTGCGCCTGTATTCCTATATCTATGAAATGGGGAAATGTCGCCAGAGTCTGTTTCATGGGGTTGTTATGAAGATACAGGGAGATACAGTGTGGGGGGACCTAGTGAGAGTGGGCGCCTCAACTTGAGAATTACCTGAAGGGCTGAACCCTAGAGGGAATGAGGGGGCAGCCCTCAGCCTCCCCTGCGTTAGAGGCATTTGGTTTGCTTTATGATATCTGAAAACGTTAAACTGGTCAAAAATCAAGTAATGTCAAATACAAATCCGGGATTCTGGTTTTGTTTGAAAATGGAGTTATGTGCTCATTAATTCAAATAATACACCTCTGTGAACTCATGCCAAGGGGAAGCCTGCCTGCAAGAAGATTTTGTTCTGGAGCAGGGCAGCCCTCGGTGGCCCCATGTCCATCCCTCCAGTGTTCACCTCACCACATACGCAGGGCCCCCTGGTAGCCCGCTCTCTGCCTGGCTCCCTGGAAAGCTGGGTTGGTTCTGTGGCCTTAACCTTTTCCTCACCTTCACACCCAGCAACTGACAAACCACATCCGGGACACACTGCCTGGGCTGCGGAACAAGCTGCAGAGCCAGCTGCTGTCCATTGAGAAGGAGGTGGAGGAGTACAAGAACTTCCGCCCTGATGACCCTTCACGGAAGACCAAGGCCCTGCTCCAGTGAGCCTCTCCCGGCCCTGACATCCCACTGCTGAGCTGTCCCCGCCCCAGCCTCTCAGCACCCTCTTCAGCACAGGACTCCCCAGGGCTCTCTCCACGGGGCCATACCTCTCTCCACAGGATGGTCCAGCAGTTTGCAGTGGACTTTGAGAAGCGTATTGAGGGCTCTGGAGACCAGATCGACACCTATGAGCTGTCTGGGGGAGCCCGCATCAACCGGATCTTCCATGAACGCTTCCCCTTTGAGCTAGTCAAGGTAGGACAGGAAGCCCCAGGGATGGAGGACTCAGGAAGTCTCCACTCCCACCCAGGACATTCTGATGTGGTCCTTTGCTTAACTCTCCAAAGGCCCTGGTGCTCGGCCCTGGGAGTGGATGGGCCCTGCCTGGGCCTCCCACGCAACAGGGACAGGCCCTGACCATCTTTCTCTCTGTTGTCCTCATAGATGGAGTTTGATGAGAAAGAACTTCGAAGGGAGATCAGCTATGCCATCAAGAATATCCATGGCATTAGGCACGTACTGGGACCAGGGAGGGGGGTTGAACCCCAGAGGGCAGGGAGGGGGTTAGCTCTGATGCAGAGAGCAGGGAAGTGGCCCCCCTCAGGAAGGACCTGAGAGTCCTGCTCCCTAGTCCCCTCAATCCCAACTTTCTAGCTCCCAGCTCAACAGGCTCCAGCCAGGGGAGGCAGATGGGGGGGCTAGACCACTGCACTCCTTGCAACCCGATGGCCTCCTCTACTGTCCCTGGAGCAGGGCCTGGGAGCAGGGCACAGAGCCCAGAGTACAGATGGCCTGAGAAGTACCCTCTAGGGCTGGGCCCCTGCCCTTCCCCAGGGTGAGGCATCTCCACCCAGTCCTAGCCAGGTTACTGAGCGAAGGTGCCCACACCACTGGGCAGGGCCTGGGGCACAGCATCAACCCACCACACCCTCCCCGTCCCCATCAGCCCAGTGTTGACCGTTCGCCCACCTCCCGAGGCCATCCAGCCTGTGGAGCAGGAAGGCTTGGGAGGTAGACTCTCCTTGACAGCTCAGACCCCTGCAGAGACCCAGATCCGCACTGTGCTCACTCAGCCACTCCAGGCAGCAGAACAATGTAAAGCACTTCCTAGTGCCAGGCGCAGACAGACTGACATGTCCCTGGGTTTGTGCAGACTCATTTCGGTTTTCTTAGAATGACCCAAGACTGTAGACAGAAATGGAACTAGAAAAGAAAATCCGAGGTTGGACTTGGAGTTTACCTGCTGATGAGCACCATGGCCAAGATGCTCACTCCTGGGCGGCTCTTCGGGAGAACCCAGTTTGGCCATTGCCAAGCCATTTCTGGCCACAGAGCTTTTTGTAGGACCACTTAAGAGGCAGCAGGACATGTAAATGCACACAAGCAGCCCTTGTCTTGCCCCCAAAGACCTTGTAGGGAAAGCCCCTCATTAGAATCCCTTCACCCATCTGACAGGTGGGGACACTGAAGCCCAGAGAGAGTAATGGGACCCCCGCCCCCACCCAGCTCAGAGGTTTGGGAGGGGCCCTGGCCTGTCATTCCTGGCAGGTGCTGGCCTGTGACACTGTGCCCTTCTCCCGCTCCGGGGGTTCAGAACGGGGCTGTTTACCCCAGACATGGCCTTTGAGACCATTGTGAAAAAGCAGGTGAAGAAGATCCGAGAACTGTGTCTCAAGTGTGTGGACATGGTTATCTCGGAGCTAATCAGCACCGTTAGACAGTGCACCAAGAAGGTAACCCAGGCCAGCCTGCCTCTGTCCCTACCCTGCACTGCTGCCAGGCACTCCCTCCCCAGTCCCCACTGCCTCCTCGGTAGCATGTACAGGCCTCAGCGGGGTGGGGGAGGCAGGCAGCCACGGGCCAGCAGAGGGAACCCCGAGCTCCAGCCCTGGGGACCGAGGGATTGGAAGCTGGGAGGACTGGTCATGCTCTTTGGCAATACTCCCTCCTCCCTCCTTTTCCTGCCCCCCTCCCACCCTGCTCTGGGAGGGGGAGCCTTGGGGGCCACCTCAGAGGCCCAGTAGTGATGACTCAGTCCACAATCTATGCAGACTAGGAGACTTTGAGGAGTGGAGGTCCCTCCCTGAGCCTCGAGGGGCAGCAGGGTCCACTGGGTCCCGCCAGCAGTATGTCTAGTCCCTGCTCACAGTCTGCCCCTCCTCAGGTCCCTTGCGCTGGGCCATCCCAGCCACACCCTTGGCACAGCCACAGAACCGTGGGACCTAGGCATCTCCTGGGCTGGCCTGCAGGGCACTGCTACTCTCCGCATCCTCCTGCCTCTCCTGACTGGCCTCCTCCCAGCTCCTTGGCCTCCGTCTTGCCCTCAGAATCACCTGTGACCCAGGCCTACCAAACCCCAGCTCTGTTCCCACACAGGGGGGTCCGTGGAGGGGTTGGACCCAAGCATGGGAAGAAGGACAGGGAGCTGTCTTAGCTTGGCCCAGCTGGGTCTCACGTAGGGATGGCAGACAGCAGGACTGGAGGTCCCCCTGGGTGGGCCCCACCATCCGAAGTTCATTGAGCCTCCCTCCCTGAGGAAGAGCTGTTCACAAGCCAGAGGGTCAAGGACTCTGGGCCCACTCAGCCCGACAAGAAGGACAAAGACATCATCCTTCATTCATTCCCCCATCCCTTCTACATGCCCTCTTTGAGCTCTGGAGGCATGCCTGGCCCCTCCACCCCTGCCTTTGGGACAAGGACTGCCCATTTGGACGAGGGAGATTGGGTGCCACAGGGAGGCCCCTAACTCAGCTCTCAGTGGTCTGGTAGGGGCAGACTTTCTGGAAGAGGTGACATCCAACAGCCACTTGCAGTGCAGTCAATCATCTTGTCCTTGTCCAGGTGGCTGAGCTCAGTGTGGCTGAGATGACGGGACTCACAAGCAGAGGGGAAGAGTTTGGAGAAGCGGGGGAAATGGGTGCTGCTGAGCTCCTGCTCCAAGGAGTGGGTAGAGTCAGCCTGGCCTGCCAGCCGGGAGCTAGGCAGAGGAGGCTGGGGACGATGGTGTCAGGCAGGTGCATGCAAAAGGAGGATTTTACCAAGAGGGCCCAGGGCCCAGTCAGGCCCCCGCGGGGTACTGCTCATGCTGCTGGCACCCCCACCTCCGCATGTCCCGGTGCCCTCGCATGCCTGTGGCTCCTGCATGTCCTTTGGTGTGACCGCTGGTTTCCCCCTGCAAACCTGCCCCTTCCTCAGCTCTGACAAGGAGCATTGCCTGTGCCCAGCCTGACTCAGGAGGCCAACTGGCACCGTGGGCCCTGACCCCCCCAATTCCTCCTGGATAGGACTCGAGGCTCTTCCCCACCTGATTACCCAGCTGTCCCTCCAGGCCTTCGGAAGGCAAAGGGCAGCCACCCAAGGGCCAGTGCACACCTTGGGAGCTAATGGTCCTCAAAGGTCTCCATCCCTCTGGTCATTCTCCAAGATGGCAGCTGTCCAGGGAGCAAGCTGGTTCCTGTGGTGCTCCTCACCACCGGAACTGCCCTTCCCACCAGAGGTTGCCCCAGTAGGCCTCAGAGAGGGCCCGCAGCCAGAAAGAACTTTGAACCACGCGCTGGGGTTAGGGGTGGCCGTGGCTTGGTGCCATCAGCTTCCTGGGATCCCGGGCCCTCTTCCCGCCTTGCCTCTGTCCCCTTGTCCCTGGGCCCCTGGACTCTGGTGGGCCTCGGGGCCCCTCCCATGGCCCCCGTGCACGTGGCTCTCTTGCCTCCCACCCTTCCCAGCTCCAGCAGTACCCTCGGCTGCGGGAGGAGATGGAGCGCATCGTGACCACCCACATCCGGGAGCGTGAGGGCCGCACCAAGGAGCAGGTGAGCGCGGCCCCTGGCCCCCCTGCCCCTCTCTCTCCTGCTGTGGTAGAGTGCGCAGAACTGCATTCACACTGAGGTGCAGCCATCCCTAGAACTATTGTCATCTCTCAAAACGGAAGCTCTGTCCCCCATGAAACACTGACTCCCCACCCCACCCCCGTCCCTGGCAGCCACCTTTCTCCTCTCTGGGAGTTTGCCTACACTAGGCCCCTCATGAGTGGAATCATATGATATTTACCCTGTTGTGTTGGCATATTTCACTTAATATATCTCCAAGGTTCATCCGTCTTGTGTCTTGTAGCACGTTCCAGAATCTTTGTCCTTTGTGTGTGTGTGTGTGTGTGTGTGTGTGTGTGGTGCTGGGATTGAACCCAGGGCCTTGTGCATGTGAGGCAAGCACTCTACCAACTGAGCTATGTTCCCAGCCCTTGTTTCCTACTCTGACTAATTCTGCTATGAAAATGGATGTACAAATATCTTTTCAAGTCTCTGCCTTCACTTCTTTTGGGTCTATACCCAGAAGTGGAATTGCTGGATCATGTGGTAATTCTACGTTTAGTTTCTTGAGCACCCGCCATCTTGTTTTCCACAGTGGCTGAGCCATTTTACCTTCCCATCGTGTGTCCTTCTCTTTCTTAGTCTGGCTTTCTTGGCTTTCTGGCCTCTGTCTTTCTTGTTGTCTCTCTTTGGGCCTCTCTTTGCTGTTTCTCAGGCTCACCTTATACTCCTTGTGGTTGACTCCTTCCTTTTAGGTTAGCATTCATCAAATATTCATTCACAGACATGGTCACTGAATGCTGTCTCTGAGCCGGGAGGAGTGGCGAGGAGCAGGGCCCATTATACCACTCTTCCCTGACCCGCCTCGGCCACCCCTCTGTCTGTGCTCATCTCTGGCTCCCATTTCCCACTCCTGTCCTCACATCTCCTCCACAATGATACGTCTGCAGTTCACTCGTATTTTTGCTGTTGATGTCATGTTTAAAAATCTTTATTCGTCTCTTTCTAATTTCAAAAGTGATCGATACGCAATAAAACATTCAATTCATATAGAAGTGATTAAATTGCGAGTAAGTGCACCTCCACTCACCCTTCCCCACCCCCGCAGTTTGGTGTGTCCCCACCCAGGCATTGTCCTGAGTGCTCACACTCATACACACACTTTGCAAACTGCACCTTTGTCTTCAAGAGCCACCATCCTGCTGTGTGTCTGCCCCCTTTTTTTCTCTAAAGATAATTATAGCACTTCACATCTTTGAGCACCTATTATATTTTGGGTGCATGCCGGCCTCACCTCACTGTGTCTACGCCAGCCCTGAGAGGCAGAAGCACCTCATTTGTAGGATTTTAGGCTCAGTGAGGACAGGCCCCAGGCTCCTAGGAAGCAGCCTGCCTCCTCAAAGTCACCTTGATCACCTTGAGTCTCTTCTCACTTCATAATGTGCCTGGGGAAGTGTTGTCCCAAGACAGCTCCTAGAAGTTCTCCTTATTCTTCTGAACGGCAGCAGACTGCCTATGGTTTAGGGAGTGCCATAATCTACTTCACCTTCTGATGGCCACTGGCTTGTTGGTAATTTTTCTCTATTACCAATTATACTGCAGCCAGGCATGGTGGTGCGTACCTATAGTCCCTGCTATGGGGAGGCTGAGGCAGGAAGATCATCTGACCAGGAGTTCAAGGACAGCCTGGGCTGTCCATAGTGAGACCTTGTCTCAAAACAAACACATAACAACAACAACAACAAAAATAAACTACCCTGAACACTCTGGTACCTATACCTTTGTTCAATTGGTGAGCGTGTTGCAAGGGAGTATGTGCATCTCAGTGTTGTTGTTAAATATTGCCAGGGCTGAGGTTATAGCTCATGGTACAGCACTTTCCTCGCACATGTGAGGCACTAGGTTCCATCCTCAGCACCACATAAAAATAAATAAGGTGAATATATTTTTAAAAAATAGCCAAAGCACCCTCCAAGAGGTGAAGTTAATTTATACCACCTGGGCTGGGGCTGGGGCTCAGTGGTAGAGCACTTGCCTAGCATGTGGGAGGCCTCGTTCAACCCCCAGCATCACCAAAAACAAACAAACTCTTCCACTAAGAGTATAATGCCCCCCAGGGGTCATCACTTATTATTAATAGGTGGAGAAAGGGCCTCCTTGTTGAACTGACATTTCTCTATTATCGAAGGTGAGCCCCTTTTCCTCCATGAGTTGCCCATTCATGGCCTTTGACTCTTTGACTATTGGCTATTTAATTTGTGTTTCTTTTATCTTTCACTCACTGATTGTAGGGACTTTATTTTTATTAACTTGGTGGTTTTAATGGATGCTAAACTTCTGTATGTGCCGCAAGAGCTTTTCTTCCACATGGTCATCCATTTTTAAACTTTGTGGTCTTTTCCGCTTGCTGCTGACCTGCGTAACCCGAAGGTCATGCTTCTCATCGATATTGAGCTGGCTTACATGAACACCAACCACGAGGACTTCATAGGCTTTGCCAAGTGAGTACACTCCCTGCGCAGCAGAGGTGACACACTGTGTGATGTGGCAAGTGTAGGCAGACACAGGGCTGAGCCTGCCAGGGTAGGCCTCTGGGTCCTGTGGCCCCTGCACAGTGGGTGGTGGGGCTGAGAAGCTCTGAGGCTCCTCCCTCCCTTCCTCTTAGTGCTCAGCAGAGGAGCAACCAGATGAACAAGAAGAAGGCTTCAGGCAACCAGGTGAGTGGGCCCCAGCATCCCAGCGGCTCGAGGGATGGAGGGTACTGGAAGGACGCCAAGCTCTGGGAACCCCCCTCCCCTGAGAGGAAGGGTCCTATGGGGGCCAGGGAGCCTGTCATCTGCCAGCCACAAGCATCCCACTCTGCCTCAGTAACCCTCTCTCCTCTCTCCCCGATGCTTCTCGTGGTTGCTATGGTTACCTCTTTGCAGGATGAGATTCTGGTGAGTACCAGGACTGGGGTTCTTTGGCTTCTGTAGTGAGGGGAGGAGGGGGCCCTTTGGAAATGGGGGTCTGCAGTGGGCAAGAGGGCACCCTTTGGCTTGAATCACTTGCACACACTGGCACATGAGTGTCCCACACCTGCTCACTGACCAAGCAAGGTCAAGCCATGCACAGTCCCATCCACCCATCCATCAGGGTGGTGAGCCAAGCACCTGCTTCAGGCAGAGTTAGACCATGTGGGCAGGGGGCCTGATACTAGGAGCTGCTCCTTAGACATCTGTTGGACGGACGGGTGGGTGAATGGATGGGTGAGTGAATACTGGGGTGGATGTTGGATGAGTGTATCCACTCATCCTTGTGGGGACAGGCCCATAGGAAGCTGATGGCCTTCACTAGAGCTGGCTAAAGAGATACAGGAAGTCCAGAGGCGAGTCCCTCCTCACCTGGCTTCCTGCTCTTTGTCCTTCATATGTCTGCAGAAACCACTCATCAGGAGCCCTTGCTCGACCCCAGCTGTACACACGAGCCCTAGAGCATCAGCACTTTCCCCAGTAGTCTCCCCAAACTGTAGTTTCCTTGTAAGAATCTAGGTGTTGGTGTGACTGTTGGCTCAATGTCTCTTTCCCTCCCAGGCCCAAGGGGAGGGGTGAGTCTGTCTGGCTCATTATTAAGTCCTCAGCCCCAAGCCCCTTGCCTGGTGCATAGTAGATCCTCCATAGAAGACAGGCATGAGTGGACGTAATGTCCTAGGGAAATGCAGTTGAGCCAGAACTCACAGGTGCCAGTCCCTGACTGAGCCTCCCCTGCCACCTGAGGGCTCCAGGTAGGGTGGGAGTTCTCTGGCGCTGGGGCTGCAGAGAGGGGCTTTGGATATGCAGGAAAGAGTCCAGGGCTGGGAGTGGTCAGGAGAGGACAAAGGCTGCAGGTCGGCAGAGAGTAGGTGGCAGCCCTGCTGGCCAGATCCTGGGATATGGAGTGGACTCAGTTCCAAAGATAGTGACAAGACACTGCAGGGCTTTTTGCCGGTTTGGTAGGGCAGGCAAGAGATGGTGGACACCTGTCTCTGTGTCCCTGTGAACCTGCCAAGGCCCCTGTGATCCCCCCTCCGCTTGGCTGCTGATTGGCTGTGAGGTTTGACTTCTCAGAGGTGAGAAGTGCCACGGAAGGGCTTTGGGGCTTCAGAAGCAGGTCCAGGCCTCCTTAGGTCTTTCCTGGACGCTCAGAGATGCAGGTGAGAGCCAGAGAGAAGCAGCTCTCTCATCCTCTCTGGACAGTGACCCTGCCAGTGGAGTGGCATTCACAGGCTCTGGTCTGTGGCAGTGTTCAGGACAGTCCTGGGGACCGCTGCTTTTTGTCATGAAAAGGGACCTTTGATTGTAATTCTGAGCTTTCCCTAGGAAGAAGAGGGCCTAGGTAATTCATCCGCTTCCCCTACCCCAGGGAGCATGGGGCAAAGATTGCTAGAACTGTACAAGTGTAGCTTTCATTGTTCACACCACAGAACAAACGGAATCTTCCAAGAATCCTGCAGGGTGCTGGGTTACACTTATGAGCAAGAGCGTTCACAGTTTAGCAGAGAATGCTGCATCAATAGATAATCTCTCTCTCTCTCTCTCTCTCTCTTACACACACACACACACACACACACACACAGTATATTAAAAAAAATCGCAGTCATCATTATAGAAGACCTAAGGGAGTGATCAAAGATTATCATGGGGATCCTGTTTTACATGGTGGGCCAGGGAGGGCCTGCTTGAGAACGTAAATCCTGAGTTGACACCCAAAGGAAGGGGAAGTACTTTCTAGGCAGAGGCAACAACTGCATGTGCAGAGTCCCTGAGGTCAGAAATAAGTCTTAGGAAGATTAGACCTAAAACTTAAAAGACCCTTGCAGTTGTCTTCCCCACTCAGCCACAGCTTCTTGCACACTTACATCAACAGGGAGTTCACTCTCAACCAAAGCCTCCAGCCCTTTGCTCAGAGAGCTCTGGCTGTAGAGGCCCCTCATCTGGAGCTGACCTCTGCCTTCCTCTGTCTCCTACTCTGTTCACTTGTGGTTCAAACCAGGAAAGGTCTGGCCTTCACCCTCCCTGACCAGTTGGGCCTCCAAGTGTTGGCAGGGGGTGGGCTTTTAAATGCCTTTCTTTGCCTACCCCATTCTCCATGGGGAAGCCTGGCCCCTGCCCACTGACCTCCTTGCCTCTTCCCGTCCAGGTCATCCGGAAGGGCTGGCTGACCATCAATAATATTGGCATCATGAAGGGGGGTTCCAAGGAGTACTGGTTTGTGCTGACTGCTGAGAATCTTTCCTGGTATAAGGATGATGAGGTGAGCAAGGGGACACAGGTCATCGAAGAGTCCTGCAGGTGGCCAGAGTCAGGCTCAGACCCTGTCCTGCCCCTGGAGTGTCCTCCACCACACCACAGGGTTTTTTTAAAGTCTCATAAAAGACTCATGGGTAGAGTAGAATGCAAGGTCCGGAGGCAGCCAGTCCTGGGCTCTGAGGGAGGTATTCTCTCGCCCAAGGTGAAAGGAGAAGGTGGGCTGGTGGGACGGGGGAGCTCGGGCTGAGTGCCCTGGAGAGGGTGGGCCCTGACCCGCCAGTCCAGTGGCCTTCCTGTTTTCTCGCTCCAGGGCGTGCCGCCTCCTCCATGGCCCCTACAGGCCCATGACACACACGAGTCCAGCTGCCAGACATGCGGTTAACCCCTGCACCCCAGTCCCCTGGGCCCCTGATATCCAAGGGAGCTGGCCATTGTGCCTCCAGGCCGAGGGACAAGGAGCGATGGTGCCCTGCAGGGCCACCCACAGAACACCTCCCTGCTACTAGGGCACCCAGAAACCCCTGCCACCTCCCTCCCCTGTTGCTGTTCTCCTTTAAGAATGAGTCTGTTTGGCGTCCACATCTGGATTCCAGAGGTGACCAGAGAGAACAGGGAGGGCTGTGGGAGATTGTGGTCATGAGCTCCAGCTGGCCAAGGAGTGGGGGGAGGGACCCCTTCTTCCTGAGGGGACCGTTGGAGGTTAGGGTGCTGTCGATGGGGAGTAAGTCTTGGGGTGGGGGCCAGTGATTTTGGTTTCCATGTCCTCTCCTTGGTCCCTGTCTCCTCCAAGTCTGCTCTGGGCAGGGGCCCCACCTCCCCCCTTGGGCGGGGCCCTCTGTCGTCACTGGCAGGGGCGCCAAGCCATCTGGACCTCATTACCCTAACCCTGGCCTCTCCCTGAGTCCAGAGGCCCCTGGAAGGGATGGAGTGTGAGGTGGCGTGGGGCGCCATTGGGGGGTGGCTTCCTGCTCTGTCACCCTGGCTGGCTCCCTAGACACCCCTCCTTGGGTCCCGTGTTACTCTATGGGGGCTTCTTACACAGGGCCAGGGGTTGTTGTGCCCTGTGCCTGGCTACACTGGGGAGGAGTGAACTTGACTGAGAGGGTCCCTTGTCCTCATACCTGTGGGTACGGGTCCTTTTGAAGCCTTGTGTGTACGGTGGAGTTTAGCTGTGTGTGAAAACTGGCTGGGGAGTGGGGGGGGGGCTGTGTTCTGTGTCTGGGGCCCGGGGCTGTAGCTTGTGGATGTTGTGGGGGGGGTGCAGATGGGTGTGTTTAGGGTGTGAGCACCAGGTGTGAATGTGTGCTTCAGTGTGACTCTGCGTGCCTATGCTTGGGTGTGCGTGTAGGGATGGGGCTTGAGAGGGAGGGGGCGCGTGGGAAGTTTGGGGTGTAAGGGTGGGGGAAGGGTGTTCCGCTGTGAGACTGTGTCTGGGTGTGTGTGCGTGCACGTGTGTGTGCACTTGTGAAGTGTGTGTATGCCTGGGACGAGGGCGTGGGCGTCAGCGTCTGTGTATGAGTTGTGCTGGTGCGTGTGGAGGTGTGTGGCAGGGGTGTGAGTGGATTTCTGCACCAGGACTGCTGGGGACATGGAGGCGCACAGAGGCTGGGGTCCGGCTTCCTTCTCCCCCTTAGCTGCCTGCGTCTGGGGTGAGGGAGGCCCTCGGGGCAGACAAGCGCTGCCCACGTCCCCAGCTCCCCGTGACCCCGTCTTCCCAGCCTTCCTCCGCTGACCCCCCAACTCCCCACCAGTCCCACAGCAGGGTGGCACCCCCATCTCTCTGCACATCCTCCCAGCCCACCCTGTGCCCCCAAGTCCCCTGCCCCAGCTGCGGGCTCCGGTTCTGGGATGGCAGGCGGGTCGGTCCAGCTTGCAGCGGCGGCGCCGAGGGTCTAACCCAGCCCAGCCTAACCAATGTGCAGACTACAGTACAATGCGGGAGTCCTGAACAGATAGTCTAAACACTGGGTAGACGGAGTGGAGGTGTCCTCTGGTCGTCCAGGCAGCAGGGTCCGACCGTCCGGTGGTAGCTTCAGCTCCATGGCCTGGAGATCCAAGGCCCCCCCCAACCCAGGCCCTGTGTCCCCCCAGCCCCAGCCCGGCCAGCCGCAGTCCCCTCTCTGCTCTGGACTCCCCTTCTGCCTCCTTTGACGTGGCAGGGGTGAGCGGGAGCTGGGCTGGGAAGGAGGGGCCTGGGGAGGGGGCTGGCCAGCAGGAAAGGAGGCGTGGGGGAGGAGGCCTCTCCTACCTAGTGTCCAACCCCCAAGCGCAGGGCGGGTGGCGGGCCTCCCTCGAACGGTTCCGGATGTTCCCTGGCCGTGTGTGCAACTTCCTCCTCTCCTCCCCCAGCGGCCCTCTGGGGCTAGCGGCCACCCGCCTGGCATAAAGAGGGCTTTATGTGGCTGCATGGGCCCATCGGGTGTGGGGGTGATGGGGGAAAGGATGACGGATGACGCACCAGGACGGGGAAACAAAGTCCCCCTAAACCCAGCTTCCCTACCTGGACCTTAAGTGATTTTCCTGTCCAAATCCTGAGTCCCCTGGAGATCATCCCTCCAACACAGGTCCCATGGTGTTGGGTGGGCAATTGGGTGGAGCAGAAACCCCTCCTACTCCTGGAGCCCTGGCCTGGGACACCTTCTCCTGAGATCCCTGAACCCCACCCTGGGATACAGCAGCCTACAGATGCATGTATGTTCACAGATACACACTACAGGCCAACCATGTTTAGCCCCTTGCACACACTGTATGTAGGTAAATCTGTGTTCCCACGCACAGGTCCTGTGGTCACATGCACGCAAACACACAGGCATTCACAACTGCCCCACATCCACAGTGTGCACACATCCACACCCATACACAGCATGGTCACACTCACACGTGCACACACCTCTGTACCACAGACACATGAACACCCACAGAACAGTGACAGGATGCATGCTTAGGCTTGCCTGTGCTTGCACAAATGTAACCACACACGTGCACAACCACAGACACTCCATCTCTGGGCTTGTGCTATGTGTCTGATTGCTAACACATGGGCAGCTGGGGGAGTGGGATGAGCTGGCCCTTTGAAGCTCCAGGCTGGTGTCCCCCCTTCCCTGTCTCTGTAGTCAGGAAATGAAGTCAGAGGCCACCAGGCCAGGGGCGAGAAAGACTCATGTGAGCTGTCCCTGCCTGGGGCTGGCCTGGCTTGCCTCCAGGATTCGCTTAGGGTGGGCTGTGGGACCCACACTCAGCCTCCCCTGCCTCTCCTGCCTCCCCAGTGCCTTGGGCTCTGGGGTATATGCAGAGCTGCTGGATTGGCTTGAAGTCAGGGGGCGCTGGTGGTGCCAATTCAAGTCAGGGTCCCACAGGTTTTATTGGGCAGCACCTGTGTGGTGGGAGGGACTAGCACCCAGAAGCTCACCACTTCCCCTGGGAAAGTCCTCAGGAAGGTGCCAGTAGAGGTCTGAGTCCCAAGCCAGGGCTGCATGCTTTAGTGTCCCTACGGTTCAGGGCTTGGTCCCTTTCCAAGTACTTTTCAGCGCTAGGTGCTGACCAGTGTGGAACACTTGGGGACTGAGGCATGGCATGCCAACCTCACCCGTGGCTCCTCCCTCCGCCCACAGGAGAAAGAGAAGAAATACATGCTGTCTGTGGACAACCTGAAGCTGCGTGATGTGGAGAAGGGGTTCATGTCCAGCAAGCATATATTTGCCCTCTTCAACACAGAGCAGAGGTACCTGCCTGGCCCAGCCGGGCTGCTGAGGCCCCAGGTTCTGCAAGCCCCCAAACACTCCTGTTGAGTAGAAACTGGGTACTTTCCAGGAAAGAGCAGGACTTGCCTGAGGTTCACAAGGAGCCATTTATTTGACCCACAACTGTTGACTTTGTCCTGTGCTCTGGACATCATATCTAGATCTCTTCCTCTTCCTCTCTTTGCCCTTCCTTCTTCCTTCCTCCCTCCCTTTCAGTCAGTTGCTTAATGCCTGATCTGCACTGATGCTCTGACAGGCACTGGGGACAGAGAAGAGTCCTGCTTAGACCTTGTCCCTTCTTGCATTGCCCAGTTTCTCCTGGGGCCAGTGGAAGCACCAGGCCTCTCACCCACAACCCCAGACCCCAGCCTTCAGGCCTCTACTACTCAGAGATGAGGGTTTAGCACCACTTCCCCTGGGAAAGTCCTCAGGAAGGTGCCAGTAGAGGTCTGAGTCCCAAGCCAGGGCTGCATGCTTTAGTGTCCCTACGGTTCAGGGCTTGGTCCCTTTCCAAGTACTTTTCTGCCTCACAATAACCATAAGAGAACAATCATTGCTGATGAGGAAGCTGAGCCTTAGAAAGAGGAGGGGACTTGCCTGGAGTCACACAGCTGGGATACTGCAAAGCCAGGGCTGGACCCTAAGTGTGACAATCTCAAAGTCCAGGTCTGCCCTTAACCCCAGGGGTGGGGCTCCACCCCACTTCCCTCCCTGCCTGCTGCATCTTGCAGGAATGTCTACAAGGGTTATCGGCAGCTGGAACTGGCCTGTGAGACACAGGAGGAGGTGGACAGCTGGAAGGCCTCCTTCCTGAGGGCTGGCGTGTACCCCGAGCGTGTTGGGGTGAGAGGAAGGGCAGGGAGGGGAGGGGCAAGCTACGTACAGTAGGCCTCAGGGCTTCCCCTTCACAGAGGCCAAGTCGTGCCAGGTTTCTGAGCCCTTATGTGGCTCACAGAGCAGGCACCCCCACCCCACCAGAGTTAAGTGCTCTGATCCTCCCATCCTTCTCTAGTGGCGGTCTTGTGTGTCCCCTGTCCTGCCACAGCTGGCATTTCCTGCACCCCTTCACTCGATGGCGGTTTCTTGTGGCTGCCTCTCTTCTCTGCTTTTGCTCTGGCGGTGTCTAGAGTCGTCACAGAGTTGGGGTGCAGTGCCCTGGGTTCACTCAATTGCTCCTCTTTTCCTCTGTGTGTCTGCTTCGTCTGTGCTCCCTGGTGGTGGCGGCGGTGGCAATGCTGATGTGGTGGCCTCTGTGGCTCTGGTGTGGGCCTCCCAGGACAAGGAGAAAGTGAGTGTGCCCTCCCTTGTCTCCTGCCAGGCACTCCAGCCTGGTATCAGTCTGTCCAGATCTTTACACAGGGGAGTTGAGATGTCCTTCTCTAATGTCTGGATGGGGAAACTGAGGCTAAGTCTAGGCACTAGAGTCAGAACTGAGACAGGCTGAATGAGAGGCACAGGGGTGGGCAGAACCCTGCGCTGCTCTCTGTGCTTCAGTGTTCCTGAGAGCTCTGGAGGGCTGGGTCCTGGTATGCCTGCAGCCTGGCTGCCCAGATGTGGCCATGCCGACACCCTTCTATTCCCAATGGCAGGCCAGCGAGTCGGAGGAGAATGGCTCAGACAGCTTCATGCACTCCATGGACCCACAGCTGGAACGGCAGGTGGAGACCATCCGGAACCTGGTAGACTCATACATGGCCATTGTCAACAAGACAGTGCGGGACCTCATGCCCAAGACCATCATGCACCTCATGATTAACAATGTGCATGCATCGCTGCAGGGGGTGGGGGGGATGGGTGCTCCCATGGGACCAGGGAGGAAGGCAATCTGAGGGAGACACTGGCCAGTCCAAGGGGACCAGGTCTCAAAAGGGAAGTGATGTACAGACCAGAGTTGTCCAACAGAAATATAACGTGGATTTAGTCTATAATTTTACATTTTCTAATAGCCATGTTAAAAAAAAAGTAGTTGGGGACTATGGCACCGGCCTGTAATCCCAGTGGCTTGGGAGGCCAAGGCAGGAGGATCACAAGTTCAAAGCCAGCTTCAGCAACTTATCAAGGCTCTGAGCAACTTAGTGAGACTTTTTCTCAAAATTAATTTTTTTTTTAAGGGCTGGGGGTGTGGCTCGGTGGTAAAGTACCCCTGGGTTCAATCCCTAGTACCAAAAAAAAAAAAAAAAAAGTGAAAAGAAAACTGGAGATATAGTACAGTGGTAGAGCTTGTGCCTGACATGCTTAAGGCCTTGGGTTCCAGATTCAGTTCCCAGCAAAACACACACACACACACACACACACACACACGACCAAAAGAAAACAAAACTTTATATTTTAAGTCCATGATATCAAAAATATTCTTTTCAGTATGTACTCATCTAGAATATATTAGCAAGATACTTTACATACTTTTCTACTAAATTTTCCAAATCCGATTCAGATATTAAGTTTCCATTGGAAATGATCTAAATTTAGATTTCATGAAATTTACAATTGAAAAAGCGGATGTACATAGCCAAGTTGTGCCAAACATACATAAATGTTTTCCAAGAGCAGCACCTTTTGAGAACCCCCAGACATTTTCCAGCTCCTTCATAACTTGTGGCTTAGTGAAAAACCAGGTCCCCAGGGAAGTAGAACTAGGTTTGAATCCTGGCTTTGCCACAAATTCCCTGTGTGACTTTGGGCAAATAAGCTACCCAATCTAAGCCTGTCTCCTTACATGTAAAGTATAGATGTTGATGATAGATTCAGTGCATATACAGTGTGTAGCAACTCAATGCCTGACACGGGACAGGTGCTCCACGTGTATTTGAATAAAGAGTAAATGAGACTGGGTGTCAAAATCTCAGCCATGAATAACGCAAAGCCTGTGCAGAATAACACCTGGAGGTTTTAAGGGGAACATTAACAACGTATCCCCATGCACAGACTCGCGTTTCACTCAGTCCAGGCACACATTTACAGCTGCTACAGAACAGCGCTGAAGACCGCTGAGCGCCGTCAAGGGCTCAGAACATTTTAAACTGTTATCTTCCTTAGTGGAGCATGAAAGTTCTTGGAAAGGCTCAAAAAAACTGAATAGGCAAGTGTGTCCTCGTGGCATACTAGGTTCTAAGTCTCTTCCCAGATCTGTGACTTTGGATAGGTGACTCTTCCGCCTTGGAGTTCACGGTCCCCTTCTGAGAAAAGTGCAGTGCAGTGGGGCAGGAAATCCCCGAGGTTAGGCTCAAAGTCGCAACTGAAAACTGAATCTCGCTCCCAGTCGGGCGCACTGCCCCAGCAGGGCCTGGGGGGAAGGCAAGGCAGCACAGGCATCAGGTCCCACGCTCCTCCCTTCTTCACCCGCAGACCAAGGAGTTCATCTTCTCAGAGCTGCTGGCCAACCTGTACTCTTGCGGGGACCAGAACACACTGATGGAGGAGTCGGCGGAGCAGGCACAGCCGACGAGATGCTGCGCATGTATCACGCGCTGAAGGAGGCGCTCAGCATCATCGGCGACATCAACACGACCACCGTCAGCACGCCTATGCCCCCGCCCGTGGACGACTCCTGGCTGCAGGTGCAGAGCGTACCGGCCGGACGCAGGTACCAGGGCCGGCCCCCACGGCCCCAAAGCCCCCAAGCCCGGGGCCCTCGGGAGGAAGGCCGGGACCGGGCAGTGGCGCGCCCGAGTCGCCGAGGCGGCTCCCACCTCGAGCGAGGGGCGGAGCGTAGAAAGGGCGGGGCTTAATGCGGGGCGGGGCTTGCCGTGGAGCGCTGGCTGCGGGGCGGAGCCGGATCATTGGTGATGCTAGGGGCGGGGCTTAAGCTCCCTCCACCACCTTGGGGCGGGGCTTGCGTGCATGGGCGTGGCTGGCACTGGGCTGGGGCGGGGCCTCAGGCTGGGGCGGACGGCTCACCTCGGGTTCTTCTGTCCCTGTCGCCCGCAGATCGCCCACGTCCAGCCCCACGCCGCAGCGCCAAGCCCCCGCCGTGCCCCCAGCCCGGCCCGGGTCGCGGGGCCCTGCTCCTGGGCCTCCGCCTGCTGGGTCCGCCCTGGGGGGGGCGCCCCCCGTGCCCTCCAGGCCGGGGGCTTCCCCTGACCCCTTTGGCCCCCCTCCCCAGGTGCCCTCGCGCCCCAACCGCGCCCCGCCTGGGGTCCCCAGGTGAGTAGGGTCTGACTGCGGCGGGAGAGGCCGCCGGGTGGGCGTGGCCGGGTGGGAGATGAAGTCGGATTCTAGAGCAGCTGCCTGGTCGCCAGAGCCGACCGGCTGCATCCCAGGCACTGGGTCCCCAGTGCCGGAGCCACGGACGTGGGGCCAAGGGCTGGCGAAGCCAGCTGAGTCCCGGAGGTGCTCTTTTCTGGGAACGGCTGTGGGGCTCATCCCACCTGCTCCCTTCTCTCCAGCACTTGCATGGCGCTTCACTCTTTTTTCACTTCTGGCCCCCCAAACATTGCCTTCTTTCCTCCTCTCTTCTCAGTTCTCCATTATGTCCTCCTTTCTCCTGGTGAGCCTTGCTCAGGCCCAGGGACCTGAACCCAGAACCTTCCTCTGTGGACCATGAGGATTGTGTTGTTACACTCAGGGCTACTTGATCCCCCGTTTTCTAGCCCTCTTTTGACTTGTCTGTCTCAGGGTGGTGTCTAGCTTCTGGCCCACAGGAAGAGAGGCCAGGCTGCGACTGTGTGACCAGCAAGGTGTGTGATGTGTGTGTGGGCGTGCACACAGGTGTGAGTGTGAGTGGAACCCAGGCATGGGTAGGACAGGAAGCAGGTGGGGAAGGATTTTGGAAGCCATGGGACAATCTGGTGGCCCTTCCTACCTCCTCTGGACCAATGTGGTAGGGGTGGGGAATGAGTAGGAGTAGGTATAGGCTGTCCCATTCCAGAATTCCAGAGATTTCTAGAGAAAAGTATTCTTTCCTTCCCTTGGTTTTTGGTTTTGCTCCTTTTTTTTTCTTTTGCAGTGCTGGGGATGGAACCCAGGACCTTACTCATGCCAGGCAGCACTGAGCCATACCCCCAGTCCTGACTTTGCCTTCTTCATCCATGATCCTCTTTAAGGAAGTTCACTCCAATATCTCACTTAGTCTGCCCTATATCCACTGGCCACATTCTCTGAGGAAAAACCCAGACCAATAGCATCTGTTTCCAGATAGCTGGAGGGTGGGGCTGGAGTTCTAGCCTCCCATACCCAAATGAAGTTGGCATGGGGCCTGCTCTTTGAGGATATGATGACCAAAGCAGATGGGGTGAAGGCAAGCTGCGTGGCACTGGGCAGGAGCACTGGACTGGGAGTCTAGAAATGCTGGTTCACCCTGACCTAGTTTTAGACAAGTCATTTTCCCTCCCTGGGTCTCAGTTTCCCTTCTACTGAATGATAATTAACTTTCTGCCTTTCTCTCAGGGTTGGTGTGGGGATCAAGGGAGACAAGGGCTGTAGGGATGCCAAACGACACATGTGGCTATAGGAGCACTTTGCCAACTGCCAATGTGAGCTCAGACTCTTATGGGTATTCCACCTGCCCAGGTCCCTGCTGAGGTGTAACATATAAGAACTGTCAGATCAGGTACCTGCTCTAATTCCATTCTCAATGATATATGGGAAACATCTGGAAAATGATGACTCTGCCTGGGGAAGGAGCAGACTGAAGGAGCTTCTTCAAAGCAGCTTGACTTTAGTGGGGAATGGGGCATGATGGAGATAAAGCTCAGGTGTAAAGAATCCAGAGGACATTGGGTTGGGAGAAGACATATGGGCAGATTTAGTGTGGACTACACTAAGGAGAGCTGCTGGCTGGGCAGAGTACAGACAATAAGGAAAGTGTGGATAAGGTGGGGCAGGTTGGAGAACCTTCATAGAAGAGACTGACTTGGGACTCTGCTATAAGCAGTAGGGAGCCATGGAAGGCTCTTGGACAGAGAAATGACAGCTGGGCCCTAGAAAGCAAGCCTTTCCCTTGTAGAGCCGTGCAGTGGCCCTGTGAGCACATTAGGCACAAGAGCGCAGGGAGCTGGTGCAAATGCCTTGTGTGCAGGCAAGCTTCTGTATTGTGACAGCCCACGCGTGTGCTTCAGTGTGCCAAGTGGCTGCATGCCCCAGATCCATGCTGCACGAGCCAACCAGCAAGAGTGTTGGGCACTGGGAGGTGGTTGGAGGGAGGTGTATGCGTGTTGTTTGTGGGCATGTGTGTTAGCATGTGCATGCAGGGCCGTGGGGCCTCACAGCATGTGTGTGCACGCCTGGGCGTGTGCATGTGCGTGTCCCCTGCCCCCAGGCCTGCCCGACTTGTGCGTGTGAACTGCCCTGTTGATTTCGTGCTGTCTTTCAGAATCACTATCAGTGACCCCTGAGGAATGTCAGCCACGGTAGGTACATGCTCTCAGCCTGCTGCATGAACGGTGTGTCTGACCCCACTGCACCAGCTCCATGCTGGGGGGTGCAACCTGGGATCTCAGAGCAGGCCCCCCTCCCTCTCCCTTCTGCAGCTCCAGACTCCCTCTTTCTTTCTGTCCTCTGCCAGCTGGCTCTCTTACCTCCCTTTTTAGCGAGCCTCGGGACTCAGCACCGCTGCCCAATGTCTCCATGGACAGGCTCCCTGCCCCAGATGGCAGATGTGGGTGCTCTCTGGAGCTACCAAGAGGCCAGAGAGCTCATGGTTTATGGTGAACGGGCTGGGACCTTGGAGGAGTTGTGCACACAGTTGATCTCTGAGGAGGCTAGAGGCCTTTGAACTTTATCCTGGGCATTCCACATCCAGCCCCCAGTCTGAGCCAGTAGCTGTGGCATGGCATCCTACTCCTGGCCTGGGAGCTCTGGGAACCAAGTCCTCCCCAGGGCAGGGGCTTGAGTGGACGCTGTGGTTGTTTGATTTCTGAAAGCCTGAGTGTCTTATACACAGTCAGTCCAGATGAGGCAGGGACACAGAGCCCCCTTCCCTGCCTCCTTGTGACAGAAAACAGAGTCCTCAGCCCCAGGTGAAGCAGCTCAGCCAGCCCTGGGTTCCCGCATTTTGGCCTGTTGCTCCTAAGGGTGACCTACACTTTTCAGCCTGGGGAGAGTACAGACAACAGTGTCTGCTAACTTGGGCGAGTCAGTCTCTGAGTTCCACCTGGCCAGGCCACAGTATGGGCCCGGTGACCCCACCTGCCACCATTCCCTGGCCACTGACTCTCACTCTTCTGCTTTTCCCCAGCAGGAAGGGCCCAGCCTCACCTACGCGACCTGCAGCCCCCCGACCAGCTGAGGCTCCCCTCTTAGACTTATAAGTCTGTGGCCACTGGCATCCGGCTGCCTGCCTCCCCTTCCCCCCAGGTCCCCTCAGAGGACTCCTGGGCTTTCCGATCACCAAGGGGCCTCCAGTGCTCCCTCCAGCACCCCTTTTAGCTTTGCCCTCCTGGTTCAAGTCTTCTTTCCAGCCTGGTGGCTGCTGTGGAGGCTAGGGGTAGAACACAGGGTAATCAGAGGTGGGGGTGGCCCCAGGGCCAGGCTCATGTCTGAACTGTGGGAGCACTGCCTGGGTGGCGAGTGAAGGTTGTGTGTGTGGTTAAGCAGGGCTGCCCTGCCTGCACCAGGCTAACTGGGAGCGCTGGCCCAGCCACCTCCAGCTCCTCCATTCCATTTGCCTTCCCTTTCCTATCTGTCCATCTGTCCGTTTCCTCTTTTCCAGAAACCTTGTCCACGCCCACAGCTGTGTCACCTGTCAGGGCGTGGCTGTTCCTGCCTTACCAGCTCTCTCCTTCCTTTTCTCTCTCGTTTTCTCTTGGTTTTCTCTCCAACTGCCAGCCGATCAGGTCAGGCAAGTCCGTCCCGTCCTGAGAGCCCCAGGCCCCCCTTCGACCTCTAACCAGATCCCTCCTATTCCTCGGAGACCTCCCTCTCCAAGCCTGCCTGGACAGCTGCTCTGTGACTTGACAGTGGCCCCCCACCCCAGCCCCAAAGCATCCCTTTTCATCTGTGACTTAGTCTGCCGTAGTGGTGAGCTGACACATCCAGGCGTGACGTTGGTGAAAACTTGTGTCCCTCTGTGGTATTGCTCCTGCCCTGTTCTATAAATATCTATAAATACTCTATACATATACATCTATATGGCTGACTCAGCCGTGCCTCTAGTGTTGGGAATCAGTCACCATGCTATCTCCTTGTGGACTCGTGTGGCCTCAATACAAGGGAATGCTGTCGCCCTGATGTCCCCGGCTCCACAGTGTGCCACCTTCAGTGAGCCTCTGTCCTGCTTGGCCTGTGGACAGCCAGCCCCCTCAGCCATCCTTCTGTTGCCGCTCGAAGCATGGGGGCGCTGTGCTGGCAGCTGCTGGCTCTCTGAAGGCCTCCAGTCTTGCTGTCTCTCGGCTGAGAATAAAACTCATTCCTGGATGATGGGGAAACATGTGTCCTCTGCTGGCTTGTGTTCTCTGTGGGGCTTGGGATGGGAAGGTCTGCACACGGGCTGGGTGAAGAAGGGCTATGGCTAGTATGCTGTAAGGAGTGTGAAGGTGGTTAAAGCACCTGGAGGTGAACTTCTCATCCTGTGAACCCGGCTGTGGCCACTAGGGGGCAGGGCCACAAACTCAGCCTAGAGGGAGAACCTGTGGCTGGGGTGGGCACTCTGAAGGGACAGCCAGGAGGAAGAGGCTCCCAGGTGTGGAGAGGCCAGGGGATGGTAAGTCTGGACTGGAAGTTGACACCCTTAGGTGTTGCATCTTGTGACCCTTTCCCACTGTTAGATAAACCTTGCGTCTTCACACATTAGGACAAGACTGCCCTGAGAGCCCCCATGGTGATCGCCCTGGAATCCTCCAGGCTTCACCAAGCAGGGTAGAGGGGACAGGCTTGGAGGATGGCAGACAGCCCTGCTAGGCACACTTCATGTAGTCCAGAAGCCTGCCCTCTGCTGGCAGGACCACTCCCTGCTTAGTGCTGCCAGCTGTCAGGACCCAGGGAAGCAAACAGGAACCCAAGGCTGAGTGGTATGGCTAAATCCATTTATTCAGAAATAAAAAGCAAAATAAACAGGAGCTGCATCACCAGGGCACCACAACCCCATTCCTGCCTCCTTCCTTTGTCCTATGCTATCAATAAATAAATTTCCCAATCCCAAATAATTATTAGACTCTTCTCTCCATTTGCCAGCTCCAACTATGATACAGGGGGCAGTCCTACCCCAGAATTTACAAAATGATACACAGGTACAATATGTA
Organism: Spermophilus citellus; assembly: GCF_964194105.1. Taxonomy (NCBI): domain Eukaryota; kingdom Metazoa; phylum Chordata; class Mammalia; order Rodentia; family Sciuridae; genus Spermophilus; species Spermophilus citellus. The sequence goes on along the minus strand of NW_027672905.1, from coordinate 164,589 downwards.
CACTGGGGGAGGGGAGGGGAGGCCCACCCCCCCCAGCAGCCTCTGCCCTGCCTGGCCTACAGTTAGCCTCAACTGTCATAAGGCCTGAGAATGCTGCCCAGTGGCCCTGCCCAAGATATTTCTGAGGATGGGAGCCCTCAGGACTGCCTGCGCCCACGCTGCCCTCGCCTAGCCTTCAGTAACCCTAAATGTTTGAAGACCCATGAGAATGCTGCCCAGCTGACCTGCCAAAGTGCTTCTAAGACGGGAGCCCTGCTGAATGGAGGACTGCCCCCGCCAGACTCTGCCCCAGCCCCACCTACAGTGAGCCCCATCTTAAGGGCTGTGAAAATGTTGCCCAACTTGCCTGCCTCAAAGTACCTCTTGTAAGAGGATAGAGCCCTCTAAATGAAGGACTGCTTGGTGAGGGCAAGGGGGCCACCATAGAGCCCTGCCCCTCTAGAAAATTATGAGCCTCTGGCCCTCTTTCTGGAGCAAGAGTCCAGAAATCAAGACTCAGCCCTAGCCAAGGTGGCAAAGGGTCTGCACCTGTTTGTCCCCTATTAGGGGTCTTAACTTGCTAGTCCTAAGGGTAAAAGGGTAACTGGGAAGGAATGGCAGGGACAGGGGGGTAAGGGACAGGTGGGGGAAAAGTCCCTGGCCCCTCCTCCCTGGCCTCCGACTTAGATGACCATGATCTTAACCTCATCATTGTCATCGGCACAGTAGAAGAAGGGGACGCAGGGGTTGGTGCCCAGGCCGAGGCGTTCCTGGGGGTTCTGGATCTCGCGCAGCAGCTGTATGATCTGCTGCGCAGTGTGGTTCTCAGGGGGAGAAGCCGCCCCAGCCTCTCCTTGTGCTGGCTCCACGCTGTCAGCAAGGCTCACCTCTCGAAGGTCTTTGGAGAGAGGAAAGGCCTCTGAGCACGGGGCAGCCCTCTGCTGCTCCTCCTGTCAGCCCGTCCTGAGGTCTCTACTCACCACCCTGCTTGTCAGTTGCTCCAAATTCCTGGGGGCTTGCTGGCTCTGGAGTGGTGGTCTCAGCAGGACTCTGGGCCGCTGCCAGGAACTTGCCCTGCCACTCGTTGCGCTCCCCCACAAGCTGCAGCACCAGCTCCTGCAGCTCCAGCAACTTGACCTGAAGGGAGAGGTGCTCAGTGCCCCGGCCCCCGCCCAGCCTGCAGGCCTGCAGAGAAGAGATGTTCAGGGGCTCCTACCTTCATCTCCTCCTTGTCCTGGGCCAGCCGGCTGATGTACTCCTCCTCCTCTCGGTGGCGCTCCTTCAGCACTGCCCTCTGATTTTGGTAGAGGGCAATGTATTCTCCTGCAGGGGGGGCAGGGCACAGGACTCAGATGCTGGGGCTCCCCCAACAGGCCCCTATGCAAACCCCACTGCCTTGGGCCCCAGGTGGGCTCACCGATGGTGTCCGTCTCTCCAGAGAGCTGGATGCAGCGATGTTCCAGTTCCTCCCCCCGCTCCTTGAGCTCCACCTTCTCCTGCATGACCTCCAGGAAGCGGCTCTGAGGCCAAAATAGCAGGGTCAGGACTCAGGAGGGAACTGTCCTGTATCTACACTTCCTCTGTTGGGAAAGGCTCTCACCTGCAGCTTCTCCATGGCCATCTGTAGAGCCTGGGTGCTCTCCCCAGACACACAATTGTCCCCACTCCTGGGGACCAGGGCTTGCTCTGTGGGCTCACTCTGGGATGTGGCTTCCAGATGAGCCAGGCGCCGGCAGTGTGTCTGCTGCTCCCTCAGCTGCCTGCGCAGCCGTGCCTTCTCTTCCTCGGCACTGGCTAGAGCCGCATTAAAAAATACCACCTAGAGGCAAGACATGTCCTTTTTATTGAAGAAATGCTCGGGACAAACCAGGGAGCAGAGAGCAGAGCAGCCCTCCCCTGGGCCTCAGTGGGTCACTACTTTTCCTAGGGGGGCACGTATCCAATCCCTGTCTCCACGGGAGGCATGGGTGTTGGCAGAAATGGGAGTGGGAAAAACCAAGGTATCAGGACATCCAGAAGGACCACAGAGGGAGGCAGAAAAGGCGAGCTGGGGAAGGGACAGAAGAGCACAGCTCACCATGGCCTCTCGGCTGTCCAGGTCCTCTGGGATGGTCAAACTGGGCCGAGAAGCCTCCTCCTCCTTTTCTTCCTCGTCCATTTCATCTTCTACTGCAGACAGCCAGAGGGATCCCTCAGACAACCCAAGGGGAGGCCCAGGAAAAAAAGGGTCCACTTCTGACCCCTCACTGTGTACCCCTGGGCCAGCCTCCCCAGAGATTAACAGCACGTTCCGAAGGCTTCCTCTAACACTGTTCCACCACAGTCCCTCTTCAGGCTCCCCTCCTTGGGACGGTTTCACTCACCTTCCCCAGGAAGAGCCAGGAGGCTCAGCTGGGCCTGTAGCTGTTGGTTTTGCTGACTGGTGGCTTCTAGGCGCTCCTACGGATTGGGAAGTGAGTGAGAAGGCATAGAATGGCCAGGTCCTCCACTTAGGGGCCCGGCCTCAGCAGCCCCCTCACCTGGGTCTCCTGCAACTCCTGGCGGGCCATCTCCACTGCCATCTTGCCCTGCACCTCTTCATGCTGCAGCTGGTCTATAAGCTGAGTCTGCAGCAGAACCTGCTTGTGTAGCGCCTCCTTCTCGGAGGTCAGCTGCTGATAGGCAGCCACGTGCTGTTGATAGGCTGCCACGTACTGCTGCAGGTGAGACAGGTACTGGTCTCGCTGCTGTTGCAGATCCTGAGCCTCCTGGCTCTTCAGCTCCACCTGTGGGAAGGCCCTGGGTGTAAGGGCAAATGTCACTTGCTTCCAGTTCTTGATCCCAGCCCATAAGTGACGGTGGTGGTTAGTGGTGGAGGGTAACAGAGCCCCATGCCTCCAACACTTAGCCTCACATTTTGTAACCATCTTTCCCTACCACGGGAACTTCAGGCCACAGATGTGGAAAAGCAAAGAGAGCCACACACATCTGTTAAGTGCACCCTACTAGTGCCCAGTAACTGAAGCTAAAGAAACCAGGGTTAGTGGTGTGAAGCATTAAAGCCTCTCATCATGGCTGTCTCTTCCCCTACAGTGAGGGCACATGGGGCAAGGGTTACCGTCTCCTTTAGCTCTCCCAGCTTCTCCTGTAGCTGACCCAACTTCTTGGCCAGCTCCTTCCTGACGTGCTGCTCTGACTGCAGCGCACTGGTGATCTCCATATTCTCATTCGTCTGAACAGAAAGCAGGAATCAGTGCCATACAATGCAGCTAGAGACCCCAGGCCTGGGTGTCCACCTGCCACAGTCAGAGAGTTATCCCTCCCCCCACAGACACCTGAGCGAGGCTTTAGCTCGCAGGGTGCTTCACAGCCACCATTTCGTGGGGGGCGGGGTGGGGTGAAGGCCAAGACAGAAAGGCCCAGAAGGACCTGATGAGGAAGGCCTGTGAGCCCATGGGCCACGCGCCAGCCTTACGAAGCCGTTCTGTAGCTCCGCCAGCTGCTCCTTGAGCTCACGGTTCTGGGAGAGCGCGCGGCTGATGGTGGTGCGGTCGTTCTGCATGCTCTCCAGGATCTGCTTGCGCTCCTCTGCCTGCTCGCCCCAGAGCTCCGCAGCATGCTGGAGCTCCAGCAGCCGCTCCTCCGGCTCACGATTCAGGCGACTCAGGCTATTGTTATCCTGCACCTGGACATGGAGCTGTCCAGCCAGGTTCTCCAGTTCCTTCTGCAGCTGCTCCACATCTGCCTGCAGCTGCTGCTCTGCCTCTTAGGGCCCTGCTGGGGGCTCCACGGGTGGGGGCTCCACTGAGAAAGGAAGCACACAATAAGGGACTTGGACCTCTGGCTTTTCAGAACCCTCTTCGTGGGTCCACAGCTCTTAATTCAGGCTCCTCACTCCAAACCTTGCCTTCCTAATAGTTCCTCATGCCTACATGATGGTCAATCCTTCAAGTCATTTCCCAATATAGTTCCTTACACTGCCATGCTCAAGTCAACTGTGGGAGGCTGGCAGTAGGCACACTATCCCTCTCCGAAGATGGGGACACACTGCTGGCTCAGAGAGGTGATAAGATTTGCCATACATCTTCTGGCACAGACCCCTTTCCCTCTGCCACAGTGTCCTTGAAATCACTCCTCTCCCTGAGGTAGTCTAAGCCACCCCCCCAAAGCCCTCAGACATACTCCGGCTCCAGGTGACCCTCGTCCCCACTCACCCATCTGGCTCCTCAGTTCTGCCAAGTTGGTCTCCAACTCCTGAACCCGACTCTCACTCTGTTCCTTCTCCTCCTTCAATGTGCGCAGCTGCCTCAGGCACAGGGGGAAAGAGCAGAGGGAGGGCATGGAGGACCCTGGCCCCGACTCCCTCTCTGCCCCCACCTCCAAAAATCCAGAACATGGACCCCTCTCCTGGTTGCACTCCACAGCAGGACGCACCAGGGAAACCCAGTAAGCCATCTGAGGTCAGGCCTCACCTGCTCTGACATCTGCTGCATCCTCTGCTGCCACATGGTCCTCTCTCCTTTCAGGTTCCCTCTGCAAAGCCTACCTGCCCCACATGTTTCTCCAGCTGTGCCCGCTCCTCTACGGCCTGCTGTAACTGCTGGTTACTATCAGGGGCTTCAGACTGGCTAGAGAACTGAAGTGGGGAAAGTGAGAAGTTTAGATCTGGGGAGCCCAGGTGTTTCACATGATGCCTCCATAGGGTGTGAACTAGATCAGTGTACGACTCAGGGTCATTACCACATAATAAAAGTGCTGGCTGAACCCTCAGGAGAGGGAACAGACTCCTGGATAACCATATACAGGAAATCTACAACACGATGGTGTTCAACCAAGATGATTTAAAAATAAAAATTTAAAAAGCCATATCATTGAGATTCTGATTCCACAGGTCTGGGCAGAGCTCCCATTTGTGGATTTTTTAACCATCTCTGGAAGATTCTATGGCAGGACCAGACAAGAACCCAAATTTTCCAGCTCTTGGTTGGAGGCCACCCTGATGACCGCACGGGGCCAGGGCTGGGGCTACTGGGGCTGCCGCCTTACTTGTTGCAGCAGCAGCTCAGACATCTCCAGCTTCTTTTGGAGCTCCTCTGCCCCCAGCTGCATAGCTGCTTTCTCTGCCAGCACCACACGGAGCTTCTCTTCCAATTCTGAGTTCTGCTGCTTCAGGTCCTCGTTATTTATGCTGTAGTCAGAGGCAGCACAGTAAGGAATGTACCAAGAACAGGAAGAGAAATTTCGGTGACCAACCCATTGCCCTTGCCACAGAACCATGGTATTAGAAGGGACTCCAGGAATCAGGAGTCACAGGTGACAGACCACAGAGAAGATACGAGTAGCCTGAGGCTGCCCCAGGAATGAGGCAAAGGCTGGGACTACAGTTTGGCTTTGGACACATCCAAGCCTATAAAACCTCTTCCCCATGTTCACCTCCCGCCCTCACCCCCACCCCCACAACCTCACTAAAGTCCTGGACTGCCCATTCTCCTTCCCCTTCCTACTTGTTCTTGTACAACTCCAGCCTGAGGGCATCTCTCTCTTTGGTTAGCTCCTTGTTGTGCTGCAAATACAGAAAACAAAGTCAGGATCTGGACCTGGCAGGCCAAAGAGGCAGCCAGCACTCTAACCACAGTAACTATTCCAGAGTGACACTTCCTCACCCTCAATCACACTTGACAGTTGTCCAAGGCATTGCTAAGCCCAGGGTTCATTTATGTTTTCATGTGTGTTTGCTTTGATTTGTGTGATAGGGAGTGTCTCAAGACGTTATCCCTGCTGGTATTTAACTCCTGGGCTCAACTGATTATTCTGCTCCTCTGTACTTGGGACTAACAGTGTACCACCAAACTCAGCCTTGATTTGTTGTTTTCCTTGTGCTGACAACAAAACCCAGGGCCCAAAGCATGCTAGGCAAGTGCTCTATCACTGAAATACATCCCAAGCCCTCTTGTTTGCTTTGACTTTTATTTATCTGTTTGTTTATTTTTTGGTGTTGGGGATTGGCCCAGGGTTGCTTTATCATAGCCTTTTTTATTTTTTTAATTTTGAGACAGAGTCTCACAAAGAGGTTGGCATTGAACTTGTAATTCTCCTGCCTCAGCTCCCCAAGGTGCTGAGATCACAGGAGATCACCAGATCACCACCCTGCTTGATTACTCATTTGTTTTGAATAAGAACTCAGTAAGGCTCGGCATGGTGGCACACGCTTATAAGCCCAACAGTTTGGGAGGCTGAGGCAGGAAGATCGAGAGTTCAAAGTCAGCCTGCCTCAGCAAAAGGGAGGCACTAAGCAATTCAGTGAGAACCTGCCCCTAAATAAAATACTAAATAGGGCTGGGGATGTGGCTCAGTGGTTGAGGGTTGAGTGCCCCCGAGTTCAATCCCCGGTACCAAAAAAAAGAAAAAAAAAAAAAGAAAAAGAAAGAACTCAATAGGGGAAAAAGATCTAACAGATAAAAGATCTACAATTGTATCTAATACTGGTGCTACTGTTATTACTACTAGCTGTAATTATCTACACTAAGTGCTTTGCCAGGCATCATGCTAATGATCCCACTTTATAAACACTGTATGAGGCAGTTACTGGTCATCTCCATTTTGTAGGTGAAACACAGCCTTTAAGAAGCTAAGTGGCCTGTCTGGGATCACTTATGCAGAGCTCAAATTTGAACACCCTGGTCCCCACACAGGGATGGGGGTATAGTTAGAAGAAAGGAAGTTAAATCTGTTGTTCACAATTTGATTGGATAGTACATTCACATAGTCCAAAACGCAGAAGGTACAGAAGTGAAATGTCACTAGGTGTGGGGACACACACCTATAATCCCAGACTTGGGAGGCTGAGGCAAGAGGATTGCAAGTACAAGTCAGCCTTAGCAAGGACCTAAGCAACTTACTGAGACCCTGACTCAAAAAATAAAAAGAGCTAGGGATGTGAACCCCTGGGTTCAATCCCCAGTACTCGCCCCCCCCCCCAAAAAAAAAAGAAGTGAAATATGTCTTAGCCACCCTGTTCCTCTCCCTGAGTTTATGTATTCCAGACATGTTTTATGTATATTACACACATGCCCCCTTCTCTCTCCACAAACGAAAACATACTAAGTTCTTGGGAACCTTCACAGCCCATGCATCATATATCCCTTCTCCTAGCACCTGGTAGAGGCCACAGCAGGCTAAGGGCATGGTGGGCTTCCCACACTCAGGGCTCCATATCCAGTGCTCACTGTGCAGAGCACCTGACTCATCCCCAGGCTTCCACTACCAACCACACCACACAAAGCAGCAAGAAACGGCCCATGCTGCATTCTGAGCAGCAAGATGCTCCATCTACAGAAGGGCCCTTTATGCTCACTCCTGCACTGGAAAGGTTAGGCTGCTGGTGGCAAGGCAGGAGGCTGGGCTCACCCTGTCTGCCTTCTTTTGCTGTGTGGAGACAGCAGACAGAGTCCGTTCCAGCTCTCCCACACGCTGTCGGGAAGACTGCAGACGGCCAGCAAGACCCTCAGACTCTCCTGGAATGAGAAGTCGAGATGAAGCCTCAAGAAATTACCCACAGGCCCGCCAAAGTGTCAGACTAGAGGCTGAAGAGGTCCCCAGACTCCCACCTGCTTTCTGCCTGACTGTGTTCTGAGTGTGAAACAGGGCTGTCTGTAATTCTGCTTTCTCAGACACCAGAATTCCTATGGTCTGGATGTGAACCTTTCAGAGAAAAACCAAAACAAGTGCTGAGGAGGAGGAAAGAGGTGTTTTCCAGGGAACATAGGGGACACATGGCACTGTCCACTCACCTGCAACTGTTCCCTTAGAGCTCCCTGCTCCTTTGCCAACTTCTCTTGACACACCTTTTTCTCCTAGAGGCAGAGGAAGAAGCAGCTCTTACTGGGGGAGGCAGAGATGGAACAGCAAAGACCATGCCCCAGAGAACCTCAGTGGCCCAAGCAGGCCCACAAATGAGACCTGAGTATGAGGTACCCTGAGTGGGACAGGGTGGGCCATGGGGGGATGGGCAGTGAGCCTTCTCCAGGCTAGGAGTGGGCAGGACAAGACTGTGGCCTCTACCTGAGTCCTACCCCAATCCCAGGAGCCATGCAAGAAGCAAACACAGAAATCACATTACTTTTTCCAGTTGATCCAGAGTGTCTTGGTTCTGCTGTTTCTGCAGGGAAAAAGTCAAAGGAAGGTAATTGAGGTTGATCCCTTTTATGCCACTCTCCAGATCAGGATGGGGCAGGCAAGTGCCAGGGATGGGTCTAAAAGAAGTTGTTAGATCCCATGGGGACATGAACTGACTAATTCAAGCTCCCAAAGAAAGAGAATTTGGGTGTTGACTGGTGTTCGCTCACAGCTATGCAAGGGAGGGGCTGAATCTGAGTTCTCTTTAAAGGACAATACCATAAATCTCCAGAAATGGAGTTGGAGAAACAAAGACAACCCCCTGCAGCTTGTGACTCAGGAGGGTGCGTTCCCTCGGCAACTGAGCACATCCTATGGGCCAGGTAAAATTCTGAACAGTAGTGCTGTAGGAAGAAGAAGGATGGACAAGACCCCTCTTCTCCCTGGTGCTTATATTCCAATGAGCCTTTAAGTCTATGATGCTCAGAGCTGAAAGGGACCTTTGATTCCCTTTAATTCTACCTCTGTGGGAAACTCAAGCCCAAGGAGAAGTGGTTAGTTCAAAATCAAAGAGAGCAAATTAAGGACTGAACCAGGGCAGTATGCGGGGCTCCTGACAGCCATTTAGGCTTAGGCTCCTCCTGGAGCGACAACCTCAGGGCAAGTGGGGCAAGGACTCAAGAAATGGTCTTGAGGAGAGAGAGGACACAGAGAGGGAAGCAAAAGAAAGAGCCATGTGGAATGCTCTATGCTCTGAGGTCTCTCCAGCTGAGACCTAGGCCCCCCAGCACCCCATTCCCCTTGGCACCAGGGGCCCCCAGCCCCTTACTGCAGAGCCCCAAGGGAAACTGGAGCCCAGGATTGGCAGCATGAAACCAGGGGATCCCACTGGACTCTTACCAATTCCTCTATCTTGCTACTGAGTTGTTTGTTTGTTAGATAGCTGGAGTCCAGGGCTACTGCTAGCTCTTGGTACCGGCTCTGAGGCACATGCAGAGAGGAGGAGTTGGAGGAGGGTTGGGGTAAGAGGTAGAGAGAGCATCATTAGGGTTGGGGGGTGTGTGGACTGTCTCAGCTGGCATCAGGGCACCCAGGCCCCACTGTGGGAGAAGATAGGAGCTGGCCTGCAGGGTCACTGGGCCAAGGGCCAGGGTCACTCACCTCCATATCCTTCATGTTAGCAGATGATGAGAGGCCTTCTCCATTGATGTATGATGTAGACTAGAAGAGATGAGAGGTCCAATGGAGATGCTCATTTCCTCTCAATGTCTAAGCCCTCTGACTTCCTTTCTTTCCTTTCAACTAGCAAAATCTTCCCTGGCCATGTTGGACCCCTATTCCCATAACCCCTTTATGCCAACTTCTCAGGGTTCCTATGCTCCCATCAGGCTTCCCCCTTCCAAGCAGCTCTCATCTGTGTTTTTTGCACCTGAATAAATGATGGCATCAAACATATATATCCAGTCCGTTATCTGAACTTCTCCTCCCCACCTCTGCTCCCCTATGGACCCTAATTTCTTAGGTACCTCAGATACAAGACCATTTAGCTGTTGAGAAAGTTGTCGCAGGCTCTCGGTTGATGAGAAAGTCCTAGAGATGGAGACACAGGGTCAGGGGTAGAGATGGCTCCATGGGAAAAAGTTCATGGGTGGTGGCCATCCCTGACTCCTGTGGTCTAGGGTCTGCTGCCCCAGTAGGAGATACTCACTTTGTTTCATCCATAATATTAGGACCAATGTCGGCATCATGGTTCTGTTTGGGAAGAAACACATGACGTGGTCATTCAACTTCTAGTAAAAATCACCCAGGGATAGGGTGAGCCAACCTCATTCCAATAACTTTCCATCTCCCAAACCTCAAAGAAAAGCCGTGTCTTGGCCTCCCCATCCCAGTCCCCAGGAAGAGCACCTGGCTATAGAGACCAAGCTACCTGAAGAGAGGAGAGTCCGTATGAGCATTATCCTTTGGGAAAAGGATGAGTAAGCACACAGGAAGATAGTGGGCAAAAGGGAAAGGAACAAACCTGAGGTGACTCCAGGCTAGGGAGAGTAGGGCCTGGAGAAGGGACACGGCCAAGTGACACGCTGTCATCAGCAGCTGGTGGTGCAGGAGCAGTGTGGTCTTTGGGTGCCTGTCACAGAACAGAGCAGAGGGAGGGGGTCAGGGGCCATATAGGAGAGAACCTGCTTCATTGCTATGGACACAAGGGTGCAGAGCAGGCAGGACATTGTTTCTGCAGTCAGAGGGATAGTCATATGTGCTGGGAGCACCTGGGGGTATAGATACCGTTAGCCCAGGCTTCAGACTGCTTGGCAGCATTTCCGCCAGCCAAAGATCAAAGCAGGGGCTGCATGACCCCCTTCCTAAATACCTGAGGACCTTGTTCTCCCTGGGGCTCAGCAAAAGGTGGTACAGGCTTGGGCCAATGGCAGCCACAGCAGGTAGAAGGAAAGTGTGGCCAAGTCAGGGAGAAGAAATGCACTGTTCTAGAGAATTACTGTGACCCTAACCCTGGGATTCTGCTGGCCAGAGACTATGGGTGATGGACTTGGTGTCATAGTCTACTCCCCTCACCATAACCTAGTTCTACTAGAAATCACATTGTCTCCATTATTCCCCATTTCTGGAGACACCACTATCTCTACTTAGGGGACTGCAATCCCATCTCTGCATTCCTAGAGTAGAAAACCTCTGTGGGAACCAGTTATTGATGCAGCGAGGCTTTGAAACACAGTAGGTCTTCACCTCCACAACAGAGGGGCACAGGCTGGGTGCACAATCTCAGAACACTAGCACAGACTAGGATTTTTCTGATTAGAAAACATCCCCCTATGTGGCTGGCCCCTCACTAGAGCAAACGCCAGACACACAGCTGCAGGACTTATTGAGGCTCCCACCTCACATGCCACTTTGTATCCTCCAAGTTGACAAAGTAAGTCATAGCACCTGGGTAGACCTGACCACCTGGGTGGGAACAGCTATGATGACTGGAAAACTCTTCAACCCGTCATCCCTCTCCCTATGCCCAGTTCCAAAAGGATCTGGCTCTGTCTTAGCTCTATTGCTCTGGCTTGGCAGATGTCCTTGGACAAGTTAGCTAAAGAGAAAGTTCCAATACAATATCCGATGGAGGCCAATGCCTAGCCCTGTGTACCCAGACCCTGCCCCAGGACTGAGCTACCTGCATTCCTGAAAGGTCCTCTATGACTTCATAATGACCTCATAATGCCTGTTGGTTAACCTCACATCCTTTACAGTTAGTTGATCTGAACAAAATAGCCTCAATCCTTGCAACTATAATGCAAACTCACTTTTTCTTAACCTTACATTCCCAAACGTCAAACCCAATGAAGTAATCAATCAAGAAAATTACAAACTTTTAAGGTCTAATGATCTTTTAGGGATGGACACACAGAGGACAAGACCTAAAAAGTTTTGCTGTTGTTTTGTTTTTTAATCTCTCCCAGTCTGAAAGCACCACACTGGGCATTCAAAAGCTCAAGCTCCACACACCTTCTCTCAAAGTTATTCCCAAATTAATTTTAGTCTGGGATTTTTCAGCAGAACAGATCCCGCTGGGAGAAGTCGTTGAGGAGGGCTGAGCAGCGTGGGCTGCAGTGGGATGGAGAGGAGGGTGGGGCACCGACATACTCACAGGGGATCGGAAGGCCCCGCGGGAACTTCGGTTCTGTCCGGGTTCAGTCCTAGAGACAAGCCCGAGGGAAAAAGCTTGGTGGGACCGCGAGCCGCTTGGAAAGGAACGGGGAACCGTGGGTGCAGGAGGAGCAGCAGTTGGGAAGTAGGGGTGACCGGACCGGTGCTGCCGGGAGCTACACTCCCGGAATCAGGGCCGTCGGGACCCTCGAGGAAGGAGGGGTTGTGGGAAAGAGTGCCAGGAGGGCTGGGTGGGGGGTGCTGAAGGGGATTTCTGAAAGTCCGGGGAGGAGCTGCAAGGAATCAGGAAAGGGACTAATGCCAGTTCCTCACCCACCTCCTGAGCCCCGGGGTCCGAGGCCCCCGGGCCGGGAGTTTCTGTGGTGCAGGAGGATCCAGGGCGAGGACTGGAGAGTGAAGCCTCAGGTGCTCGGGATGAAAAGAATTCGGCGGCCGCAGCCAGAAACCGTCGCACGAAAAGCTGCGCGCGCACCCAGCGAGCGCAGCCCCCGCCCCTTCCCGGAGTGGGCGGGGACAGCGGCTGCGCGCGCGCAACTTTCTTTGTGACTCCACCCGCCCACCGCGGCTCGCGGTGACCTGGCCACGCCCCTCTCCCCGTCATCTTTCTTGTTAACCAATCAGCTTGGGGAATTTAGGCCACGCCCACCACCCACCACGGACGCCTAGAACCGCCCTGGATTCGCTTCATTCCGCTTTAGCCGCCGGAAGAAATCCCAGCGTTGGTTGCTGGGATCTTGGTGATGTGGCGCCCCCTACTTCCCCCTCCCCGCCCCGGTATGTCGGAAGAGACCAGACAGAGCAAATTGGCCGCAGCCAAGAAAAAGGTAAAACGCGCAGGGTCGCGGCCCCTCGAGCCAGACAGACCGAGTCCTTCCGACGGCCGGACCGTGGCCAGAGTCTGTGCGATTCCTGAGGTACCCGGGGCGAGCCCCTGGGCGCCCCCCAGCTCCCCCCACTAAAGTCTTCTCAGCCAGCCCCGCCCCCTCAACAGCTCAGCTCCCGCCCTCGCCAGTCGCCCCTGGGTGACTTTGGCCGGTGACTCCAGGGCTCCCCGCTCCAGGCGCGGCCCCGGCTTCCTGCCGCCCCAAATTGGATCTCCCTGGGCTCCCTGGTGGTCAAGGACCTCGGTCCCAGCCCTGCTTTCCCCTCCCCCACCGTGGAGTAGCGACTCCGGCGTCGGTAGGGAGGAGTGGAATGTAGTTACGTCACAGTCCCCCTCGGAACTGTCATTACCACCGCCATTACCACCGCGAGCTCGGCCTGTGATCTTCCTACCTGGTCCCATAAGTGTCTTCACTCCCTTTGGGCTTCTTTGGTCTGGGCACAGATTTCCACCTGGAAGGGAACTCTCAGGTCTGTGGGACCTAGTGCTGAGAGGTTTTAGGCTCCATTACTTCCAACTCACACAGTGATAACTCAGAAAGCCTACACACTTCACCAATGAGCTAATAAAAACGTTGACAGTATCTCCCGGTGACCATGGAAGAACAGGTTTGTGTTCTTCCTAAACCTGGGATTTTCTCCCAGGTGTCTACCTTCCAGAGTGGCTTAAAAATTTTTTTTTTCCCCTGACATCTTTACATTCGAATTCCCTGAGATCTGGGACCAGGGTGCCCTTCATTCAGTGTTTGCTGGAGTGAGGCCTGTTTGTCTAATGTGGAACAGGTCCTGGGAACTGAGCTTCACAGTTTGCATCTTCCCCAATTCATCTTCACAACTTGGGGTGCAGAGTGCTCTGGGATAATAAATGTGAGGCATCTCTCTGAAGCATCAGTTTATTTTCTTGAGAGCGATTAAACATTAATGTATATAAAGATGACATTTGTATATATTTTTAAGATTGTAATAGACCTCTCTGAAATGATATTTGGGTTGTGCTCTGTTGCCAGATTTGCTGGGGCTGTGTCTTTACTGCCTTCTGTTAGGATATGTTGATTTGTAAAACTTTGGGAAGTACAGAGGTATAAGCAGGACTCCAATATTTGGCTTCTGAACCGCCCAGTGTACAGTTCCTGCTTGCTTAATATTTACTTATCCACCCCTACCTCTGGAATTTAATTAACTAGTCCCTGAAATTTTTCCTGTCATCTTTAAAAACCAATATTTGTGTGATTATACACTAACATTAATGCTGTTGTTTCTCAATATTGGTGCATTAGATATTTATACCCTAAGTTGTTGCATACTCTTTTTGAGGACACTCAGACCATTTTCCCAGTGTGTGACCATGGAGGGAACATTATTATTATCTGCTTTTGTCTTTCAAACTCTTTCTTCTCCTTGCCTTAGAAAGGTGAATCTTAGTTTAGGAGGGATTTTTTCATCTATCCTTTTTTTCTTTTTCCTTTTTATCTAATGACCAATATATTTTCTTCCTACTTTAAGTGTAGCCCATCTGCTCTGAGATATACATGGAAATGATTCTTTTAGAATTGGGAATGTATCTCACTGGTAGAGTAATTTCTTAGTATGAACAATGTCCTAGATTCTATCCCCAGCACTTCACCAAAAACAAACACAAAACCATATTCATTTTTTTGGGAGAAATCAACAGAGAATCCCTTTCAGAAGACTAAAGGTACTGGTGACCCTGATGGCTCTGGTCCCTTGGACTTCTTCCTTGTACCCATTTACAGAGGTCAGCCTCTCTGTTAGTCAGTGTTACCTTATCAATCTCTGAGTAAATTTCAGTAAGAAGAGAATACAAAGGATGAGACCTAGAAGTACTACACAACATTCAGAGGAATGGAAAGGTCAAGTTTATACTTAGAGGGGCCATAGGATATCAAACAAATTTCATAAAGATTCTTGTGTGAAAAATTTGAGTTTGGAGCATTCAGAGTAGTAGTTTATGGCATGGTGGGGGTGAGGGAGTTCAGTAAAGGAAGATATTTTATACAAGATAAAGAACTGGCTTCCCAACTGTGCTGAGGGCCATCTCAGGGTTAAAGAAGCATTACTGTTCATCTGAGAGAAGTTACTTTTTCCTGGCCCTCTCACACTTGCCTGTCCAACTTCCTTAACTGGTGTCTGTAACTACAGTTCATTCACATTCTCATGACCTCTGCAAGAAAGCCTCTGGAGGGTTTTTAGGATTGGGAATGTATTTACTCTTTTCAATAAGTCCTTTTTCTCCTTCCCTGATAATATTCTTCCAATGAATATTATAGACACAAAACAAGAGCCTGATAGCAGCTACAGGAAGTCAGAGGCCCATTTTCATGCATGGCCTCCCCCTTTTCCTGAGGTGACCTCTCCTACCCTGCTGGAAAAGTCCTGAGTCTCCTTCATAGTGTATTCTTTTTAATTTTTTTACATTATTGATTTTCAAAACAAAGTGACAGCATGACAATGACAAAATGACAGCATAATGTGTTACAATTCTTATTACACATATAAAACACAAATTTTCATATCTCTGGTTGTATATATAGTATTTTGACACCAATTCATATCTTCATACATGTACTTTGGATAATGATGTTATCACATTCCACCATCTTTGCCAATCCCCTGCTTCCTCCCTTTATTCCCACCCCTCTGCCCTATCAAGAGTTTGTCTATTCCTCTCATGCTCCCCCTCTTTACTACACTATGAATCTGCCACCTTCTATCAGAGAAAACTTTTGGCATTTGATTTCTTTGGGAATGGCTAACTTTACTTAGCATTATATTATACAATGCTATCCATTTACCTGCAAATACCATGATTTTATTCTCTTTTATTATAGTGCAAGAATTAAAACCAAGAATCAATAAATGGGATGGATTGAAACTAAAATGTTTCTTCTCAGCAAAAGAAAATAAATCTGTGAGGTGAACAGATAGCCTATATCTTGGGAGAAATATTTTACCCCTCACACATCAGAAGGAGCACTAATCTTTAGGATATATAAAGAACTCAAAAAGCTAAGCAGAAAAAAAAACCTCAAATAACCCAATCAATAAATGGGTTAGGGACTTGATAAGACACTTCTTAGAAAAGGATATACAATCAATCAACAAACAAATTAAAAAATGTTCATCTTTAGCAATTACAGAAATGCAAATCAAAACCACTCTAAAATATCATCTCACTTCAGTCAGAATGGTAACAGTTATGAAGACAAACAACAATAAGTGTTTGAAAGGATGTGGGGAAAAAGGTACACTCATGCATTGCTGGTGGGACTGCAAATTGGTGCAGCCAATATGGAAAGCAGTATGGAGATTCCTTGGAAACCTAGGAATGGAACTACAATTTGACTCAGCTATCTCTCTCCTAAGTCTATACCCAAAGGGCTTAAAATCAGCATACTATAGGGACACATCGACATCAATGTTCATAGCAGCACAATTCACAATAGCTAAATTATGGAGCCAACCTAGATGCCCTTCAGTAGATGAATGGATAAAAAATGTGGCACATTATATTCATAATGAGGCTATTTACCCCACAGACTAAATAAGATCATGGCTGTGTAATACATTCTCCACTCTGAGAAAAGCATACTGAGTGACCCACTTGAGCTGCTTACAATTTAATCTTTTAATGATGAGAACACTATTGCCAGACACAGAGGCACATTGTAAGGTTGTGATTCTTTAAATGATTAAAGAATGATTAAAGAATCTCAGTAACCTAAAGATTTTTAAATTTTACTTAAAAAATGTCTTGTAATTTAAATTTTAATATGGGTTCTTACTGTTATTATTTTTAAATTCTGGAACATATCTGGGAAAATATATAAACCGATGAAGAGTATTTTTAAATGTTATATGCACATCCAAATGGGAATTTAGCATACACAAGGAAGAAGCACAGCTTGTCAGATTTTATCTGCAGCCTGATCTATTTTATGAGTCACAGTAAAGACTCATCACTTTATGAATGGGGCTGATCTTGGGTGTTTTGAAAGTTTTGTTATCAGGCCAGTGGGGTGAAGGTGAGCGAGATTGAAGTTTTGTAGACGGGATGGCAGTTTATTGATGAAATTTTGAGGATGGAGATTAGAAATTAAATTTTGGTAAGAAATGTGCACTGATTGAGATAAAACCCTTTCTCCAATTCCTGCACATTGTTTGCAAACATCTTGGTGAGTGAGTTATTTACCTTGAGCTGGAAAAGAACTAATCCTGATTGACATTTAAAATGGTTTTACATAGAGGCAGAATGAGGGTACATTTGTCTGGTTTCCCATGTGTTGGGATGCTTTAATTTTTTAACTACCTTCTCTTCTATAGCCTGACACCTTATCAACACATTTTTTAAGAAATTAATTTTTATCTTTAATGAAATATAATCAGAAAGAAGCCATTGAATATTCATGGGAATGAATTTGTGTTTCCCATGAGAGATGCTGAACAAACTGGTGAAGAAGGTAAAGTAGTCAGTCAATTTCACAGTGGGCCCTGCCAGCCAGATCAGCCCCTGCCTATGTGCCCAAGGGTGCTGCCAATCCATGGCAGGGTAGACTATTAGAAAACAATCTTTGTTCTTATTTTTCATTATATCCTATCTTCCCCTACAATTTATGTAAACACTGTAGCTCCTGAATCTTGGTTTTGGGCAAGCTGGAGAGAGAAGCTGGTGGAGACCTAGGAAGTGCTACCTATGGCAAGAAAGAGGGAGGAGATGTGGTCCAGGATTTTAGCTTCAGTGGGAGAAAAGTCTGAATACATCTCCATGGGAAAAGGTGTTATGGTGTGTGTGTGTATTTTCACTCACTGTGGGAGTAAAGCATCATAGTTTGTTCTTTCATTATTGATTTATGTTATGAAATACCTGTGTGTCTAGCATGTTCCTCAATCTCCACAAACCCTCTGTCCTGGAAAGAGCCTTCATACATATTGTTATGTTTTAGATGTGAGGTGTCCAGCTAAAGATCATGTTTTGAGACATTACAAAATGGTTTATAGGAAATAGGATTGTGTTATAAAAGGCTTAATACAATCAGGGAATTTATCCCCAGATGATATTAACAGAGCTGTAACTGAAGGTGGGTACAGTATGGCTGGAGGAGATGGGTCATTAGTGTGCTTTGGTATATATAGCTTATATCTAGGAGTGCAATCTCTCTCTGTTTCTGATCCTCCTATGAGCTACTTACCTTAACCACACTCTTTCTCCATGATGTTCTGCTTTACCTTGAGCCCCAAAGAATGGAATTGGTTATCTATGGATTGAGACCTCTGAAACTGTGAGTCCCCAAATAAACTTCTACTTCTCTTAAATTGTTCTTTCTGGTCTTTCAGTTACAGCAGTAAAAAAGCTGATTAAAGCAAATAAAACTAAGTATTCCTCCCTCCCCCCCCAATAAAACTAGTGCTAGCAAAGGGAAGATGAGACTTAAACCTACCCAAGGTACAAGGCCTGCAGGTGGTACAGGTTACTTGTATAGGAGATATCACGGTGTCACAGTTTCTGAGGCATGAGAAACTACTTCACTAGTGCCCCCCATCAATGAAAGGCACAGTTTTCCCCCTAAGATCTCAAAGGGATGGTTCAGCCTACTCCACTGCTCTGCTTTGAAAGATTGAAGCAATTTCCATTCTTCAGGGGAAACTTTGCATAACTGATGGCTCGCCTAAAGTTACCAAATACATCAGCTGCATCATTATGAAATATTTATTCATAAGGAAGATACATTTTAAAAAGGGGAGGCTTTAAATGTTGTTTTAAAACTCAACCCTTGAGGTCAAATAGCTATTAGAAAATTTACTTATTCTTAACTATTAAGAATATTTAAGGAGATAAATTAAATAGCTAATGCAAAATGTCACTCCTGTTCTCTCTCATTTATGTATACATATAGTCGTATTTATAAATATATTCAGATACATATATAAAATCAATCTATCTATATTTCTATGTATGTATGTATATATATATATATATATATATATATATATATATATATATATATATATATATATAATCTGGCATTTTATTAAGGAAGGCTAATACAAATACAAAACAGGGAGGACTGTTATGTGGAAACCCAGCTGCTTTCTGAGACTTTGATTCTCCTACCAAGTGCCTTCTCTACCTCTTTCCAGGAATCTCATGTTTTCATCAGTTCTTTCTCCTCCTTTTTTCCCCTCTGTCCCTTCATCTTTGCTTCCTATCAGGCTATGTAGAATTCACTTTAGCCAGCACTTCTTAGTTATTAAATTACTATTGTCATTATCTATCTGTCAGAGCATCTCCTTTTGAAAATGTCATAATTTTCTCATTTGTCTGCTTTTCCTAATCCTATTGCTTAACCTTCTCACCCTTTGTTTCCCATTAGTGTATTTGATGCATCCCTGGCAATCTACCTATTACATGTTTACTTAAATAATTACACATGTTTAAAAAATAAACAGTGATTTTGGGGCATTTAATTTTCAATAGATGGTGCTGTGTTTTGGGATCTCCTGTTCTTTTCTCTTTTTTTGCCCAATGTGTTTCTGCAATCTATCGATGTGTCTTTATGCAAATTTAACTCATTGTGCTTGAATACTCATAGTGTATGACATGGGCTTTAATATGCTTGTTACATTTTATGCTTCATTCTCCCACTCATGGGTAAGTACTCTGGAATGTTTAGCTGTGCTGCAATAAACATCCTCTCACCTGGTTCTGTTTTGTTTTGCACCTGTTTTGAGTTCCACTATGGAATGACTTACAGGCCAGGCTGAAAGATAGGTTCTATAAATTCTTAGTTTTAGTAAGGTCCACTGAATTGTTCTTTGGAATGGCTCTACCAGTGTATATGCACCCAAGCTATTCATTTCTACCCTTTTCTTGTAGCATGCAAAATTATCCAACATTTAAAAGTTTTTCCCATATAATGTATGCAAAATGGATTGACTGAATTCAAATTGTAAATTGGAAACATTAGGTAGTTAATCCATGTTTTAAGAATTATTTTCTGAGTTTGTGTTTCTGCTGTAAGATGTACTGGCCAGTAAGTGGAATTACTGTGCTCAGACTGCACCCCTCCCTATATCCATACCTGTGACCGTGACATCACTTCCATATTGCTTCCACAAAAAGTAATGTGATTTCCTCTGATTGCAAGTTCCTTTGATGGTAAGTTAAGCAGAAAAGACACAGTGCTAGTTCTAGGGTGAGGCTTTAAGAGCAACAAGAGTTTCTGTCGCCTTTTTTGCACTTCTGCCATCAGCAGGAGAAAGATGCACCCTAGATAGCATATTGAGCTTTCTATTGCACTGAGTTACCTTAACAAATCACAAACCTCACCCACAAACCTTAAAGCAATACCAATTTACTCTTTACTGTTCTGCAGCTCCAAAGTGGATCATGCCGGGCTAAAATCAGGGTATCAGCAGGACTGTGATTCTTCTGGAGGCTCTAGGAGCATCAGTTTCTTTGGCTTGTGGGTCCCTTTTCTATCTTAAAAACCCACCACATCGATCTGAATTTGCCTCATGCTGCTGTTTCTTCTATTTTTCCTTCTGTTGTCTCTCTGTTTTGCCTTCCATCTTCTACATTTAAGAACTTCCATGATTACAATAAGCTCAGAATTTAATATGATCTTGTCTCAAAATCATTTAATTTACCACCTTCATTTAATTGACAGCCTAATTCTCTTATGCTGTGTAACCTAACTTTTATGGGTTCTGGGAAGTAGGACATGTACATCTATTGGGGACCATTAATACCACAGATAACTCTTAAAAATGAAAGCATTGTTATTCTGTGGCACACGCCTGAAATCCTAGCAACTTGGGAGGTGAGGCAGGAAAATTGCAAGTTCAATGCTGACATCAGCAAAAGCAAGGTGCTAAGCAACTCAGTGAGTCTCTGTTCTCCAAATATAAATATATACAAAATGGGGCTGAGGATATGGCTTACTGGCTGAGTGGCCCCAAGTTGAATCACTTGTACCTAAGGTGGGGGAAAAACACGAGAGCATTGTGGAGAAGATTTCAATCTAAACCCTGACCTGGAGCCCCGTGCAGCAGAGATCAACAGTGTAGCCCCAAGAGACCTGCAAGAAAGTAACAAAACATTCCTCAGCCATGTAAGTGCAACGGAATATTATACAATCATTAAAAGGATTAAGTCTGAGAGGGACATGGTAAATAGAGTGAAAACAACATTATCAGAAATAGTTTAGATGTTGCAGTGGTATACACCTGTAATCCCAGCTACTCAGGAGGCTGAGGCAAGATCCTGTCTGAGGGGAAAAAAGGGGGGGGGCTTAGATTATAGCTCAAAGGTAGAGCACTACTGCCCTTTATCTCCACTACTGCGAAAACAAAACTAAACAAAATATGTACATTATTTCATTTGTATAAACATGTGCTTTTAGAATGGGATTGAAAAACTATTATAAATATAGTTATTCATGGGCTAGGGGTATAGCTCAATGGTAGAGCACAAGTTCCTAGGTTTAGTCCTCAACACCAAACAAAATTTATAAAGCAGTTCTACTAAACATAGTTAACTTTGAACAGACACATAATCAGCAAACTTAGATCAAGAGGTAGAAATAGAGAAATGGCAACAGTCTGTGCTTTCCAAAGTAGGAGAGACAGATGCTCCTGGGTAATAAGTACAGTGAGAGGTTAGATACAGTAGGATTTTGGATGTTACCCCCCCAACATTTTGTTAAAATATTTAAAATGCTACTGACTGATTTTCTAGAATATTTTATAAGGAAAACTCTCAATATCAATTAAATGCAACCTAGCATAGTGCTTTTCAAATAGCAGGTATTCAGTAAGTGTTTGCTTCTCTCCAGCTGTGCATGCTGGCAAGATGAGCTGGTCAAAAGAGCTGGCTGCAACATTAAAGTAAGGAAAGAGCAAAGAATCATGCAACACGTGGACATGAGTTTCTCAGGTGGAGAGTGGGCCTGCTCTGCCACCTCAAGGGTCCTCTTCCACTCTGGAAGGCAAGAGGGCAAGAGAGCAAGTGCACTTGGAACCCCTCTGTTTATTAGGGAAAAGACATTTGATAGAATGTTCCACCCCAATAAGGCAGGGGATAGTGTTTCAGCAGGGGTTGCCCAATCCTGTTGGGTACTGCTCAAGCCCGGAGCTGAGGCTCTTCCTTGATGAGTGGGGGTAAAGGCCACTTGCTTGGTATAACACAAGGTGTGGCATATGTTGCCAGTCCAATATCCCCTTTACTCAAGGCTTTTGGAGGGGCTTAGCTCATGCACACGGCGGTCCCTGACATTTGCTTCTTGAATGAATGAGCAGAATGACTGAATAAGTTCTTAATGAGTGCAGTGTTACCAGCTAGGTTGGAATTTAATAAGAGTAATCCAGAATTTTCTTAATCAGAAGTCTCTTATTTCTGGTACCAGAAACCATCTAAAATGATCATTTCCCAAAATTTATTCAGAGACTTGGTTCTCCAAGTATCTCATTTGTTCATAAGACTTAAGTGTTAACATTTGATAACAGTTTTACAACGTACAACTTTTTAATCTTTTTCTTGGTAATTGGTCTTCTGTTCCTTTCTCTCTAGATTTCTCTAAATTTCCTTTCTCAAGACCTTATAATAAATGATCATTTTAAAAATAGCTTCTCACATATACAGTATAGTATCTAAATTTAAAAAAAGAATTTTTAGTTGTAAATGGACACAGTACCTTTATTTTATTTATTTATTTTTATGTGGTGCTGAGGATTGAAACCAGGGCTGCACATGTTGCTAGACAAGTGCTCCACCATTGAGCCACAACCCCAACCCCTAGAGTATAGAAGTATACTTTGTAAAGTATTTTATATTAACCAAAATCTGCAGTAATAGGAGAATGAATTATTTTATGTAGCCATTAAAATAATTCTACAAACACTTTTCAAGTTGGGAAAATGCCCACAGATAATGTCAGGTTAAAAAAAAAGGTATGTGTAAGTATTTATATAGGAAGACATCTGAGAAAACATGCACCAAGATGTCAGTTGTGGTTATTTCTGGGTAGTGGGTTATAGGCTATTTTAATTTTTTTATACTTTATTTTACAAATTCTCTACAACATTATTCTTTTATGATCAGGCACAATGTTCAGGTATCATTTAAAAAACAAAGACATTACATGCAGTATGATAAACAATTTAATGTTGTATGACTCTCATACAGAACAAGAACATGAAATGCAAAATAACTAGGTCTCCTACATTAGTGTAGTCATGGAACTCTAATTCTTACTTCAGTACCGCTTGTATTATGTAGTCAGAATTCTATATTATTGGACATTTATGGATCGCTTTTTTGTTTTTGTCATTCTTATCCATTTTCCTTGCTGTCAGTTTTTTGTTTTTTCCTATGAACTTGCTTGTCCAGCTTTGTATTTTCTCATTTGCCTCTTCCCCTAACTTGCTGCTTTAGATTTGTTGTAACAAAAGAACCAGAAACTGAGGTTAATGGAATGATTTATAAGAATCAAGGGCTAATGGAACTTAGTAGAAAGGACTTCGTGGCAATTCAGTTTTTCTGATGCTTGATAGTTCTTTGGTTTGCTGTTGGGTCCTCAGCTATCTCCTCAGTATTGATGTTGCAAGAAGCCCAATACTTGGAGATGTTAACTACATTATTAAATATTTTCAGAGCTGGGCTTGACCTCATTTACAAGTTACTGACAGAGATGGCATCACATAGGCTATCCTTGTAGTGAACCAACCAAACCATTTCAACTCCATTTTAAGTGACTTCATTTTTTCCAAGTAAAATTATTTATGTTTATATAAACAAAGTAGTCAATTATTAGTGAACAAAATTAAATAAAGGACAGTTGTGTAGTTAGAATGAAATTAGTCCTATAAATCACTTTTGCTATATTTTTAAAAAGTTCTTCAAATGTACTAGAATTCAGCAAAACCAAAGTATTACATCTCTATAGTCATTGATCTTAAAGTGTTCCTTTCATTTTGTTACTCAGGTATTTTCAGTCTTATTAATCTGTTTAATATTTATTTGACCTCCATGCAAGTCGGTGTAGATTCAGAGATAAAGAACCCACAGGCCTGCCCCTAATGTTTTCACATTCTAATAGAGTAGAAAGTCAACCACAATACAGTAAGTGAAGTGCAGAGAATCATTTATTTACTCATTTGATAAATACATTTGTGCACTTATTGCTTGTTATATCTTGTGCTAGACTGTAGAATGTGAAAGACATGGAATCTGCTAAATGCAAGCTTCATTTAGTTAGTAGGCAGAAACATAAACAGATATTTATAAATTTAGGAGTGTAATATAATTCTGGCTCTATGAAAAACACAAGGGAGGAATATCTGATTCCATTTGGCAGTTAGAGAAGGCTTCTTGCATGGATAATCTCTGAATGAAGCCTTGAAGTTTCGAGAAAAACTAGGTGAAAAAGGAGAGAGGAAAATGAGACAGGAAGAGTAAAGCACCGAGGTGTGGAACAGTTTGACTTCCTTGGGGGAAGGTGTACAAGAGCTTGGTATTATTGGAGTATAAAGGTATAAGCAAGATATGGCAAGAGATGAAGCTAAAGAAGGTAGGTCTGAGCTCTATCCTGAGGGTCTTGAATTTCATGTTAAGGAGATTTTTATCCTGAAGGTTGTGGGATATGTTGATGGGTTTTAAGACAAGGAATAATATGGTTACATATACATTCATTCATTTAAATTCTTACATTTAAAAAATTATTTTTAACTGATACTTAAAAAGATTGAGTTTCAGATTGATCCATTTTGCAGCTGTATGGAGGATAGACTTGATGGTAAAACTATTTAGAGGCTGTTGAACTACAAATGAAAGACAGTGAAATAGGAGTGAAAGTGTGGGGAGATAATCAAGAAACATAGAGAGGATAAAATCAGAATGTGATTGGTTGGTAAAGGAGAAAACATGGATAGAAGGTTGGTGTTATCACTAAGAGAAAAACAAGGAACAGTTTCAGTTGTTGACTTCAGGAAAGATTGGGAAATCAGTTTTGGATATTTTGTATTAGAAGTTCCTTATGAGACATCTGAGTGGAATTTTTCAAAAATTTTGTTGAGAAAAGTATAACCTGTAGTGGCTAACCCAGATTGTCTGGGATCAAGTGTGACTTTGTCATTCAGTGGCTATATGTCTTTATGAAGTTATACTTAACCTCTCTGTAACTCAGTAACTCATCTGTAAATGTTGGTACTGGGGTTGATGTGAAGATTTAGCCTTTTAGTATAAAATACTTTAGAATATTGTCAGGCTGTAAAAAGTCTTAAAGAATTATGAGCCATTCTTAAAATCATTGTCATGTTGGAATTTAGAAGATTAAAGCTATATAGCAGAAAACTAGAGTAGAGAAATATGCTGGGATCAGATAATGAGGAGCTGTATGTATCACTTAAAAGTAGTATGAATTTTAACCTAAATATAGCAGAAAACTTTTTTTTAAGTGTGTTATATCTTAACCTCTGAAAGGGTTCTTTCCAAAAAATTTATTATTTTTAGGTAGGTATGCTGCCACCAGGTGGTAGGTATGTGTTACTGTTGTACAAATGAAGCAATAAAACTATCATTTTTTAAATGAAGTATTGATTTGATTAAGATCGCTGAATATAAACAGTCTAATTCTGGTAGGACTTCTTTGTTTCAAAACAAAAGCTAAGATTAGTTAAGATGAGGTAAGAGAGGGTTGTTGTAAAAATGCAGAGATTTCAGAGGAAGGACGGAGAAGTGTAGTAGGGCCTCAGAGAATCTGAAAAGCCATGGGAAATTGATGCCATTCTTGCCACCATTTCTTATCTCATTTCCATATTTTTGTATATTAACTTCCTTTATTTACACATCAGTTTGTGTATGAACAAAAATTATAGGATGAATTTCCCAACCTATGCTATATAGTGGAGTGGTTTCCCATTAAATGCATTTTTAAAAATTTTTTAAAAGGCAAAAAAAAAACAATATATAAACAGTGGAAGCAAATCTCATAAAATAAACCGCTATCCAGTGGTTCCCAAATTTCGCTGTACACTCGAAGCTCCTGGTAAGCTTTTTAAAAATTCTTTTTACTGTTTAGAACACGCCCCATGCCAAAATCAGAAATATGATGGAAACCAAGTCTCACTATTTTAAAAAGATTTTCAAAGAGCAGAAAAGTTTAGAACCCATTGATAGAGCCACTTTGCATGATTTTGCAATACTTGAGTGATTATATATTATGGCTTCTTATAAGCCAGGTACTTTACTTGGTGTGCTTCTGTAAGGATTATTTAATGCCAGAAGGAAAACTGGCTGTATTGGATATAGAGAAAAGTGTCTTGGGCTGCAATTTATCTTGTAGGATGATCATGTGTACTGTAATTTAGAGGTCATTTTAGTGGCGTGGTTGTAATTACATGATGATCAAGTTATGCACTAATTTTAGAATCCTTCATACAAGATATCTCTTCTCTATAACCTTTCTGGACAGCTCTGCTACTTCCTTGTTCCCTACTTTCAAGAGAAGAATCTAATTGATTCACTCCTCTTATCAAAAGAGGGGGAAAACAGATGTCATGGATGGTAGGAGTTGTAAGTACTGGCCAGTTCCCTCAGAAGGAAGTTCTACATACTTTAAAAGTACTTCAGTGTTTCACCTACAGAAGAATGCATGGTAAATATATAAGATTAAAACAAGTGAAAAAAAAGACCTCTACACCTATCACTTAGATTAAAAATATTCATGTACCAATGCATTAAAATATTTATCTAATTCCACCCCTAGCACCTGAGCTAACTATAGTTCTGAATTTATCATCACCTTGCTTTTTATACCACATATGTGTACATAAACTATACTTGGTTTTCTGTTTTTGAACTTAATGGTGTCATTATGTGAAGTCTTCAGTGATTTTCCTTTTGTTCAATATCATTAGAGCATTTTCACTCCTGCAATAGTATTCCATTATAGAAATTTATCTCAGTGTCCATTCTCATCAGTGAGCATTTAGGTCATTTCCAGTTTTATTACTGTTACAAATACTACTACTGTGTTAGGTTTTGTCTGCAAGTGCCAAGGGTTTAGAGTTGTATAGAAATCATGAATCCTGTGTTCCCTTAGTCCTTGAGTACTAGAGAGTTTCTTTGAAAATGAGGTAGAAAGAGGGAGTGAAATCAAAAGCAACCTGGTGAGGCTGGTGTCGTAACTCAGTAGTACAGCACTTGGCTAGCAGGTATGAGGCACTGGGTTTAGTCCTCAGCACCATATAAAAATAACTTAATAAAATGGGAATTGTGTTTATCTACAACTAAAAAATAAAAAATGAAAAAAGCAAAACTTGTATTTGTTAATATTATCTACATGGTTTCATTATATAAATCATCAAACAGACATCCCTGGGAACTATTGATGAACACTGGATACCCATTGACCATTAACATGGATCACTGAACTGTAGCAGTTCTTTTATTTTTTTTTCTATTTTTTTTTTAGTTGTAGATGAACACAATATCTTTATTTATTTCCTGTGGTGCTGAGGATTAAACCCAGTGCCTCACATGTGCAAGGCAAGTGCTCTACCACTGAGCCAACCCCAGCCCAGTTCTTGTATTTTTGAGTTGATATTTCCTGCCAAAACTATATGCTTATCAGAAGGAATCATTTATAACCTAGACTTAAAAATTAATAATAAAATAGCCTGCATGACAATGAAATGGAGCAGAGGTAGGTGGTATCTGAATAATACTCTTTTGGATGTGATTTCTAGTAGGTATATAGTTTTATTATTCTTTAAAAAAATAGTTATTATTGAAGGTGGAATGGCAGTGGCGGGAGAAGACAGCCTGAGACATAAGCATACAAAGACTGAGTACCCTATCCCAAGCAGCAATTGTAAATGATATTCTTGCTAGACATTTTCTATCAAGCATCTGAAATGAAACTCTCACATTGATTTGGATTGCCCTAGAGCCAGGAGTACTGGATTCAGTTGACTTCAGGCTAAAAAGAAAACACTCTTGTTTTCATCATAAACATAGGAAACGATGTGATAGTAAAATGAAATGAGACTCCAATATGAAACTGTAGCCACTGCTTTAGCATTTATCACTTTGTTCCTCACTCTCTCTTGGTATTCTAGTACTAATATCATTGTATTGATTCATGGAAGAAACTGAAAAGATTGTTTCATGACCTAAATTTTTTGTTGTATATGTTTATATGTGCATATTAGATACAGAGATCTCTGTGTGTGCATATATACTTACATGCATCTATATGTATAAAATAAGCAGATATAAATGGAAAACAGGCACCATAAAAAATAGTTATAGTAACACATGGAGCCATGATAATATTATCAGTAAATATTCCTTAAAGATATGTAGGGGTAGAAGGCAGTAAAGATCTTTCAAAGAAGAAAAAAATTACCTGTAGTCTCATAATCTACAAGTAATTATTTTTAATAATTTGTTTTAATTTTTAATAGTTTGTTTCTATGCACAAATATATTTTAAAACTCCATTTGATTCATTCTATGCAGTTTTGTGCTCTTATTTTACCCAGCTTTATACTGAGAACATTTTCCCACATTAGAATTTTTTGAAAATATTTTTTGACAGCTGCATAACATTACATTGCATTAAGTAATATAGTCATGTGTAGCCATGGACCTGAATGTATCATCTTAGGGGTTTTTTGTTGTTGTTGTTGTTGTTGTTGTTGTTTGTTTTTGGTTAAAGAAACTATGTAGGAGTTCTGAAGTTCTGAGAAAGAATGCCTATAATTAATGCTTAGAGGTGCCTCTTCCACAAAAAATCAGTTTTTAAAAATTCAGCAATTATTCAGAGATTATATGCAGTCACTGTTCTAGACTTGGAGTGTATAATGATTGATTTTTATTAAAAATCCCACCTTTCTGGAACTTTCTAGTAATTTGTTCTGAATGATACTTAATAACATGAGAATAAAATAATGTTTTGGTAATTTTATGTACTTAGATGTGATTCGTTATGAACACTGAATCATTCCACTTTTTCTGTATCCTATACCATTTTTCAGTTGGGATTATTTAGTAATAGCTATATACTGTTTGTTGACTTGTATTTTCAAGCAACAGTTTACAAATTTTCATAAGTAAAATGCTGGTTTCCTTAGAATTGCAGGTAAAGAAAGGAGAAAGGAAAGGAAATAATTGAAAAATTTTCTCAAAAAAACCCCAAGACCTGGAGGCAAGTTTAAATGATCCTTCTAATGTATCTCTTCATTATACAGTTGAAGAAACTGAATTCTCCTGATGTTAAGTGGCTTTTCCACTGTCACATAGCTAGTACTATATGACAGCCCAGCACTATATTATATGTAGTCCATATTGTTTTGAAATTCAAGAAATATTTGGGTTGTCTGTATACCCAGGCCATGAAGTACACAAAATTAAGATGATTCCTTAAGCTACAGAATCTGTTTTCTTTTTAAACATGAAGGTGATCGCATTGAATGAGATTATAGGCTATAAATAGGTTTGGTCGCTCAATGATTTAAAGTCTTGTCATCTTTTCCATTCTTGATTTCCTTAGTTTTATTTAGCACTATTTTTTTCTTACAGTTTTTTTTTGAGTGGGGGGTGTGTCTTGCTGATTCTGAGGCTGACCCCAAACTCCTGCATTCAAGAGGTCCTTCTGCCTCATCCTCTCAAATAGCTGGGACTACAGGCATTCTAGTAGGCCTGGTTTGTACCTTTTTGTTATTTTGGAAAATATGATTCAGAGCATCCTAAAATGTTGCTTTTATCTTTGCTCTCATTTGCCCTTCTTCAGCTGGTTTTTAGGTTAGTCATTATAATCTTTTTGTTTCCATGGTTAGGCCACCAAATTTTTTTTCTGTGACAGTTTATATAGCTTCTTGTTTATCATCCATGAAGGAATATTGAAAGGCTTAATGACAGCCCTGAAAAGAACATATAGTCACCATAATTAGAATTATTTGGGATTTCTTCCATTTTCTACAGGAAAAACATAAAAATCACTTTTTATAGTTATTTTTAAATACTATAGAGATTACCAGATTACATATTTTTGTAACATTCTCTTTGAGGTATGTGCATTTTCACGTTTGTTTTTCCTCTCGTCAAAAAACACTTGTCAGTTTGGCGATTTCATTTGTTCATGTCTTTAAAATTAATGTTCTAGGATTGTGAAATACTATGAAAAAGGACCTAAAAATACATAGAAAGCAAATTAATATAATGAAAGGTTGGATTTGGAGTCAGATACTCTAGTTCTGTTTTGTTTTGACACTGATTATGATATTGATCAGGTAACATTGATTTTTAAAATATTTTTTTATTTCTACACAATACATTTATTTTGTTTATTTACTTTTATGTGGTGCTGAGGGCCTCGCATGTGCTCGGCGAGTGCTTTACCACTGAACCACAACCCTAGCCCCTAACAAATTGTTTT
Organism: Spermophilus citellus; assembly: GCF_964194105.1. Lineage (NCBI taxonomy): Eukaryota > Metazoa > Chordata > Mammalia > Rodentia > Sciuridae > Spermophilus > Spermophilus citellus. The sequence continues at coordinate 134,504 of NW_027672905.1, read as the reverse complement.
TTATATATCAGCTTCTACATTTTTGTCTCAGTAAGATGTTTTCTGACCTCTCCCCACAGTCCCACAAATTGAATTTCCATTGTATGCTGTCTTTAATGCATATACTTTCTCTTCAAAGCACTTTTTATAACTTGAATGTACATATTTCTTTATTTGTTTAATATTATCTTTCTTACTGGATTACAATTCATGAGAGTTCATATGTGTTATTTATCACTGCATGCCCTGTCATAGCTCATGATAGGCAGTCAATAAGTATTTGTTAAATAACTGAACTATATACTTACAACCTGATATAAATCCAATTTTTATGCTTTCCAGGCATAAAACTACAACACATCTCTTTCGGAAGGCCTTTTTAAAGAAAATCAGGACAATACAGTTTCCTATAACACAATACACCTCTTCTCTCTCTTCTCGCTGTCCATATATGTATATATGAATGACTGTCAGGCTTAAGAAATTGTGCTTTAACCCTTATTTCTCACTCCATTTAATAATAGTTTGGCATTATACTGTGAAGTTCTACTTTTGAGACCATGTGTTTCATTGATGTCCAGCACAGTGCCTGGCATGTAGTAAATAGTCAATGGACACACAAAAATACACAAAAACAGACTTCAATTAGTCATTTATTTTTGAAGGAACATTATAAAAACTTGGCATGTTTTTATATATAACATTTTGAAAATGTATTGTTTTATTGAGAATGATCATATATAAAATTATGAATATTGAGTTTAAGGAACTCAATATATTTATATTCAGTTGTTTATTCATGTTCTGGTCAAGATAAGACATTTACTTGTGATCTGGTCTACTTTTGAAAGATAAATATGTGAACATAATATCTTTCCAGTAAATCTTGCAACTATTTCTGTGACTACATATGTTAACACTTTTATAATTGGCTTCCAAATGACAAACACAGATGGCTGTAGTCTGAATTTTCAGCATGTTTTAGAATAAATGTTTTCTCAGTAATTTAAAGTGCATCATTTCAGTATCATATGGTTATCTAATTGATTCAGATTTTTTTGCTTATCTGCTAGCTTGCCATTTTTCAAATTTAAAATAAAACTAAATAGCTATAAATAATTGAATATGTGATACGATCTTATTCCTTTCACATTTTTATAAAACAGTAGTCTTGCCAGAAAGCTATTGTGGATATTATTTTTATGAGAAACTTTTTGTTCTCTTTTGGTTTTTTTGGTGGAGGGAGGGAAGTTATAGTGAGAAGGATTCTTTTTATGTTCTTATTCATTTATTAGCCATTTTTGTATTTGGTCTATTTAATAGTTACAGTAATTCCAATCATATATTTCCTCTTTTTAAAAAACAAAGAAATTTACTTAGTCTCATTCTTTTATCTTTCACCTTTTAAGAGTGATTCAAGTAATTTGAAAATTGTTCATTTTAATTTTGAAACCATGGAACATTTTAATAAAGTAGAATTAGATATGCCTTTTATATGATCTTGCTTAGTGTGGTGACTTTTCAATAAAAGATAAATTATCCTTTAAAAAAATTCAACATAGGGGCTGGGGATGTGGCTCAAGCCATAGCGTGCTTGCCTGGCATGCGTGCGGCCCGGGTTCGATCCTGAACACCACATACAAACAAAGATGTTGTGTCTGCCGATAACTAAAAAATAAATATTAAAATATTCTCTCTCTCTCTCTCTCTGTCTCTCTCTCTTTTAAAAAAATAGATAAAAAATTCAACATACATTTATTTAATATTGCTCTAGGCTTTTAATATATAGAAGAAGGGAGGAAAAAAAGTCCTTGCCCTCATGGGGTTTACCTTCTGGTTAATTTTTCTGAAAAAATAATATAACTCATATAATGAGTAATATAGGCCTAGAACATTATCTTTTTAATTATGTCTGTAGAAGTGATTCATTCTAAATATTATAATGGAACTACTTCTACTTTTTATTCCATATCTGTGTGCTACTATTTGCATTTAGTAACAGATATTCTTATTTTGGAGGGTTTTTGTTGTTGTTGTTGTTCAAACTTTCCATTCTTTATTTATTTATCTTTCATTTTGTGCTGACGGTTTAACCTGGGCCCTGTGTGCATGCTAGGCAAGCACTCTACCACTGAGCCACATCCCTAGACCTAAGTCATTCTTTCTATAATGCAAAGTTAATAATTTTTTTCCTTTGTTATATATTTGACATTTGAATAAATTTTAGATATAAATTATTGATATAATCTGACACTTGGAATTCTAAGCAAAATCTTCATCTTTGCCTTGATAAATTTTGCTGACTAAATATATTCTAATGCAGAAACATGATATTTCAAGAAGTTTCTGAAATTGAGTATATTAGAAATCTCATTATTAGTATTTATTTTTTGGCATTGCATTCTCTCTAAGGGATGTTTTAAAATAATGCTCCTGGATTTTTGATTCTATTTATAGATAAAGTATTTGCCAATATTCTAGTTAGTTTGTTTTTAAGAATGATCTGCTATGCTTCAAGTAGTTCAAGTACATTCCAGCAGCTTAATAATGTGCAAATAGAGGCAACTGGTCTTGCACCTGTTCCTCAACGCACTGGGTAGTTACTAAATAACTGGGAAAAATGTTAAATGTGAAATATTTTTATACTTTGTAAGTATAATCATGAGCTATTTTTGACTTATGAATTAAATATCTTCTTTAAGGGAATAGGACATGTTTATATGCTTTTCTTCATCTACAGCAGATAATTTAAGTATAAAATGTTATTTATAAATAATATATTTGCCACATATTTTGATAGTAACATTAGCAAGATTGCTTTAATACTTTAGATAATAAGAAATTTATTTGCTGTCTTTGTAATTGGTCTGGTTAATAGTTATGGTAATTCTAAGCATATATTTCCTCTTTTTAAGGCAGAAAGGAACTTACATGTGGTCTTCTTTTTTCTCCTCTTAAGAGTGATTCAGGAGCTCAAATTAAATTTAAGAAGTCTTTGTCAGTAGTTGCTTTATACAAAAATCAGAAAACTTAACTCTATTTAAAAAAATACAGTAATAGCTCAGCAATAGATCCTTTGCCTAGCACGTACAAGGCTGTGGGTTTGATCCTCAGTACTACATAAAAATAAATAAAATAAAGGTATTGTGTCCATCAAAAAAATTCATAAGAATAAATAAATAAAATGTAAGTGAGCAATAGGAAAAATACCTGTAATCTGAACTCCAAATGTAAACAAAAGTTGTTAAGGTTGTAGTTTTCCAGAATTTATCTATGCCTATGAATATAATGATATTTAAATTCATACTGGATATAATCATTGAAAGCTATGAGCCTGAGACTTGCCTTATCTTTTTAAAAATGAAGTATAATTTTCCTTTCATGAAAAGAAATAGATATGCTACAATACTACTTTATACCTGCTATTATATCACAAAGTCTTTAATAGCAATTGCTTGCATTGGTATTTTTAATATAAGTTCACCATAATTAGTCTAGTGTTACCTGGTATATAATGTGTACTTCTGATTTTAGGTGGTAAGAAAATATTTTAGGTCTTAAAAAACTTTGGATAGTATTGTAAGAAAGTTTTTACCGTTTTCAGTTTTCTTTCTGCTTATGATAACGAAAATCTGTCTGATGCTTGTCTGTCTTTAACAGTCTTTTATTGTCCATTTTTTTCATAGCCTTCAGCAACCTCTAACTAAAATTTCAATAATAGATTTATCATTTCTTTTATTTTCAGTTTATCTCTTAAAAGAAATAACAAGTGATATTAACTTTCAATTTAAAGAAAATACACTGTTTAAAATATATTAAGTAAATGATAACGTATCGATGACTAGGGTTTGGTACAAATTCTGATGATGACAGACAAATGATAAAACACTGCTGTTTAAAATTTTAAGTTACTTGTAAGTTTTTCCCACTATAAATATGGCTGCAGTGAGCATTTGTATAGCTAATAGGCTAATTATCTTTTTTGTATAAAAGATAATTATAGACGATATCTTTTGTATAAAGTAGTAGAACAGAACAAGTGTGTTTGGAGCTCCTTGTTTTTGTGTGTATTTTCATATAATCTTAAATCCAGAGATTATACTGTGAATGAGAGTCCCTCTATTCCCCTATTCTAGTTATAGAGTAGTTATTCCCCTAACTCAGCTAATTTCCTCTTCTTTAGGCAGAAGCCATGGAGGACGAAGAAAGAAGGAGAATGATAGAAGCTGGTAGAAAGAAGGTAGGAGAGCAGGGGACCGCCGGGCCAGAGGTGGGAGGCGGTGGCCGGGCAAGGGTGGGAGGAGGCCTGGGAAACGAGTTTGCGGCAGCCGGGTGCGCTCAAGCCGTAGTGTGCTTGCCTGGCATGCGTGTGGCCCGGGTTCGATCCTGAACACCACATACAAACAAAGATGTTGTGTCTGCCGATAACTAAAAATTAAATATTAAAATATTCTCTCTCTCTCTCTCTCTGTCTCTCTCTCTTTTAAAAAAATAGATAAAAAATTCAACATACATTTATTTAATATTGCTCTAGGCTTTTAATATATAGAAGAAGGGAGGAAAAAAAGTCCTTGCCCTCATGGGGTTTACCTTCTGGTTAATTTTTCTGAAAAAATAATATAACTCATATAATGAGTAATATAGGCCTAGAACATTATCTTTTTAATTATGTCTGTAGAAGTGATTCATTCTAAATATTATAATGGAACTACTTCTACTTTTTATTCCATATCTGTGTGCTACTTTTTGCATTTAGTAACAGATATTCTTATTTTGGAGGGTTTTTGTTGTTGTTGTTGTTGTTGTTGTTGTTTAAATCAAACTTTCCATTCTTTATTTATCTTTTATTTTGTGCTGACGGTTTAACCTGGGCCCTGTGTGCATGCTAGGCAAGCACTCTACCACTGAGCCACATCCCCAGACCTAAGTCATTCTTTCTATAATGCAAAGTTAATAATTTTTTTCCTTTGTTATATATTTGACATTTGAATAAATATTAGATATAAATTATTGATATAATCTGACACTTGGAATTCTAAGCAAAATCTTCATCTTTGCCTTGATAAATTTTGCTGACTAAATATATTCTAATGCAGAAACATGATATTTCAAGAAGTTTCTGAAATTGAGTATATTAGAAATCTCATTATTAGTATTTATTTTTTGGCATTGCATTCTCTCTAAGGGATGTTTTAAAATAATGCTCCTGGATTTTTGATTCTATTTATAGATAAAGTATTTGCCAATATTCTAGTTAGTTTGTTTTTAAGAATGATCTGCTATGCTTCAAGTAGTTCAAGTACATTCCAGCAGCTTAATAATGTGCAAATAGAGGCAACTGGTCTTGCACCTGTTCCTCAACGCACTGGGTAGTTACTAAATAACTGGGAAAAATGTTAAATGTGAAATATTTTTATACTTTGTAAGTATAATCATGAGCTATTTTTGACTTATGAATTAAATATCTTCTTTAAGGGAATAGGACATGTTTATATGCTTTTCTTCATCTACAGCAGATAATTTAAGTATAAAATGTTATTTATAAATAATATATTTGCCACATATTTTGATAGTAACATTAGCAAGATTGCTTTAATACTTTAGATAATAAGAAATTTATTTGCTGTCTTTGTAATTGGTCTGGTTAATAGTTATGGTAATTCTAAGCATATATTTCCTCTTTTTAAGGCAGAAAGGAACTTACATGTGGTCTTCTTTTTTCTCCTCTTAAGAGTGATTCAGGAGCTCAAATTAAATTTAAGAAGTCTTTGTCAGTAGTTGCTTTATACAAAAATCAGAAAACTTAACTCTATTTAAAAAAATACAGTAATAGCTCAGCAATAGATCCTTTGCCTAGCACGTACAAGGCTGTGGGTTTGATCCTCAGTACTACATAAAAATAAATAAAATAAAGGTATTGTGTCCATCAAAAAAATTCATAAGAATAAATAAATAAAATGTAAGTGAGCAATAGGAAAAATACCTGTAATCTGAACTCCAAATGTAAACAAAAGTTGTTAAGGTTGTAGTTTTCCAGAATTTATCTATGCCTATGAATATAATGATATTTAAATTCATACTGGATATAATCATTGAAAGCTATGAGCCTGAGACTTGCCTTATCTTTTTAAAAATGAAGTATAATTTTCCTTTCATGAAAAGAAATAGATATGCTACAATACTACTTTATACCTGCTATTATATCACAAAGTCTTTAATAGCAATTGCTTGCATTGGTATTTTTAATATAAGTTCACCATAATTAGTCTAGTGTTACCTGGTATATAATGTGTACTTCTGATTTTAGGTGGTAAGAAAATATTTTAGGTCTTAAAAAACTTTGGATAGTATTGTAAGAAAGTTTTTACCGTTTTCAGTTTTCTTTCTGCTTATGATAACGAAAATCTGTCTGATGCTTGTCTGTCTTTAACAGTCTTTTATTGTCCATTTTTTTCATAGCCTTCAGCAACCTCTAACTAAAATTTCAATAATAGATTTATCATTTCTTTTATTTTCAGTTTATCTCTTAAAAGAAATAACAAGTGATATTAACTTTCAATTTAAAGAAAATACACTGTTTAAAATATATTAAGTAAATGATAACGTATCGATGACTAGGGTTTGGTACAAATTCTGATGATGACAGACAAATGATAAAACACTGCTGTTTAAAATTTTAAGTTACTTGTAAGTTTTTCCCACTATAAATATGGCTGCAGTGAGCATTTGTATAGCTAATAGGCTAATTATCTTTTTTGTATAAAAGATAATTATAGACGATATCTTTTGTATAAAGTAGTAGAACAGAACAAGTGTGTTTGGAGCTCCTTGTTTTTGTGTGTATTTTCATATAATCTTAAATCCAGAGATTATACTGTGAATGAGAGTCCCTCTATTCCCCTATTCTAGTTATAGAATAGTTATTCCCCTAACTCAGCTAATTTCCTCTTCTTTAGACTTGACATGTTCATTTCTTACCCCTCAATATTTAATAAGTTCATTCACAAGTACCTAGTGTTACAAACTTTACAACCCGAATATTCAATCCAATAGTTATTCTGAAACTGTGAAGTCATCTATATTATTATCATCATTTTAATTTGGTGATAGTTTGATCTTTTAAAGAAAGTGATCCCAAAGAAAAATTATCATTGATGTTAATGATACTTTTTCCTGCAGCTTGCCGAGTTTCGAGAAAGAAGAGCTCGATTGGATGGACAAAACCCTCATAAGAAGCCAAAAAAGAAGAAAACCTCAAGCAATAAAAATGATGTTCATGGCTTGAATATTGATCAATCAAAGAGTGAGGAGATGTTCATAAATAGTTCTCAGGGTGTTGGACCGGCCGTGATGCCTGAATCCACAATAATGAGAACTCTAAACAATGAAGAAACACTTAAACATGAACAAGTTTTTTCTGTTGATGTAAGTATTCATCCAGATTTTAAAACATTCTACCTCTAACTAGAAAGTTGTGGCAGTGAAAAGTCATTAGCATCCACCTGAGGGAAGCTTGACAAAGTCATTGACTTTTTAGCATCAAGAATTGATAATTCTTTTAAAGAACTTGAATTTTTCTGATGGCATGTTAAGGATTTAGTTTTATTTAAAAGAGTTACATAAATTAGAGGAATGGTGTCTTTGATGCTTTTGGCTTACAGATGACATCTACTATATATGTAAAAGTTCTTGGTACTTTTGTATTTATAACAATGGCTTGTGATAAATTTTATATGCATTATTATAAGTCATTGTAATTCATAATGAAATGAAATTTTTAAAGATTTGGATAATTTTTACTAGTTTTTTAATAGTATTTTTGTGAATTTTCTATCATTGTTACTAACAGCAATGTCTTAGTAAAGCAGGATTTTTTTTTTTTGTAAAGTATGATATTTAGCAGGGGAAAAATGTCATAATTGTAATCATGTTTTACTTTTGTTTTAGCTGGAAAGTGAGATTTCAACCACAGCAGATGATTACACTTTGGAGGTAAGACTAACATATCCCAATTAAAAATGTCATAGATAAAACTGATATTTTTTTCGAAATTATTGATTGTTGGTACTTTATTTCTTATAAATTATATGCTTCTGTATATATTTAATATAACTTAACATAATATAATATAAATGGATTGAAAAACTGAAAATTATATTTTACTGCTGTATCTTTTTCCAGTGGTTAGCTAAAGTCTTAACTGTTTGAATTGCTTAATCCTTAATTATATAGCAGCCATATTTTGGTTTTTAGGAAAGTGAGTCTGCATTTCTAGGACCCATCACCATTTTAAGATAGCCATTTAGCACAGTAAAAATTTTATAATTTAGTATGATTTTTTATAGTAATGCTTTTTACAAATGTTTGAATACTAGTTTAATAAAATGTGTTTATTGGAATTAATGTTGCTGTAGTGTTGTGTATGTGTGCATGTGTGTACATGTGTGTTACTGGGCATTGAACTCAGGGCCTTGTACATGCTAGGAAAGCACTTTGTCACCAAGCTACATTCCCAGCCCTTTTTCAGTTTCATTTTAAGATAGATTCTAAGTTGCCCAGGCTATCTTTGAACTTGTGATCCTCCTGATGCACGGTGTGCATCACCATGCCTGACAATGATGATTTTTATTTTAGGTGATAAACTGTAAAATAGGCATTGGTCTCTTAAGAAATACCTGCCTTCTTTATATGTTTGCAATAAGTATCACTTTGTTATCTTATTCTTTTTAGATATGATTGTCATTTCTTTGCTCCCAAATTTAGAGTACATGGAAAATTATTATTTACTCTGAATGTTTAAGCAACTTAGTATATTTCATAAGTCTGAATTTATTGTAGGCTTCTAATAGAAAAACTAGGTTCTTTTTTTTTTTAAGAGAGAGAGAGAGAATGAATATGAATCTTTTTTGTAGATGGACACAACATGATGCCTTTATTTTATTTTATTTTTTTTAATGTGGTGCTGAGAATCAAACCCAGGTCCCGCCCATGCTAGGCGAGTACTCTACCACTGAGCCACAATCCCAGCTCAAAAAACTATGTTCTTAAATTAACATATTACAGTTTTTATTTTTGTTGTTTGGGTGTGGGTGTATGTTTGTTACTGGGGATTAAACCCAGGGATGCTCTACCACTGAGCTACATTCCCAGCTGTTTTTATCTGAAACTGACTTGCTAAGTTGCTCAGGCTAGCCTTGTACTTGCAAACCAGAATTATCTCAACTTTATCCATGGTGTGGTTGACTCTGAGGACCTGCCTTTGAACATCTCCCAAGAAAATGCTCCAGTAGAGCAAAATCTTGAAAGTCATTCACAAAGACATTGTTAAAATTTGCCTTGAGCTTTTTTCTGAGCTGGCACAAAATAAAGAAAACTACAGGAAAAAAATGTCAGAGGCATTCTCTAAAACTCTCTAAAACCTGGAAGCTCTGAGGACTCCCAATAACTACTGATGCCTTTCTGAGCTGCTTGACTATCATACCTCCCAGTCTGGAGGTGAGATCACTTTTCTGTCAAAAATGTCTGTTGCCTGAAGGAGACTCAGGTCTCATCACTGAAGAGAGCAAAGATCAGATAGCAACTCTGCTTTTGTGGAGTGGAGAAACAGGGCTTTCAGGTTGTGTATTGGTGAGTATTGCATGCTGTAGCTTGGGGAATTTGGTGGGAAGGCCTGCAACTAACTAAAGATGAGGATGAGAAGAATGAAATGGAGGGGAGTGAGGTGAAGTTTGAGAACTCTTCTGCAAACTTATGAAAGAAATCTTAGATAAGAAGTTGAGAATCTTAGTTATGAAGGTTGTGACAATCCTCCAGTAGGCTGTCTTAAACCTGCTGCATTGTGACTAGTACTCAGGGCTGAACAGCGAACTCAGAGCAGATCATAACAGTCCAGGCACTTCAAGACAACTCTACAATGGGCAACATGATGACCAGAAAGTACTTGGAGATAGATCCTAACCAACTCATTGTGGGGCATTATAAATATGTTTAAACTGAATTAGAGGAGAACTAACTGAATATTTGCTATAGAGGTATTAGATATAATTATTATACTGGATAAATAATTTATGTAATACTGATAACATGATATTTGACATGATCTTTGATGGATATTTACAAATATTCATTTTATTACACTGTTACTTCAAAATAGAAATTTTAGTGTGTACTAAAATCAGAATGTGTCATTTCTGAGTCATGAAAAACTAATTGAAATTTAGAAGTATTATAATTTGAAAATTATCACAAGTGACTTTATATCTAGAATTAGTATTCCTACATTCTTGTGGTTTTTCACCAATTGCAATAATGTGTTAACAAAAGTTGGTTTTTTGCCTTCCCTTTAGCTTCATTTCTCAGAGATTATTCTTAGAATAAAAGTAGAGCAATCAAACTGATTTTTAAAAAGTCTCTTAGTTAGGACCCTCTCCCCCTTTTATTTGGCAGTTGTGGGTATTGGGCCTTGCACATACTATGCAGATGCTCTACAACTGGGCTACATCTTCAGTCCTAGGATTTGTACTTTTTAAAGTGTCATGGCTCATATAGACTTAATCCTAACTCTAGACATTCTGACTAGTCTGTCCTACATATTTCAGTGTTAACAATTTCATTCTCCTGGGTTCTATTGACATAGAATTGTGAAGGCTTAAGATATGGGCAGGAATGTGGGCAGGAATGAAGTTGGTTTTTGTACTCTATCATCCTCCTTTCTCTTACTACAACATATCTGTGCTACAGACAAGTGGTGATATGTTAAAGAAAACCCCCTCATCTGTCTGGATGGCGTGACTAGCAGTAGTACTATCCCCAGAGGAAAGTTCTTAGGGGAGTGTTCTTTACCTCTTTATTTCCCTTGGTTTGCTTACTAGCCTTTAATTAAATTTATACCAGTAAATGGTTTTATTTGAAAATAAATAGGGCTTAATTTTAAAAATATATTTAGCTAATTTTAAGGAAGCATTTTGTAAAAGAAGATCTAGTAACTTGAAGCTTTTAGTTATCTTTCTGAAGACTAAATAGGAACTGCACTTAGAACTTCAGTTACTTAAATGAAAGTGTCTTTTGCATTGTAAGAACTTAGATGTTTGAGGAATGATTGACATTTGATATGCCTCTTAGATACTTCAGTTAAATATAATCACCATATTTGTTTTGCTATTAAGGCATTTTCCCTAGATGTAAAAGATACAGTTAGTAGAAATATTATTGTTAGGTAAATAAAATTTGGTCTATCATAATATATCAGGAAATTTTTTTATACAGGTAAATGATTGCTGTAATGTGGTGAAAACAGAAAAGCCTACCAATTTATTAATGGTACAGTATATAAAACTACTCATGATACTAATGTTTTTTATTATTTAAAACCATTTGACTTACTAACCAAGCTTTCTCCTGTATGTAATTCTTTCTGTATGTGATTTCTAAAAGTTACTAGATCTTCTTTACTGCTTAACAAAACAAAGTTACCTCATTTTCATTATAACATGGAATTGGAACAAAATTTGCAGATATGCTGTTTAGGTGCTTTTAAGGTAATATCACATTAATAGCAAACCAGATTGCTATAGAAGTGAACTTCAAAGTGAAGAGTGATGTTTTAAAGTGGATTTTGCTATGGAATTCAATATTCGAATTCCTCTCTCAGGAATGTTGCTAGTACTGAATTATTAAAAATATTTGGTTGATTTAGGAAGAAGAATTTGGTGTCGTTGATTCTTATTCTGAACAAGGCACACACTATAGTGAGACTCGCCTAGAGTTGATAGAAAACGAATTAGTTGGGAAACCTGAACATGAGCCCGAAGAACTGAACAGAGAACTGGAAGAAATGAGGGCCACCTATGGGACTGAAGGATTGCATCAGGTACATTTACCTTCTGTGGCCTTTGTTTGCTACTCACAAAAACAAAAAAGGAAATTTTTAAAAAAATATTTATTTTTTAGTTTTTTTTTTAGGTAGACACAATATCTTTATTTTACATTTATGTGGTGCTGAGAATCGAACCCAGTGCCTCACGCATGCTAGGCGAGGCACTACCACTTGAGCCACATTCCCAGCCCTCCAGGAAATTTTAATGATAGTTTATGTATTTAATGAGAATTACAGGTGTTAACTTAAGATTATCTCATTCATGAGAAAAATGGGGTTCTTGTGCATAGTATTAAGAATCCCATTTTACAACTAGAATTCAACTAATAGGGGTAACATGTATGTTACTTTGTTTATTTAACTTAATAAGATAGAGTAAAATAACTTTAGTGATTTCAGGATAGATGTTTTTCTAATGAGCCTGAAAGAAAATTGTGGTATAAATCACAGTTTTTAAAAAAATGATGACTTAAACCCATTAAGAATATCAGCAAGTCCCTGTAAATATTCTCTGCAGTTAGAGTGACATCTCTTGTATTAAGTAATAAGTTATGAACTCAAGATGAAAATGGGACATTAATGAGGATGATAGAATAGATATCAGTTTCATCCTCTCCAAAAACAAGTTTGTGGTGTTGCCTGGTAACAGATTGGGGGAGCTCCCCAATATAAAGGCATTTGCTTCTAGAATTAGATATATAGAAAAGCCAGAACAAGTGAAAATTTTTTGCATGTGCACATTAATTTCTTTGAGATTGATTTGGAAGTAAAACAAATTTCTTAAAGCTCATAGCTTTCAAATGTGGGAGATAGCATATAAATTGTAAGAATTCCACTAATGTGCTTTGAATCTCATATTTTTAAAAAAGTTGCTTGTAATAATGATAATCAGTTTTATGTAAAATATAAGCCTAGAATGTAATTCTTTTCTCTGATTTCCTTTAGTTACAAGAATTTGAAGCAGCAGTTAAACAAAGAGATGCTATTATCACACAGCTCACCGCCAATATACAACAGGCAAGAAGGGAAAGGGATGAAACGGTGAGAGAATTTTTAGCGTTGATGGAGCAAAGTCAAAAATTGCAGATTCAATTCCAACAAGTAAGTATTACAAGTAGAACAAGACTTACTCGATTTTTATAACGAATTTTTAAATTTTTTCACTTTCTAGAACAAATCTGTTATAAAGCCATTTGTTTATTCGTACTGGAAAAACTAGTGAATAAGTGTTATGTTAATCAAGAATTTAATTTATACTTCTTGGGTAGTTTCTTGCTGTTATTTTCTTTGTACTTTTCCCTGTCTCTATTTAAAAATTCTACAAAGTCTTATCAGGTGTATTTTTGCAGAAATTAACCTGCAGTTACACCCTACTTTTTCCAACCCTGGTATGGTTTTATGTTAATTAGGTTCTCAATTATAACTAGACTGACAACTGGATATATTCCATTAATCTTTAGTTGGAACTATAATCTAATTGCATTAAACAAAAGGGAGGAATTTAAGGTAAGAATACAGGCTTGTTTATAGAACTTAAGGGCAGAAATACAATCAGAACTCTGAGAGAAATTGGAACTAGAGTTTGAAAAGTCATCAGGAATCCAGGAAGAACTTTCAGTCCGCATTTTTCTCTGCCTGTCTGCCTGTCTTATTTCTCCTATTTTCTCAGCTTTATAATGTGAAAGGTAAATTCTTTGGCTCATTACCCAAAGTGCACATGACCTATCAGCATGTTGACAGCATGGAAACATGTTGACTGAGATTGTAAGCCTATGAAGTGAGCATACTTTCCAGAGAACCCCTGTGGGCTGAGGGTATGATAAAGTGTCACTTAAAATTTAATATTTTGAGGATTCTATTTTTAAGTTACAGGCTAGTGAAACTCTACGAAATAGCACTCACAGTAACACAGCTGCAGATTTACTGCAAGCCAAACAACAGCTTGAAGAACAAGACCATCTATTAGAAGATTATCAAAAAAAGAAGGAAGACTTCAAAATGCAAATTAATTTCTTACAAGAGAAAATTAAAGTATATGAAATGGTATGTGTATCTTAAGGAAGTCAACCTACTTGTAGCAGCTTTGTAATTAACTTTAAAGTTTTTAATGGAGGTGTTTATCTTTTTTTTATGCATATGCACCACAAAATTTCATAATTGAGACAAACTCTTTGAGTACATAAAATAATATATTTCAAAAGCATTGAGAATTTCGTAGTAATAGTTTTAAATATGATACTACTCATTACTCTGCTCCTTAAAAGTGATCTGCCTATGTTAAACTGAAGTCAGGAGAATCTATTTTTATAACTAGGATTTCTATCCTTTTTCCCCCAACTAAATGTATTTCTTCTTATTTTAGCCATGATTATAAAATTCTGAAAAAGAAATTTTGTAAATTTAAACTACAAAAAAATGTGGTTGATTCTTTTTATTCACTTGAGTTATATTCCAGTTTGGGGAAATTATTTAGTCAATAAGAGCTCCTGGTAGGAAATGTATCACATGGATTGTAATCTTTAATCTTTTTTTTTCAATTATTTTTTTATTGGTTGTTCAAAACATTACAAAGCTCTTGACATATCATTTCATACATTAGATTCAAGTGGGTTATGAACTCCCATTTTAACCCCGTATACAGATTGCAGAATCACATCGGTTACACATCCACATTTTTACATAATGCCATATTAGTAACTGTTGTATTCTGCTACCTTTCTTATCCTCTACTATCCCCGCTCCCCTCCCCTCCCATCTTCTCTCTCTACACCATCTACTGTAATTCATTTCTCTCCTTGTTTTTTTCCCATTCCCCTCACAACCTCTTATATGTAATTTTGTACAACAATGAGGGTCTCCTTCCATTTCCATGCAATTTCCCTTTTCTCTCCCTTTCCCTCCCACCTCATGTCTCTGTTTAATGTTAATCTTTTCCTCCTGCTCTTCCTCCCTGCTCTGTTCTTAGTTGCTCTCATTATATCAAAGAAGACAGTTGGCATTTGTTTTTTAGGGATTGGCTAGCTTCACTTAGTATAATCTGCTCTAATGCCATCCATTTCCCTGCAAATTCCATGATTTTGTCATTTTTTCGTGCTGAGTAATACTCCATTGTGTATAAATGCCACATTTTTTTTTATCCATTCATCTATTGAAGGGCATCTGGGTTGGTTCCACAGTCTTGCTATTGTGAATTGTGCTACTATGAATATCGATGTGGCAGTATCCCTGTAGTGTGCTCTTTTAAGGTCTTCAGGGAATAGTCCGAGAAGGGCAATAGCTGGGTCAAATGGTGGTTCCATTCCCAGCTTTCCCAGGAATCTCCATACTGCTTTCCAAATTGGCCACACCAATTTGCAGTCGCACCAGCAATGTACAACAGTACCCTTTCCCCACATCCTCGCCAGCACTTGTTGTTGTTTGACTTCATAATGGCTGCCAATCTTACTGGAGTGAGATGGTATCTTAGGGTGGTTTTGATTTGCATTTCTCTGACTGCTAGCGATGGTGAGCATTTTTTCATGTACTTGTTGATTGATTGTATGTCCTCCTCTGAGAAGTTCAGGTCCTTGGCCCATTTGTTGATTGGGTTATTTGTTATCTTACTGTTTAATTTTTTGAGTTCTTTGTATACTCTGGATATTAGGGCTCTATCTGAAGTGTGAGGAGTAAAAATTTGTTCCCAAGATGTAGGCTCCCTATTTACCTCTCTAATTGTTTCTCTTGCTGAGAAAAAAACTTTTTAGTTTAAGTAAGTCCCATTTGTTGATTCTTGTTATTAACTCTTGTGCTATGGGCGTCCTATTAAGGAATTTTGAGCCCGACCCCACAATATGTAGATCGGAGCCAACTTTTTCTTCTATCATACGCAGAGTCTCTGATTTGATATCAAACTCCTTGATCCATTTTGAGTTAACTTTTGTGCATGGTGAGAGAAGGGGATTCAGTTTCATTTTGTTGCATATGGATTTCCAGTTTTCCCAGCACCATTTGTTGAAGATGCTATCCTTCCTCCATTGCATGCTTTTAGCCCCTTTATCAAATATATAAGATAGTTGTAACTTTGTGGATTAGTCTCTGTGTCCTCTATTCTGTACCATTGGTCCACCCGCCTGTTTTGGTACCAGTACCGTGCTGTTTTTATTACTATTGCTCTGTAGTATAGTTTGAAATCTGGTATCGCTATGCCACCTGATTCACACTTCCTGCTTAGAGTTGCTTTTGCTATTCTGGGTCTTTTATTTTTCCATATGAATTTCATGATTGCTTTATCTATTTCTACAAGAAATGTCTTTGGGATTTTGATTGGCATTGCATTAAACCTATAGAGAACTTTTGGTAATATCGCCATTTTGATGATGTTAGTTCTGCCTATCCATGAACAGGGTATATTTTTCCATCTTCTAAGATCTTCTTCTATTTCTCTCTTTAGGGTTCTATAGTTTTCATTGTATAAATCTTTCACCTCTTTTGTTAGGTTGATTCCCAAGTATTTTATTTTTATTTGAGGATATTGTGAATGGGGTGTTTTTCCTTATTTCCATTTCAGAAGTTTTGTTGCTGATATACAGAAATGCCTTTGATTTATGCGTGTTGATTTTATATCCTGCCACTTTGCTGAATTCATTTATTAGTTCTAGTAGTTTTTTTGTAGACCTTTTTGGGTCTTCTAGGTATAGAATCATGTCATCTGCAAATAGTGATAATTTAAGTTCTTCTTTTCCTGTTTTTATGCCTTTAGTTTCTTTCGTCTAATTGCTCTGGCCAGTGTTTCGAGAACTATATTGAATAGAAGTGGTGATAGAGGGCATCCCTGTCTTGTTCCAGATTTTAGAGGGAATGCCTTCAATTTTTCTCCATTCAGAATGATGCTAGCCTGAGGCTTAGCATAGATAGCTTTTACAATGTTGAGGTAAGTTCCTGTTATCATCCCTAGTTTTTCTAATGTTTTGAACATAATGGGATGCTGTACTTTGTCGAATGCTTTTTCTGCGTCTATTGAGATGATCATATGGTTCTTATCTTTAAGTCTATTGATGTGGTGAATAATATTTATTGATTTCCGTATATTAAACCATTCATCCCAGGGATGAATCCTACTTGATCATGGTGCACAATTTTTTTGATGTGTTTTTGTATCCGATTCTCCAGAATTTTATTGAGGATTTTTGCATCTAGGTTCATTAGAGATATTGGTCTGTAGTTTTCTTTCTTTGAGGTGTCTTTGTCTGGTTTCAGAATCAGGGTGATGTTGGCCTCATTGAATGAGTTTGGAAGAGCTCCCTCTTTTTCTATTTCCTGAAATAACTTGAAAAGTATTGGTATTAATTCTTCTTGAAAGGTTTTGTAAAACTCCGCTGTATACCCATCCGGTCCTGGGCTTTTCTTGGTTGGTAGTCTTTTGATTGCTGCTTCTATTTCTTCCATTGATATTGGTCTGTTCAAATTGTGTGTATCCTCCTGGCTCAGTCTGGGCATATCATATGACTTAAGAAATTTATCGATGTCTTCACTATCTTCTATTTTATTGGAATATAGGTTTTCAAAATAATTGCTAATTATCTTCTGTATTTCTGTAGTGTCTGTTGTGATATTGCCTTTCTCATCCTGTATGTTAGTAATTTGAGTTCTCTCTATTCTTCTCTTCATTAGGATGGCTAAGGGTCTGTTGATCTTATTTATTTTTTCGAAGAACCAACTTTTAGTTTTGTCAGTTTTTCAATAGTTTCTTTTGTTTCAATATCGTTGATTTCCGCTCTGATTTTAATTATTTCTTGTCTTCTGCTACATTTGCTGTTGTTTTCCTCTTCCTTTTCTAGGGCTTTGAGATGAAGTGTGAGCTCATTTATTTGTTGGTTTTTCCTTTTTTTTTTTTTTTTTTTTGAGGAATGACCACCAGGCGATGAATTTCCCTCTTAAAACTGCTTTCATAGTGTCCCATAGATTCCGATATGTTGTGTCTGTATTTTCATTTATCTCTAAGGATTTTTTGATTTCCTCCTTTATGTCTTCTGTAACCCATTGATCATTCAGTAACATTTTGTTCATTTTCCATGTGATGTAGGATTTTTCCTTCCTTCTTTTATCATTGATTTCCAGTTTCATTCCATTATGATCAAATAAAATGCATGGTATTATCTCCACCCCTTTATATTTACTGAGGGTTGCCCTATGGCATAATATATGGTCTATTTTTGAGAAGGATCCATGTGCTGCTGAGAAAAAAGTATATCTACTTGATGATGGTTGATATATTCTATATATGTCAGTTAAGTCTAGGTTATTGATTGTGATATTGAGGTCAATAGTTTCTTTATTCAACTTTTGTTTGGAGGATCTGTCCAATGGTGAGAGAGGTGTGTTGAAGTCATCCATAATTATTGTGATGTGGTCTATTTGATTCTTGAACTTGAGGAGAGTTTGTTTTATGAACGTCATAGCACCAGTATTTGGTGCATAAATATTGATAATTGTTATGTCTTCTTGGTGAATGGTTTCTTTTAACAGTATATAATGTCCTTATCCCTTTTGATTAACTTAGTCTTGAAGTCGATTTTATTCGATATGAGGATGGCCACCCCTGCTTGCTTACGAGGACCGTATGCGTGGTATATTTTTTCCCAACTTTTCACCTTCAGCCTGTGTATGTCTTTTCCAATCAGATGTGTCTCCTGGAGGCAGCATATTGTTGGATTTTTTTTTAATCCATGTTACCAGCGTATGTCGTTTTATTGGAGTGTTTAAGCCATTAACGTTTAGAGTTACTATTGATATATGGTTTGTACTTCCAGCCATGTTTGATTATTTATCTTTTTTTTTTTTTAATTTAGTTTGTTTCTCCATGATTAGCTTTCCCCCTGCCCTCTGTCTTTACTGAGGTACTTCCCATTGTTGGTTTTGGTTATGGTTTTTCATTTCTTCCTCGTGTAGTGTTTTGCTCAATATGCTTTGCAATGCTGGTTTTATGGCTGCAGATTCTTTTAACTTTTGTTTATCATGAAGATTTTTATTTTGTTGTCGTACCTGAAACTTAATTTTGCTGGATACAAAATTCTTGGTTGGCATCCATTGTCTTTCAGTGTTTGAAATACGTTGTTCCAGGATCTTCTCACTTTCAGTGTTTGTGATGAAAAATCCGTTGTTAACCTTATTGGTTTATCCCTGAATGTAATCTGCCTCCTTTCTCTTGTAGCTTTTAATATTTTCTCTTTGTTCTGTATATTGGATATCTTCATAACAATGTGTCTTGGCGTTGGTCTACTGTGATTTTGTGTGCTCGGTGTCCTGTATGCATCTGCAATTTGCTCATCCGATACCTTTTTTATTTCTGGAAAGTTTTCTATAATTATTTCATTCAGCAGGTTGCTCATTCCCTTGGTTTGAACCTCTATACCTTCCTCTATCCTGATGACTCTTAAGTTTGTTTTTTTTTATGTTATCCCATATCTCTTGGATGTTTTTCTCGTGATTTTTTACCAGTCTTTCTGAGTTGGGTAGACTCTTTTCAAGATGATATATTTTGTCTTCATTATCTGACGTTCTGGCTTCTACTTGCTCCACTCTGTTAGTGATACTCTCATTTGAGTTTTTAATTTGGTTGATAGTTTCCTTCATTTCTAGAATTATTGTTTGATTATTTTTATAATCTCTATCTCCTGATAAAGATGCTTAACTTCTTCTTTTATCTGTTTATGTAATTCATTCTCAATGTGTTCTTTCGCTGCTTGAATTTGCTGTCTTGTATCCTCTTTAAGGTTCCATTCCATCTCTCTAAGGTATTCCTTGAGTTCTTTATTTGACCATTTTTCTGATGCCTCTAGGTCCTCCTGAATATTTAGGCTGTCCTGCCTTGTTGGTACTCCTTTTCTTCCTTGCTTTTTCATGCTGCTCATGTTACTTCTTGTTCTGTTAGACTGCTGAGTTACTGTGTACTCCTATTTATTTGATGCTTGGGAGGAAAGGTATTAGAAGGGAAGGGAACAAGTCACTAAAGAGAATGAGAGTAAGCAGGTAGAATTAAAGGAAGGGGGAGTAAGGAAATTGAAAAGAAATGAAAAGACAAAAGAAAAAAAATAGAAAATAAAAAAAGAAAAAAGTTTTAAAAAAATAATCAAAAAAATTAAAATTAAAAAATTTAAAAAATAAAAAAATGGAAATGAAAAGAAAAAGAACCCAAATAATAAAAGAAAAAAAATTTAATAAATGCAGTCTTAGAATTTAATTAACTTCTCTTCCAGTAGGTAGAGCTGTGCCCACCGGGCCACGCTTCTCCTCTCAATATGCGGGAACCAATCTCTGTGCAGCAGCTCCTCTTCCCAGACTGGGTGGGTCTCCAATCCTGATTGCCTAGGGCCTTCTCTTGTGTCTGGTCACTTCCCCACTTTTCCTCAAGCCAGGCCCTGCTCACCAGTTATGCTTACCACAATACTGGCTACACGCCAGGTCTGCTGCTCCCGGGAGCCCTATTTTCTTGAATGACTGGTCACACTCTCCCTGTTTTCCATTCTCTCAGACCCTAGGTTTGTGGAGCTTGGGGCTGAGAACCCTCGGTGAATTTTACTTGGCCTCCGGTAGCCACGCCCCCGGTAGCTGGTGCAAGAGACCTCAGTTGTCAGCACTGGTGGGAGCGGTAGCCGGGGGTTCCGCGCCCTGGGTCCCGCGCCACTCTTGATTTCCTTGGTCTGACTATCGTGCTCACGGGAGAGCTGGGAGGGGCCCTTAAGGTTTCCCCACTGTGTGGAGAGGGTGGGCTGGGGGTTACACACCTGTAGCTGCCGGTTTCAATGGAGTTATCTCCTCCACTGCATTCTGGTGACGTCAGTTCTCTGCCATGGTGGTATCCCGTGCAAATGGCGACTGTCCGTTCCCTTTGCCGGGTGACCAATGCAACGGGTGGGTCCTGACTGGCTCTCCCAAGCCCCATCTCAATCCTGTGGCCACTGCCTATGAAGGCTCGGTTGGTATTAACCTCCGCAGGTTCAGAAGGGCCGACCAGTTGTTTCAGCGGGATCGTTTAGTGCTGCGTCACAGTTGTTTGTCTGCAAGACACAGGCGATCCAGGCTCAGTGTGTGTTCCGAGAGGCCCAGACTGTTCGCCCCAGATCCACATCAGCCTAGCATTGCCTAGTGATCCTGAGCAAACAGCATTTAGACGGTTTACGACTCCCTATGCCCACGCAGCTGAAGAGGTCAGAGACTTGATGTCTCCGCGCCCGCCGCCATGTTGTGATCTTTAATCTTAAAAACAATTCATGCTAGTAGATTCTATTTTTTTGTTTGTTTTTTTGAGAAGTTGAAGTTTAGATGTGATTTGCCTGAAGCTGCCCCATTAACAGGTGCCAGAGTTGAGATTTTGAGCTCCTTGCACTACACTGCATTCTGATCCTTGCCATCTCTGTCCTCTTTTTTCTCTATGAGAGTTGAAACAAGGCAGTGTGATCATATAGTGTGATCATATCATTTGAATATAGCTGAACATCATTTTACAGTAACTCAAATTTCTTGCCATCACTCTGTGTGTGTCTACAAATGTCTATGAAAGCACCATTGGTATGGATTTGTGGGTTTCAAATAAATTTGAGCAAGTAGGCAAATACAGAATCTGTGAATAATGAAGATGCAGAATACATATAATACAGCATATTTTATAAACATAGAAGATTCTACAGAAAGTTGAGAAATTACCAAGGCAAGAATATTGTTTGGATAACAAAAGCATTAACTAGCACTTATTAAGTACTTACTCTATAACAGGCAGTATTCAAAGCCTCTTACACATATTAATGCATTGAATCATCACTACAACCCTATGAGATAAGGGTACCTTTATCATTTACATTTTACAAATGATGGTACCAAGACAACGCAAGATGAAAGAAATAATCCAGGTGCAGAAGTGATGTATTGATAGAGCCAGATTTCAAAGCTCAGTTATCTGACTCCAGAGACTCCTCTTTGAAAAATAGGAAATGTACAAATTAAAATTATGAGAAGGGCATGCTTTTCAACTAAGGTAATTTAAAGATTATGCAAGTGTTTACAGAAGATCTATTCTGTAGTAACCCTTGCAAAAGATATATGATGAACCTTAAGATGTCCCCTTTCTTCACTGAACCCATGGAGAGGTGTGGCATGTACACAAGTTACCACAAAATAAAAAATAAGTGCAGGTAACAAGTGTTATGATTGTTTTGAGTAGGTCTGCTTTATGAGGAAAAGATTCAGGGTAGACATCAGCAGGGAGGTAATATTTGAGATAGATCTATAAATTGGAATAAAGTTGTATTTATATTTTGTTTACCCATAAATTGGTATAATATATGGAACATAATAGCTATTCAATACCTATTTGGTAATCAAGATAATTGTTTATGAATTCATAACAAATAGAGGTAGGCAGGATATTCTTTGCGGGGTGTGGAGTGGGCATAAAGACCCAGGCTGAAATGTTGAAAATGTATAGGGAGCAAAAAATAATTTACTTAGAAAGCAGTAGGCTTTGGAAGTGTCTTTCTGGAGGGTAAGAGTAGA
Source organism: Spermophilus citellus (assembly GCF_964194105.1). Taxonomy (NCBI): domain Eukaryota; kingdom Metazoa; phylum Chordata; class Mammalia; order Rodentia; family Sciuridae; genus Spermophilus; species Spermophilus citellus. The sequence goes on along the minus strand of NW_027672905.1, from coordinate 112,123 downwards.
AAGATAATCGAGGCCTAGGTTGAAAGTGCTCGGATCTAGGATTTTATTATCTCTTATTGTCACTAGGCAGTATAATTTCAGATTATCTAAAATTTATGTAATTCATTTTAGTAATGAAAATAAACTGTTTATTTGAATGTTAGCAACAATACTTTTATTGTTCTTATTATATTTTAATTTCTCAGTTTTCAAAAAATTGAATCCCTTTGACAAGTAGTTCTGTCAGAGCAGATGAAGTAACTATATTGATGGTCAAAGGCTCATTATCCTAATTCTCCAAACCTCCTGTGTTATAATAGTCACAAACAGGAAGTATATTATTCCCCACTCTTTCAGGTGTAGTTCTAAAAATAGAGGATTGCATCCTTGACTGAAGGGCTGTCAGTTTTGTAACATAGAACAAGTCATTTAAAACCATGTAATTTGAAAAAAGCTAAACAAAGAAAACTGTAAATTTGTGGTGTTTAATAGTTGAATGAAGAATTATGGTTAGTTATTTATTAATCATATTAGGTGTTGGACAGTGTTGAATTAAGTTATTTTCTTTTATGAGGAGTGTTCCTTTTATCTTATAGAAAATCAGGAAATAAAATTATAGCAGATTTTTATATCAGTGTTAACATTTTTCAAAACTAGTTATTATTTAACAGTTTAGCTAAAATTGACCATCATGAAATGATTTTGCTTTTTAAAAAAATTTTTTAGTTGTAGATGGACACGATATCTTTATGTATTCATTTATTTTTATGTGGTGCTGAGAATTGAACCCAGTGCCTCACGCGTGTAAGGCAAACACTCTACCTCTGTGACCCAGCCCCAGTCCTGATTTTACATTTTATATAGGTTCCAAATGATTTATAAATTTATTTCTAGTATATGCATATATTTGTATAAAGTTCAGTAAAAATAAAATACCTTACTTATTTTATTTTAGCCTCAAACACATTCTGGGAAATAGAGGAAGTTTATCTTTATTGTACAGATAGAAATACCAGGATTAACAGATTAAACTAATTTACTAATGTTGCATTCTAGTGTAGAAATTAAGAAGGCTCAGCACTTGGTAATAACATATGATGTAATTGGAAAAGGAATATGTGACACTAAGACAACAGCTCATAGTCTCACTCAAGAGGCTGCACAAGATAACCTTGGTTTATGTAGTGCAAAATTTGGCCTTTATTTGTTAGGCTCAGAAGTCTTTTTTTTTTCTTGAGCTATATCAGAGGTGAATTAGTTCAAGAGGTTAATGTTTAAGTCTAAATATAAGACTGTGAATTTACAATGAGAAATAATTATCACAAACTTCAGATTTTAAGCTCATTGGATTTTATTTTCTTTTGGACAGATGAATTTTAAAAGCCAGGTAATAATTTAAAAAGTTGTTTATTAAGTATTAGATGAAAGGGTGTTGGAGGAATCAGATCTTTAGTTGCATGAGGTTGAGATAACCTGTTACATCCATCTCAGAGTTGTAATGTTCATGTCTGTAGACTAAACTTCTTAAATGCTCCTTGCTGTAACTCCCAACATTGTTTTCTGCATTAAGTATGGCTTTTTGAGAGGGATCAGACTTCTCAAAGGTTGACAGTGCGTTGGTCTTCTTCCAAGAACTATACTCAATTGATCAATGCCTACATTTTCTTAGTACATTCATTCAAGGCGCCTAGAAGTCCTGTTTGGCAAGGACTCGTGTCTCCTTAAGATAACTTTACTTCCTTACCCATATTTTCATCAGTTATATAGATTTCACTTATTTCCTTGGCTTTGGGAATACAGCTCTTAACTGTTTAATGAATATGCGTTAATATGTCTTGTCTTAGCCTAATCTCCAGTTCCAAAATTGAGTCCCCAGATAGGAACTGGGGAAAATTATCTGATGGTCTTTTATATTTCTGTTTGAACTGTGAGTCTAAGCCCAAGTTGGTATGCCGTAAATATATAGTAGTGGTCTTAGGTGTCACTTGATGTTTAGTCACTTAAGCATTGCATATCCCTAAATTTCTGATTCACTTAAAACCCCAGGAATGAAGTTAAGGAAGACTTAAAGGAATCCACTTTAGTTCTTGTTGTTTTTCTCATTTTATAGCACTTGTCCATGAAATACCTTCAAATCATTAGAATCCAGGGGAGGACCGGTATTTATTTATTTATTTATTTTGTTTCTTCTGAGAATCCAGGGGAGGACCGGTTTTTATTTTTTTGTGTCTTCTGAGAGTGTCTAGAGAGTATGTAGTACTATAACTAGCCATCAGAAATACTGAATATTTAGAATGTTGACCAGTTAATAAGAAAAATGAAAATGTGATGGTTTATATAGATATTTTAGTCAGACTGGTTTTTGTTTTGTTTTGCTTTTTTGGTGGTGCTAGAGATCAAACCCAAGGCCTTACACATGCTAGGCAAATTAGATTGCATTTTTAAATTTAAATATTTAATCACAGCACAATATAAGAGAAATTTCTTCCCAAGAAGGGTAAAACTGTTATATTGTTTGCTCATATGTACTGTCAGGTAGATAAGTCCTAGGTCTCCTTGTACTGGGAAAAATGGAGGGCAGGCCCAACAGTTGCTTTTTATAGAATTATATAAAAAGGAGACACCCATAAGAAGTTGCCAGAAGCTAAAAATGTCATTCTTATATTTTCATTTTCTTTTCTTTCTAAAGGAACAAGATGAAGTAGAAAAGTCAAATAAAAAAGAATTACAGGAAAAGGAGGCAATCATCCAGGCATTAAATATAAGACTAAGAGAAGAAGAAAAAAAGAATCTTGAGCTAAAAGATCAAGTCACAGCCACTGAAAAATTAATAAGAGAATTACAAGAACAAATTGCAAGTATGAAATTAGAGCTGGCTAATTCTAAGCAAAAAGAAAGACAGTGTTCTGAAGAAATAAAACAGGGTACAGCTGAAGACCTTCAGAAAAGATATCATTACTCAGATAGCCAGTTTGAATCTGATGTGGTACAGAGAATGGTGGAACAAGAAATGCAGAAAAGATTAGAACAACTCCGAGCAGAGGTGGATGAAATGTATGGGCAACAGATAGTACAGATTAAACAAGAGTTAATAAAGCAACACATGTCACAGATAGAGGAACTTAAAGCACAACATAAGGAAGAAATTGAGAGTGTTTTAAAATCACATTTAAATATTACAATTAATGAAGATCAAATAAAGTTAATGAACGTGGCAATAAATGAACTGAATATGAAATTACAAGATACTAACGCTCAAAAGGAAAAACTCCAAGAAGAACTAGGAATAGTTTCAGGAGAAAAATCTACTCTGCAGAGACAACTTGATGCCCTTTTTGAAGAATTGAACTTTTTAAGGGACCAAATTCAGAGAGCTAGAATGATAATAGCTGAACAAGAAAGTCAACTGAATGAAGCACATAAGTCCCTTAGTACAGTGGAAGCTTTAAAAGCTGAGATTGTTCTGGCATCTGAATCTAGGAAAGAACTAGAGTTAAAACATGAAGCAGAAGTTACAAATTACAAGATAAAACTTGAAATGTTGGAAAAAGAAAAAAATGCTGTATTAGACAGAATGGCTGAATCACAAGAAGCTGAATTAGAGAGGCTGAGAACACAGCTCCTATTTAGTCATGAAGAAGAACTTTCAAAACTAAAAGAAGATTTAGAAGTTGAACATCGAATAAATATTGAAAAACTTAAAGATAGCTTAGGCATTCACTATAAACAGCAGATAGATGACTTACAAAATGAAATGAGTCAAAAGATAGAAACGATGCAATTTGAAAAAGATAATTTGATAACTAAGCAGAATCAGTTGGTTTTGGAAATTTCAAAACTGAAAGATTTACAGAAGTCCATCATGGATTCAAAATCAGAAGAAATGACCCTTCAAATGCATGAACTCCAAGAGGAAATCGAAATATTAAGACAAGAAAAAAAAGAAAAAGGTACACTTGAACAAGAAGTTCAGGAATTACAACTTAAAATTGAATTATTGGAGAAACAAATAAAGGAAAAAGAGGATGACCTTAAAGAAAAGTTTTCACAACTTGAAACAGAAAATAACATTCTTAAAAATGAGAAAAAAGCTATTGAGGACATGTTGAAAATTTATGTTCCTGCTGAACAAGAAGAAAAATTGATTTTCATTGACTCCAGCAAGTCCATATCCAAAGATTGTAGCTGGCAAAAAGAAATGGGAATGCTTACAAAAGAGAATGAGGCCCTGAGGCAACAGTGTATTCAGCTAAATGAAGAAATTGAGAAGCAAAGAAGTACATTTTCATTTGCTGAAAAAAATTTTGAAGTTAACTATCAAGAGTTACAGGAGGAGTATATTTGCCTTCTCAAGGTAAAAGATGATTTAGAAGATAGTAAAAACAAACAAGAATTAGAGTATAAAAGTAAACTTAAAGCACTAAATGAAGAGCTTCATTTACAAAGAATAAATCCAGCTATAATCAAATTGAAAAGTGCCATGCTTGATACTGACAAAGCTTTTGTCGCAGAGCCATTAGAAATCTGTGAAGTTGTTGAGAAAGATACAACAGAACTTATGGAAAAACTTGAGGTAACCAAGCGAGAAAAGCTAGAATTGTCAGAGAAACTGTCTGATCTCTCTGAACAATTAAAACAGAAACATGGTGAGGTTAATTTTCTCAGTGAAGAAGTCAAATCTTTAAAGCAAGAAAAAGAGAAAATTCTATTGAGATGTCAAGAGCTAGAACTCCTAATTAACCATCATAGAGCAGAAAATATAAACATGTGTGATGTTCATTTAAGCTCTTTACAAGATGGAATAGTAACTATTATAAGCAAGGATTCTCAAGGATCATTATCTAATGTAGGTGAAGATTTTGGAGAACAACCAAAAACAGTAGTGGAAGAGAAAATTTCTTTTGAAAATGTGGCTATTAGAAGAGAAAGCAAGCAAGAACAGTTATTTTCACCATCAGTAACAAATGAATCCTCACCTGGGACAGATCAATCAAGTGAAAACAATAAACTCCTTCGGGAACTTTATGTACTTATATCAGAACAGGTATGTTTACTTATTTACATATGGTATAGCACAGTGAAAATGTACATTTCGTGCTAAAAAGAGTTTTCACCTTCTTAAAACAAATTCATAAAAGAGAATGAAAGTGAATCATGTAATTCTCATTTGGATCTATCATTTACATTTAATTTTCCTATTTTTTCTTAAACACTGTTTTTCTTTTAGCTAATCTATTACATATTCTGCTCAGGAAGTAAAGCAATATTTTCTTTGTAAAGACAATACTTTAAATAATATTGTTTAGAATCTCAACTTTACAAAAGTTATTGATTTCATAACTTAGTATTTTGTTGCAATTTCAAAGACTTTTAGAGTTTTTATTTCATACTGGTCTTTTTCAAGGTTCCACAATTGTAAACAAACTCTTGAGTGTTTTAGAACCTTATGCAGTTGTTCAATAGTTACAAATTCTTTTTCCTTTGTGCAAGAAAAACACTTAAGTCCTAGAGTTTTTTGAGTCTTATACCTGAGGAGGAAAAAATAGTATTAATTCTCTGTACAGCTAAAGAAATAGAACAAATAAAATAATAGGTTATTTCCTTTTATGTCAGCTATTGATATTAGAAATAACAGAAAAGTCTGATGTGTATCTTCAGTATGATAATGCTAAATAAACTTTTTATAATTAAAAACATATTTTAGCTATAGATGGACATTTTACCTTTATTTTATTTATTTATAATATGGTGCTGAGAATTCAACCCAGTGCTTCACACATGCTAGGCAAGCTCTCTACCACTGAGCCACAACTGTAGCCTGCTAAATAAACTTATGTGTTTCTAAAACTTAGGTAATAAATATCTTTTGCAGATATAAGAGTTTAGTGTTGAAACAGAGAAGAAGTTAAGGAGTATATATTTCAGTGAGGAAGACAGGTAATAAATTAGAAAATAAGACAGGAATATTGTTACAGTCTATGAAGAAATAAAATAGGGCATTGTGATAAAATAAAACAGGGAAGCTCACAAAAGAAATTGAGAATGATGGGTGGAGGTGGGTGGTGGTCTGGAGCTTGGAGGAATTAACATTGAACTGAGATTCGAATGAGAGGGAGGAGGCTGCATTATGGAAATTAGAGTAGTTGTACCATGAGTAAGTTTGAGGAACCGAATTGAAGGCCTATGTAGTTGAGTTTGAGAAGAGTTTGAAGAAGGAAGAAACTCAATCATAGGGAGCCTTATAGACTTTGTAAGTTTAGATTTTTATCCCTAAGTACAATAGGAAGTCATCAGAAAGTTTTCTGTTTTTATTTCTACTGACATGTTTATGTTGATGATCTTATCAAATGTGGTCATACTTTACGTTTTTAATAACTTGAATAGAGCCAAGAAATTCAAATTGCTTAACTACTATTGCTATGTTAAATATTGCAAATTGTTTTTAAAACTATAAATGGTGGTGATTACTCCTAAAAAATGTCAGACATAATTTAAATTTTATTAAAAAGCATTATTCGAAGAAGACCTGAATTTGAAGCACATTTGTTAAATTGGTGAAATTTTCTTAATAGGAATTTTGTTTCTGTATTGAAGATACTTGCAATGGTATTTAGATACTCTCTCCTTGAAATTAACTAAACAAAGTGAAGAAAAGCAAGTCTGTAAATTGCTCCCATTTATCATTACTAAAATAAACTCCATCATTGATACAGAGGGGAGTAAGGTATGTATGCAGGTGGAGGGAAGCTCACAGAAGAAATTGAGCGGTGACTTACATAGTGATACTGTTTACTTGTCTGAAATACTGCAGAGGCAACAAAATACTCCTACTCTCAGTATTAAACTTAGTAATTAGAGCAGATATATCTCACTGAAACCAAAATAAATGTGGCTGTTAAGAATTTTTAACTGGCCAGCTGCAGTGGCAAACACTTATAATCCCAGCTGAGGGAGGCTGAGGCAGGAGGCTAGTGAGTTCAAAGCCAGCCTCAGCAACAGTGAGGCGGTAAGCAACTCAGTGAGACCCTCTCTCTAAATAAAATACAAAATAAGGATGAGATGTGGTTCAGTGATCAAGTGCCCTGAGTTCAATCCCCAGTACCAAAAAAGAAAAAGAAAAAAATAATTTTTTAACTGAAAAGAAAGAAATGAATAGTTTTGGAGTATAATTCCAGATTATCAGAGAATCTTTTCAACATTGGGGTGCAAGAAATAAGGAGTGGCAGGAACATTATAGATATTGCCTAATTATTGATGCTAAGAGAAGCCATAAATTCAAGTGTGTGTGTTTAAAATTGGAGGTAATTATTGGTATTGGAAGAGATACTAGAGCTTAGAAACATATACTGGAGCTTAGAAACCTCAAGAGGAACCATAATATCAGTTCTGTGAGTGAAGAGACACTACTATATAGGCTATATAGACAGCTGCTATATCCCTAGTACGTAGAATAATGTTTTGCACATGATCAGCAGTTAATAATGTTTTACGAATGGACGGATGAGGGGTGAATAGGGGAAATAAACAAAGCCGTTTTATCAAGAATCAGCAGTGAATCAGGATAGGCCTTCATGCTAGAATGAAAATCAGAATAGCTTTTGTCGCTTGCTATTTAGCATTGTTCTATAAGCCCTAACCATTCCAAAGATAAAAAGATACATGGCATAAATAGAAATAGATAATTCACAGGTGTAATTAAGAAATTGAGAAAAAAAATCTAAGCAAATAAACCAAAAAACCTAATGTGAAATAAATGTCAAAATTAGCCAAAAATATGTAAGACCAATACAAATAAAATTAGAATACTTTAATGAAAAATATTTGAATAAATGAAAAGTCTCATTTCTGAGTGGGCATTTTTTTATATTATAGAATGTCAGTTATCTCTAGATTTATCAAACTTAAAAAGTTACGGAAATTTGACTTAATTGGTTTATAGTTCAGCTGGAAGAGTAAATGCACAAGTAGAGCCATGAATATTTTTTTTAAAAGTAGAATGTATGTAACATGATATGTGAAAAATAATTTTTAGGTTTAAATATTATCAATTTAATAAATGAGATATTGAAATGAGTTAAGTATTCAATAGCATAGAAAAGTGTCAAGAATATCTACATTCAAAGGAAATAGAAGGAAGGAAATAAAGAGCAAAAATAAGGGAACTTGTAATAAACAAGTGGGAAAATTTTTCAAGAATTTTGGAGGTTTATTATTTGAAAAGATTATTTACAGGTATTAGATCTCCAAAAATATGACCAAGGGGAAAACACATAAGCAAAATCAAGAATGAAATAAGGATATAAGTACAGGTACCACAAGAAATTTTAAAAGTCATAAATAATGCTACAAATAATCTCTGCCGGGCTGGGGATATGGCTCAAGTGGTAGCGTGCTCGCCTGGCATGCGTGCGGCCCGGGTTCGATCCTCAGCACCACATACCAACAAAGATGTTGTGTCCGCCGAGAACTAAAAAAAAAATAAATATTAAAAAAATTCTCTCTCTCTCTCTCTCTCTCTCTCTCTCTCTCTCTCTCCTCTCTTACTCTCTCTTTAAAAAAAATAATCTCTGCCAATAGATTTGAAAATATAAGCAAACTCTAGATGGTGTTCTGGAAGAATATAAATTACCAGAACTAATGCAAATAGAAATGAATAAGTTCAAATGACCATTAAATAGAAATGAATAAGTCAGGAATCATTAAAGAGTTTGAAGTAGTGGTCAGAAGTTTTCCCTTTTGCCTCATCTCAAACCAAAATTCTAGACTTAAGACCATTTTACAAGTGATTCTTATTAACTCTCCAAGAACAAAAGTGTAATTGTCCACTAAAATAGGATTAAAGAGAGAATGGAAGAAGAAAGGAAAGAAGAAAAACTGAAGAAAGAAAAACCACCCGGTTCACCTTAGAAGGCCAATCTTAATATGAAGTCCTGATAGGAATTGTAAAGAAAATAAAATTGTAGAGTAATCTAACTTGTAAGTGTGGTTGCAGAAATTCCAAATAAAATATTAACAAGTTATACTAAGAGTGGACAAATAGTTAAACATTTGAAAAAAAATCTGTGACTGTAATCTCTACATTTTTATGTAGCAAGACAAAATCCATGATTATTTTAGTACATATCAGAAAAAAATTCATAAAAAATTTGACAACCCATTTATAAGTTAAAAAAAAAAGCTTTAGGAAATCAGGAATAGCAGGGAAATTTTCTAGTCATGATGCTGATTTTCATCAAAATGTTGACAGATTATATTTCTGATGGTGAAATTTAGAAGCATTTCCATTAGAATCAAGCATAGGACTAGGATACATACCCATTGTCAACATTACTATTGCAACATGGTTTTGTAGTTCTTAGTGAATGCTTCTCCAGTTCTTGCAATATGACAAGAATAGGAAATGAGAAAAAATATGAACAGATCAGGCAAAACTTTAAACCCAAGATAAGATGTTTTGAGTTTTTGTTAAGAAAATTATAAAATATTGAAGGACACAAAGACCTGACTGTGTGCTAATACATATCATATCCATAATGGAAAGATACAAAGAAAAATATCAGTTCTCTCCTAATTAATAGTTCTAGTCAAAATTACAATAAGGTTTCTTAATGAATGTGGACCACTGATTCTAAAATTGATATAGAAGAGTAAATAGCCAAGAATACTCAAGACAATCCTAAAAGTATGTATTTGTTATCAAAACTTATTACAAAATCATTATAAACAATATGGTTTGATGCCAGGATGGTTAAGTAGATCAGTGGAATATAATGAAAAGCCCAGAACAGATCTGTATCTTGTAAAAATTTAGTATGTGGCAAGAAGGCCCTACAAATCAATGAATCACTTAGTGAATCTCTACTACATTCCAGGCACTGTTCAAGTCATTCATAATTTAACAGTGAATAAAAATGGTCAAGGAAGAATAAAGTTTATTTTTAGGGTTTAGATGAACATTAGAAAATACAGACAAATATTTCTGGTGGTCTTAAGTGCTATGAATAAAATTACAGTATGATAAGAAGAATAAGATCCCTAAGTGTAGGGCTTTTTTTGCATAGGGTAGGTCAAGGAAGACTACTTTGGTGAGATAATATTTGAGCAGAGACAAAGGAAATCAAAAAATAAACCAAATTAGCAGAAGAAGCTTAGAGTATTCAAAATTGTTTGGGAGGAAAAAAAACAAAATTGTTTGAGCACAATTGACTTTTGATACTAGAGGTTAGAAGTTAGGGAATTAGATCCTTGTTGCTTTAGGGAAAAAAAATCAGGTTGGTTAAAAATGTACACATAAGAAGAAAATAGAATCTTAAGATAGGGAAAGACTTTTAATAAAGACAAAGCATGGGAAAAGATTTAAAATTTTTATTGTATCTTTTAAAAACAATAACGTAAAACAGATTTGAGGACTGGGACTAGATATTTGCCATGTATGTAAGTTGCAAACAAAAGCTATCAAGAATATAGAAAGAACAATTAATGTAACAAGAGGTCCAAAAATAAAATAATAATGGGCAAAAGATGTGAAAGACATGTGCCTGAATAGGAAATCAAAGTATCTAATAAACATGAAAATATTCTTTCAACCTTACTATTCAGTGTAAAAATAAAGTAACATTTTATACCCATTACGTTGGTGAAGTTAGTCTGATATAAAGAATGGTAAGGATGTGAGTATATAAGTACTCGATCTTCTGGAAGCATTGTAAATTAGTACTGTCATATAAAAATAATTTGATCAAATCTAGCACAGTTAAAAATGCACTATAGCAGTTATATTTCTAAGTAGTTCTCAAAGTGTGGTTCCTGACCAGAAGCACAGCATTACTTGGTAACGTGTTAGAATTCAAAGCTCTTTGACCTCTCCTGAATCAGAAACCGTGCGGATGGGGATAGGTTCCTAAAGTAACCTGTTTTAATAAGCATTCCAAGTGATTCTGATGCATGTTATATTTGAGAACCACTAATTAGAAAGAAATTAGCGCATTTATCTAAGGGCATGTGTAAGAATTTAACAGCAGTATTTTTTTAAATATCCAAAAATTAGGAATAAACCAATTTATCTCTTGAAAGGAAATGGACAAATTTTGGTATAGTCATAATACCACAGTTAAAATGAATTAACCTGTTGCCTACATGCTGCTAACTTTTTGTTTGTTTGTTTGTTTGTTTGTTTGTTTGTTTGTGGTACTGGACATTAAACCCCCTGTTACCTACATGGAATAATACCAGAGACATATTGAATAAGAAAATAAATTTGTAAAATTAATATTATTTGTGTAAGTCCATAAAAATACAAAATATACAGTGCATTGAGAATGCAAAATGTATTGTAATGAGAAGTGATAATGTAAGAATTGGACTGGATTTGTAGCAAATTATGATTATGGTTGCTGTGAGGAAGGAGTGATGAGAACATAGAAGTGTATAGGGAGTATAGGGAATGAAAAAATAGACAAAATATTATAGTACTTGTTAATTTGGGTTTTGAGTTTATTGCTTGCATTTTTTTTCCATATTTAAAATAGTATTTTAAATCCAGGCACGGTGGTGCATGCCTGTAATTCCAGCTGTTTGGGAGGCTAAGGCAGAGGAGGATTCTAAGTTCAAGACCAACCTTGGCAACTTATTGAGACCTTGCCTCAAAAAGGGCTGGAGTTGGGATTGTGGATCAGTAGCAGAGCGCTTGCCTCACATATGTGAAGCACTGGGTTCGATCCTCAGCACCACATAAAAATGAAAATATTGAAAAAAAAAAGGGCTGGAAATGTAGCTCACTGGTAGAGAGCACCCCTGGGTTCAATTCCCAGTGCCATGAAAATAAAATATTATTTGAAAATAAAAATGAAAGATAAGGAATAGTCAAGACAACATAAGAGAAATTGGTATGAAAATTTGTTCTCCTGGTCTCCTTGGCTAACTACTCTTACACAGCTGTAGCCGATCCATTGCTGATAGTCCTCTTAGGGTTTTTAATTGGACCCTGCATCTTTAACTGTTTATTTAATAAGATGTATAAAACAAAAAATACATTCTGTAAAACTGATGGTCCTCCATACTCACTACAGTAGCTGTAAACCAATGATGATTAATTAATGATTTGACTAGTTCCATAAAACCAGTGGGGAATGTTATAGGCCAGGCTATATAAGCAATGACCAAACAGATTTCATTTTACCCTGAGACTCCATATTACATAAGAAGTGCTTCTCCCATAGGAAAGCCTCATCACTGTACCACATTACTAATTGCCTAGCATAGCCTACTTGCAATACAGAATAGCAGTTCTTACACAATGTAAAATTGTTCTCTTTGGTTCCCATTTCCCTTGGGCAGTGTACCTTATTGGGGAATAATTGATTAGATGTTAGTAGCCATTCTTTAATTTGTATTCAACTAGGGTCACTTTGATCCATTTCTCTTTTGATTATGATTATGAAAAAATCCCAGGAGAAATGAATGAGATGAAAATTTGATTAAGACATTGCATTGTTTCGCTAATGGCTTTATTCAGCTTCTGTACTACTTCTTGCTTGCTTGCTTGCTGGTTGCCAAGTCAATCTGGATGTGGTTTTCGCCTTTAAATATCCTAAAATGTTGAGGCTCTAGGCTGTTTCCTGCAGAGACAACTTGTTCCTGTAGGAAGCAGTCCCAGACAGTCAGAATAAAGACTCTCCAATATGGACAACTTATAAGCTATACCAAATATCAAAATTTGCTATAAAATTGAGGTAATGATACTACTCTCCTTGAAAAAAGAAGTAGCTCAGTATAACTGAATGAAGAATGAAGAAAAAAATGTCATTGGTTCTCTTATGAAGTTTTAAACTATAATTTATTTCTCCTCTTGTTTTAGTATATGCAAAAAGTAAATTATTTTATAGTAAATTATTTTAAATTTTTCTAATATATATTCACTTTCAGAATGATTTAAGGCTACAGATGGAAGCTCAGCGCATATGCCTTCCACTGGTTTATTCAGCTCACGTGGATCAGGTTCGTGAATATATGGAAAATGAAGAAGATAAAGCTGTTTGCAGTCTTAAAGAGGAGCTTATTTCTACTCAAGAGGAAAAGATCAACGAACTTCAGAAAATATACCAGTTAGAACTACAGAATGTAAAAACACAAGAAACAGGTAAATAGTTTCTGACTTATAATTACCATGAAGCATCACTTAGAGTCCACCATTTCATAATTCTGTCCTTAGAACTCACAGGGGAAGGTGACTTGTGTATCTAAGCCCTAGTCTTATTTGTTCATATAATCATTGGATATTCATTCAAGTGCTAGAGAAAACTAAAATTACTGAGTCATTTTCCCATAGGAAATCATAATCTATTGGGAAAGCATATATAAAATAAACTGAAAATTTCTGAAATATAATGAATGGAGGGAGAAAAAAGAGTCTTGTCTTTCCTGGGGAGATGAGTAGGATGAGGGTATGGACAAGAGTAATTAGGTTGGAAATTTGGGGAAGGCTATGGAGTCTTAAGCATTGAGCTCTATCTAAGATTGCATCCATTTGGGAGAACTGGGAGTTCAGGTCATGTTAGCTAGAAAAAACTGGAGAGATTGGAAGGAGCTTGATCAGGAAAGGTTTTATATACCCTGATGAAACATGTTTATGTTTTATGCTATTGGTGATAAGACCTACAGCAGGATTTTAAAAAGTGGGAGTAACAATAAGATTTTTATTTTAAGGTGATACCATTAGGATCAGTTGGAAAGGATGAAATTATTGATGGGAAGACCAGCCAGATTGAATTGAGTATGATAGAAAGTTAAGTTCAACACTTAGAGTTAGGTTTTTAGTTTGTCGTTATTGTTAGCAGAAATTAAGGATGATACCCAAGTTTCTAGCTTAAGAAACTAGAGTATGGTTCTAGTCATAAAAAGGAACCAATTTGTGAAAAAAATAATAAATTCAGTTTTAAATATATTGAGTTAAGAATAGAATACTTACTGACTTTGAAAAAATATATAGGAGTTAGTTGAAAATAGAAGTCTGAAACCTGGGAGAAAAATTTTAAGTATGAGGCAAAGATTTATAATCAGCATGAATGTCAAGGACAAGAGGTCAAGGACAAGAATGAGTTATCCTGGGAAACTAGAGAGTGAGTTAAAAGACCAAGATGGCATAATGGAAAGCAACAATGTTAAGGGACCATACAATGAACCATAAACAATTAGTCACAGTTAATGTTTTTCTTTCATGAATATTTGGCCAGTTAACTAGACTTCTTGTGTTCAAGGTATCTCTAGGCCTTTACTTTTGCTTTTAGGAATGAGTTTTATTATTGGAATTGCTTTGGTGAACAGAATAGAATTTCAAGCATATCAGATAATACCATGCTTTTTCACTTCAGGGGTTCTTTGAATATAGTAATATTTTAAGTTTGTATTTTTTTTAATTGATATCTTCTTGAGGTAGTCTGTCCACTATTTCCCAAATTTCATGTTAACTAATGGTTCATTTAATTGGCAAAAAAGTTAGTTTAGTGATTAACTATCAGCATTTTTTAGAAATAAAAATAAAAGAGGAAAGTGAAAGGTATGAACTACTCTCCTCTGGTCCCTTTTCAACACCTCTTTTGTTTCATGTTTCTGAATTGTTTTAATGATATAAAATTGTTGAATTTAG